>NC_080672.1:2434675-3652013 GCF_030247195.1 Topomyia yanbarensis
GCAATTTAATATTTTCATTATACGATGCAGGAAGAAACCATAAACGGTTTATAACGCTACAGCTACACCAATCATGTCAGTATCGCACCCATGGACAACGGTTCAATCCGGAAATAGAGAGCAGAAGTCAGCAGCATCCAACGAGAATCGAATCCAGCGCATCATTTGCCAAAGCGAACATAAACGGTCCTTGTCAGGAACACCATTATTTTAATGAAGAATTAATTAGAAGTCTTTCCCTTTTCCGAAAAATCCCATTGATAACCTGCATATTTATATAAATAATCCCAAGTGTATTCTACTTTACTCCGGTTATGTCTCTGACATTACCCACCCATATTTTTTTTTTGTTTTTATATTTATTGACGATTCACCGGTGGATCCAATAGCACCTTTTTCACCCTTCTCACACACCCATCCTCAAAATTATTTACTTATTTAGACAACATTGAACTAATGCTGACTAGGCTAATTAGGGATGATATTTTTTGTTTCAAGTGTTTCACCATCGACACGTAGCTCATCAGGTTCGTGGCTGGCGAGCCATTTCTGTTTGGAACAGGATCATATTTTGCAAATCTCGCTTTCAGGAACAGCGAATTATCGACAAGAAGGGATCCTTCAACTTTCTTCTTTCAGCAGGGTTTCTTTTCCGTGGATATTAGACAGAAGCGGCCAACGAGTAAGTAAATTCACGGCTAATCAGAACAGCGTGCAGGTACGGGTAAATAAACGGCATTTGGCGATAAATATTCCTACTTATTTATCTTTTAAGAATTTCCGCACTTAGTTCGATTCGGTACGTTAGCACCAATTCAAGTTAGTAACAATTTAAGTTTTATAGCACGCTATAAGTGCAATTTTAGGTTTATGAGCGGCTATGAAACTTCCAGAAAAGCTTAATTGTTACGAGGGCACATAATTTAATTTCTAAAATTAGTTTATTATCCACTGATGTCAAACTAAATAGACGAATATCGCTACGAAAACATTGTGATATTCGTCTAGTGGCTTCATTAAATTCAAACTGTAACTATAACAAACTGTAAGGACACATGGCCTAACATAAAGTCTGGTTTTTTAGTGAATTTGGATTCTCCTCGTCTGTAACTAACACCAACTTAATGCTAGTTAGATAAGTCCAAATCGACACCAAATTGGCGCTAGTTAGACTCTAAAATCCAAAGACGTCACACGTCTTGGTACAAGAACCAACTTATAATTATAATAGATTATACCGTCTTTTGCCTAAAGACACAAGACCTGACATAAAGTCTGGTTTTTTTGGTGTTTTGGATTTAATGTCTAACCAGCGCCAATTTAGTGTTGGTTTGGATTTATCTATCATTAAATTGGAGGTAGTTACTGACGAGGAGAATCAAAAATCACTAAAAACCAGACTTTGAGTCACAAAACGAAGCGATGATAATTAAATTCATCTCGATTGTGTTATTTAAATTATTTCTTTATTTCATTTTATTTATTTCAATAATTTTATTGGGGAATGGCTCAAATAGCTTAGGTCCAACCTAAAATCAGTTCAGTTGAAAAGTGTTCAACCAGTGAATCTCAACTACATATTATGAAACAAATTTAAAAAGTTTTATGGTGACGCCATAATAAACGAAAGAAAAAGTAAACAAAGAGAGAGAGGCTATAATTTGCACTTTTGATAATGTGACATGTGTCTAAAATCGTATACATTTTTATATTTTATTCATTTTGTTCATTTCATTCATTCCCTATTCACTATTTTAGTAAATTCATAAAATTAATTTGCTTCGTTTCATTTTAATTATTAATATTAATTTTGTTTTGATCCATTTATCAGATCTTATGTACTTTATTTATTTCTTTTTCCTTTTTGCCTTTCTCATATAAAGAAAGGCTATGCAATCACTGTAAAAATCGACTTTTTAACCGAGGCCCGGAGGGCCGAGTGTCATACACCATTCGATTCAGTTCGTCGAGATCGGCAAATGTCTGTGTGTGTGTGTATGTATGTGTGTGTGTATGTGTGTGTGTATGTGTGTGTGTGTCATTTAAACTCACACAATTTTCTCAGAGATGGCTGAACCGATTTTTGCAAACTTAGTTTCATCTGAAAGGTATAACGCTCCCATAAGCTGCTATTGAATTTTTAGTTGATCCGACTTCCGGTTCCGGAGTTACGGGTTGAAGAGTGCGGTCACACAGCAAATTCCCATATAAACTGGTACCACAATGATGTTCAAATGATGTAAAACATATTAAAATTGATGTAACATTACTCAAGTTTGCGGGTCTGGATCACTAATGGTCAATCAAAGCAGCTTTGACCACATTGGCCACCTATGATGGTTCATGACGCCCCCGGGGAACCCGCCAAGTTCCTAAGCTAATAGCACACCCATTCCACAACGAATTCTCTACCGATTTTTACAAACTTGATTTCAAATGAAAGATACAGTAGTGCCATAAACTGCTGCTGAATTTCATTTGGTTCTGACTCTTACTTCCGGAGTTACAGGGGTGTTAGTAAGGATACACTGGAATTTCCCATATAAATCGGTACAATCGTAATACCTCAGAGGCAAAAAACTATTGAAATGGTCACCAAATTACTTCTAATCGCAGATCTAGATCACTGATAGCCAATCAAACATTCTTTGAATATATTGTCCACTGTCGACGATTCCGGAATTCCGGGAATATTCCACAATTAAAGTCACATCGGTGCATCGGTGATGACTGAACCGATTTTCTCAAACCAAGTCTCAAATGGAAGGCAAAATATGCAGTTGAGTATTGCGTCGCCGCCCCTCCCCCCACCCACCGCCTTGCCCTTACACCTCCCTCCTTCATCACTCCCCTCCTCTTGGACCACCCTCACGCCCGCATTTCCTTCATCCACCCCGTATACCAAAATAAGATGAAGGATTTCTGACGCATCCTCCACTCCCACTCTACTAACCCCCGATTCCCTACACTTCAAACCCATTCCACCAACCTTTTAAAATTATAATCACATGAAGATAACATTGAACTCATGCTTATTAAGCTAATTAAATATTATTCTTTTGCCTTTATTATATAGAAAGGTTATGCAATTGCTCCAAAAACCGACTTTCTAACCGACGCTCGGAGTGCCGAGTCTCATATAACATTCGACTCAGTTCGCTGAGATCGCAAAATATCTGTGTGTATGTGTGTGTATGTATGTATGTATGTATGTATGTATGTATGTATGTGTGTGTATGTGCGGATTTGTTAACAAAATGTCCACAACGGTTTCTCGGAGATGGCTGAACCGATTTTTACAAACTAAGATTCAAATGAAAGGTATAATATTCCCATAGGTTGCTATTGAATTTCATTTTCAACCGACATCTTGTTCCGGATTACGAGTTGAAGAGTATGGTTACAAAACAAAAATTGTTGATTTGTCCACATCGGTTTCTCGGAATTTTCTGAACCGATTTGGCAAACTTGATTTTAAATGATTTTAAATCAGCTGCTGTTTAATTTTGTGTGAATCCGAGTTCTGGTTCCTGAATTACAGGGTGATACGTACGATCACGCAGCAAACGAATTCTGCGATGAATGTAAAAAGGTGACTTTTTTCCAAAATGTAAACACAACTGTTGAATTTGTAGATCTAGGTCACCAACAACATAGAAAACTCCGATTCAAACCA
This sequence comes from Topomyia yanbarensis, assembly GCF_030247195.1. Taxonomy (NCBI): domain Eukaryota; kingdom Metazoa; phylum Arthropoda; class Insecta; order Diptera; family Culicidae; genus Topomyia; species Topomyia yanbarensis. The sequence goes on from NC_080672.1 coordinate 2,438,352, forward strand.
ATACCGCGATGAATGCAGAAAGGTGCTCTTATATATACTTACCAAGTGTAATAAGAATGAAAGACATTTCCATAATGTTATATTGTACGAACCAGCTATTAAATCATAGTTTGGAGAAATGAGAAAGGCACAATTGCACCTCTAGGTGGATTAAAACAGGTTTTTTAAATTGTAACGACATTTAATTAGCAAGTGATTGGAAGGTGTGAAATGTATTTCACTATTAAGAGCTATAGTACTCAAGGAAGAGCAAGGATTTGATGTAGGAAAGAGTTTCCCGGCGACTTAACTCTTTGTCTTCTGCAACGCAGGAGTCAGGATCTTTTGGCATTACATGCGAATCTGATTCTGCGGCATGTCCGGACAAGCGTAAAGCCACTTTAATTACGTATGCTGTCTGAACCAACAGCAATATTTCATACATGTATTTTTTCATTCGTCATCGTTTTATTGTTTTATTGCTCTTATTATTTTATTTTATTTATTTGTTCATTTTATCCATTTTATTTATTTAACCTATTTTATTCATTTTAATAATTTTATTAGATTTTTCATTACTAATTTTACTAGATTTTTGTTTTCTTTCGTTTATAGAGGATTTAATCTCTTTTCTCGGGTTTAGATTTTTCTGAAAGAGATTGCTCTTTCAGAAAAATCTCTAACCCTATGTGCGGAGTTGGGAATCGAACCCAAATGAGCTCCGTACAAGACAATCAATTTGCAACTAGGCTGCCCGCCCTTATTATTCATTTTAGGTATGTTGTGCATTTTATTCATAAATTCATCTGGTTGATTTTTTTTATCTTAGTCCTCTTTGTATTCCTTTTATTCATTTTGTTCACATTTTAATTGTTCTATTCTAGTGCGTAATTTCATTTGCTATATTAAATTCATTCATGTAAAACATTTTCTTCGTGAATTTATTCTGTTAGTTTCACTCAGCTTATTCATTTTACTAGTTTCGTCCTGTCTCTATGTGTGCAAGTTTTTGAAAAAAATATTTTTTTTATTCATTTCGTTTATTTGATAGGCACAAATGCGTTAGCTTGGCGGTGCCGAATTCTTTTGTTTTTACATTTTGGATATTTTAAAACTAGGAGGTCACAATGTTGAAATATTTCTTTTAAAAGAGAAAAATTTTACAGCTACCTTAAGACTAGAAATAAGATTCTATATACAAGAGAGGGGGCAAAAGATTTTTTTGAAAAATTTTAAAACAAGGAATTCAATAGTAATAGTTTTTTAGGAAATATTTACAGTTATCTTAAAACTAACAATATAGTTTGGTACACAAAAGGGGAACAAATATTTATGAAAAATTTAACAGGTGTTTTAAAACTATTTACAAGATGGGGGACAATAACTTTGAAAAAATATTGAAAGATATTAAAAATGTCTCATCTGACTGAGGTGGAATTTACAACAGGAATTCGAGCTCACAGCACCAGACAAGCCAATCATTTAATATACTCCAGAGTATCCACGAACCTTGGTCAAAGACGCATTACTTTCATCGGACCAAAGTTATTCAACCAGCTTCCTACTGATTTAAAGCAAATAACATGTCGCACTCGTTTCCAAGCAAAATTGAAACTAATTTTCAAAAATAAAATAGGAGAATTTTTAATATAAACTTCATTCACCACCAATCGAGCTTATTCCTTTAGATATAATTGGTTAACTTTTTTTTTTAAATAAAAACAATTGATAAATGCATTTTTATAGCAATAAGTAATAAATAAATTTAAATTATTATGAGCTTCCTGCAAAGCTACGATGGGACCCTTAAAAGGATTCTTTTCCGCTGGGTACTCGCCGTAGCTTCTTGTCAAATTTTGTGTTTGTCGGTCTCGTATTTTTTTTGTTCTCAGCGTTTCCGCGATTCGTAACTTTGTTTTGTTGTGCTGACCTTTTTTTGTACGCTGAGAACTGATGTGTCCACTACCAGGGGGCTCCGTTTGTGAGCTTTTTGGTGTGGGGGTAAGAAGCGGGCTATTAAAAAAAATCGGTTTTTTGTTTTATTTCGTTCCTAATTCGATTATTAGAAACAGTGGAATGCATTAATTGAACGGAGCTGTAGGTGTTTTTAAAAATTATAAGAACTAACAAAATAATTTTTTTCTTATGAGATTTTTCTAATTCGAAGAGGCACCTTAAGGTTAAAATAACTATAAACAAAATTTAAAACTACAAGGGGCAGCCCTATGGGGTTGCACGAACTGCAGACATAGGACTATACTATTTAGTGTATAATATTTATTTTTAGTACATATAATAATAATAAATCAAATATATTTCTTACGTATAGTTTAAGCACAACCAATCAACATCGAATGTTACACATTGAACCAAACCTTATTGGTTCTCAGATCATTTCATTTGTAGTAGGTGATCGAATCCGATTAAACTTATTTGAGAAGATCTGAAGAAAGAAGACAGAAAACCGTAACCGAACTAATATCTGGAACTAAATCTTTATAGCACAAGACCTGCTTTTAAAAATTGTAAAAACTTTTCGATTGTGTGAGGTAAACAAAATCCGGACCAGCGAAGAAACATCAAATTTTAGACAATATAATCACATTTCATGTATAGACCAAGCATTCTAGTTATATTTTGCCATTATTGTAAAGTACGCATATAAATGTAGCAAATGCAGTGGTCTTAACCATATATCGAAACTATAAATATACAAGAATCGAAAACAATTTTATATATAGACTTAGGCGCGTTTTTGCAACGGTTTTTTTAAAGGGCAGTGTATTCATTCATTAATAGGCTTTGTAGTATATACCTATTTGCAGAATCAAATAGGTTAGGCTGAGTGGAAATGAATCAATGAATTGATCGAACGTAAATAATAAACTTTCGTTGTTCTTTTCATCAATCCGCGTAATTTTGTCGCTAAGAAAGGTTTAGTCTTTGCGCATCGAAAGCACAGATTGCTATCGTGCAAGTTACGCAGGCAACCGCTAACAAACAGGGATGCCACATTGAAATCTGTGTTTCGGTTAAAAATATCTTTTTACCATCTGTGATAAATGAAACAGGAAAAAAAATCTGTGATAAATTTCCGAAAAATCACAATATTTCCAAAAAATTTCATTTCCAAAAATGAAGAAAGAATCGGTGATGAAAAATCTGTGAATATAGTAACCCTGCTAACAAATTAGATATACCTACCTACACATTCACCTCAAACATTTTTTTTTTTTATTCATTTCGTTTATTTAATAGGCACAAATGCGTTAGCTTGGCGGTGCCAAATGCTTATGTTTTTACATTTTGGATATCTTAAAACTAGGAGGTTACAATGTTGAAATTTTTTTTTTACACAGGAGAAAAAAAAGTTTACAGCTATCTTAAGACTAGAAATAAGATTCAATATACAAGAGAGGGCCAAAAGATTTTTTTATGAAAAAATTTAAAACAAGGGATTCACTTTGATATACAAGAGGGGGAGTAATAGTATTTTACGAAATATTTTACGGTTATCTTAAAACTAACAATATAGTTTAGTACACAAAAGGGGGAACAAATATTTATGAGAAACTTCACAGAAATCTTAAAACTAGGGATTCAATTCTATTTACAAGATGGAGGACAAGAGTTTCAATAAAGAGTAAAAATTATAGCTATCTTAAAACTAGGAATACAGAATACTAATTTGAATTTTTTAACTAAAACTTATGCTTGGTCAAGATATTCAGAGGGTGGCTTATTTTCGCATCAGTGTAGCAGCAGTTGTATCAAGGACAGGGGAGAGACAGGGAAAGAAGAGCAAAACTTGCAACTTTCGCTCGAACGGGGGGGGGGGGGGGGGGTAAGGGGGATCAGCGAAACAAATTTGCGCCTCAGTCTAGTAAGTCGTCGAGTACCGGATTGGCGGATGGTATTCTTCGGACCCGCGGGGAATCCTTCAAAAGTCATCGGACCTCGAGTCGCTCTCGCTTCAGTTTCCTTCTATGCAGGCGTAGTGGTAAGGGTGACGGCGGTTACATAGTGGCACTCTGGAGCTGATCGGTTCCACTAGGCAGGAGGAAACTATAAAAACGAGAAATAAAAGAGAGCACCTCAAACATTGAACCCAAGCGCACAAAGCAAAATGAGTCAACGCTGATGATGATGGGTAGAGCGAAAGAGAGAACTAGTGCCACGACACTATGTTAAATGTGTTTGCATATAGAGCTAGAATGTACAAGCGATTTTATGTACGAATAATTGTGTTCGAGATTGTACATAAAAGTGTGCTGGAAACGAGCACAACACAAAAGAAAGCATAGTGTTTGAAGGGACAAGCTCAAACACGACACTGGGACTGCTAACTCAGCTACACTGGCTATGAAAACACGCAGTGCAGTGATCTGCTCCGTCTTTCGTTCAACAGGCAACTGAGCTTGTTCGGCCAAATCTGTTCTTTAAATAGTCGATGATGACGTCATGCATTTAAGCGTAGCGCGCTAGGTACACAAACCTGTCGTGCCGGACTTGGGAAGCGCTACTTTCTGTGTGTAAATGCGCGATATTTTGACTAGGTGGTACATTATTTAAATTTTTAATGAAATTATATCAAAAATCTTTGGGTTTATCCATTGGAATGTTTTCTTAGAAATATTTCGAGGTGATATGTGCAAAAAAATTGAAAATTTATCGTGAGATGGCTGAATTATATACGTTTAAAATCGGGCCACTTTTCGTTACATACCATTTTTGTTGAATTTGCAAAGTCCACCCCCATATCGAAAACAAAGACGTAGTCCTACGTCAAAAAAAAAAAAATTCCTCCCTTCATATTGTGACAAATGCCAAAGAAAGCTAGGGTGCCCAATTTCCCATCATTTGGACAATTGTAGATCCACTTCGCTTAAAATTTTTGACATTGATGCTATAGAAAAATATGAGGAAAAAATATATTAAATGATATAACGTTTGAAGTAGCACTCGGTAAATTTCAGTTTATACCTTTGTTTTTGTTCTAATTATTTGTAATATTTCCGTTACACGAAAAATGCGGGAAGTTGGAGTTTTTTGGACATTAAGTCATAAAACCCCCTTTTTCTAATAACCATTCTGTTATATGCTGCAAATCATGCATGTTTTGCCGTTTTTATAATGAAAAAAAAAATCTCAAAAATGGAACTAACCTTTGTCAGAACACGAATATTAAATTTTATCATCTTCTTGTGTATATATCTCTATTATTCTTCAAGGGTTTCAGCGTGAAAAAACACACTTTTTCGCGATTTTTTTAGAACTTTGCATGAAACGAATTGATGAAAACTTTTGAACATTATAGTATATCATTTCAATAACATACTGCAATTTTTCTATGCAAAAATATCGACAAACGACTCGGTGACGAAGCTTTTTGTAGAACGTCTCTGGAAAAACATGATTTGCGGTGTTACCTGCCATTCAAAAACTACTAAACCGATTTCTTTTAAACTTTGCATACACATTCTATGTTAAAAATACCTAACCCCTAAGTTGAGTTTTTGAGATAAATTTTCAATTAATGGGGACTTTTACTCATTTTAATTAAAATTTACTATTTTTCATGAAAAATTCCGCCTTTTTATGAGTAAAAAACACTGTGGAACAAAATATAAGTAAATTTGCTATCGGTAAAACTTCGATACATTAGATGTTTTGACATTTAATCTCGATTCAAAAAATTTTCATTAAATAGTACATATAAACTTCATTTAACAATAAATTGTTCTTTCATTCACTATTTCTACTACAAAAAAACGCTTAGGAATCACATGGTATATTTTTAATTTCAGTAAAAATAAGGAAATATTGAGTAATAGGGCATTTGATGAAAAAAGTGGTTTCTAGACTAAATGTCAAAAATTTTTATATTTCTTAATTTTATCAGCAACGAATCTATTTCTATTTTACTCCTGAATAATAATAGAATAATAGGACTGGTAGTATCCAACGGGGAAAAACGATCGGAAATGGTGAGTGAAGCTAAGCAATCATGTGAAAAAAATTCCCCACCCAGAGGCGAGACTCGAACTCGCAACCTTTGAGACTCCGGCCCAATGCACTAACCCTTATGCTATCCCTGGGTATAGTGACATCCCAGAAAAAACATATGATTATCCCACTGGCGACGGTGATCGTACCCTGCCTGCAAAGCGAGGAATCACACACAACGGCAGCTGATCACCCCAACACATTTGATCTATTTAATTTCCCCGCTAGATACCAAGGCCCGGGTTTTTATAATCGTCTGATGTCTAATTTTTAGTTCATTACCCATCGTACTTCGGTGGGTGACAGAGCTAATGAAGACTGTCGATTTCTGGTCCCTTGCCCAGTGAACAGACGTTGGATACCACCAGTCCTAAATAAGGTATTGGCACTTAAGCCAAAAGAACAAAAAAAAAATTGAATTATTAATAGAATAATAGAAATACATGCACGAGAAAATGATAAAATTTGATATGAATGATAAAATGTCATAGAACCCCAACTTCTCCTATTTTGGCACAGGTTGCAAAGATACCGTTCGATTGCATGAGATTTTCTCGTAATATAAACACTGCGAAATATGTATGATTTTCAGCATAGAAAAGAATTTTTGAAACGAAAACGAAACTATTTCCATTGAAATGCTAAGAATATTTTCTTCCAAAAAAGTTATGAACAGAAATTTTCAGTACTTCAAAAATTATGGCATTTATTATATGTTTTTCCCTTATTTTCTCATAGTCCCAATGACAAAAAAAATTGCCGAAGGTCTAAAAATGTCCAAATGTTGTGAAATTTGGCATCTGAGCTTACTTTGATATTTGTCACAATATGAAAGGAGGAACCTATGAGATTTCAAAAATGAGTGTTTTTTTTGAAATGCGTTGCGTTGCGTTGTGACTATGATTTTGGCGGATTGCACACTGACTTCATCATGTTTGACTGCTAATTATCTAATAAGAGTTGCTTAGGAAATGGTAAGTAGGAATTCATACCAATCCGACCCATACTAAAACCTCAACAGCATGATAGCCATCATTGTCAGCCGCCCTCATCTCCATCGTTCACGGGGAAGGATAAAGGATAAGGTAGCCGGGAAGTGTTGATGATCCCCTTACTTAACGAAAGGTAGACGACTCATCAGGCTCTTCCATAGCTGTCGCGGAGTTGGTCGTTTGGAAGGATGTAAGGTCTAGGATTCGCTCCAAGCAAGCGATGCGACCTGTAAAGCATGGTTTATTAGGTAGTAGTTTAGTTGGTTTTCGAGTACACGAGCACTCGAAATAGAAAAGATCTTATTTAGATTTTGGTTTTTTATAAACTCTGGGTAGCCGGCTACCGAGAGTATTCTGTTTTCTAAACAAAAGCCATTTGAACTCCACACAGCCGACCGTGGGAGTATTGCCTAGGAATGCTAGTCTTATCTGCGACAGTATTAAAAAAAAACTTCGCTTTTCTGTTTCTACGATATATTTATTGGGTTGAAAACTACCGAGTGATAACACGTTGTACAGATAAAGAGTTGTGATAGCGCGAGATGTTATAACCAAGGAAAATATTTCCTATTTTGCATATCGGATTGCTTGTGAAATACACGTATACGAACGATAATATCGAACATTGAAGGGAAATACAAAGGATTATTAACCTGATGCACGGGCTCGTTAGCAATAACGGAACTTGAAATTAGATTCATAAAAAACAGATGCGGCGTAGTACGTATTGACCCGTGATCATCGATACTAGTCAGATTAAAGTCCTATTCGGGCTGATTTCCGAACAATTATTTATTGAGAAAAAATATTAGTCAAGGGTTGTATACAAACCGAACCTACAAAAGAAAATCAAGAAAGAATTTTAAGCTGCCCAAAATAACCATTGACTGTACCGAAAGCTTCACTCTGCAAGACAAATTCACTAGCAGCTTCACGTGCGCGTCAGCATACGACCACAGATCCTAGACGATCTTTACTAATGCCACTCCCGCACAAAACAAAACTGAGACAGGCTCCAATCCGTCAACCTGTCGAAGCGAACGAATTGACAGCGGTTGGGGATAGAACCCGACCCAGTCCCAAGTTTAAGCAAAAACAGCTAAAGGAGGCCTGTACCCCGGTTGGCACCGCGGGGTGGCAAGGGATAGGAGTTCTGTATCAGAGGTGAATGGCGACATAGTTTGGCCTCATGTTGCACGATAATACAGTTTTTCCAACCCTATGAGATTTCAAAAATGAGTGTTTTTTTGCAATGCCTTATTATCTAACCGTTGAATTTGTTTGACTATTTATTGTACCACTCGTAGTACACTGCATTTCTAGTTGCTTTAAAATGTTTGAAAAGTTCTGGCAAGCGATACATATTGTTGTCCAGAATTTGTTTTAGTTCTAATAGTCTGTTTGAGATCAAATATCCTAATAGATAATTCTTTTCAATACCTATGAGGTTCTAATGTTGACGGCATCGAGAGCGGAACTGGCAAAAGTTTGAGTAAAAACTAGAGCAACTATTAACCTATCCCGCCTTTTGTAGAAAGGATAAATTTATAACTTTCGCTGAAGAACTGCATTTGCAAAATAAAAATAAATTAATCAAATCCCATCTTTATTGCTTTTGACAACAATTACCGTGAAATGTTTCGTGCATGCATACTTTCTTGCAAACAGAACTATTGACACATATCTTATAACCTAACTCGCAACTTCTGTTTTTTGTGCCACATCTTTCAATCTGACAACGGATAAAAATTTACGGCAGCAAAATTGACATTTCGCATCACTTGTCGGAACACAGTGTCGATGAATTGGATGGATGTTATCGCCTCATTCTGCGTGATAGTGGCCAATTTTTTTACTTTACACCAGACATGCCGCAGATAAGATAAGCTGTCTAAAAATTGTGATTTTTTATTGCTCGGTGATATGACCAGAGAACTCCAAATCTGTCTGATCTGAATTTGTTTAAATGATTTGACTAACCCGCAATCAAACTATTAAAATAATTTGTAGTTCGCTCATTCGGTACAGTTCGTGGAGTTAGTATTACTAATCTCCTATAATATTATTAATGGAAATTCCCTCCTGGTTTGTTTATTTAACTTTTCCATCGCTGACTGCAATTTAAATAAACTAAACGTTTCTATGTAGAGAACAGCGGTTTTCGCATTACAACACAACTTCGTCATTCCGAGAAGAATGTTTCCAGCTAAGGTATAATTAAAGAAAAGTACCAAAAAACCGAAGGACTATCCCACTTTTCCAACACCTTCTTGCACCCTCTCATATTTTCTCGCACTGTATCGCAAATATCGAAAAAACGTCTGGAAAAATAAACGTTCCACAAGTGATTAAAATGAACCGAGCGCAAAAAAAAAACAAACACCGTTCGTTCCGTTGATGTGCGCAATTCGGGAGAGGAAAACCTTTCCAGCAACACCGCAACAGCAACAGCAGCAGCAGCAGCGGACGGAAAGAAGCACGGTAAACATAAGTAAATAATGAAGCAACACGGGTGAACGATAAGAAGGTCAACTGCCACCTTGCGCGCACCTCTATTACCAACCGATTTGAACCACCAAATCGTCGGTCGTCGTAACGGATGGGATGGGTTCCCACTACTACTTCAGCTTCAGCCATAGCTAGCTAACGCGGTTTGATCAAGGTTAGCCATTCATTCTGTGTTGTCCCTTCATCGACCGGGTGCACGCGTGGGGGGGGGGGGGATGCTTTGGGGAAGCAAGGGTGGCTGATGTTGGAAAACTTTCCACGAATCGATATCTTCGGTGACAGAGAAGAAACAGAATGCTACCGGGGAAAAAAAAGAAATACTTCCAAGGTAAGGAAATTCCATCGGTGCGGTTAGTGGATGGGACGATGTGTGATTTCGTAATTGGGTTGATCGGTTCAAATCTAGTGCGAGTTTTCCGACGCGCAAAATGGCACAGAAAGACAACATTCACAAACGATGCATAATCATTTTCGAAACAAAGGTTGAGACAGAATTGTTTGAAATGTTTCCAATCATTGTCCGATCCTACCTTAACCCTTAAAGGCGCAAACATTTTTTTTTTTCAAGTCTCTTCAATACGTTACTACAATTATTTTGATATGCTTTTTCGCAATGCTGTTTTAAAACAGCCTTGTACCGATAAGGGTTAAACGAATAAATAATCTGAAAATAACACACGCTTTTACACATCAAATTAGGCGAGTTAATACACTCCCAAAAAATTCTTCCTTTCGAGCAGGGAGCTACACACCGTTCCCCCACAAGCGGGTGGAAGATCCGAGCGAGTGAGTGAATGGATGAGTGGCGTGCGAACATCGAGTATTCGGGAGAAATGAGATTAATTCCCCCTGTTTTGCCTCGAATTAAAAGCCAAAATTCTTTTCTCGCCTTTGTGCATCGGAACGGTTTGTGACTCGCCGCGCACTCTGTTGCTGTTGACTTTTCTGGCTGTAAGGTATATCGACTTGCCTTATTTTTGTTTCATGTGCTCCGCTTTTGTACGATGGAAATATTCTTTTTTTTCGGTCTCTCACTTTCCCGAAAATAAATTTCTTATTTATGAGTGTTTATCTTACACACTTTCAATATGCGTTCCACATTTAGTTACTGGTGCACGGGAATATTCCGGGGAATCGAAAATTAAGCGTATGAGGGTCGGCTTAAGTGTTTAAGATTGAACCCAATTGAGGCAAAGTTTGGTAGCATTGGAAGTAAAAGTTTTTCGTTTATTCGGTGATGACTCGTTTGCGATAAGGTCCATGTCACTTTCACTTCACATTTAATCTAATTATGGAATCACGATGGTTCCTGACATTACCTATAGTACATGAAGATGACATTACCTATAGTACATGAAGATTGGTAGTTGCTTACCTGAACGGAAAGTCAACTAAACCTAAACAAGCAACTAACGTACAGCTCGGACAGAAGGAGAAAGGCTACCTTCACGTCAAAAGCTTCAAAGTGGATCAACCCCGCAGTTTATCATCATGTTTCCGCCAAAAGACTCACATATGCGCCTGCTAGGTTTGAGCGCTAGAAATAAAAGACAGTGTAGAAGAAAACATAGCGGTTCCGGTAGAAAAAGGGACTGAAAAGAAAACTAAATTATGTTTGTGCCACTAAAAACCGCTTCAATATCGGCTTGCATTTTCTATTACACTTTGGTTGGTAAGTTTAACACGTGAAATGTGTCATCACTTTGTCATCATCCCCAACTTGAGGAGTTTAGCTCACGAGAACTGACTTTACACCGACCAAATGTATATCGTGTTGAATGTGAGCAATGTACACAGAGCCGTAGCGTGCGGTCGTCCAAATTGGCCCCCGCCAAGGGCGCCAACTTTAGGGGGGCCAAATTCTTCACAAATCCTCGCCTAGAACGACGGTGCGACACCGATAGCTTGGTGTCGATTGAATGCATACGTCACGGCTTGATGCTAGCAGAAAGGGAGAAGAATGATCGCATGGTCGTTCTAGGGGAGGATTTGTGAAGAATTTTTTGCCGGCGTCGGCGGTAAAACATGATGATGAGTTATGTTCTACCATAGACCATGCGGTAGACTTGGGTGCAACCCCCAACTCCTACTCTGCAGAAGGCAAAGAATTCTTCACATTTTCCTTTCGATCATGCCCATATGAGCCTGCCTAGTTCTAGTTTTTCGTTCTAAGTTTGTAACTGATTCGCTCTAGAATACCTATCCGTCTTTCAATTACATTGCTTTCGTTTCTCTTAGTCTCAAATTTGCCGAAAATAGCCAACAAAATCGATACACACAAAATTATTGTTTGAAAGTCGAACTGAAAAAGAAAGCCAAAGTAGACAGCAAATAGGCGCATAACTGAGATTATGCCAAAGGCGCCGAAAGACTACGCTACGATTCTGTTAGTTCAGACTAAACAACAAACCAGACAAAGACTTCAAACTTTAACAAAAATAGCGAAAATTGTTGCAAACTTTTTCCGCAAGTTTTCTCAGTTTCATAGAAACAAGGGGAACGGAAGCACGCCACCTTTTTAAAGCTGTAGCAAAGATCGTTGAGTAAGCTAGATCATTTAAGTTGCCGGTTCTCGACCTAGATCCAACCAATCCTGCACTAAGTTGAATGTCTGGTGGAAATGGTACATGACATTTTTGATGTTCCTGGAAGCGTTGGAAACTCATTGTTTCTTCTCAAATATCTAAGAACAGGTAAACAAATATTGTTACAAAGACCCATTTTCTTGTAATTGGTGCAATAATGCATGCATGACGCGAGGCACAAACAACCGATCATGTAGACGACCCTATTCCAAGAAGACGCAGAACAGTCTCGCCAACTACCCCGACACTAGTTTGAACGGACACACCATTTTGTTCCGTCCGGTGCGATTATCATTCAAAATCTTCGATCACTGGAGCAAGGGATCCTTGAAACAACCAATCCCGTCCTTCAGTAGATCCACGCATGGCAAGTTAGAATCGATAACTACACCCTCGATCTCAACTTTGTGAGCGGGCATGTAAACGCGTTAATTCTTCACAAAAGTAACGTCATTTGTTTGTCTTAGACAAAATATCACAATTCTGAGCTTTCTGAATCTTGCGGAATATTAGAATACGTAGCGGACTATCTTTAATCCGAAAGAAGATCGGATATTGTCGAACCAAGTTCAATGTGTTTGATTTTAAATGGAAACTCGGTGTCTTTGAAGACGAATCTTTCTAGGCAAATGACCACTTCGGTTAAAGCCTATAAATAAATCAATAAATAAATCAATAAAAACTAAATAAACAAATAAATAAATAAATAAATAAATAAATAAATAAATAAATAAATAAATAAATAAATAAATAAATAAATAAATAAATAAATAAATTAATTAATTAATTAATTAATTAATTAATAAATTTATAAATAAATAAATGACAAATCTTCTTCGACATCCATTTTAGGATCATTTGGATCTTTTCAGGAAAGTTCAGTTCGGTTTGGTAAGCCGAAGACGACGGGTGCTTTTTCGACTAGCTCTGCGCGTGCGGTTGTTCTTGTTCGGTCGAATCGGATGGCATAGTGCTACATACATTAACTGCCACCGAAGTTTTTATAGTGATTTGAATTCGAATAAAGTGGTCATGTGAAAGAACGCGAGGAGTTTAGGCAAAGTGTGTGCATCGACTGTTTTCGGTCATACGATGACTGAATGCAAAACAAATTAAGCAAAAGTTGTGCGTTGCATTAGAGCTACTCGCGGAAGCAGAAAGTATACGGCAGGCCTATCAGTAATTGAGTACTGTACTGGTTTCATTTTCGGGTGAGTTCGTTTCATGACTGTGTGCGTGTTTTCGTTCGCACTTATATAAAGTGTGCCGTCAGGTAACGTATTCAGCGACCGAGCGAGTGTTATGATGACTGGATATGTAAGATGCGGAGTGTGTGAGTGTTGATTGAATGTGTAGTGTTATAGCTATTTAGTGGTACAGGCGCACATGTGGCGATCTAGTGGGATTAGTGTCAAGTTGGACAGCAAAAGCTCATCGGCCCATACAGCGGTGTGCGGATATTGAATGATGCAGCACAGTAAAAACCGATAAAAACTGAACTAGTTTTTCGATACCAAATAGAAAAACGATGTAGAAGTGTGTTGGGGGAAGTTGTGAGACTTTTGGGAATCAGCTGTGATTGATCGTGAGAGAAGAGGTGCTGTTTGCTACCGTTTTTATTTATTAGTTTTAGGGGAATCCAATGTCCACGGATACTTTACTAGCGCTCAACGGAGCGCATATTAATCCAACGGGCTGCAATATAACTACTGTATAGCACTATCAACTGAAGTTTTAATTGTTTATTATTTAAATTCTTATTGCCCCATTTTAACTATTATTCTTGGACGTTGTTTTCTTCATCTACCGAAACAACTACTGATAACTGAGGTATAACAAGATTGCTGCACATAATTGAAGGCATAGGAGACTATGTAAATAGTATGCAACGATGTCAAAGTTCGTTCAATATATACCTACTTATTTGAATTCAAATTTGTTTTGCAGGTTTGGGTATTTTATTTACACGTTCTATCAATTTACAATTACTAATTTATCATTCGGTTCGCAGCGCCGATCGAGCAGGAAATCTGTATTGCCTACACTATTAAGGGGATTTAAATAATGTTATTGTATTACATACATTTTGCAAATTATTTATAACATTATATGCTTTACATGTACTGCAGTCATTCTGATTATTACATTCAATATATAATATCCCATGTAGAATATTATTGTTTATTCGATTGTAATTTAGTATGCGAATTATTTACAATCAATTAGCAACATACATTAGATTAGAATGATGCGCATTATGTTATTTATGATATTTTATTATACACCTAATATAGCTATATGCCCTATGTACCTCATATTTATTACATTTATTTGATTAACTTTATTTAACAATTGTAACAAACATTTTGCATTTTTGTACCTTATGATTTTTCATATTATATTCATTATATTTATTTATTAATTTAGCTCTATGCCTTATTCTCACTAATGCCTTTATATTCAACACATGTTATTGATTAAATAGACTGTATATATTGATTTCGTTACATTCACTATACTTATTATATTACATATTTTTATATGCAAATTACTAATGGGTAGGTAGGGGTACGATAACCTAATAGTTTCAGGAATCAATCGGGAACTACCGTAAGGATCACCAATCACTGAAGAAATAACCAAGTGGCATTGAATGGAGATATTTTTTTTTTTTTTTTTTATTTTTGGTCATTTAGCTAGTGGGTATACCTAACAGATTTGTTAATATTTATAAAATGTGGGATTACCTCCGAAACAAAAACTGCAACCACAGTACTATAAATTAAATATACACAGAAAGTTCCACGTATAATTGCTGCATTATTTTAACTCATTCTAAGGACGTATCCGTAGACATGCAATGGAGATCAAATTTCAATGGCATTCAGTATATATTAATCACGCTCGTTAAATTTATTACATGCATTGTATCCATTGTATATTTCATATTCGTTATAGTACTCAGATGAATGACAATTATTGTAAATATTGATTTCGTTATATGACTGCCGCATTATACCTAACTGTCTCATATATTATGTAATTACTAGGTTAGAAGAACTATTAAGCGTTCGGTGTCATAACAATTTGCCACATTTTTTTAAATTTCTTATATTTATATGCCATAATTTTCATATTTATAATTTTTATTATTTTATTGTATGTGGATATGTGTTATATCCACTAATCTCATTCTGTATGTAAATGCACTTAATTTTCGTACCACAATCATTATATTTTAGGTGTACATATTATATTCATTACATACTCCATTTGATTATATTTGTTACGTATATACTATTTGGATTAGGTTAAACATTTTTCGTTTTTCAGGGCGGAATACATCACCTCAAAGCATTCATTATTACCATTTATTTAATATACACTACATTGTATGTTGTTTTTATTATTTTTTCAGCTAAAGCGGTACCGTAATTTACAATATCTACATATACAGATCTTATTGATAACGTTGTATTATTATTCATATATGCAATCATAATTTTTCGTTATGTAACCACATGCTAGATATATAAAATGTATGGAAATTGGGAGTTGGTTGAAGCGATTTGGACAGGAAGAGTGGAGTAGCCAATCATGCTTGATCAAATTGTTGTGCTAGGACTGCTCAGTGCTATGGGCGGTGGTCCTGCTATAATAGGTGGTAGTAACATAAATCACATCACATCACCATGGATCACATATATACAAACATTGACTTTTATATATACACAGATTATATTATATTACATCTATATTTTATTACATTGAATTATATTATTATATTGAATATTATTACATTGAATTATATTGCATTAAGCTATATTATATTATATTGCATTATATTATATTACATTATATATTGATTGATTTATATATATTGACATTATATGCATATGAAGAAAGGGTGAGGAGGGTGCATCAGGGCATCATTGAAGTTACAACTGGACAATGAAGTGGAAGCCAATCAGAGTCAAGGAGGAAAAGTGTTCGTCGTTCGCGACAGATACATTTCTCTCCAACAGTTGTAAACAATTTGACGCGCTCTTCTACAACAAACCATCTCGTGGAAAGCTTGACAAGTATTGCAAAATTCGTTATTCAATCTGCTGGATCTTACTGTTGGAAGGAGATTCTTTGATGCCCGCGGATACTGAGTAGGTGTATTTGCCTACGGGTCCGCCATCCCCCTTTTGGCCCTTTATACAGCGGTATGCTGAACGCCGAATGGTAACGAAATTTGAGCGTACTGTTAAGTGGAGCCGCATGCAGAGCAAGACTCAAGCTAAGATGGTGGCTACTTACATACATACATACATACATTTGGATCTTTTCAGGAAAGTTTATTTATGCACGAGCCTAAAGCACAGACTAACAGACATAACACTCGAAAACAATGCTTCGCCCGCTTTAACAGTCATTTTAAATATATTTGTAGTTGGGACTGTGACCACATTTGAAATTATGGCGCCACTGACATATGAACAAGCATATGTGGGATAGACCACTAGTGAAAAATTGTTCCCAACCCTGAGGGATAACCCATCAGCAAATGAGTGTTTGGGACTCTGAATAAAAGGTGGAGCTAGTGTTCTGGGAAAGCTGCCGGATCGATGTTTTTTGTGGGAGTTTCCTCATAGTGTTATGTCTGTTAGTCTGTGCCTAAAGTCAAACGCAAAGTGAAAACTGAACAATATGAAGGAAAAGACAGAAATTATGGGGAAGTAATTTGAAAGATAAGTCTGAATTTGGTAGTAAAAGAATAATGTGGTCATCTACCTTCACACGATATGACTGGATGCAACCTAATTTTACTAGAAACTGGAACGAAGAATATGCAAAAACTTAATCAACAATATATAAATATAAATCAACCGACTTAATCGATTTATACGTAGTAGCCATTTGTTATGGAGCCTGTTTATATGCTATTGGTTGGGGATTATCTGCCCGCCAGATATAATATGTATAATATACCCAGCTGAACAAATTATTTTCATTCCTATTTCGTTGAAAGTCACAGCCACGCGCGACGGGTATTTGCTAGTAGATCATAAAAAACATTTGTTTCAGTTGCTTGTGAAGAAAGATGGGTGGGTACTGTCTGAATATTCCAGACCGGAAGCGGAATGCCGTGACGGCGCTTGGATTGGTAATTCAAATCTAATGATTTTCACCGTAATTAACAATGCACCAACTAGTTTATGGTTAAAATTGCCTCCTAAGTATACTAGGTGTAGGTTAATTTGGGGAGATATGCCACACATTTCCAAAAATCGATCCTGCACCAAAGTAAACTATTCAATAATTGATGACATCATTTTTATCAATTGCGACAAGTTTCTAAAATACTGTGAAATAGTTTTTGTCATAAAAAATTTCATCAAATTTCCACGAACATTTTACCCAAACATTTTCATTGCGGGAGAGATGCCGCATGTGCGGGTGAGACGCCGCACCGCAGTCGCAAACTGAAAAATGGCGAACAAAGGCATTTTTAGCTCTCGTTGATGTTTTTGTGATTAAGTGGCTTCAGCTGAGTTTCATGAAGTTTGATTACACCTATAAATCGGCTAGCTCCTTCAATTTTTTAAGGGGGTACTACCATTTGTAGAAACATTTTTTTTGTTCAACATTTTAAAAATGTTTTTCTTTCGCAACCTTGTGTAAAATTGAGCAGCACAAAAACACTGCGATGTGCAGAACGACCGCACAAAGAGAAACTTGAAAACGAAAAAGAGTAAGATCTGTGCACCAAGAGCTGCACAATTTCGTTCACAGAGTCACCTTGAAGAGCCACTTTTTTGTGACTCCCCTCACTGGAAAGCAGGTAGGAAGGCGAATCAAACTACAATTCAGATAAAGTTTGATCGGAAGAACGTTTTAAAAATGTTTTTTGGGTTGCCTTCTCTACTTACGTGCGCGTGGGACTAAGATACACACTAAAGAGCCTCTTTATTTTTACTCTTTGTGACGTGCAGCCATGGAGTAGAATACACGTGTGGGAGCAACACGCATCGGAGTGAAGAGGCTTATTGTGAAAGAGAAGAGTGGTGGTTCGCATGAAAAGAGCGTTTGTTATTCTTCTCTTCATTTGCTCTGAGGTGCATAACATCCCTGTTCATGTATACGTGAACTGATTCCTTAGCAAATTAGTCACAATTCACCATTCATGCTCATGAAATAATTTACAAAACCATGAAATAATTTTTAAGTATTCGTGAAATAGTTCATAATTCCTAGAATAATAGTCACGATTCAATATTCGATCTCGTAAAATAGTATTTTTCATGTATACGTGAACTGATTTATGATTCCTTGCGATGAACCATTCGTGTTCGTGAAACAGCTCACAAAATCAAAAAAATATTTATAGAAACGTGAACTGATTCATGACTCCTAATATAATGGTCATAATAATTATAGAGCCAAAAATCGTGTTCGTGATGTAGTTCACAAGACAAGATACCGCGAATCAATTACGCGTTTATGAACCAAATCATACTGTCACGTTACTCAGAATAAAAAATTCAATAATAATGATACATGATACTCGTTACTAAAATATCAAAACTCGTGACTAAAATATAAAGCTCGTGCTTATGAACTTGAAATCTACTTTGCCAGAAAAATCTAACACTAAACTCGTGAATAAAATATCACAAAAACGTGGAAATAAAATCGTTATTAAATCCCTGAAATCATGAGCATAAATCGTGCTGCTCTACCAGAAAAATCGGATATAAAACTCATGAATGATGATCACAGTAACATGATGAGAAATTACGAAAATCGAGACTAAGCTTCTGAAATCATGAACATCGTTTTAGTTGATATACTACAAACCAGTGTATCCCAAAAGTATGAACAAAAATCATAGAAAAAACTGAACATGCCAAGGGAACAACCACAGTATTCATAATTTCAGGAACTTGATCACGATTTTCGTAAATCGTTCAGCTCACGAAATCGTGATTTTTTGTTCATGAATTTCTGAACGGATTTTTTTCGTGTAGATGTAATCAGTAGAAGCACGCATGTGCATTTTTATAACTACTTCCACCACTTTGTTCGTGGTAGAACGCCAGTTTGCCTGGAACTACTTCTCACTTCCTATTGTTCAGCTTGTTCCCGATGATGGCCTCTTATTTCTCAATTCGACCGAGGTCTAGCACCAAAACAGCACGAAACAATTGCGTTGTACTGCACGAAAGGCAGCAGAGGTTTTTTTTCAGACATTCGATCACATATTATTTTGGCTGATGATCCTGCTTGCAATAAAAATATTGTCTTTCAAGCCACAGGTACAGATAGCCTGCCAAACTAAATATATCTTAGCGAACGTTGACAATTTACATATGCTTGGACATGTTTGCCACATTTCATAGGACATAGGCTGCACCGTCTATTGGTACGCAATCGAACTTCGTCAGCATGGTCGTAAATAGCTTCCAGGATCGTGCTTGTTTTATTTATTTTCGCTATTTGGAGTCACTACCGTCGACCGCCTGGTTCATTTTACAGCTCGATGCTTAGTTCTAGACGTGCAAAATTTGAAAATGATTGGTCCAGTAACTTTGGAGCTATTGTGTACACCGCAAAGCAAGTTTTTGACGAAGTGCGATCAAAATTGGAGAAAGTTTTGTTAAATTTATCAATTTTTATATGGAAATTGAATGAATGTTATTAATCTCTCTGTGTCACAAAAATATTTTTTTTAAGTATATCGTTTTATCGAATTAACCTTAACCAAGCCCCCTTCCCTCAAAGGTTGCCAGACATTGGAATTGTGGTAAAAATCGTGAACAAAAAAACGATTCGTTCATGTTGAACATGGACATGTTACATTTTTTAATTTAGGAACTTGAAAGTATGGAATTGGAACTGCTATATCAAAATAGTTTCTGGATGTTGACAAAAACAATTTTGGTAAATTAAAAAAAATGATTGTTCTGTAGAATATTTATCTTTAATTAAATATTATTGAACGTCTTCGTAGCATAGATATTATGCCCAGGTATCAACTTGAAAATTCCACCTAACAGAATTAGGAATTTGAAAAGGAAAAATACAAAAAAAACGCAAAATTTCGTGCAGCAATACTGTAACTTGATGGATTCAAAGTTATAACATTACTCATATTAATATTAAATTTTTGGTAGGAATGGCATAGTTAAGCATCAATTAACTTTGGCAATTCAAACGTATTAAGCTGGCTGCAAACGACTTACATTTTTTATTAATGTATTCTTATTGGTTTTAGTTCGGCTAAGCAGTCATTTGGATTTTTTGAAATAGGTTTCTATTTATCCGACGTTTCGGTACTGTAAAGTGCCATCTTCAGCGAGAAAATAATATAGTTCGTTCACAATTTTTAAACTTTTTTGACATTAGCAGTCATCGGAATTTTGCGTGTAATTTTTCATTAAAAAAAGTTATATCTCTTCTGAGGTTCGTTCGGAAACAATCTCAAACATCAGATTGTTTCCAAACGAACCTCAGAAGAGATATTATTATACTGTATTATTTTTCCCCTGAAGATGGCGCTATACAGTGCCGAAACGTCGGATAAATAAAAACCTAGTTCATAAAAACCGAATGACTGCTCACCTTAAAATGATAAATTCAGTATGGTATATCCCAAGATCCTACTTTTCTGAAAAAGATCCTCTCTTCAGCACACTTCTTCTGAAGGCCAAGAAGGTTCGGTAGGTGAGCAGTTGGGATCAGAATTTGGTCACGAATTTAGTACCGCTAGTAGGGCATTTTTTTAATCTCAAACCTAAAATCTCTTAAATTTCTCCCCCTTTCATATTGTGACAAATATCAAAGTTAACTCAGGTGTTAAATTTCACATCATTTGAACAATTTTAGACCCCCACCCACTTCGCTCGAAATTTTTGACATTGGCACCATGGGAAAATATGAGGAAATTAATTGCTATAACTTTTGAAGTAGCACTCGCAAAATTATAATTTATACCTTTTCCTAACGTTTTATTAAAGTTGTCCTCATTTCCCAAAAAATAAAGGAAGCTGGAGTTTTGGGTCATTTTGTCACAAAAATCCCTAGTTCTTAATAACCATTTTGCTCTATGCTGCAAATCATACATTTTTTGCTGTTTTCAAAAGTGAAAAAGTCTCAGAAATCAAACGGAACTTCTGCAGCCTTTGTCAGAATACGTGAAGTTGGGGCTCTAGAGCTTTTTGTCATTTATATTAAATTGAATCATTTTCTCGTGCATAATCGCTAATATTCTTCATACAAATTTTATTAAATGTACCCTGTTGAAGGTTTTACAACAATTGATCAAAAAAGCTGTGTGTCTTTTTACCATCTGTGATGCCTAAAACAGAAGAAAAATCTGTGTAAAATTTCCAAAAAAAAATCTGCAAAAATTGTGAATTTGTCCAAAAATCAGCGCAAATCTGAGAAAGTTTCATCAAAATGACAAAAATCTGTTTTCCAGGGGTGGGCGTAGCGTAGTTGGTAAATCGATTGCCTTGTACGCGGCGCACGTTGGGTTCGAGTCCTGACCCCGCACATAGGGTTAGAAATTTTGTCCAAGAGATTTTTCTAACCCGAAGAGGCGAATGACCTTAAGGTTAAACTTCTATAATCGAAATAAAAAAAATCAAAAATCTGTCATCTGTGAAACAGAATCTGTAACCAAAAATTGTTAAATTAATCTGTGTATTTACAGAAAAATGTGTGTATGTGGAAACCATGGTCAAAGTAAGCGTACACAGAAAAAAATATTTTGTAATTTTAAGTTTATTTGCATGATGGAGCATGAATACCGTAAACCGGGGTGACATTGATCACTTTTCGAAGTAATCATTGCATATTTTTAGACGCAACACATTTTTTTCAAGTTTAATATTTTTAAAACATGTACTGATGTATGGAGAACAAGATTGGATGGTTTTACCTAAAATTGTCCGCTTACAGCTATTTTTCCAAAAATGATTTCAAGTTGATGTCCGTTTTCGTATTCTGGGGTGACTTTGATAACCTGCATGTTCACCCACATTATGTTATTGATGTCAATGTTTTTCATTCAAATGTTTGTTTAAACTAATTCTGGAAAGATACTCATTGTTAAATAGATGTTAATTGGTACTATACAAAGTATTCAATGTACTGTAAAATTCGAGTAACCAGAATTCGTATAATTTGTGTCCAATAAGAATAAAAGATTCTGAAAACCTTTAAACCTGCTAAAATTGTTTTATTTCAGTGCTTTATCAATGTACAAAATGTTTCATCCATTTTAACACGTTGGAATATTGAACAATAAAAAAAAGTTGCGAGCTTTAGCTTAAAAAAATTTGAAATAATTGCCAACTAGTTTCACAAAAAATTGTATTTAAAATAAACAAACTCTTAAAAGTAAATTTGGTCCATCCCACTCTAAAGGAAAATAAATTCTCGTTTGTAATTTATTACTCTTGCTCAAATCTGAGATTTATTTGTTTTATAAAAAATAGACACTTTATGAAGCTTCATAAAAATAAGGTAAAGGCAAATTTCGGTTTTTTGTAGTTTTTGTACCCAAAAATCGAACAAAATACTCAAAAAGTATAACAAACCAGTATTTCATAAGTTTAGAGTAAAAATCATTTCAAACTAAAATGATTCGGTAGACTATTCTGGTTTAATAAGCGATCTACGAAAAAAGTTTCGAGTGATCAAAGTCACCCCGGTTTACGGTACAAATGTAAAATAAAGTTCCACCAAAAATCCACACCACTTGTCGTGCTTTCTTCAACGAACTTTATTATAATTCTACACGTGGATTGAAAATTACAGTTTCTTCAAACGGAAAACCAATGCACTTCAATGTATTTTTTACACGCTTATTGCTGTAAAATGAATGAAATATAATATTACACGAATGAAAGTGTAAAATTGTATGCTTTTTGATGCTCCAATTGAGTGCATTGATTTTAACGTAATTTTCAATCAAAGTTTTGATTCAATCGTTGTATGTTCACATTCGTATTGATTTACATGTCGTTTAAATTTCATTAGTTTTTTATGTGTATCGCAGGTGAAGCCGTGAAAACCAGCAAATAAGAGTACAGCTTAAAGCTCCAAATGTGTATAATGCGAGGGGTGAGTCGCTTAACACAAATCGAGTTGTGCTTGCAAACAAACAACGTGATACCCTGTGCCGCAATGTGCCACGATGTGCTATGGTGTTCAGCAAAACAAAAACACAGGTTGCTGTGATCATTTAGTTACACTTTGTTGACTGTTTTCTAGTTTACAGAAGTGAGGCTCAATGTGCCACACATGTAATAACGAGCGAAATGATTGTGTATTACTGTGGATCGTATTCTGATATCCTGTTTTCGTTGCTAATATAGTGTGTATGGCACATTGTACTAAGCGACTCACCTCTTGGTATTTATTTTATAAGTTAACGCGCTTGCCATAAGATTTTCCATTAATTCATGTAATATATTAAAAAACTGCTCTTACAGGAATGGTTTCCTATAAAAAAGAGGCTTGAGTACGATGGATAAGGTTGATGGATACAATTGTCATTCCATCATTAAACTTCCTTCCGCACTAATACACAGCCGCTTTGCCCATCTCTACAGTTGATATGTCGACCATTTATGAGTTTTTCAGAACACGATTTCTGGTGTTCAAAAACTACAAAACGGAACTTTTTAGTTAAGTATAAAATTGAGTGTGGAAATGCAGCTTTTTTATATCAACAGTCTTAAACATACAAGAAACGTCGAGATCTGGACAGTGTAGTGTATACTATCAGATAGAAAAATATCCAGAATATCAAATAATTATCCAAAAAAAATATTATTTCCCAGCTCTTGGTGCATATCTCCCCTGAACAAGACTTTTTTTGTACTAAGAGTGTTTATTTAGTTTCAAACAAGTTTTTGTCGAGGGCGTAAAATAATTCCTTCGTCACACATTCGTAACGCCCATTCGACTGAAATTACCCGTACTCGCCACCGATCCGATCATTTCGTTCTGGAAATCCATTCCAGTTCGCGTGTCATACCCTCTGCTCTGCTCTGCTCTCAACCAGTCCGAACAACATTTCCCAAAATATATCCAATAAATCAACTTTTCAACCATCAATAATTAAACATTCCACTCATATCCCGCACGACTCAACAGTTGAACGGCTGGGTGACGATCGTGTCGCGTTAAGTTGCCAAAAAGGCGGCGAACACAACCCATCAGCAATAGATCTGATGTCCTACCCGAAACGGTGGACGAAACGGTGACAGTCTCTGCGGAGCTAATGTCCTCCCCTCGTTCACACAACTTCGCAATGAGGGCCCTGATAAATTACCGGCGAAAGATCGTAGCGGAACGTCATAAATTTATTTCGCTGCTTGGCGCGAATCCTCCCTCTTCTCGGCCAGAAGAGCCCATAGCAAAGCGGTGAGATGTTCTGCGCTAAGGCTACCGTTTACCGGGGCGGGTTTGATCGATCGTGGTGACAGTCCTTCATAAATTGGATAACTTATGGTTTTGAACTTATTACATCTTTTAACATTTTTAAAAATCAATCTGCTAGTATGGGTGGGGTTGTGGCACAAGTTCTGCAAATTCTGAGGATTGGCTGCGAAACCGGTTCAAATAGAATGTCAAAGTTTCTGTATCGCCACTGTCACTTCCACCTCCTGGTTCTCTATACATACTCCGCTTGCCGTTTAAATTTTTTTTTTGATATCTAGAGTCAGACTTGACTAATCGATATAAATTTCGAGTATCGGAAAATTTAACTTAAATACCCCAAATGTTGAAATAAAAATTGAAGGTTAAATTTAAAAAAGTTCTGACAATGTGACAATTAAATAAACATCAGTAATTTACCCCAACGAGTTAGAAAGCTCATCAGCCCGGTCGTTCGAGAAAAAAAACAACTTTCAACACATATTTTTTTCGAGCTAGTCCAAGCTAAACCACTTCCGGCCCCGAAAGATCTCCCTTGATCTCCTCCAGCCTGCCAGCCAGCCAGTCGGTGGTGAAGGTGAAATCGAGACATTTCGGTCACGCCTCCGTACACGATCTTAGGCCATCAGTAGTACTCTGTTTCGCCATCAACCAACACGCAACAACAACGGATGACGATTGGTGCGGCCGTACAGCATTGAATAGTGGCCACCGAAAACCCTCCACGGCCGTCAGCGGTCGCCGCCGCCGCCGTTCGTCAGCTTTGATTAAATACGCTCCATGCATCTCTGACCGGCGCGGCGTGGCACTCACACATTCAGTTACACCGCGCGCGCGGACCCGGGCCGATTGTTTTCTTCCGCGTGCTTGACTTGGCTGGGGAAGGTGCGCGGAAATATTCAAATTTCTCATGATTGTTTTGTACGGTTGTTGTGTTTTTTTTCTTTTCTATGAGCACCATTTTGGGGTATTTTTACCATCTAACCAGGAAAGGAAATCCACTCACCGCAAAGCTAGACTGACTGGTGTGGTTTTGATTTGTGTTTTGTGTCGTCTAACTGTCCGCTTCCGATGGAACTGTTTACTATGCAATAGTCGGAAACGGGCATTTAAATATCGCGCTGAATACTAAAACGCTTTGTGGCAGCTTATCTAACTTTTCCAAGAAACATAGGTTGAGAGTAAATTCCAGAATTTGTTGGGCCAAAGTCCCGTTTTTCGCCCAGCAGATTCTTCAACAAATGATTTGCTCAATTATCTAAATACACTCTATCAAATTTATCCGTTATTACACTCAATCAAGGCCATTCGAAAAAAAACGTGACAGCACCCGCCTTCCCTCTTCTACTTTTCAGTAGAGTAGCGTGCCCCGAACTCGTAGATCCGCAACTTTGATAGGAACGTGCACCTGAGGCGGACCTTCTTCGGTGAGACTCCAGACCATGTCCCATGTGTTCGTGTGTGTGTGATGGGGAAACAGCAGGTACAATCGATCGATAATTTTTGCGATAAGTGCGTGAGTAAATATTCAATTAGTAACCCGGTCTGTTTGCAAATGTCGCGAATGTTGCGAATTGTGTGAAGTGATATTGACCGTGTCTAATAAACAGCTTGGGGATAACTAGTGAAGCGACAACGGTAGTTTGGATGCTCTAAAAATTACTGTCAACTGGCAGTGATTTTTTATTGTAAGATAAATAGACCAATAGCTGAATACTGTCTTCATGGCCACGTTTTGGTCTTTGTTTTGATTATTTAATGCTTTTGTATGGTATTGTTAGAGTTCGACATTCAATATATCGAATTAGGACCATATAGCTTTTAATCCCACTAAACTAAATAAATTTTCAATGCCCTTCAAAAATTACACATCTATCCCATAGTAGCGTAACCAAATTTGGCCTGAAGTTTGGTGCAAATCGTTGATTATTCAGAAATGCTGAAATTTAATGTATCTTTGAAAATATATCAAAAGTTCAGAAGCAGAAACAATCTTACAGTCGTCATCAAATTCTAAATCAAGAGAATCCACTTAGAACAGCTTTGGAACCCTCGGTAGATAACTGTTCGTTACGAACTGTTCTACGGAATATTGAAATAATACTGTGTGGTATATCAAATAACAAAATCAGTTTTATACTACACTTGAAGATATCTTCAAGATTAGTTTAAAAAAACTGAACATGACACCAATTACCAGGCCCGACGAGAGGGGGGGGGGTCAGGGGGGGGCAACTACCCTGGGGCCCGGGTCTGGTTTGGGGGCCCGCATTTTTAACTGAATTTAATTTATTTTAATTTAATTGTTGAAGTTTATTGTTTCTGTTGGCACTGCAAATATACCATAATCAACTACGTTCCAATCGTTCCAGTGGTTTTTTGAAGTACGTGAACGTAACCCTATTAGATTCATTTAACAGTGCAATTGAACCATTCTTGTTTCATTTATCGCAAGTGTTTTTAAAAGTGTTCGTAAAAAAAGGTTGAATACGCACAGTACAGTATGAAGTTGTATACAATTCAACATATTCGTAGCTAACTGTTACTGATTAAAGTTGGGTATTTTCGGAATGGGATTGACGAGTAGATGACGAAAATCAATGTATGAAGCCATTTTGAAAACTAAGATGGCGAATTCCAGTTAAGATAGGGTAACCAGCCAATTTTGGACCCCTAGAGAAAGTGAAATCACGTGAACGTCAAAAAATATTTGCTTGCCTATGTTTTTAAATGCAATACATGCACGAGTCTGCTCCAAAATTACTTCTTGAAAGAAAACTGTCAATGGATGTTTTATACATTGACATAAACTCGAAAATGACATTTCTTCACAGCATGACTTTTTCACATTTCGGACCCTTCCACACTAATTTGGACAGTGTTCCAAGCATACTTTGGACACACTGAATGTGACTGAATATATTTTGGAAACAGTGAAGTTTTTTCTACTAAACTGACCAACTGACTCGTTCTCTTTGCAGTATATTTAATGCATGAAAGAAGAACATAAGCAAATCTGTGACTGCCAATCAAAAATGGTACATTAATCTTTATATGGAAGGCTGACTGCATGAAGTATTTTTTTAGTTCTATCATTTTGAGAAATAGAAAAACTTTCGGTACAATTAGGTTACTGCAAACTTAACAAAGCAGCAATAAATGTTATACAATAGAGTTAACAATAATATATTTCGTGTAACAATTCATCTGTAGCAGTATTATGGAGTAACATCCTCAAGTGAATGATAAATCAAGGTTCAAAGTTCGTCTGGAATCTTCTTGTACAATATATTATTATTTTTAATTTGTTTGTTTACGAGGTGGTTTCTTGTTATTCTTTCTAAGCTCAGTTTTTCTTTGTTTCTCTTCCTTTACTTTCCCTTTTTCTTCAGTTTTCGCCTTGTGGTATTCAACTGTTCGGCGCAATGTTAAAACAGCAGGACTACGTCGCTTGAATCGTGATGTTCCTGTTCGTGTGAGTGTTTCAGGCGATTCTAGGAATTTAGCAAGCACACTCTTATTATCATTATTTGGCTGTGATATGTCTCTTAGATTTGTCAACCTATAGCTCGTCGAATTCAACAAATTCGAACTACAAATTTTCTTCAACATGGATTTCAGAAGTCCCCTCTTTGGTCATATTATAGTCTTCAATGAAATGTTCCTCAATCGTTTGATTTTCGACATCCTTTGGTTTGAACATTTCTAAATAATTTGACCAAAAAGAGCAGGCGACCTACCGTTACGAAATTTTTCACTTTGATTATTCTAACTCGATAAACAAATAGCTATCAAGAAAGAAAATCGAGAAGCGTCCAAAATAAGTTGATATAATTTTTTTAAGACATATTGTGGACACCATTTATTTAAGATGTTTTAGATAAAACATTGCGAAAAAACCTTTTCAAACACGTAACATGAATAATACCAAATCAGACAAACTAATTAAATCGATAAAAAATATTATAATTGTACATTTAAATCCAATTTGAAAATGAATCATTTTCACCGGTTCCTCTTGGTTATCGTTGAAACATGAAACGTTTTCGGTGATACTTTTGAAAACTGTGGATTCTGTTTAATTTTAAACAATTAGAGATGAACTAATGATATTGAAACTTAATAGACAACCCAAGGAATGTAATTGCTGCATTAAACCAAACAAATGCAGAGAAACTTGGCAGTGTAGGAGGCAAATACATTAACAGGGTCCAAAATATGTAGGGGTACAAATTAGGTTGGTTACCCTATCTGTATAACCTAAAATATTGACATTTTCGAAATAAAATAATCATAGCATAGACATAGATATAGTGATTTGGGATGCGGATGATATGATTATAGAAAACTTTTCTCGACCAGAAGGAACTATCTTGGCCTCCAAAAGGGCATCGCTCATTTATTCGTCAAACCCGCTTGAAAATACCTCATAGTTTATACAGAAATTGTTCGGAATAGCTCCATTTCTATCATCTACTCGTCAAGCCCGTTTCAAAAATTCCCAAATTATTAGGGTTATCGAGATTATTGTTCAATCGGAAGTCTCCATCCTGGATTTCAAAAATGTACCAAATATCTATTTTCATCATATACTTGTCAAGCCCGTTTCGGAAATACCAATATTGTTGGGGCTATCGATAATGTCGCTCAACTAATGAATTTTAGTAAGAATGTAAAGTGAACTTTTTTTTGCGATCTAAATCCCAAAAAAACGAACACTTCCTTACGAACTAATTCAATTTACGAACCCTTGGCTTGGTTCGTAAATGGAGGTTCCAGTGTACACATTTGATGAAGAAAAATATGGGAATTTAACTAGATACTTATTCTACCCATTAGTATTCACCAAAAGTCTTTCTCTCACAACTCTCTGTCTCAGTCTTTTTAACAGCAGACTTCGCTGTTGGATCCCAGTCATCGCCTTCGTAATGTTTTTTCTCTGAATGTTAGCGCAAGTGTAACAACTGATTCCAAAACCGATTTTACCATGTTCAGAAACCGATAAAGAAAATTCGTTCAGGTCATAGTGACAACTGCAATAGCTGAATCCAGTACCTCAAAATCAACAGTATGTACCAACAACAAGAAACAAGGCAGCATCAGTGGTGCGAAATTTCACATTTAGTTGCTTATTTCTGATAAATTTGCCGAAACAATATTCAGTTTTAACGCTTCCCTCATTCATTCACTTCCAAACCAACTGAAATTTTATGAAGAATTGAATGGTTGAGTGCAGAGGAAATATAAATTCATTCAACAACCAAAGTATTTATTTTTTATTATATGGACAGTTTGAAGGCAGAAGTTTTTTTTACATTTTCGAGCATAACTGAACTGCGAGCTAGCATAGAAACAAGATTCAGTTTGCTCCTGAAACCGAACATATGCAAACATGAATGCGTTGTACCGAAAAATCGAAGGACAAGGGAAACAAACCAAACATTCGATTCATTGCGGCGGGCATGAATTGAATTTTGTTTCTCTTTCAAGCTCACGCAGGGATGTCAATTTCTCTAAGCTCTGATTCTGGGCAGCATTAACGATGGTGGCATTAACGTGCGTCAAGGGAGCATGAACGATGGCGATATGGACTGTATGGCAACGCCGCAAAAAAGGATTCCAATTGCAATGGTAAGTTGGACGTAAGCCATTCTGATGGCCAGCCACAAATATTACTTTATTAATTTTTATTTTTTCCATTTATTACATGTTTATAATGCTGACGACTCTGTTAAGCCAACGTATTGAATCGTGTCAAATAAACAATTTTCATAATAAAAAAGTTTAATTGAAACGGTTGCATCCATATAATTTCTTTAATCGATATTGAAATAAGAAGTCATATATGGTAGGGCCCGTCAGTACTTCAAACCCTGGGGCCCGGCGCGGCTGTCGACGGCCCTGCCAATTACTCTGCAAAACTACTTCAAGACAGCCATTAACCCCTCTTTAGACGAAAGGAGCCCACACTTTATTTGTAAGTGTATGAGAAAAGAATAGACCCACTGGGTACGTGCTACCATGCCATAAGAGGCGATTAACGCCAGGAGGCGTCCCCTGAGTTGAGGTATCTCTTCGTGTCGAAGGCCGAGGTTGACTAAAATGACTTAAAAATGTTAGCTACGGTCGAAGTATTATGGGCTTTGATCTTTCTCTGGTTAGCGAATCTCTAAGGAAATGGATATTTATTTTTTCGCAGACCGAAGGATTGAAGTTATGGGCATGCCCCAGGTTCAGCTTTTCTGATCCGCTGATGGTAATTATAATACAACGTGTTTGGGATCCTCCGGATGTTGTACAAAAATGGCGAAAGACAATATTCCGGGTTCTCTGAACGATGAATTAATTTCCAGTATGAACGTAAAGCACATCATCACAGAACTGTTGCGGAAATACACAATAAATACTTTTGCTCTAGCAATCTACAGTGATTTGTTTTGTTTCATGGAATCGTACGCGTTGTTTGAATACACATGTAGATGATCAGTCCCAGGATCGTTACTTAAATATCGGGTCCTTCCTCGATCGTTTTTGTCCGAAGAAAACGAGCGCAGTTTGCTGAACTAGACATACTCCGTCGACTGTATTAAGAAGTGGCACGCCACAATTCTACAATCAAGTATGTGACGTTTCTTGAACCTATTTGATTAGTTCCGATACTTGTTTTCAGTTCATTCTGATTATCTTGTATTTTATTGCTTCGATTTAGTCACTTGCGACTTTCAGAAAGGCAACACAACCTACATCCTCAACATTATTTTCCTTCTGGTTATCTTCAACGTTGTTGAATTCTTGCATGGTTCAGTTAACTGTGAGCCTAACGTTGGAAATCGGTGAATATGAACAATTTTGCGCTAATTACCATCACAATTCGGCCCTTCGAAGGTTGAGATTGTATACATCTACGAGATCGTGAATATCCATGTTCCTCAAAATGTTCTTCAGAATATTTCTCCATTTGAAATATCATACCCCATTCCTTAAGCTGAGACCAGTTTGAGGTACCTTTGGTCCTTGCAGTTGGAGGTTGAGAGAAATCCAAACTTAATCTTCGTCGTACAGATGCGGTCACTAATCGAAAATTTTGCAATTCTATTGGAAATAGAACGATTTATGCTGATCCCGGCAGTATGTAACCTACCCAAACACAGTAGCTGTTCGCTTCGGATTGGGCGACGATCGGCTTTCCCTTATCACCTATTTTTATTGGGTGATTCGTTAACACATTCGACACAACCAGTAGTGATCAAAACAATACATAAATCGCGACCGTAAATGATTGCTTAGAATCGGCGTTCTATTATTTGCTTACAATCGGCATTATGTTACTAATACTACGGAAATCATTCAGTTTCCATTCCTGTTTTCATATTATTTTTGCAGCTAAATATTAATAAAAGCCCCTCTTGCTACGAAACCACATGTGCAATTTCAACTATCTACAAGATTAGTACCCTACACAAGAAGTACACATATACATCTTGTATAGGAAATGCATTCTATTCAAACGATGGTCGGGTAAAACCAGCACCGACACGATAGAAACTACGAAAAAATCGTCGCGTGATTGAAAAGTAAACGTTACCGATTTATTAAAATGTAAGCAATGCTCCTTACAGCCGGCTATCCGGAGTTCAAGTTGTTTATTTGACCGATCGTATTATTACGACAAATGATAAATTTCCCAAACTCTCGGCAGCTGGCTGCCCACAGCTATGGGCACACTTACTAACAACTGTTCCAGCCCCTCATACATATGGAGATGCTGAGGATTCCTCGGTCTCTAACAGCGACATGTATCGGACAACCATTCCATCCTCTCCCAGAAGATCTACATTTGGTCGTGGCCGGCGTCGGTAATGATCAGCATACAGAA
This sequence comes from Topomyia yanbarensis, assembly GCF_030247195.1. Classification (NCBI taxonomy): domain Eukaryota; kingdom Metazoa; phylum Arthropoda; class Insecta; order Diptera; family Culicidae; genus Topomyia; species Topomyia yanbarensis. Next base: position 2,470,739 of record NC_080672.1, read on the forward strand.
ACCACGGGTAATCTCGTATGCTTATGCCTATGCTTATCAACAAATTCTTACAATGGTACTTAAGACCTTCTTGAAATCATTCTATAGCTTTTGTTACAAGAATTTAGTCGTACTCAATTGCTTATAACTCTTTAGAGCGTGGGTAACAATGGATTAGTAGCAGCTCTAAATCGCACATTGTACCCCCATGTACAGTGTCTTTTTCGCTAAAAACGTGCGAAAAAATATTCAGGCGGTAACGGTAAAGCGTGTTTAATGATGACCCAAGTCCTGCATTTCGGTGATATAGTTATAGCGATTAATCTCCTCTGTAGTGAGATATTTGTTGTAATTTCTTTTAAGAATGAAAAGCAAAGTAAAGTCTTCATAAATGATAAAGAACTTTTTTTCGCGCGCATTTTTACTGCAGACGAAAAATCTCTATTTATAGTACACATGATCCCTTCAAAACTATTGATCTATCTCTTACGAATTAGAAGTTATTCGGTAAATTTTTATAAAGATAGTGAAAGATTTAAGAGTAATAACCTTTGAACGGACACAAACGGTCAGACAATGCTAGTTGCAATTAAAAGTGCTACACCAACCTTATAACATCCAAAAGATTTCACTTGCCTCTCGTTATCTTCAGTAGAGTTATAGATGTCTTGAAGAAAACTATTATTTTTCAAAAATAATGTCCAACGTAGTCGAAAAAACACGTGATAGCAAAAATATTGCGTTAATGAAAATTGCGTATTTTGTTTGTTGGAAGAACTTCATAGAATATATAAAACTCTTATGAATGATGATTTAAAATATATTTACAAAAATATTTTGGCTGTCATCCAGATACAACGAGCGATAACTTCTAAAGCATTTAAAGAAGATACCTTCGAATATTTAGTAAAAATATTCGTGATAGCAATCTCAACAACTTTGCCAAAGACGCAAGATGCCAAATAGAACAAAATTAATTTAAAAAAAAAATTAAAAAATAATTGAAAAATCTCACTTTTAAGAGAATTAATCACTAAAATCATACCAGCAAATCACAGACTTTGCTATTTTTGATAAGTATTCCGAAAACACCATTGACGTAAACTCAGCCGTTTCGACGTAAACAAGTAATCACTATTTGAAGCACCGCATTTGTCAAAAGTTACCAAATTACTTCGAAAATAAATAAGATCAGCCAATGCAATGGTGTAATGAAGAAAGTTGTCTGTTTTGATCATTCAAACCTTTTAACGGAACATACCCAACTTATTAGTTTTTAAGGGGTTATCCACAAACAATAAGCAATAATGTTGAAAATATTGACGATGAAGAGTTTGTGTCTTCGGCAAAGTTGTTATCACAAGCTTGCTCTACAACTTTACTGACGACATAGTCTTAATATATGTACTCGCAAGGAAGTTGATAAATACATCTCACTTTTCGGAAGATTGATCATTAAAATCACAACACCATGTCATTTACTCAAATTTAACGATTTAGGCATAATTAATTGGTCGGTGTTAAGTCAGACCGGACCAAGTCGCAAAACAACAAAAAATTAGTTAATGATAGCACTGGATAAAGAATTTCTTCATCTACTTTTACTAGATTTGAAATATGAAATAATAAACAAGAATTATGGTAAAAATTATTTTCCAATTATAATGTAAAGGATGCTGCGATTCAAACTTTAAACGCGTTTTTCTCGAAATCAATGCACTGTCACTTAGTCCGGTCTGACCTAACACCGACCAATTGATCGCGCGAATTTGCAAAAAAAAACACTGTGCTATTGACGTTTAAAGCGCATCAGACAACCAAGTGAAGTGAAGGGACTGCTTGGACGACAGGATGGTATTGAACAAAATCAAACGTGAATCCAACATTTTGATTCATGTTGCACTATATTTTGAACAATAACAATGAAACGTTTTGTAAAACACATGCACAAAGTTCGAAGCGTACCGAACAGGAGCAGCAACCAGAACACGGTGGCAAAACTTACAAAAGGAAACGGTACAAGAAATGGAAGAAGAAAATTATGGAATTTGCTACAAAATCCTTGTCTGGCAAGCGATTTGTGGATGTGGGTATGCAATTATTTATCACATCGTCAACGTACAGATCTACATAAAAGGCTCCACTTTTTAAGGTCTTACTAAGGCGCGATAGTTTTTCGGCCGGATTTGGTATCTTTCATTATGTCATCTTGGGCAGGCATAGAAACACCTGGGTTATTTTTGTACTACACTCCACTTTTTCTAAACCACAAAAAGTTTTAAAATACCGTTGTGAAAGTGTGATTGTAAGTGTCTGCACAAATCGACCTTTTCTTCACCCCAAATCTCAAAAGGAGTCAAAGCTAATATGCATCCCTTTCAAGATATTTGAAGAACATTTGATGTTGTATATTGTGTGTAGATTTTCTTCGATATGGCCATATATTTCTTGTCACATAATATATTGTAATGAACTGTGGGAAATTCACAATCGAAGAATGGTGACGTGCACTCGATATGTTTTCTAATCCGACTTTTTTGCATGACTGGAATTGAAATGAATTGTACCACTCATATGAAGCAAGCAATTTTAAACAAATTTTTCGCAACAACGTGAATACTTGTACTTTCGAATGGTGAAAATGATAATTACTGTAAATCGCCATCTTTTTTCCGTTTAAAAACATATACATTGAACTTGGTTGGACCATATCTGATCTTCTAACAGATTAAAAAAATTGCGCAAATTATTTCGAAAGATCTGACGCAAAAATATTCAGCCGTGACAGATATCTCGAAATTTCACGCAGATAAGCTCAGAATTGTGATATTCTATATGAAGCAAGCAAACGACGACAAACTCGCGACAAGTCTTTTATTATTTACTACCACGTCTACATACCCGTACACAAAACTGAGATCGACGGTGCAGTCAGCGATTCTAGTTTGCAATGCGTCGATCTACTGCAACACTGGGTTGGCTGTTTCAAAGACTCCTTGCTGCAATGAGCAAAGATTTTGGATGCCAATCGCATTGTGTCTCTTCACACTCATGTCGGATGGCTCTTACCCGGACTGCTTTGCGTTTATTTACGCCTTATTCGAAAAAGATCGCCCGCCTGTTCGTCTGTTTACACAAATAGACCATTGCAGCAATCACACGGTATAACAATTGCGCAGAGAATCATGAGGATAACACTTGAGAATACTTAAAAGGGTGAGTCCACACCATTCCCCACGTGCAAACGGCTCTCTAAGTACTCTTTTGTAGAAATACTAAAAAGAGCTTCGCCACTCACCACGACAAATCATGATGATCTCTTGGCCCAGCAGGAGTGCCACTCTGATGTTCCCCATGTGGAGACATCTATAACAGCTCCCAAAAACTATATGCAGATAAGATTTCTTGTAAAGGTTTCAATTTTTCTCTGTAGAGGCCGTTGAATATAACAGCTCGAAGAAGTGCTGACGTAAAGTCGAAGCAAACAGCTCCTGGTCTTAGCAATTTGAAATAAAACAAGTTACACCGGCAACTATGTCACATTGCGGAACTCCTCCCGGTTCCAAAAAAAAACAACTACAATTCTCACAGTACGGCACAGTGGCTCAACTTGGAACAAAAGGAGGACTGAAGTCAAACCTTCGTTGTATCGGTTCAAATAAGATGGTTTTTATGTAATTTTGGTTTTTCTGAATCCATTTTTGACTTTAAAACATATCAAAAATAAATATTTACTATCTATTAGGGTGGCCCAATTTTCGAGCGCTGAATCTTTTTGATATTAACACTTCATTACTTAGTAGGGTGGCTCAAAAACAATTATTTTGTCGTGAGGGCTCATAATTTTTTAAAGAACTTTTTGTACGCTAAATTCGTGCTTTGGCTATAAAATATAGGGTAAACTTATTAGTCAAGATGTCACATTTTTTCGTTGATAACTTGGCTAATTGTCACTGGATTGCACTTAAATAAGTTCCAACATCATGTGCTAAGATGAGTGGTATGTGCTAAGATGAGTTGGGGCACTACTTTACTGCCCATTAGGGTGGCTCAAAGGTAAGTGTTTTGTCATTACGAGTTCAATGATTTTTTTCAATAGTAACTATGGTAGGGTGGATGTATCAATAGTCGCATACCTAAGGAAAATTTTTACTAAAAAACGATGAATAGGCCTATGGCCAATGTTAATACATTAAACGAAAGCTTCCGATCTCTACTTCATAGGAAAAATATATAGATGGTTTAATAACCAATTTATGTATCCAAAACCGCTTGTACCACTATAGGAACACATGTACCAATAGTGGTGCAATCGCTAATTTCGGTTCCTATTGTTGCAAATCCCATTGATTTCTTATGGGACTTGCAACTATAGGTACACTATATCAACTATAGGTGCAAGAGAGTTCAAAATCCAAAAAAAAAAAAAAATTTTTTCAATAGTTATTTGAGCAAATTTCAAGGATTACAGTTTTCTTGTCGCATTATTTTATTGCGATGAATAGATACAAAAAAAAGTGTTGGTGGTTGGTACCTTAGTTAGGCGTATAAATCACTACTGCAACTATTGGTACACCTCAACTATAGTAGCACCCACCCTTTGCTAAATTGATATTCAATGTTGAAACGAATGAATTTACATCTCATGATGGTGCTTCAAATTGATTAATTGGTGTTAACGGGTCAAATAGGACGTGTTCGAATTATTTTGGAACGATGAATTTACTGTTGGATTACTTGAAATGAAAAATCTTTATGTACTTCAATTGTTAACAAAACTGTTTGAGCGACTTACTGGAATGCTTAATTACACTAGTCAACAGGGTGGTTAATGATTATTTTCTTCTTCAATTAATGTATTTTAAGTAAGATGTACTATAGATATATGAGGCGCCAATTGGGTTAAACCAAATTGGCGCATAGGGTACTATACCAAACATTAATAAGTCAGTAGCTGACAAACCGTTTTTGGACACTTATTAATAAGATGATAAGATGATAATTGTATACATCCACACAAATCATTTGCTATTATTTCAAGTGCAGTAGTTAAGCAGTTAGGTTATTTAGCGGTTCAGAATCACAGTCTATTCAACCAAAAAACAGTTTAAATATATTTCGAATCTATGGACGCTGCATATTCCGTTGATTCAGTAGAAAGCAGTAGTGTATGTGAAGATTAAGTTTCAAAAATTATCAACTTGTCCGGCTTTCAAACGTTTCCACACAGTGGGAACAATACTCGATCTGCCAAAAAAAAATCAAATTGAGAACTATTTGCAGTGCGCGACATAATCGGGTTAATGAAGTGCCAACGACCCTGTGTTTTAGGTTGTCAATTAACTCTTAAATAAATAAAAGAAAAATGTATAGACCCTCGCGCATATATACTAACGTGAACGTTCAACAGAGTGTTTACTGATATTTTCTAATTTGAATTAAAACATCAGGAATCGTTTTCTAGCAAATGTTAATCGGACACCCCAAGGAAGCATCCCTGATACATTATTCTTCATTTGATACTTTAACGACGACGGGAATTGTAGAGAGGGCAACTAATCCGTAGAGACCTTAACGATTTTTTTTTGTTTATTTTGATCATCACTATCGAAAATGTTTTAAACTAAGTTTAACCAAGCGACAGCAGAATAGAAACAGTTGAAGCAAACTTGCACACCGACCACCGCCGCCGACTGAAATAATGAAGACACACTCGTAGAAAATCCTCACCCACAGTGCCGAGTGAACCTGCCCAAACAGAACCGATTCCATTGCCAGCTTTTGTCGGGAGTTATAATTTAAATTTATATACATTTAATATATTCATATCAACTTATTATGTTATATGCATAAGCTTGCCAACCGAGAAAAACGCGAATCAAGCAAATGAAGAAACGTGGAAAAATTTATCGCAAGCAGTGAGAGACCCCAGAACGCAGAAGAAGAAAAAGAATTAGAATAATAAAACAAGAAGAAAAGTAGTGCGCCGATGCGGAAGGTAAAAGAGTGGAAAATGCGAAAGAATGTGATAAAGGCACTGAAATTTGCCACGGGAATCGAATTGGAACCGGACCCGGGCCCGAAGTTTCCGGGACGGGAAACACTGGCAGAGCGCGGCTAAAGCCCTGCTGCTTCTGGGCTGCGAAATGCGAATTGTTTTGCTCGTCTGCCCGTCGTAAAGTCCTAACTGTTTGTTTGCTTGTGTTGCTGCTGCCGCCGCTGTTATTATAATTGAGAATTTTATTCAAAAACCAATTGCCACCGCAAGATCGTTTCTGGTTTAACTGTGATTATCTTCTTGGAATAAATTAATATGCTTGCAAAGTGAGTTCTAGCGCATCTAGCCGAATGACGGACGAGCTCGTATCAATATCGAGCGTAATTACTTCGAACAGTCGTCACTCACACCGGAGACATGTACGATTCCAGCTGACCTTGAAGGCGCCGAAAAGGTATCGAGCGAAGATAAAAAAAAAATGAATATTTATTACCAAAAGTGTCAATAAAGTGAAGCGTTGCGCGAAGCTCAGACATAAATAACAAAAGCTTGGCCCCCGAATGGGGACGGACGGTGTCAGTATTTGGCGGCTATGACACTGCCGTGTGACGTTGGTGTTAACCCATTATAACCCAGCTATGTTAAAACTTTTGGTAATTTATAAAATACTTCGTGAGCTCTCATATTATGCCGAATTAAGTATGGGAAAAATAAAATAACCACTTTGGACCGTTTCGTTGCGAAAAAAACTAACGTATGAAATTTCATACGCTGGGCTGATAGGGTATCAACAAATCATTACAGAGAAAATTCGGCTAAAATCTTTATACTCAGCATAAAATCGAATAATATCTTCAACCTTGCGAGATCATTCATTTAGCAGCTTTTTTGAATGATTTTAACACTACTCTCCTCTCTCGTGCCGTTTCGTCTCATGATTGGTTCGTTGCATCAAACCATCTTTCCCTCAAACTTAGTAATTATTTTAAGAAAAAGAACATTTTCTTACGAGAATTTACATAAAAAATATTCCGGGTAAAACCAGGTATGATTTGCTACGTATTAAGCATTTGTTAGCCTTAAATGTACTGATTCAACTTTAAAATCAGCGAGAAAATTGTAAATCTCCTCCTAATCCTAAAGAGGAAATAATTTTGCCTTGGGAAAAAAGATATCGGTTCAGCCTAGCGTATGAAATTTCATACGTTGAACTACCAGCAGAATGTTTGCAATTGTTTCACCAATTTCTTCCATTTTTTCGCACTGAGCCACATCTTTCACATCTCTTATGGCCATTCGTTCACAATCCGAAACAAGAACTAGTGATTTAGAAGAGAAAATTAATAATATGTATTGTTCACATTTTGGTTTGAATTTTATCCAACTTTGACATTCGAAAACACAATGGAATTTAATAAAAAATGATTATTGAGCATACACATTATAAACTATAGGGTATTAGTTAACATTCACAGAAGACCAGAAGTTTGAAAACGGCTTTATTGTATAACAAGTATGATCCAGAAATGTGTTGTTTTTGCGTATGAAATTTCATACGCTAGGACATAATGGGTTAATAATAAATAAAAAACAACAACAACAACAGGACACTAGCCGGCATGATCCGACGTCGAAGGCGTCGTCAACTGACAAAGACGCACGTGATCTGCATACAACAGCCGAAATGTGAGCACGAACTGTATATATACAGGAAAAGATAAATCGAAGCGAAAAATATTAGCCGATAATCAGCTCAGCACTGCTAATGATGCACATGAGATAAGTCACCGTTCATGTCGGTTTTCGAGTGACGAGAACTGCGACCGATGACAGGCCGTTTTTTTAATGGATTACTGGGAAAATTGAGAGCAAATATTAGTGGACAGAAGGCGTCATAATTGAGTGATATTAACTTTTCATATCCACACCGTTTTTTTAAAATTTTAATTGCTTCAATCATGCGCTCTAAGTTCTAGCTGTAATGGAGCAGCTTCTGTAATTTAATAAAATAATAATAAAATTAACTGAATAATAATAAAGAATATTAACTGAAAAGTTGGATTTTAATGTTTCGTGTTTCACTCGTCAGTAACTGACACCAACTTGATGCCAGTTAGACGATATATCCACACTAACACCAAATTGACGTCAGTTAGACACTAAATCCAAACAGTTCTTGCAACGTGTGTGCGTACCTAATTTAGTATCGAACTGGCGCCAATTTGGTGTTAGTTTCGATATATCTGCTAACTAGCAGCAAGTTGGTGTCAGTTACTGACGAGTGGAACACGAAACGTTAAAACAAAACTTTGGAAAGGTAGCTTTTGTGGCCTCACACGCTCATTGGTTAATTTATTTTTTCGTTTAGGAAAAAACAAAGGTTAAACATAAACTGATTTTTTATTCTATTTTTACAGCCAGGATATTCCATTGGATGTAGTCGTTGATGATTCATATTCATGTGTGGTTCAACCGTCGTTGTTGGTTGGACAATTGTCTGTGATTTAACTTTGGGTGCTGAAATCTGGATGTTTTGGTTTAAGATGACGTTTTTGTGGGTTTTTCCACGCACGGTTCTCGATAGTGGGCAGATTGTTTACAGACCTGGCACGTTTTAGTTTGTTGGTCATAGTTGCACAGCATGGTCTATGGTTATAGAGAGTGCCATATTATAGTGTCACAAAAGGAATAGATTGTTTAAGCCGATTCTTACCTCCCGAACACCGGTGGGAATGCCAGAGAAAAAATCCTCCAAAAGTTGAGATGCTTATCTAAACATGATTTTTCTTTTCTTTTTTTGATGAGTCAATTTTTTTCCTGTTTTATGTTATAACGACATTCGATTAGCAAGGGACTGGAAGATTTGTAGTATTTTGGATTGATAAGGTGAAGGCAGAAAGACAGCATAAAGTGTAAATTCCGGGGGCGGATCCAGAAAAAAAGTCCAGGGGGGGATCCAAAATTTCGACTTTGAAATGTTCATTATGTAATACGTAATATGTAATAACCTCATTAAATTAAATTCAGTTTTGATGGTTGAATTTGGTTTTGAGTTTGAGTTCAGAACAAATTTCAAATAGAAACTATTTTAAAATTTATCAACAATTTAAAAATTTTCGGAGGGGGTTGCTAATTGAATTTCGTTACAACATAAAAAGTAGCTAGTAAAGTGTGTAAAATAACATTATTGGGATCAGATGAAACTAATATTATTCCTTTGCGAATTTCGATGCTTTGATCGTACAGTTTTCATTAACTTCCGGACAAGTGTTTCATCACATTTTTAGGCGTCCCATTTTTTTAACTCTTGCATATTCCCAGTTGCTTTACCAGATTAGCAGGCCCTCTTCACAAACACCCAGTAACATTCGACGGACAATTCAACAATGAACCGGTCGTCAGATAGTGAGATAACATTCAGAGCCGTAGCGTGCGGTTGGCCGGATTGGCCGGGGTGCGATGAAATCCCAATCTGCTCTATATAATAAGCGAGGACAAATGTTAAAATAAGACAAACAAAATTTTTGTTCGACAATCGAGCTGAAAAAGAAAGCCAATGTAAACATCAAAAAAGTGCACAACTGAAACTCCACCAAAAGTGCCAAAAGATTACCCTACAGCTCTGTCAGTCTCATCCATATTTATTCACAATATATGGTGTTGTTCGTAAAAGAAAAGTGTGTAATAGAATAAACAACGAACGTGCTCGGGTTACACAACACGAAAATTTCAATTGAAATTTAATAGTTTAATAGTTTCATAGAAATGTAATGGGATAGATTTGTGGTCATGGGCAATGAAACAGCCCCTCTCCTTAAAATTGTAGCAATGACCGTGGAGTAAACTAGATTAACCCATTCATGCCCATGTTGTTTGCGGACAAAAACGGTTTTCAACAGCTATAACTTTTGATTGAGGCAAGTTTTTCTCACGAATAAGGCTCATAAATGTGACTATTGCCTTTCATTTGAGTATTAATAGTTACTAGGATCAGCTCTAGAACTGAAGTTATTGCAATTAGTCTGATTGGATTCCGATGAAGCAGTGCTGCCAGAGACAGTTAACGTTAACGACTGAAAATGAATTTTTCATATATCTTCGATATGTTGCAATATTATTGAAAACTGATAAAACCTATCAATTTAAACTGTATTTTGCTACGTTTTCCATGCAATTGGACTATTGTAAATATTTTGGGAGAATTGTATTGAGCATTGGAAGGTAAAAATTGAGCAGCTTCTAGCACTGCGAGGAAAGCACCAATTTTTATGAAAAAATACTTTTTGTGTTGTTTGACCCTACCGTTTTCAAGGAAAAATAGTTTTGAAACCCTATATGCACTAGAAAAAAATTGGGCATGAAAGGGTTAATTGTAATCGCGAAGACAACCCTACGGAGTTCCGTGAGCATTGAAGCCTACTCGATGCCGGGAAGAGTTTCGCATTATCACAAAGTTGTCGGTCATCAACGTGCTCTGCACTAAGCAGAATCTCTGGTTGAAATGCCACATGAGATTTTTGGTGTTCCTGGAAGTGCTGAAAACTCCTTGACTTGTTTCGTATTTTCAAAATTAAGAACTGTTTACTTCGGATTTGTGTCGAAGCTTGCTCGAGCTGGCATATTTGGTGGCCTCCCAAGAGAAGATTTCGTAAGGAATCTCATCTTCTTATAATTTTTGGGAGCAGTAAAAGATGTCTTCTCATGGAGATAATCAGAATCACACTTCTCAGCAAAGAGAACATAATGATTTGTCGTGATGAGTAACGTAGCTCTTTTTAATATTTCTGCAAAAGAGTACTCAGAGCGCTTGTTAAGGGAGTGCTTCAGATTCCTTGGACGCTGTTTGTACACGTGGCATGGTTATATGGAATTTCCTGCCAAAGGTTACTTGACACGAGTTTGAAAGGATACACAATTTTGTCCCATCCAGTTTGATTGCCATTCAAAAACTTTGCTCGTTAGAGCACGGGGTCATTGAAATAGCCAACTCCGTGTTTCAGTAGATCCACGCATGATAAACTCGAATCGTTGACTGCACCGTCGATCTCAACGTTGTGAGCAGGCATGTAGACACGGTGGTCCTTCATAAAAGACTTGTCGTCAGTGACGTAATTTGTTTGCTTTAGTCAGAATAACACAATTTTGAGATTATCTGGGCGTAGTTCTTTCGAAATCTTTAAAGTATCCAGCGGATTGTCTATGATCTAAAAGGATCAGAGCTCAGTGTGTATGATTCAAACGGGTCAGTGTCTGGTAAGTGGCAGATCACTCTAGAAATGTATATCAAACGTAAATTGAATTTGAAAAAATGCATTATGTTTATAATTATATCTGATTGAGCTGAAATTTTGCCTAGAGACTTTTTTCAAGGGGCTAATAATTTCGAAGTATGTCAAGCTAGAAAATTCAATGTTTATTTTCCTTCCATGCAAACTGTTTGCATACTAATATACAGTCGCTTGAATATATACTCCCTCCATTACCTACAAAAACCTAGCGTCAACTGATTTTATGAATATGCAGGTTTGTGGATTTTAATATAACTTACAAGGATCTAGAAAAGGTGTTTGAATCACTCGAAAATACACAAATTTTTCCACAATAATTTTGGGCTAGTGTTTCTAAATTTTGTATACTTAGTGCTACTTTTAATAATAACATTAGAGTAGGGGAAATGTGCTAAAAAATTAAAATGCGTTCAGCTAACGAGATAAAATATTGTAGCATTGTATTGGACATGTAACCCTTGAGTGATGCCAGCGACATAATGTGGAGGTGGTGGGTTTAGTAACTAATTTCAAACTTACGCCACCCCGAAGTTTAGCTCCCGTAGACGGGGTTCAAATGCTGATTATCTCTCTGATTAGAGCTTAATCATACGATATAAGTAGACCAATCAGAGCAGAGCACGTGCGTAACTCAATACTATCGTGTGAGGAGTTCAGAACCTGAAAGGGGTGCTTGCCGACGCGATATAGGGGAATTGTGGGAAAAACCGACACTGTGGGTAAAACCGACACCTCATAACTTTTCCTAAAAATCAAATTTTTATTCATTTCATCATGATGCAATATTATTAGTACGTTTATTTAGAGCATTTGAAGAAAAATTGGATTTACGTTAGTGCGCCGAATGTCATAAAAATTAACAAAACATTCGACAGCAGCGTTCATACTCGTCTGGATGTAAAATTTCGTTGGCAGATTTTAAGGTTTTAACCGAACGAAAGCTTTTCAAATCACCCCATTTTTCAGTACCTATTATTATCGGCCTGTCCTATGATCAACTAGGTGCATTGAAGACAAGTTTGAAAAATTCAATATTTTTAATTGCTTTTATAAAAAAATGTGCGCTGTTGGGGTAAAACCGACACCCTATGGTTAGGGTAAAACCGACACCCTGTTAAGATGGTTGTGTATAGTTGCGATTCATTTCAAAATACTGGGGATCTTTGTGACACTTCAATTAGCCTATTAGAACACTATAGTATTAGCAGAAATACACAGAAATACTTTTATTGTGTTTATTTCTTGTAAGTCTCTTTAAAAATCAAAAATTGTAATTTTTGCTTATCTGATTCTAACGAAGCTTTTGCTATTTCTGCAAAAAGGTCATCAAACCGAATTTATAGTGTTCTCTTGGTTTGTCATAGACGAATTTTATCACAATGAGACAATGATATTATGTATACTCCAATAAATCGTTGATGATCAGAGTCCGAAAAATCAAATCTGAAAAAGATAGTTTTACTAAGAAGTGTGTGTGTCACTTATAAGTGAATGAATCCAATTAGCAGAACGTAGAACGCTTGAAAATCTTTTCTTATGAAATAAAATGACACTGGAGGTTGCAACGATGTGCGCAAGGATTATTTGGAAATACTCATATCAATAAATAATCCTATAGCATAAAATACTCTTATTTATAGTACTACGCTTTCGAACTTTCTTCCCCTCACTACTTGATGAAGCAATAAAAAGCACATATTTACATCATACATACTCACACTTTATTAATCACGCATATATCTCATGTTTAATAAAGATAAAGATTTTAATAAAGTGGAGAGAAAATAAATTAAAGGGGGTGTCGATCTTACCCCTATGGGGTGTCGGTATTACCCGCAGTGCTTACAAAAAGTCACTTTGTTTTCCAAGTTTTACAACCAATATTTTTTAATGAAATTAATTTTTTGAAGCGCTGAAAAAATTAAGCCTTGTTAAGAATTTTCTGAAGAAGAATTCTGCATAAAAATTATAATTTTATTGGTTTTGTGGCAACTTAGAAAAAGTGTTTTGCTTAAGGTGTCGGTTTTAACCATAATTCCCCTACAGTCCAAGATCACTTAACGGTGAAACCCTGCGAAGATCGGATAGTGTTCGAGTTAGTGTGGCTAGCAGCCAAAGAAATAAGTAATGCACAAAGCACCAATTCATGTAACTCGAGAATTGACCAAGTGAGTTTAAAAGCTAGCTAATAATAAAGTGCACCGTAATTAATATTGGCGGTAGGATATTTTAGGATATTCGTCACGACGAGAGACAGTAGCGCAGATAAAAGTTTAAAGAACAGTCAATGCTGCTCCAGAGAGGTAAACCAGTGCAAGCAATCATAATGCATAATCAAAACCTGAAGCCATCCGAAAAGTGGAAAAGTCCCTCCGATCCACATCGTGCACGTGTCGATCATCCTCATCAGCCGCCGTTGGTCGGCATCACGGACCTCGCTGATTCAAGTAACGCTCCTGCCGCCATAGTACGCCGCCGAACTCCGGAACCCGTCGAAGAGCGAAAAAACGGTGTGGGACGCTCCTTGGTGACGACCAAGTCGAAGCATAGAATCCCGGGCTCGAATAACAGTACCTGAACAGTACTGGAACCGACTAGCAGCATAAACGGCGGAAACAAACAGGTCAGATCCAACTAGAAATAAGGAAAGGGTTAAATTATGTCTAGCCAAAAGAAAATAAACCGTCCTGTAGATATCAATAGTCCTCGTTTCACAATTCGGGCAATCATTGGGTAGAGGGTTAAGATTTTTTGGACTGTATCGTTGAATTCATTTTCCTGTAGTTGGAGTTGGTTGTGGTAGTTCGTACCTGACCTGCCCTGAGATGTTTAGCCGGGCTGGTAAACACACGCTCCCCCGCAGTACATCCTTGAACTGTACTGGCGGGGGAGCGGGGGAGTTCAGAAGGGTAGTTTGCAGTAGGGCCTATCGTTTTGCGGAAATAGTTAAATACTGGGGATTTCGTGATTGGTGACCGGTCCTGCCGCTTTCCCGCGATTGGTTTGCTGGGACTATCTTAACTGTTACAGACACAACAACGTTCATCCCAAATATGAAGATTCAATCATCTCCAAAATTAATAAATTTTACCTATGTGTACGAAGCGTTGCTGTAAACCGTCAGCTCCGCGATATGGAGAATTTATTTGACTCGCCGTTCCAACATCTTGATCCATGTAGTTGCAATACACTCAAAATCAACCTGAAATAAAACACAACCATGAACTCCTTGTAAAATGGCAAGCACGCTAACAATGTGTACAGAATGCTAGTGGTGGTATAAAAAGTCATTATCAGACCAATATTCTGATGGAATGTAACACCAATGTCCGACGGATTGTAGAATAGCTTTGTCGAGAACAATCATATCGACTAATTAAATAATTAAAAATCTAATAGTAACCGTGCTTGGTCATTCTCGCCAGAAATGAATAGATAGCACGACTGTGAAAATGTTCCGAGAAAGATGCTACTAAATTAAATGAAGGAGGTTTAGGTTTTGCAGCCAATTTGCATTGTTTAACAGAAGAAATTGTAATTCAATGTGTTAGATTTAAATGGATGTTTAAAACCAATAGGTAAAATGTTAAAGAAATAAGCAGATAATTTTATTTTAATCAAAAATTTGTGGAGTTGGATACCATAGATAAAAATGTATATGTATTTCATTTTACTAAACAACTTTGCCAGAAGGTCAAACAAACGTGAGAGTTATCATAAACAGCAATATTACACGGAAACGCTCGCAATTGCATAGCAACTAAATCATAAGTTGTATTTCTGAAATCGACTAGTTAAAATTTGGTACAGCTAAACGATTGTTGATTTTTCTAAACTTTCATTTTTGTTTTTGGAATAACAAAACAGTGGCTGAAACAACTAAACCATCTAGTTGAAAATACGATGCTGTCAGTTAGCATAGACATACACCACCGCCAATCAGCCCATCAAATAAGTTGTATCAACTAATATTCTAGTTGAATTCAAGGTTTGTGCGAGTTGAAAATTAATGCCAAGTTAGTTGTTTCAATCAAATGTACTATTAATAATTTTATTTTTTCGATATTAAAAACGCAGTTTTCTTGATAATACATTTTCATTATTAAATTAGGAAAATATTCCGGATCGCAGAATTTTCGAAATATGGGTTATTTTTGTTCGAAATACTAAATACCCAATTTTATAAAAATCAATGAAAAAAATCGGGGAGAAAGCTTACTACTTTGAACTGAAAGAGTAAATTATTTCTATTACCTTACTAACAGTACCAGTGGTATTGCGCATGAGATAGTGACGTTTAGGACGAAGGTAGTGTGATGCGTGATGTGACCGAAAAGTCGAGTCCAGGGATTCGATGCGACGAAAAGCTGCCGAGAAACTGCTGGACAAGGCGGTCTTGATCTCGCAGTCGAAAGTGCAAACAAATCTGTGATCCACTCGTTTGCCCGGCCGGTATACTCAAACCCGGGGGGCTATCCTGATGTGTCGTAGCGACATTAGACACTAACAATGTTTTATTTAGTAACAATAGGATAGTATTTATTAACAAAAATAAAATATCGTCTGTGCCTAATGTTGCTACGTCACATCGCTTTTGTCTCGGGGTGTCCAATTGGCCAAGCCGCATCACACTACCTTCGCCCTAAACGTTACTTTCACAATGGTTTATGTATACTCTCCCTTTTCAGCCGCAGTCTACTCTGCCTATAATCAAAGAACATAAGACTGCCTCTGGTGTCACCAGTTTTCTTAAAAGATTAATGTAGCTAACATGACGTTTCCCTTATGGCGATTTCGCTTGAACCTGAAACTGGGTCAGGTTCTAACCCCAACCGCTGTCAGTTCATACATGTTGACAGCAGTTGGGGTTAGGAACTGACTCTGTTTCGCCTCAAACAAAAACCACATTAGACTAATCCTCGAAAAGGTTTAAATGCCTTCGCTAAAGACATCGACGTGCTTCAAATCGAGACGATCGTTAGATCGATGATAAAATGGTAATTAATTACTCTCCAATTACCTATCCTATTGTCTATCCAAAACACTGCAATGTTCATTTCCGATTTGCTCTGCATAAGACATACTAGTATTTCGTATTGCAACTGATTACCAAAATTTCGTAGATTTTAGAATCAAAATTATTTCCCGTGCTTTAAGCACATGTCTTATAGCAGCTTTCAATCCATATGCCACATATCAACTTTATAAGAAAGTTGCTTTCATTCATCATGTCGCGTAGATATTTCAACGGACGAAGAAATCTCCATCGATGGCACCATCAAAAGCCGTAAAACAGGGTCCGATCAATTGAGTTGTGTTGAAATTAGTGTCAGTAACCGTTTATGATTACAGTTACTATTTTCTCTGAATATAGTAGCTCTAGTTAGGACTGGATCAAATTAGCTACGCGATTGTGTTGTCTTCTCTGAGCTATAACCAGCGATGCCAGATGTGAAGACATGTCTGTATTTTGAAGAAATTTGAAATGTTGTGATGACGCGTTTTTCATTTTAAAGACAAATTTTTCGAATATCTGGCTGATTTCTAAAACCGATAAAATTAATAAACCGATTCTAAATCCTGGTCGTTGAATACAAATGAAGGCTTTTTTTTATTCAATGTGAGGATATTTGAAAAATATACCTGGTACGTCTATAACGCCCCATATACGTCTTCAACGATTAGGATAAGGAATCAGTTATTGACTATGAGCAAGATTTCTACCAGATTTCCGAAAAAGTAGTCTATAGATTTGCATACAAAATGTAAAAAGTGTCTTCACAACATTTCTGTCTTTAAAATGAAAACATTTCTTTATATCTGGCATCGCTGCCAAAGAGCTGACACCCAGTTAAGCTCAGCCGGAAACGAATTGGAATTCTGGCTGGTTCCAGTTCGTATTCCGGCTCCAGTGACACAACCGATTCCAGTTAGAATCGGTTGTGTCACTGGAGCCGGAATGCGAACTGGAACCAGCCAGAATTCCAGTTCATTTCCGGCTGAACTTTACTGGGCACATTTCAATCAAATGACAGATTGCATCATTGAATTTTTCAATGTTGGTACGAGAGGTATGACCAAAAACCATGTGCTATAATTTTGATGCTATAAATAAGTATACATATTGACACAGGTTTTTCATTAGGGCCTAAGTCGCAATGTTCTCAAATGGATAAAAATCAGTTTCAATATTCTTCGATTCTTTTCTAAATGCATCTTTTATGATAAATATAAATTATTTTATGACAATGTTTTTCCTAAAGCATCCATGGTTAAACCTTATAACAATATAACAAAGAATTTGATTCCTATAAGTTTTTGTTGGTAGAAACTAAAATAATGCATACGGCCAATTTGCTTTCCAGTCGTGATTTCGCCCTTCAGAATTTGTCGTTTGCGAAAAGGCTAAACCGTGAACTTGATTTCCAGAAGGGCACAGTAAATTAGGGGTAGGCTGTGGTTGTCAAACGACATATATTTTGTGCGCACCCAACATCTTGCCTCGATCCAGCACTTTAGATCCCGTTTTTTGGTTACTTCATCCCAAAAAGAGAATACTGGGTAAGTTGTTTCGCATATCTCGTTTCCTAGTCGTTGAATATTTGTAAAATCTATTGTTTATTGCTTCTTAACCGTGCTAATCAGGTCCGGTCCAGCTGATGTTGAGTACGAAATACTTGCTAGACAGCGAACGATTTTGTTTATGTTTTTCATAAAATACGTACGAAGTTATAAAAGAAATAATAATATTGACAGTTTTAGGTTTTTTCCCGATGTTGGTACGACAGAAATGACCAGTTGCGATGCTATAAATTACAACACGATAATATGAATACCTCTAAAAATTAGAGCACTCTAGTTAGAGTGCGGCGCATTTGACGTATCCAAACGAGCAGAAATCTGACATTTCTATTGTGAATACGTCAAATTTCATGATCGTTTGGATACGTCATGGCCTCTTGGCCACACTCTAACTAAAGTGCTCTAATTTTTAGAGGTATTCATATTATCGTGTTGTAATTTATAGCATCGCAACTGGTCATTCCTCTCGTACCAACATCGAGAAAAAAAACCTAAAACTGTCAACATTATTATTTCTTTTATAACTCCATACGTATTTTATGAAAAACATAAACAAAATCTTTCATAGTTTCGCAAGAATTACAATATTATTGTCTGCTGATGCCGAATTTAAGTATAGTATTATTGTCCTGTATTGATAATTTCTATCGTGCCCCGCAAGGTTAAGTGCATCTGGTTATTACGAGCCATCTACATGATACGAGTGGGACATGATAATCGTTTGGGATATAGGTAATTCATATATCGAGAATACACCTAGTTTATTCAATGAAATTGCCCAGGTTCATCGGAAGGTGTGATCTAATAAGACTAGTGAAGGTTTTGTGGCACTGCCCTGGTGTAATGTTTACATGATTGTCCCTATCTTATCTTTGCCAATATGTATATTGTCAATATTAGGATGACCGAACGTCCTGGCTTCGAAGGATATTCCCCGGTCAACTGCAGGTATTGATGTTCTGGAAATTCGTGGAAAATCCATGATATCTGCTTTTTCTCCTCCAAGGGCCGACTGCTTTACCCTCGTTTAACGTTTAAGCCAGGCTTTAAAGTACTGGTAAACCAGGCTTAAAAATTAAGCGAGGGTGGATACCATAAGCCATGTTTTTTCTCTGCTCATGCTCTATTATCTCTGATCCCGGCCAATCAAAACATAAGTATGATAACAAAGCATAGTAGTAGCTTGCAGCTTAAATAATTATACATGGACTTCGCGAACACAAATGTGTTCACATTGTTGTGAGCATATATCGATTTAACATGTAGTTATCAATCTAAAATAAGTTGCTACTAATAGGCTTGGTTAGTTTCATTTTTTCTATAGAGGAAGTAATGTTGAGTTTGTATCGGGGAATCTCCTTGCGACTATTGTGGGTTGTAACTAGCCTGTTCTGGCTATCCTAGTCACTATTCGCACATGCAAAAAAGCAATATACTGCTAATATAATATTGCGGTTTGCTATGGTTGTTATGAGACACTGCTGGGGTTTACTGCTTCCAAGGGCCATTAGGGGGGAAACGGCAGTATAGTGGTTGAACAGACTACAAATTCGAACCTTGATATTCCAGGTTACTTGATCGTTGTCACTCGTTTGCCTGCATGCCCAACAGGTTTCCTTCAATTCAACACAGCTAACGAGACTAAGGTTTGCCTAAATGTTATCAACTACTATGTTGCTTTCTAGCGTAAATTGTTATTTTGAAATGCACTAAGAATCAGCATATAAATGATTTTTTTTCGACAAAAATTCACTCCAAATATGCAAAAGCTCTGTCGTCTGAAAAGTTGGTAAGGAATCTTATGTTGAAATAGTGAATCTTTGAGAAATAACAGGCCAAATACTTTAGTCGAAATGTCAATCCACAAGAACTTATAATATTTATAGTTTATTGAGAAATGTGAATCACGCACAATGCTACTAAAGTAACTTCTTATCGTATCGTGTAAAGCGCCGTACGGAACATAATAAACACATTACAATTAACTTACCGAAAGCAATGTTTGGTACAATATTTCATCATTGATATTTTTACAAACTGCATACTGTCACGAATCCTTTCTGTTTCGTTAGATTTCCAGAAAGTTTATGAGCATTCGAGTATCAGTCGCATGATATAAACCATTATCCTTATTTCACGAAAACACATATACTTCACTAAGATTACTAATTCAAAGTTTGGAAACTTAATCTATTGTTATACAATTGATTTTTTATTCTTAATTTCGAAACTATCATTGCAAACAGAACGGCTTTTTTAACTAAAGACATTGTTGAATTTGAATTCTAGTTTTTGTTTTCCCTTTTGCTGTCTGCATTTTCAGAAAACTGACAGCATCCAAAAACAACAATTTTTTTCAACAATTAGTGATTCGAAAATAATCAACAAATTTAGTTGAATTAGCAATTTTTAGTTGAAACAGTCAAGTCAAAAATCAAAAACTGCAATATTCGTTTTTTGTGATTGCGGGGTTTTCCGTGTAGAACAGCTCGTTTAAAAGGGTATTTTCACAAATAACCTAATATATTCGATACCCAGAATACATAGAGCATTCACATCTTCTACAGAGTTACTTTAACAACTGGATGATACAGTGAAATCTTTTTATACAATAGTATACAATAGCACACCTGGCCATGTCCTTACGATCGCTAGAGGGAAGGAAATGTTAGTTGAATACCTACTTAAGAAGATACGGGGAACCCACGCAATCTCCATAGGTATTACGGATGTTGGATTTTGTTAGTATGGAAGGAAATGAGGTGTGATTTTGGGATGATTTATATGCGTATTAGATGAATAAAAAGATAAATTTATAAATAATTGGAACGTGCTCACCGGCAAGAATGTGGACTGCTAAACTGCTCGATATCACATCACTTCGACATATTTGGATACACTTTTTCCGCTAGCGGAGCACCCGTCTTAATTTCTTCTCTTGTATTTTCGGTCTCACATGTAGTTTCCTTTTAAAACTTTCAATGTGAGAATTCCTCTCCACGAGGAATGGCTGTCTGGCTGGATTGAGCGACAACTTGAAGAATACGTAGTTTGTTACACTGACGGTTCTTTGTTGGAGGACCGAGCCGGTGCTGGTGTCATGAAATGAGATTGGCCCTGAAAGCACTTAGTTCGGCAGATTCGAGATGGAAATTAGTAATGGCATGTCGAACGCAAATCGAAGAACTTAGCCTTTCAAATGGTATCTACCTTCTATGGGTACTCTGTCATTCCTGTATTACTGGAAATAAATGGGCGGACGAATTGGCGCTGCGACTGACTTCGTTGGTCCAGAACCAGTTCTACCACTGTCGCTAAGTTGGATGAAGCACAAGGTTCGCTCTTGGGCTGCATCCGAACATGCCAACCATTGGCGTAGCTTGCAAACTTGCGTTCAAACACTTTTCTGCCGGATGTGAGTCCGAAAATGTCAAAGAATTTGTTGCATTTTTCCAAGCACAGCCGCAGTATTCTCGTTAGGGCACTGACAGGACATTGCAAACTTAATTATCACATGGCTACTATTCAGCGCACTGAGTATTGTTCATGCGATCTTGGTGAATCCGATTACGGAACAACATATCATTCAATATGCAATTGCCCTGTAGTAATGCAATCACGTATCCGGATTTTTGGTTCTCCATACATAGATGAACCAATGTACAGTGAGCTGAAACTGAAAGATATGCTACTGTTCCTAACCCAGTGTGGTAAAAATCTATAGTTTTAGCCGTATTTGAATGACAATATCTCTTCTCGGGTGTTATCGTTCTGTTATCTCAATATCCCCTCGGGGGTGTTGATATATCCGCTCACTGCTTAAATACAAATTCTAAATCCCTCCGGGGGTTGCAAGTTTTATTTCTGCTATTGTAGCACCTGCAGATCGTTCAGCATCACTCCGGGGGTTCAGGATGCTCTCTTTTAATTGTTCTGTGTCGTTATTTTCCGTACCCCTAAACTTACCACTTCCCCAATCCTGCTCATCAGGGAAAAAAGACGATTCTTGGCAAGGCACAAATCTACGATCAACATGAGGAACATGCCATCTGAGCCAGACGCTACTGTTTTCTGATATGACCTGAAAACTAGACCTTGTTTACAAATTAATCCATTCAATTTAGCACGCAAAAGACGCCATTTTTTCATTATTTTCCTTCTTCTTCCCGAACAATAATGTGCAGTCTCAGTACACTCAAGTTGATTTATTTGTTGAACAATTTTCATTTTGTAAGTTTCAGTTTTTGGAAGGTTAACTTATGTCTTTTACCGACAATTTAAGTAAAACTTGAGAAACCACCATAATAACAACATTAAATTAACTCGAATCTATAAATGTGGGTAAGCGCCATAATTTCGAAATTACTCGCATCTAACACACGGAAGACACACAGTGTCATCGTTACTCTAATTTGTCGTTTTTGCAAGAACCTTGCTTTAGATTCCCCGGTATTTAAGTTACTGCTATTCATCCGATGCCTGTTAAACTTTTTCAATACCATTGTCAGCTACGGCGTACGTGAGCTAATTTCTTCTGGTTTATATTCCAACGACTAGTCTTATCAATCCTGCGGTTGTTTTTTTGGCATTACCCAACGCTAGTTGGGTAATATCAGAACTGCCGTTATAAGCATATTTGTCCCATGTTCTATGGGATTCCTTATATACATGGGACAATTATGCGTATAACGGCAGAGAAGCTCATGAACAATAAAATATCGCGCGCACCGAGTGGATGAACGCGTGACATTCTCCTCCACTACGTACTTCCTGTGCTTTTGGGCGCCTGATTAATTTATCTTCGAAAATACTTTAAATTGGGTTCTAAAAATATTTTGATGTATCCTTAGAAAGTTAATTTAGTATATTCTTAGACGTTTTATCAAAAAACGTAATAGAAAAAACTCGTGCTTTTTGATCTTGCAAAGCTGGGCAGTCCCGTCATGCTGCAACCAGTTGCAACATTTTAGTCGCTATCCAGATTTTCCTATTCATGTATCTCTGCTACTTCACCGCGTCGTGTTCACACTTACGTGGACTTCAATTGGTATTCATAGAGAGTGGCTAGAATGTTTCTGCTGGTTGCAGCGTTAAGGGGGTGATCTCCTTTACAAGATCGAAATGATCATATTTTTTCTTTATTTTTTGTACAACCTTATGGTATTTTTTCATTGCTTGAACCGATAAATAAACTATCTCAGAATTTACCACAACCATTTCGAACGCCAAATAGGTATGTGAGCGCACGAAGGAATTTTTTAATTTTGTTTTGAAGCATATTAAAGTTAACATGTTATCCCAAATATTGTAAAAAGCTGCATCTCTCACGCCAATATGGAACTACAGTGATGAGGCGGTTCACTGACTGTCCCATTTGTTCGCAATTATGCGACATTTTTAATGAATAAAATTATGTAAGATTTTCAAATCTGCAGTGCCGTACCGTTGTCTTCTGTCGCCCTTTGCGATGTCTCAGTTTTGCGCCCACTTGATGTTTACTCTGGCTTTATCTTATTGCATACGATAAATGGCGATAAAAAAAAAACTACA
Organism: Topomyia yanbarensis; assembly: GCF_030247195.1. Taxonomy (NCBI): domain Eukaryota; kingdom Metazoa; phylum Arthropoda; class Insecta; order Diptera; family Culicidae; genus Topomyia; species Topomyia yanbarensis. Next base: position 2,494,136 of record NC_080672.1, read on the forward strand.
AAAGATAATTCAATGGAAACAAATTTACCATAAATACTATGTTTATAAAAAAGGCGGGAAGGTGGGTTAAGTTAATTCGTTAAAAACACACATTTTGAAAAATTCGTTTTGGCGATGCAGAAAGTGTTAATATATTCATTTAATTTTCACCTTGTCCTCGGTTTTTCTCTTCAGTTTCTACTACACTTTACAGTCGAGCAGCCGGAACCAGGCTTCCATTCGATGCTTTCGTATTTCTTCAGAAGGGATACGATGTTAATACCGGATCCGCTATATTCGGTGGAAATGAAGTTCCTCAAGATACCTTACTTTTTCGCTCCGACTGGAACTGACAGTACTAACAAACCATCGAGCATAGTTTCTGGACTGTTTCCGCATGGTTGCTGCAAGTCAACCGATAACACTGTCAATTTTTTTTCTGTCCACAACAGGGTTGCTACGATTAGCAATCCATAGGTGGATTCACCACTAGGTAATCGAATAAAAAATCGCTAACATTTTTACATTTCCTATGAAAGAAATGTATAGAATCCAGTTAATTGGGTCTACAGGAGTATGAAATCTCTGATGATTTTAATTTAAACTATGAAACGGTGTACGCAAAGTAAGATGAACATAGAATTAAAACTGTTAGAAAATGTAATGACAATGCGAGTTGAATCGCTTACGTCTTTGGGCTTCCCTACCTTATTGCAAAATATTGAAATGAATGTAAATGTAAAAAATAATGTCTATAGTCTTACCAGAAATTTAACGATTAGCCCCTTTTGAACACCAATTACAATCAACCAACGGTGTTCCAAGCTGTCCTATGCTGGTTAGGAGCAATAGTTTCCCGACTTAGAACGTTGCAGCCAGTTAGTGGACCGTCGAATCGTGAGAGCAGCGCAGATCTGCCTTCGAAGAGTTAATAGCCGGGAGGATGAAGACAGATCGTGAATACGATTGGGAAAAGATCACCGTTTTTGGATTGGGGTGAGGTTTGAGGCAATACAAAATCACTGCGTTGGGTAAAACGGGAGATAAGGGAGTGAAAATCTGCCTCAGAAACAAGGGCAACAACAACAACAGAAGAGCAAGTAAGAAATAAAAAAAATGTGGAAGAAGCGGTACCTCGTCCGTGTGTGTTCACATGAACCCGACCAAATGGGAAAATAAGATGAAAAGCGAGGGAATTTTTGCCTGCTTCTGCTCTCCACAACACAACACTCTGTGGACGGTCGGTCGGTCGTCGGTCTCGGTCTCGGTAGACTGTGGCTCTGCTGAGGGGCCTTTCGGAGATGTGCGGCTGAACCAAAGTCCCAGAGTTAAGGCCGAGCGGCGGCGGCGGCAGCAGTGCTCAGCAGCTAAGACACAGAAAGATGGTACATGTACATCAAGAATCGAAATGAGAATATTAACCCAGCCGGATAAATGGGAAAAAATTGAATTCAAAATAATAATAATAAAAATAACAGGCAGCGAGCAGCAGAAGTAGCAGCATTAAGCGGAGAACCCTCCAAAGGAAAGCGGCGGCAAAAGGCAAGTGATAAAGTGAGTGGGTCAAGACGAGGAACTAGGGGAGGGGGAGAGGGGAGGTACGACGTGGACGACCAAAGGGAAGGCTTTGGGAGAAGAGAAATGAGTAAAAATGAGTAAGAAGACTATGCTTATAATGAAAACGATGGTCAAACGACGCAGAAAAAAAAGAAAAAGCGAAAGAGAACCAGAAGAAAAAGAAGAAAAAAAGCGTAAAACGGCAAAACAGAGCTAAAACGACGATGAAGTCAAACTAAACTATATGTGTTCAACACAAATATATGTATAAATAAATTATTATGAAAAGCAGTACATAAAGTTCAAACCTCAGCGATCTTCTTGGAGCTATGGACTCCGGTGCTGGTTGTGATGTTGTTACGTCGAGCAAGCAGCGAACGAGTGACTGGCTGAGACATACCTACTCGTGGCACAGGCTGCTCCCGATATCTCCAGTCAGGGCCCCAAACCCGCGCGCCGATGGGAGACACCTTGGCAGGGGGTGGCTGCACCAAGCAAGGTGGCAATAAAAAATCTCGAAGACACTCTTGTGAAATGGACATTCTTTTGCTCAGCTTGCTTTTTTTATCCCAGTTCCATTTTCATCCCGGGTTTCTGCCTCGCACATACGCCGGGGTCGCGTGACTCTACCTTAACATTCCGAATGCTGTAATGCTTCAGATATTATCCTGATCAAGCGAAACATTGTAGGGTATTATAACCACTTTTATGATGCTGACAACCTTCGTTAAATCAAACACTTTTCGTATCAACCATCTTTCCAACTTTGGATCCAATTTGCAAATTGTCTGTCAGCTCAAAAGTTGAAAAAGTTCTTTGCGCGCCCGTCCAAAAACCCATTTCAGAAGTTCCACGACGATACAGATTTTCCCGTTCATTGTCGCTTCGCCTGCCGTAACCATACTTTTTGCCCATATCGTCGACCGCGAATAGAGCTGCAATCCGAAAAGGGCGGGAACTGTAGATCGGCTACATTCACATCAGACTGTCTTGATGGTTGCATTTTGTGGCGAGAACTCTCGTCAACAGAACAATGACGCATCGTCCCATCCATCCATCCGTCCGTCCGTCCGCTGTTAGAATCGGTGTCTCAACTCAACCTTTTTTCATTTCTTTTTTTTTTTGCTCTCTATAATACAAAGCAAAGGTTTACTGAACGGGACGAGATTGACCGAATGGCGAAAAAAAAACTGAGCAGGCCAACATGCTCACAGACTGTACCGTGGCGCAACGACGCAAGGACAAAGGAGCAAAGGCAAGGAGAACACCCTGCTTGCTTGAGAAGGGATGACGAATATTTTGGATGCACAGCTACACGATTTGGCTGTTATACTGTCACTTCTTGGGAAAAATGAGTTTTTATGTCGAGATAAAGACAAATAGCTGATATGATAATGTATAATGTATATTTTTACTATCCTTGTTCAGTGATATCCGAAGGCTACTTGAACATCAAGTGGTGGGAAATTCTTGTGGCCTGCAAATTCAAAACATCAAATCATTTTCGATGAGTGAAGGAAATGTAATATTGTAAGCACTGCATTTCAATTTAACTAAATTACCCGTGAAATTCGTATCGACTGTGAAGATCAACTTTACAACGTGATACAAAATTGTTGACGATCTGCCCACACATGCTTAACAGTAGTAGGCTCTGCGTTATTGCGGCACACAGAAATCAAATGTTCATTGTTTTTACCTTTTTCCACTGACTCGTGGGAACCCGCCCAAGTGGCGTGCCTTTCTTCACAGAATGCTCACGGGGCACTCCTCCCGTTTGTTTTTCCATGACAGGTGCCGAAAAGATTCTCCCCCAGCGCTTGATAGTAGGAAATAGGTAAAACAGATCAAATTGAAGTGAAAACTCACAAAAGGGCGGTCTTGAGACAGGAGAAGGTATATTCATGCAGCAATCGACAGACGAAACGAACAAAAGCAAGTACTTGGCGCATAATATATTTTGCTGATGTTAAGTGTGGGAAAAGTGTTAAAGATAGAAAAGTAGCATAATAGGGAAACATTTTCGTATCAACTTCAAAACACAGCTTTACGAAGAGTGTGAGAATCCGATAGTACAAGATACACATTTCAGTTCAATAAAAATTATCAATGCGGAGAAGTTATTCAAAACTATTGTTTTTTTAGTACAGTGACGGTAAAACGATTTTTGCCCGGTATTACAGAATAGCCCAAATGTTCTTAATAAAACATATACATACAGGACTCGAGGTTAAAATTCACGCGGAAAACATGTTTCAATCCACCTAGTGGTGCTATTGAGCCTCTCATCCACATTTGATTGCATGGCTTGTTGAAATTGTTGCCGTTGTTTCAGTTTGATGCATCAACGAAACTTGTTATTTCAATTAATATTGTTGTCATTTTGCAGGGAATAATGTCTCAACAAGGGCAAATCTGGGATTTGCATTTGATAAAATTAACCACGCCATTGAAACTTAAGCGTTTTGGTATCCACGGAAAATTTCTGGTAGGTATCGAAATGTCAGTGAAAATAGCAGACACTATCGCTGAAACATATACCACTGTCTCAGATGTACCCCAAGGGAGCCACCGTGGACCTCTGTTATTCCTGATTTACATCAATAGCGTTGATTTCTCCTTGAAGGGTCTAAAGTTTTTTTACGGCCATAGCTTCAAGTTTTATTACATTACACTATTTATTTTGGCAGCAAATAGTCCTATTTACTGTGAACATATTTCTAATTTCGGCATTCGTCATTCAAGCAACTTGGGTTTAGATTTGAAATTACCAAAGTATTTAAAACACTTATTGCTTAAAAGCATTATATGTTACCCTGGTTCTTTTATTACTTGAGAATTCGGTTGTTATCTGCTCACCTTTTTGCCTTTCTCATATAAAGAAAGGCTATGCAATCACTGTAAAAATCGACTGTTTAACGGAGGCCCGGAGGGCCGAGTGTCATACACCATTCGATTCAGTTCGTCGAGATCGGCAAATGTCTGTGTGTGTGTGTGTATGTATGTGTGTGTGTCATTTAAACTCACTCAAATTTCTCAGAGATGGCTGAACCGATTTTCGCAAACTTAGTTTCATATGAAAGGTATAACGCTCCCATAAGCTGCTATTGAATTTTTAGTTGATCCGACTTCCGCACTATGGGAAGGTTCCATACAAACAGGTGGCCAAAAAATGTTTCTCTCATATTCTTTCGCGAAAAGCTTGTTTGAGCTGTTAATAATGAACGAAACTCTTAATGGACGTATCCAGGTTTAAAAACCTTAAAGGGGAGAAGGAGGGGGAGAGATGGGGGGGGGTGCGGTTGGTGTAAGGTATTCAAGGTATTTTTTTTAAACAAATAAAAAGAGGCACAGAGAGTTTTAGTCAATTCAATCACTTTCCATATAATGATGCAGTAACAATATTTTCTTAAATTTTTATTGGTCAAGTGAAAGTGAATTTCCGAAGGCACCTCGAAAAAATGCGGTGTGCATCATAACTCAAAATCTACTGGGCCAATCGTTTCGAAATTTTTCACAGTTCTTCTTCACATCATTCTCCAGGTAACTACAAGCCCTTTCGATAAAATTATTATTACAACTATTTTTACAAAAAATGGGACTTTGGCTTCAAAGTGTTACAAAAAACTCAAAAAGCGAAAAAAAGGAAAAACTCAGATAACATGTGCTTTCTAACCCTCAAATTAATAGTAACGGAGAAAGAATGCATGTCGCAAAAGAGACAAAAATATTTCAATTTATTTATTAAATAGAAGTAAATAGAAAGTAGTTTGAAGTGCATAGGCAATTTAGTGATTATTTCAATGTTGAAATGACCAATGAGCTTTAAAAGAAATGTCGCTCTTTCAGTTGATTGCTATGCGAATATATCTTCTTCATATTTATAGTTTGCAATTAATTGTTGTTTCATTTGGAACTCTTGTTCCGGAGATATAGTATAATGAATCCTATATAAACCAATATCACGAAAACGAAATAGTTAAAACTATCAGAATAGGTCTTGAAATACATTTTTTATATAACGAGTGGCCATAAAAAATTTCTTGATCACAAAACCTGCTTTTGGCGATTCCGGGGCTCATTATTATAAGCATGAACATTTTTTGAATTTACAAATCATGCTATTTAAAAATTTCAAATATTTGGTTACATTGATCATGTTAACGGTAAGTTGGAAATTCCAGTACAACTTAGTACCATTTATTGCTACACAGTAATGTTGAATAGCAAAAATGTAGTCAGATGAATTATCTTTTCAACAAAATTGTAGTCCACGCTCATTTCGTTGTGGAATATGAAGCACTCAACCGAAACATGTACTGAAGTATCCTTTTCTGGTCGACTAGTTGAGACTGCCTTTAAAACTTCAAGTGATGCGTTCTCAGTTTGGGGCAAATTCGGGCAACTAAAATCTTCGCTAGAAGATAGAAGATGCATTATCCTTGCATCCCCCATCGAGAATTCCGGGGGACATTGGGGGACTTTTTTTCCCGGATCCAATTTGTGGATATTTTAGGACTTTGAATCGTTATTTTTCATATAACTTCATACCAATGCAATATATTTGTATTTTCAATAATATAATCACAAAGCTGGTATTCTTAGCTTTAAAATGGCATATATGAACGTATGTTTCATTCAAAATTCAGCAAAGATACGAACAGTTGAAAAAAACGCACGTGATATTTCTATTTTTCAAAATTTTTATCTTTAGACACCCATATACACAGTTAAGTCAAATATATTTCCGAGATACTCTGGGAATTTCTTAGCTAGAGTATATATAAACATTCAGTATATAATTAGTTTGAATTGGAGTTGATGCAATTTTCGATTTTTGGCCACATGCCTCCCCATAGTGTTCCGGTTCCGGAGTTACGGGTTGAAGAGTGCGGTCACACAGCAAATTCCCATATAAACTGGTACCACCATGATGTTCAAATGATGTAAAACATATTAAAATTGATGTAACATTACTCTAGTTTGCGGGTCTGGATCACTAATGATCAATCAAAGCAGCTTTGACCACAACGGCCACCTATGACAGTTCATGACGCCCCCGGGGAACCCGCCAAGTTCCTAAGCTTATATCACACCCATTCCCCAACGAATTCTCTACCGATTTTTACAAACTTGATTTCAAATGAAAGATACAGTAATACCATTGACTGCTGCTGAATTTCATTCTGTTCTGACCCTTACTTCCGGAGTTACAGGGGTGTTAGTAAGGATACACTGGAATTTCCCATATAAATCGGTACAATCATAATACCTCAAAGGCTAAAAACTATTGAAATCGTCACTAAATTACTTCTAATCGCAGATCTAGATCACTAATTGCCAATCAAACATTCTTTGAATATATTGTCCACTATCGACGATTCCGGAAGTCCGGAATTCCGGGCATATTCGATTTTCTCAAACCAAGTCTGAAATGGAAGGCAAAATATGCAGTTGAGTATTGCGTCGCCGCCCCTCCCCCCCCCCCCCCCGCTTTGCCCTTACACCTCCCTCCTTCATCACTCCCCTCCTCTTGGACCACCCTCACGCCTGCTTTTCCTTCATCCACCCCGTATACCGAAATAAGATGAAGGATTTCTGACGCATCCTCCATTCCCAATCTACTAACCCCCCATTCCCTGCACGTTCAAACCCATTCCACCAACCTTTCCAAATTATAATCACATGAAGATAACATTGAACTCATGCTGATTAAGCTAATTAAATATTATTCTTTTGCCTTTCTCATATAGAAAGGTTATGCAATTGCTCCAAAAACCGACTTTCTAACCGAGGCCCGGAGGGCCGAGTCTCATATAACATTTGACTCAGTTTGCCGAGATCGCAAAATATCTGTGTGTATGTATGTGTGTATGTATGTATGTATGTATGTATGTATGTATGTGTGTGTATGTGCGGATTTGTTAACAAAATGTCCACATCGGTTTCTCGGAGATGGCTGAACCGATTTTTACAAACTAAGATTCAAATGAAAGGTATAATATTCCCATAGGTTGCTATTGAATTTCATTTTCAACCGACATCTTGTTCCGGATTACTAGTTGAAGAGTATGGTTACAAAACAAAATTTGTTGATTTGTCCACATCGGTTTCTCGGAATTTTCTGAACCGATTTTGACAAACTTGATTTTAAATGAAAGGTCCATCAGCTGCTGTTGAATTTTGTGTGGATCCGAGTTCTGGTTCCTGAATTACAGGGTGATACGTACGATCACGCAGAAAATCCCGATTCTAACGAATTCTGCGATGAATGTAAAAAGGTGAAATTTTTTCCAAAATGTAAACACAACTGTTGAATTTGTAGATCTAGGTCATCAACAGTCATGCAAAGTCTCTTTGGCCACACTGGCCACCATCGACGGATCCGGAAGCATCCAAATTCAGAATAACGGTTACATTGGTTTCTCGAAAATGGCAGAACCGATTTGATCAACTTAGTCTCAAATGAAAACTGATATTAAATTCCATCTCCATCCGACTTCCGGCTCCGGAGTTACGGGTTGTGGAGTGCGATCACATAGAAAACTCCGATTCAAACCGATATATACTTACCAAGTGTAATAAGAATGAAAGACATTTCCATAATGTTATATTGTACGAACCAGCTATTAAATCATAGTTTGTAGAAATGAGAAAGGCACAATTGCACCTCTAGGTGGATTAAAACAGGTTTTTATCATTACAGGATGCAGCTTGTTGAGGATCATGCAACGGAAATTGGTTCGCTTTGCTATTCGAAATCTGTCTGGAAAGATCCAATAAATTTTCTAGTTACACGCACCATTGTAACTTTATTGGTCTTGAACAGGTTAGTGCTTCGCACATTGTTTCAGAAGCAATTTTCATATCCGACTTCTATACTAGCGATTCTAGGCGCACGGAAAGAAATGTTCGCAAATAGCTGAATGAGGTGCCATGAATTTCGGAATAATCGCCTTTTTACGTTACGAAAACAGATCCAAGAATTATATGTGTTTTATTATTCTATTCGAATTCCTTTTCGTAACGTCTGCATAACGCGTTCATCAGTGGATTATTGTGTTTGTTGTGGGAACTTCAGTCATAGTTTCAGCTATACCATTACCAAGTCGGTTTTCTGTACGTGAACTAGTTTACAACTTTATGAAAATTATTTATAGACCAAAGGTTGACTCGTGATTTTATTCATATATTTAGGAACACTATTCAGAGTCCGACTATACGACGTGAACTGCTTGAATTGGTTCACAAAATCAAAACAGTCCGGATATTCTGTGGTGAACTATTTTATGAAACTCAGAATATTATGCATGAATCCTTACAATCCTCGTAAACTAATTCATGGTCTCTTATATACTAGTCGTGATTCAATATCCGTGATCGTGAGATTATTCACAAAATCATAGAATATTCATGTATTCGTAAACTGGTTCACGATACCTAGTATAATAGACACGACTACCATCCCGAGCAAATGCTCATGGTCTGAGACACCATATGTGACCATATAAAGACCATACTAAGGTCCGCTACAATTAATCAACCCCATAATGCACCATAAATATACCATAGTAAGGACCTTTGAAAACAACATGATTGATTTATACCATAAATCACCCATTGCATAGTGCAATGATGGTCCTAAATATAAATATGGTATGTTAGCACTTTGTAGGATCAATGCGTCTTGTGAGATATTCAATTGATTATACATAGTGTGAGCATGATGACGGTACACAGAATTGCAATACACTCAGGGTTTTTTATATGGGGGATACGTACCGCGAATAAAACCGCGTTAATTGGAAAACCCGCGTGAAAACTTTCAGCAAAAGACTAAGAATATTTCTGGGAGTTTCTTTTTGTACGGATTTCGCAAAAATATTCCTTTTGAAAAAAAGTCCTTTTGAATGCAAAGAACGAAGATGAATTTTGGCAGTTTTTTGCACGGATATCGCAATTAACAGGGTTTTTGCAAAAATATTCTTTGAAATGCAAAAGACTTAGAATATTTTCGGAAAGATGGAAGAGACGGGTCTGGAAGACTCCTTATGACCCGCACATAAACAATATAGGTCATTACGGAATGGACATGACGAGTAGGTGCCAGAAATTTATGTTTGACGCCATTTTGAAATCCAAGAAAGAAGGATGTGGTGTGAGTTTGGGGTTTGAATTGATTTCAATTAAACACATTGCTAAAATTCAAGTAAATTCAACTGTTTAATTAAAACTATTTGTACTACAGCTTCAACTTCCAAAAATACCCATATTGATTGGGTTATAGCGAATTTCGCTAAACCAGAAGTCGCCATCTTGGATTTCAAAATGGCGTCAAACATGAATTTCTGGCACCTACTCGTCAAGTCCATTCCGTAAATACCCATATTGTTGAGGCGTGGGTCATAAGGAGTCTTCCGAATTCCTCCCATTCCATCTTTCCGAAAATCTTCTGAGTCTATTGCATTCAAGAATATTTTAGAAAAAAAACCCGCGTTGATTAGAAAATCCGCGCAAAAACCGCGTTAATTGGAAAATCCGCGTAAAAAACCTCGTAAAAAACCGTGCAAAAAACCCGTAAAAACTGAGGGTCCTTTTCAGAACTGTTTTTTTGTTTCATTGAATTAAATCAAAATGAAGACTACCAAATTAAACACCAATGAGTGTTTCGTCGATTAATAGACTCATTTATAATATATGATATTGTGACTTCGATTAACCTTTCAATATAGGAGTCTCTTTTTAAAATATTGGAATAAAGGAATGATAGTTTTAAATGTTAGTAACTGTCATTGTACTGAACGGAATTGCACAATTTTTGCACCAACAAATTTAGCCGGAAATTTTTCGATAAAAATCTGTCTATAACTTTCCAAGCAAATTTTCTTTTCTTTCGGAACTTTGCGAAGTTGGGTTTTGAAATTTCCTGAATTTATGCAACCAATAATTCTTTTGTACGTTCCTCAGCATTCCCAATACTCCAGATTTATCTAGAATCTTCCAGCTTTTCCCAATTGAACAGACATTCGTTCAGGCCAGACATTTCGCCAGATTTTTTAAATTTTGCCGGATTTTTCCAGATATTCTGAATTCTACGTTACACACCAGCGGGGACGCCATTACGCGAGTTTTATCTGGCATAGCCAGAGTTTTTTAGGCGACCAGCAAAAAATCAAACCTCTTATTCTATCAGATTTTTAAATTATAGAAGTTATTGCACACACATTTCAGAAATCTGGGTCATATTTTACGATACAAAAAACGTTCTTTGAAGACCAAAATGTATGCCAAATTTCGGTGACTTGGAGGTCGCTCCAGACTTTGCCAGACATTTTTAATTGAACTGCCAGATTTTCTTTGAAAAATAGTGGCAACTCTGACGTTGTTTCTAATTTCACTCCAATAATTATGCTGACGAAAATTACCCTGAGAACAAATTTACACAAAAAACAAATAAATCACACAGCAATTTGAATGTTTTAATCAGTTAGTGCCAATACTTGTTTTCAGAATACAGAACATAGGATATGCCTTGGTCTAGTGGTTTTACGGTGTTTGCTCTCCGACAAAAATAAATATTATAGCAAGTCTACATGACAATTTACACTTAGATTAAGATTCTGATGTTGAATTTGTTAAAATAAATTAGTTTGCGAGCTGCGCCCAAAAAAATGGCCAAATGTGTACAAAACACGACCACAGTAATATAAAAAATGTAGTGATTTTCACGAGTCAAATAATGATAACCAATCAAGACTATATGTATGTATACTCTTCAGTCCTTATATTATTCCCGAATTACTTTGACATGAAAAGTAGAGCTCGATTATTTTATTATTTTAAATAAGCAATTCTTCAGTTAGTGTGCTACTTTGAGCTAAAATATAGCACGGATGTGTTATTTTTTTTTAGTCAATAATAATAGTGTATAAATGAATAAAATCACATCGACCACGAGCGGAGTTATAAGCGTGCAAACCTCATATAGTTTCGTTATATAGGAGATTTTTTAGATTTTAGAATGACACCTATCCTCAGACAGTGGAGTTTTAATGTCAAAATGTATGAATTGTTCAAATGACCTCATGTTCTTGTTTACCAAGCCTTCAATCTACACTCAAGAAAATTTAAACGCCATGCATATTGATTTTACTCATAGATTTTTGCAATTAGCAGAGGCAGATAGACACTATTTGCTGGCCAATAAATTTAATGTGTGTATTTACAAGACTTAATAATCTTATATTCACATTTCATAACTATGAGGCACATAAAACCCGATTCTATAACAATACGCACATATAAATTATGTGTGCGCATACATAGTTTATACAGTTAACACATAGAAGGTATGTGTGCGCGTAATAACACTAGCATTTCTTCTTCATATGGATTTTAAGTGGTTTGGATTTTTTTCAGTGTAGGTTTGGTAGAACAGAAATATTTGGAAAAGGTATTATATTCTAGAAATTTTATTTTGTGTTGAATATCTATTAAACTTTAAAATGCTGGATGCATGAAAAAAACTTGTGTCAAGTCACGGGTTAATAAACAAACTCGGTTGAAAGTTGTGATCGTTATGTAAAAGTTTATCAATTGCAGAAAATCTGACAAATATCGTTCAACCAGTTTTGAGAATGCTTTTATACTTATGATCCATACTTTGAGTCATAATTCCTTTTCATATAAATCAAGTTGGGATTTATCCTTAAGTGGGAATTCGATATTAAGTCTTAGGTTGCACAGTTTTTTTTAATTGGAATAGTTCATCTTTTTGAGAGGTCCTCGAAAACCTGAACATTCTACTCACTCCACATTCTACAAATCTGCTTTGTTCGCGCTATTGCAACAAATTCTTGGCGCATAAACATTTTTTTATTTCTTACTCATGAGCTAAAAGAATAGAAAATACTGATAAAAATTGACACAAAGATCAATTTTGATTTCTATCATGTCTACTTGAAGTTCTTAAAAATATACTTTACTTAACTCATTGGATTATGCAATTCTCCATGTGATGAAAATTGAAGAGAATAAATGATTTAAACACAGATCAAAATTTAAACCGAATCAGATTAGTTTTCCGTTCGAAATAAATAAAGCTCTTTCAAGTGAATTTAAGCCATGTTTTAATGAAATTTGCATCTTGGTGCTAAGGACGCGGTTTTTGTTTTCTTTCCGGACATCACGTTTAACCTAGTGAAATAAATGTTGGCATACTAATCGTATGTTGTTGCGGGTGATTCAGGCGTAAACGATTACGAAATGTTGCGCAAGCTGCTGTCGATTACGCCTGCATCGCCGCACCGCCACACCATTATAAACTCCTTCAAGATAAATTCATTGTACATACTCGCTTTTTGCTGAAGGCTCAAGTTTACGGGGTATAGAAAAAATGTGCTTCTTCACGTCCATCATGCTTCGAATTAAGCAAAAAAGTTGCTTAAAAACCTATTTGGAAGCTGCTTTTGAAAAAATAACTGTGATTTTTAGTCGCACTAATAAACTATACAGTAGCATTTAGGTCGTTAGTTTTTCTAGCAATTATTTTGCATGATTCAAAACATGATCATCAAATAAATTTAATTTTTGAATAAAACGAAAGTGAAATTGAACACATTCTTTCTACACCTATGGTAATATGCTACCGAGTACACTAGAAGTTCAATGGATTGAAATTCGGTCTGCATGCTTTTCTTTATTACAAAGAGATTTTCAATATGCATTCCGAATGAGATAAATTCATCAATTACCTAGGCACCAAGAGTAAATGAGATAAAACTGGCGCTTTTCTCCATACATTCAATATCATTTATCATACGTTAAACCGTTTGTAGAACTTCTTTCTGTGAACTGAATAACCTAAAATGTCCAGGACCGCTGTATAATACAGGAAATCATTCTATCAAGAGCAATGTTTCGAATTCAGATCCCTTTGGTCGTTTAACGTTGATCAGAGTATGAACTCGCAATAACAAGTACAAATTTGAGCATTACATTCATTATGTCATTGTTACCAACAAACATTTTCGACACATGACACTTGACAGTGTGTTGGGATAAATCGAAGTTCTTTAACCCATTATATCCTAGCGTATGAAATTTCATACGCAGAACTATCCATCGTTTAACGCGTATTTACTGCAGAATTTTGGCGTCTAACTGCTTTATTATTGCAATAATGGGATCATTGCACCTCACATTTCATTGTGAAACAAGAAAACTGCCATTTTTTATAATTTTGTTTACATTTTTGAACCGTGTATAGTTGGGGCAAATGGCGGCTGAAAAGTAAGCAATACATTTAATTGAATTTTATTGTTGGAATTCGTGCTAATAATTCCATTCTGTGACAAAACGTTCCTACAGGTGTAAAAGAAGTGTTGTCTATCAGAAAATCCGAAGAAATATGTAAAACAGCTTAAAATTTGTTGTTTTTATTTAAGCGTACGAAATTTTTTGCACGAGATATTTTCATTCTCAAAACCATTTTAAGCGGTGATTTTATTTTTCCCATAATCTTTGATACATTTTTTGGTGGAATTGAAGATATCACTGCATTTGGCTCACTTTTTGAAACCCCTGGGTTATAATGGGTTAATGGTGTAAGCAATGGGAAATTTGTGGCGCAATGTATGGTAAAACTATGGGGCAAATTATGGATTACTCATGGTAGAAGTTGTGGTAGTTCAGTGGGGTAAACCATGGTCTAGTGATAGGGTAATGTATGGTCTAGTAATGGTACAATGTATGGTTTAATAATAGGGCAATACACGGTATATTTAAGGACTATCTGTGGTCCTACTATAGAGGAATTTATGGTCGTTCAATGGTTTAAACAATGGTCCATTAATGGTAGTTCACATGGTCTATCGTTACAAACCACTATACTGAATCATAGTGTTTTGATGGGTTCAATGGACCATGCCCATGGTCCTCGTCCTTGGAAGCTATGGTTATTGTATGGGATATTTCATGGGTGGATCCCATTTCCAGCAGCCATGCTAGTGGGGGTAGTTTTTGGGGTATTGTAGGGGGAAAAACCCATCTTTTTTCGGACCATGTGATGGTGTTTCCGAGGGTTTTCCATTTGCTCGGGATACGTGCTCGCAAAATAATTAAGGATACATAAAATATTATTTATAGATTCGTGACTATTTTATGATTCCTAACACATAATTTACGATCTATCTTGCGTACTTGGGATATTTAAAGATATCCCTAATCATTTTCAATTTCATACAACTCTGCACATGGTTATGAAATTTTCACGTGAACTATTTCACAAAATTTGAAATATTATACATGGAATCATTTTTGTTGTGTCCAGCTCCTAGCGACTAGTAATAGATACGAGCAGCAGATATAAGAAAACTGATAGGGCCTCGAACATCATAATTTATTTGATAAGGTTCAGTGTAATGTCCGGATCGTTAAGATTTTACAAAGTTATAGAATGTTAAATTTGACGTCTTTGGAAGCAAAACTTAATTCTTCACTTCTTGCACATATTGGTGCTCATAGAACTTTTTTTAATTTTTTCATGAAAATTATTTTATAAAGTATTTTCAGTAAAAGATTTAACATTTATTTATCAAAAAAATTAATTCTACGAGGGTGCTCTTGGTTTCTTGTAGGAATAGTTGTTGGAACACTGAAATACATGATTACTAATAAACGCTTAATATTTCAAAGATCGATGAGATGATATCTCATGAATCAAAATTTCATGGTTTTGAAACAGATATCGATGCAGATTTTTTGGAAAGTAAATACAGAAGGAAAAAAATTGTTTGGACAAAATAACAAAATTTACTTATAAGAGTTACTGGTTGGGCAACGTTTCTTTATTTGTTTTGGTACTATCTTCGATACTACCGCGCGGGGATTTCTAAAGCTTGCCGATTGTTTACAGTACTGATACGTGAAAATCTGATTGTTATAAGTACACAGCGTGGTCTGAGAATAGGCAGTTTCAGGTTCCAAGATAACGAAGAAAGGAATAGGGTATTTTATCAGCATTCTCACCGCTCGAACACCGTTCAGAATACCTGAGAATAAATGCTACAAATGTTACATGATGTGGGAAACTATCAATTCTTATCATTACTATTGCTACTTGGTGCATATCGAATATGTTGAAGAAGAATTATATGGACATTATATTTGCCGTTAGACATTTTAACCATTAGCAAGCACTCCAATCCTCGAATGGAGGGTCATATTTTATGCCCCTGAAGTCCTCAACGGTCGTACAGGTATGCCGACGAGAAAACTCTTGACTATCAAGGTCGAAATGTGATCTCGGATTTTTTGTAGTAAGCGCAAAGAATTTTCGTACAAACACTCTAGGCGGAAATGGCGACACGGGAAGAGATATTATCAGCGGAACATAGGGTTTGGTGGACGAACTGCGTTGTCTCACCAGATGAGACTGGAAGACTTCACTTTCGATCGCTTACTTCCAAAGCTAATGTCCCTTTCCTACAGGGACAGACGATTCCCAGACTGAAACTTTGCGCCAAGCTCTTAGGAAACCAAAAGATTCACAATCATCCCAGAACAACCTAGGATTAGAATCCAGTCACCTACGGGACAGATTCTATTATCGTGCTGCACTGGATCAAATCGTTATCCAGCACAACTTCTTGTAAAAACATTGGCATGGACCGAGCTAAATCACGACCCTCGTAGAGCAATAGCTACCACGTGTGACGTCGCAGCTCTCTAGACAGACAATCAAAGACGAATATCGCATTGTCGTCAGGCTGACACAGCATTATTCGAAAGCTTTTCTGATCCCACTAA
This sequence comes from Topomyia yanbarensis, assembly GCF_030247195.1. Classification (NCBI taxonomy): domain Eukaryota; kingdom Metazoa; phylum Arthropoda; class Insecta; order Diptera; family Culicidae; genus Topomyia; species Topomyia yanbarensis. Next base: position 2,510,480 of record NC_080672.1, read on the forward strand.
ATTGATTAAGATTGTTTCATTTTGTTATCGCATCTATAACGACTGCAATTAACGTCCATTAACCATACTGTCCGTTTCTACAATTCATAAACTGAAAGTTGTAAATAAGCCGTTACAACAAAGCTCAGAGTGGGAGCAAGCGACTATGGATGTTCGGATCGCCCAACTGATACTACTGAAGTACGACAACACACCACCTCTTCAGTAGTATTTGGAGGCGGATTGTCGAAACGATTCGGGGTGAGACAAAAGAATCTAAGGGCTCCCCATCTATCCAGAAGACGAAGAGAGCTAGCAGCTCATCGTAGAAACAATCCCAAAGCTCGTCAGCAAGTATCTAAATAGCACTCGAAACGAACAGTTTCGACGGATGCCGGTATGTTTGGAGTTTGAAAATGCAACCTAGATTAGATTTAAAATAAACAACCGACATGTCGTAACACTTTTGTCGTTTTTTTGCAATAAACGGATATTTTACTTCAAAGTTTCAAAGTGCTATGAAAAATTCAAAAATTTAAAAAAATGTTCCAGCTGCTAGTTGGTGAATTATGTGGGCAGATACCGTGCATCCAATGTTGCGGTTGGTTCTTTGTTCTAGGTACTGACAAATTCCAAAAATTACTAAAAATAATCAAAATTCTCGAATCTATCAATATAAACAGCACACTTCATTCAAGACCTATCTTGTATGAGAGGAGGAATATCAAATCTCAAGTATTTGATGCCGTGGCCCGTGATTTACTTTAGCTATTGTCGTCTGTAAATTGAGCAATTGAATTCGACAAGGCTAAACTGCTTAATAGCATATTCAAGTAGGAAACTTCTAAAAGTTTAATATACAAACCTCGAATTAAAAACTTCAAAAAATGCATGTGCGCGATTTAATCGATTATAATGTTTGTGTACTGAATGGAATCACTCTATTTCTGCACAAGCTAGTCGAAAATTTTGTCACCTTAATGACATTAATAACGAAAATATTAAATTGAAGGCAATCGAAAAGTAGGAACTCCGAACCTATCTCGGACAGAGCTGTCAATATTAAACACTAACTCTTAACCTTTCGACATTTGTGTCATTATGTACATTTTGGAGACCCTATGCTTTACTTCTCCCAAAGGAGAAAAGTTTGGGTGGAAACCAATTTTTCTCTTAAAAAGAAGAAGAGTCGGCCAAACCCTCAACCCGACGCTAATTTAGTCCTGTCAATAAGTTAGATTTTGATGAAACGATGTCGAAGCGCGAATCCCCATAACTAATTTAGTAGACCACATGAAACACTAAATATTCACCGTTAACCTACCATGTTCCACTGAATGACAGTAATATTATGAATTTGGTCACTCCATGCAATCAACTTAATCTCGGGATATAGTAGGTGTTAGCTCTATCAATTTTTCAGTGACAAATTTTAAAATGACAGAGGTACATTCTGAGGCTAATTAATATACCGCTATCAACTACATACCAGTACCATAAACAAATTTTATTCTTCATTGACATTCGTCAACAATCTCCGTTCATTAAGGCGTTACATGAGTGTGGAACATAAAAAATAGGCTTATTTCGGTATTTTTTCTTGACGCAATTAAGAGATGACGAGAAATTTTATAAAATGGGATTTCTAATACTGCCGTTATAAGCATATTTGTCCCATGTTCTATGGGATTCCCTATATACATGGGACAATTATGCTTTGAACGGCAGAATACTAGTTATCAAATATAAAAACAAACATTTTTTTTCGTGTAATTTTATCTCAAAATGGCAACGTTGGTGCGTTTTTTGGAACGGGATAACGAAGGGAAATCAATCTATCTCGTAACTTTCGACCTAGAACTTAAAACTAAAGTGATTTTGATATAACAATAGCAAGTGATGTGCGTAGGACTTTTTCAATATTTTGATTTTATATGAAATGGCACCCTCACAAAACTGATTATTAACATCATTCAAAAAATTAAATTCTGCACATGTCGTTGGAGAAATTAATTTTGAATTGCAGAAAATCAGAACAATCAAAAATCATTTGTTTGAGTTACGTTTCCAGTCAGCTCAAAAAAGTGTTCGAGAAGAACGCGTTCAGTACGCTGGGGTATACAGAAGAAGCGTTGTGGCAAAATTGAAAATCTGTACGTTGATCTATTATTATCGCCTTCCCTTTTTGGTGTATCATTTTCAACGCGATTAAGCATTATCTTACTATCTCTGAAACATTTACCACTTTTTCCGTCAGGAAGCCACATTAGACCTCTCTTATTCTTGATTAACATCAATGACATTAATCTCACCTTGAAGTATAAACCTTTCCTACGCAAATAACTTCAAAATTTATAGCCAAAGTGACGCCCAGTTTTTGCAATAGCAGCGAGATATTTTCGCTAACTGTTCTCACTAGTTTTTGCGAACAATACTTGCATAAATAAAAAGAAATTGCTGTTTATATGCATGTAACACATATAAAAATCCAAAACCAATCCCGAAGAGATTTTCCCTACTTCCGAGTCTTCTCGTATAAAATAAACCTAGACCCAAATGACAGGAAGGAAGCTAAAAATACCTACTTCAAAACGATATTCATGCTTATGCACACAACCCAAAAAAAGTTTGTTATTCCCGTCTCAATTTACAGCTGTTTAACCAATAAGTATTATAGTAATGATTGTTATGCTTGTACACATATTTATGTTTATTAACTGCATACTGTGAGTGACGACTGCCGGTGGTTTCTCCTCTCCTGCCTGCTGGCCGGTTCTGTTATGCTTTCTTCGCTTCTTCCATTCCAAATTTGTTGCCGCAAACATTCCTTTGCATCGCGCATTCGTAGATCCTCTCCGCCGCAAAACATCGACTATGACTACATACCTACTCACACAGTACTGGCACGCGCTCGTCTGAAATAGCCTTGTCGTGCAAATGTGGATTGAAAAAAAAACAGGCCGGACGATTAAGATTATCAGTTGATTACAATGTTTGATGATTAATAACCTGTATTTGCGTCGTTTTTTAATTAATTGAAAAATTGATCTGTATTTGCTGTACAAAATGGACTTGAATTTTCCCGTAAAAAAATCAAAATATTTTCACAACGTTGCTCGTCCAGGGCGGCGATAAGAGTAAGCGCAAATGCGTTCATTCCATTCATTTCTCAGCTTCCCCGCACCCTTCTTCGTCAGCAGTATTGCACCGGAGGATTACACCCCTCCGAATTGTCTCCAGCCACACCGGGGTACACGGCGAAAGCTACCTGAGATCATCCTTTCCTCGGTCGGTCGGTCGGTCGGAGATTTGGTCCGCGGGATCTTCTTATACGAACTGCTGCTGGTGAAACAAGGTAAATTGAACCGGGGCGACCTTTGTGAGTGTTGAAAAGAACAAGCCAGGAAGTGAAGAGAGAGAGAGAGAGGGAGAAAAAAAAGAAGGTACAACGCACGAAGCAACTAGTGGTAGGTGCCGACCTACCGACCGACCGGCCATAAATGGAAGCGAGTACAAATATGCGCTCTACTACAGTGCACGGTGATCATGGTGCGGCCCGTGAAGCGATACCTCCTAACGATCGCTCGGCAGACTGGTCGCATGGTGGTCGATTTGTTGTGATTTGAATTTTTCCTTTGCTCAAACCGGAAACGGTATAATCGGTGCCGTACGTCTCCCCCTTTCGTCTGGCGGGTGCTGGTGGTGGAGTGGTACGGGCATACGAACACGACTCACAAATGCCTATACTCGCTCGGTACTTTGGCCCAGATGATAAGTTTCCCCAGCCGTGGATGGGTGAAAGACCTTTTTGCACTTTGGGTTAGATGAATTCCCGGTTTGATTGTACTAGAGGTTTTCATATATCTCTTAATAAATCTGTTCGACATACGTCATATTTACTTCGGACTTCGTTACATATAAAAATAAAGGACTATGCTTTAAAACATTTTACGAGGGTGACTACATAAGTAAGAAGTTTTTAGATGCTGTATTGATTCGAATGATGCACAAAATTTACTGAAAATGTCGTATTTGTATACTTTCATTAATCTTATTGAATGATTTCATTCGCATACGCTAATACATACCACAAATTTTATAATGAGCTAGAAAAGTGGCCCCTTTAATGATTTTCAGGGTTAAGCTTCCGTTTTTATATATACAATACAATACAAAATGTATCGTAAATAATTTATCCGCCTACTTTTCTACCAAATCATACAAAAACAGAAATTTTATTCAAAACGAATGTTAGTCAAATTATAATTATTCAAGAATTTCCGAATTTTTTTACCAAACACTTTTCATCTACTTCCGGACAAGCGTTTCATCATATTCTTGGCCCAATTTTTTCAACTCCAGCATATTCCCTTTGCTGTATGAAAATGCCAATAACGTTCGATTATCCGAAATTGAGGGCAATTTGGTGGGTTGATATATTTCTCAGTGAAATCTATAACCTTTTCCATAAGCTAAGCGGGCTGACTCTAAAAGCAACCAAAATACTGAATAACTGTTACGATTCTCCTGTAAAGTCAGCAACGTCTTTTGCAGCACTCATATGGCTAGATTTTCGCATTTATAGTTCCAATAGTGTAAAAAATTCAGTATTCAAACGGTAGGAACACATTGCTTGCCATACAAGCACTTTTTGACCAGAGTGGTTCACTTGAATGGACCTGTTTGCAGGTTATATCTTCTCCTACGACGGCAATATAATATTGTGGACTTATCAGGGTTTCACATAGATCTCGCCATCCACAAAAATACATGCATTCAGTCGCAGAAAAATGCTGTTCTGATTATCTGCTCTTATAGGTCTCCGTGATGATTTGTTCCTTGGTATGTAGGAGCATTCCAGTTTTATTTATCAAATCGACATATTCTTCCCGATTAGAGATACAACTCTGGTTCATTTCTGAGTTGGAAGATCCGATTATTCTGCCTCTTCCGGACAGTTTATGCAAAGAACATCCCCATACTTGTTTGAAATGGAATTATAAATGAGGAATTCCAAAATGGTTCGTCAAGTTTTGCACAGTTATGTCTTTTTCACTTTCCCAAGCGTTCAAAACCACGCACAGCATGCTAAGATGAGGATATTTATTTGACATCTCAGAGCCCCCCTCCCTTTCATATAGGGTCAAATGTCAAAGTAAAATCAGATGTTAACTTTCACATCATTTGGACAATTTTAGACCCCCGCCCACTTCTCTTGAAATTTTTTCATTGGTACTAAAGGAAAATATATATTAAATGTTATAACTTTTTTAGCATTTTTTAGTATTCGAAAAATGTAATTCTACACCTTTTTTTCACGAATCATTCTTAGCATTTCAATAAAAATATTTTCGTTACTCGAAAAATAAAGGTAGTTGGTCATTTGGAATATTTTGTATAAAAAATCTCGTATTCCTTATAGCTATTCCCAAGTAACATTTAAAGTTTTATGGCATGCTACAAGAGCATTCTAAGTTTTAAGAAGCACTGTAAGAGTGCCTTAAAACCACAATCGTTACATGGGTTCTGCACTATGCTGTAAATCATACATGTATTGCAATTTTTCTAATGTGAAGCCTCAGAAATCGAACGGAACTTTTGCAGCCTTTGTCAGATTACGAGAAGTTGGGTTCTAGAGCATATCGTCATTTAATGCAGATAAGTCGCTTTTTATAAAAATTCTATCGATCTAATACAACCGGCCCCCGAATGGTATACCTCCTGACCGAAAATAAGCCATTTAACATCATCGATCTAACTACACTCGCCTGTGTACAATGAAATATTTTGTTTACGTACCCGTTCGGGAAGTAGAGATTGACGGTGTAGTTTCCGACAGGAGACTTAATGGCGAATTATGTGGTTGGTTCCTTCAAAAACCAGTCAGTAAAAATTCTAGTTTGGACAATACAGCTATTCATTAGAAATACTATAGAGGGATACGCTACCGGCCGCTCTCTATGCTTTCTTGTTCACTAAAGAGAGAGAGAGAGAGAGAGAGAGAGAGAGAGAGAGAGACTGACAATCCCATTGAACGAACATCTTCCAATGTACCTGTAAATTTTCGAAAGAGGAAAATCGTTTCCTCTTTTAAGCTTCTTCGTACAGGCCTGAGAGTGTCCCTTTGCAAAGTAATAGATATTGAAGTTGTTGCTCCAAATCAAAGGTAAAGACTTATCCACATTGTTTCCATATACATCGCACCTAACTGGTTCTAGAAGACTTCAACTCCCATGGTATGATATGGGGTTGTCTTCACGATGATAACCGATCTATCTTATTGCGTGATATTTGCGACAAATTTCAATCTTGAATACGGTGGAAATGACACGAACTCCTAATCCACCAGCGCGCCCAAGGGCGTGTGATTTATTATTACACTCGACTACAATCAGTGTGCCCATTAGACTGCCCAGAAAAATAATGAATTTTTGAAAACTCAACCGCGCCCACCCCTGAGTCGATTCCTAGTCCCACCAGGAGTACTTGCTCCAAATTTGAAACGAATCGGACAAGTCTAGCTACCGGACCAATGTGCATGGAATTTTTTGACAATTTAAATGGATAAAACCCGCTAGCTCGTATTTTCGCCGCTAGGTGGCACTGTATGCATCGTATGATCACTGTAAGTGAAAATAAGGAAGATAATTTTATTGTCTACGACTTTGTCGGAGACTGCTTTGTTGAAAGAAGTTATCAAACTTTTAGCAAAGTGTTGTCTGCGTCAGTTTTACATGGGGCCTAGTAGTACATGGTTGTGTATCAGTGGGTGTACCCCATTAGGCATAAATACGTTAGGCATACGGACGTTTGGCATACGTACGTTAGGAATAATGGACATTTGGCATAATGGACGTTAGGCATAAAGTACGTTAGGCATAATGGACATTAGGCATAATGGACGATAGGCATAATAGACGTTAGGTATAAATTATCATATTGAAGTATCCTTTAAGGAAATACCTTTTTGGTGGTGACAGCCTCTGGTGGGAAGAGCAAAAATGTTTGAAATTTGAATCTGATAAAACTCGATCAACATTTTATTCTATTGTATATACCTTAAGAAATCTTCACTCAAATAAAAGATGCATAACGAATGCACATCGAATGAACGAATGAACAAACTGCACATCTCTAAAATATGCTAATTATTGTTTAAAATCAGTCTATTTTGTATTAAGGTATGAATAAAGCATTCAACCCCTTCATGCCCATGTTGTTTATACAACGTTTTTAAACTGCTAAAAATTGTCCAAGAAGAAAATATAGAAACTTGAAGAACAGCTCATGAAAGAAAGAATGATGCATTTTATTATTGACTCAACGAATATACGAATATTACTGGTTATATATTGATTATCTCCCATATTCTTAAGCACAATGATTGCACAGTGGTCGGAAACGCCAAAAACGTGAACTTAATTCACTAGAGGCCAAACCATCGAATATATTCACAGGGTGTCTTTGGAGGAATTGTTCATATGAATATTCCCCACAATCAGAAAACAATTGAAATTAGGCATGGCTTACTATGATCGAACTAAAAAAATTAACTTTTTATACTGACAAGATAGAAAATTGGTGTCTTCGACAAAGTTTTAGGAATGCTCATAGTCAAGAATTTTGTTGAAAAACTTGAGCTTGTAGGAGTAAAGGTTATCGATTTATAAGGCGTTTTCTATGGCAACCCCCTCAAATCTAGTTTTCTTAATATAACTTTTTTCATTGTGGCTTTTCGTGCAAACTATGTTCTAGACAAATGTGCAGGTAACAAAACTACATAATATTGTCGAAGACTGTATGTAAAAATACTCATTTGTTTCAAAGTTATTGAAGATTTTTACATTTTTTTACACCAACTTCAACTACGTATAAGAAAGAAAGATGCAAACCAAAATTCACGAACAGGCACTTTTTTAACTTTCTGAACTATGCACAACAATGCTAAGAAGGTTTGGTGCGTGGCACTTTAGAACCCTATGAATAGGGTAAGCTTACTTTATCATGTTTTTTACCTTTTTCCATACAAAAATCAGCAAAAAAATTTTTTTTGATTTTTTTTGCCCCCCATTTTTGAAATTCTTGGTTCAATGTTCAATTACAAGTATTATTTTCACTTATACCTGAATATTTCAGATTCTATAAATATGGGAGCAAAAATGTAAAGTTTTTAATATTATTGGAGATTCCAAGCTAATATATACTCAAATAAACATGTCATAATGAATTTAACGCTTACAAAAGAATGCCATACCATTATTTATTAAATTTTACGAAAAAAAGCGAAAAATTTTTTTTTTTGCTGATTTTTGTATGGAAAAAGTCAAAAAACATAATAAAGAAAGCTTACCCTATTCATAGGGTTCTAAAGTGCCACGCACCAAACCTTCTTAGCTTTATTGTGCATAGTTCAGAAAGTTAAAAAAGTGCCTGTTCGTGAATTTTGGTTTGCACCTTTCTTTCTTATACGTAGTTAAAGTTGGTGTAAAAAAATGTAAAAATCTTCAATAACTTTGAAACAAATGAGTATTTTTACATATATTCTTCGACAATATTATGTAGTTTTGTTACCTACACATTTGTCTAGAACATAGTTTGCACGAAAAGCCACAATGAAAAAAGTTATATTAAGAAAACTAGATTTGAGGGGGTTGCCATAGAAAACGCCTTATAAATCGATAACCTTTACTCCTACAAGCTCAAGTTTTTCAACAAAATTCTTCACTATGAGCATTCCTAAAACTTTGTCGAAGACACCAACTTTCTATCTTGTCAGTATAAAAAGTTAATTTTTTTAGTTCGATCATAGTAAGCCATGCCTAATTTCAATTATTTTCAGATTGTGGGGAATATTCATACGAACAATTCCTCCAAAGACACCCTGTGAATATATTCGATGGTTTGGCCTCTAGTGAATTAAGTTCACGTTTTTGGCGTTTCCGACCACTGTGGATTGTAGTCTCGAAGCTATCACAAATAGAACTACGGAAGCTCTTTGATGTGTGAGAGAGAAAGTTTATTCCTGTACTGTGATGAGTTTCCGAAACGAAAAAGGTATCGTCACAAACGTAGAATCCGTAGCCTAATGTTGATCCTGTACATAACACTGCCGGTTTCCATTGGATCCAAAACTTAATGTTTGTTCATTATTTTGCTTTTTTTTAATATTTGGATGCAAGTGTATTGGCAATACATCTAAAAGGTTGTATAAAACTGTAGGGATATTTTCTTCATCTCGTCTACAGAAAAAATAGAAAAAACTCAACACTTGCAAGGGTTAAATATCTCGCATGGTATTTTTCATTTTGGGGTCTCTCGCTAAAGTTATGGTATAGCAAGCGTCATTTTTTCTTAACCTGAAAAACAAGCGAAATCTCTAACGAAAGCGTTGCGATTATTTTTATATTTTTGTGAATTATGCCAATCATCCATTATGCCTAACGTATATTATGCCCAACGTCAATCATGCCTATCGTACTTATGCCTAACGTACTTATGCCTAACGTATTTATGCCAAACGTCGCGCACCCGTGTATCAGTACTCGATTCGCACGAACTAAATTTTTTTATGAATTAACAGTTAGATTTAGCTCACGTCCACCGGTGGAAGCGTACAAGGTTTTGGTTGGCTTGTTTTTCGACACTGCGATTAAGGGTCAGACGCAACGAGTACCCGGTGCGATCATCCGTGGACGGTACAGTGCTCAGAATTGTACGCGAAAAGGTCCTATAAGGACTTTTTGGACGTTGGATCGCCCGATTTTTTTCAATATATGCGACATTATAGACGCAAATGTGAAACTTGGTGAAAACTGAAAAAACGCAATTATTGGCACCGGTTTGACGACGAATTAACGCGGAAAACATTGCTTCGTCCAGTGGCTAGGCCCCACTTTGTGTATTCGATTCTACCTTTGATCGGAATACACGGAACCAAGAATCCTTTTTTGGCGACAGCAGCTTTCCATGTATATCCAATTTTCAAACAATAGACGTTTCGCGACGAAATGATAATACTGTATACAAATTTGGTGATTGTTCTTTTTAATACACAAATTATCTGACAGCAAAGATGCTCGTGCTATGCATTGTGGTGCGCATATCAGCGTTCGGCAGATGATGACAACTATGCATCGCTTCTATGCTAATTATTATGAGAGTAGTGGCGATCATTAAAAAGCCGTGCTGAAAACATTCTGTCAGCAAAACTGCACGATGGAGGGGGGGGGGAGCATCCCTGTATTTTCTGAGGAAACCTATGAGTTCCTGAGTGTTTCGAGTGGTTAGAGTTTTTTCGTATTGTTCCAATCAGGGTAATGAGAACGCGGTCACTTAGACGTTAGAAAGTGATATTTATGGAAAATCACGTAGCTTCAATGAGTTTTTCACTATTTCTTGACAGAGGACGCTCGAAAATTGGCAAATTTCGTGGAACAGTAGAAGGTATCAAAAAACTTTGGTTCAAAGGAACGGATGACTTCATTCGTGTGACATCTCGGGTCATGTCCACTCATTATACATTTAATGCGCATCTCTGGTGTATTGGGGTCGTGGAGAGTGGTCGCTACACATGTGGTTGCGATTATCGCGACATCAAACATGTTGTCTGGTCGTGCGCTTAGTTCTCTTGCGCCTGATCTCCATTCAACGGATCCCTTCTGTCTCGTTCCTATCCGAGATATTCTGGCTATCCTCGATCTCATAGTTTTAAACACGATAAATATCCAAATGTAGTTATATCTAATCTCTTTTGGTGTGCCAAAAATTTGCAAGTATAATTTCTTCCTTAGCACTGCCATTGTTATCCACCCCCATTTCACTTTGACTTTTGCGTTCCTTATAAAAAACCTAACAGTGTTTCTACTTGTGTCAATTGTTAGTCAAATAAAAAAAAATGTTAAAAATTACAAATTGTAAATCTAGTCTTTAAAAGTATTTCTAACGGCATGCTTTAGTCTGCATTCCTTGTTTTAAAATGTAGATGTGTTAAAATGCATTCCGCTTTGTGTTAATATAAAAACTACTTCAAATTTCAAACAAATCCTAACTATTACTCCATATTTTTAAATAATTTAAACCGCAATATAAAAAAATTGTATCTGAATAAAAAAATTAAATCGTTGTAGATCGAGAGTTTCAGGCGCATGCATGATTAACCTCAGGTTTTGGTTTGTTTCCAACTTTCGAGTGGGTAATCACCCCCACGGTTATTATCTGGGGGGATAGTACTACTTATACTAGCCGAGCGATCCACCGGTCCTGTCCTTACCCCACCTTGTACCATGATTTGTATTTTCATCATTTACCTGATGGGAAGAATTGGGGAAGTGGTAAGGTTATGGATAAGGAAAATAACGACACAGAGAATATAGACAATATTCTTCAACCCCGGAGGGATTTAGAATTTTTTTAAGCAGTGAGCGGATACATCAATACCCCAGAGGGAATATTAAGAAAATAGAACGATAATACGGATATTATCACTCAAATACGGCTAAAACTATAGCTCTTTATAACACTGGGTTAGGAACAATAGCATATTCTTCACTTTCAGCTCCCTGTATATAGGTTCATCTATGTATGGAGAACTAAAAATCCGGATAAGTAATTACATTACTACAGGGCAGTTGCATATCAAATGATATGATGTTCCGTAAACGGATTCACAAAGATCATGTGAATAATACTCAGCATGCTGATTAGTAGCCATGTGATAATTGAGTTTGCAATGTCCAGTCAGGGCCGTGACTAAAAAACTGCAGTTGTGCTTGGAAAAATGCAACAAACTCATTGACATTTTCGGACTCACATCCGTCAGAAAAGTCTTTGATTGAACGCAAGTTTGCAAGCTACGCCAATGGTTGGCTGGTTCGGATGCAGCCCAAGAGCGAATCTTGTGCTTTATCCAACTTACCGACAGTGGCAGAACTGGTGCTGGACCAACAAAGTCAGTCGAAGCGCCTGCTCTAGCCAATTCGTCCGCCCACTTCCATTCACGAACTAAGTGCATTTAGGGCAGCCTGACTGTCAGAGCAAAAAAAAAGATTATTTAACCGAAAATTCCCTGTTGATGTATCGATTGAACGCCACACCACCACGCTAATGAGATTGGTTTAATCTCATTTCACGACAATAGAGACCAACACCGGCTCGGCCCTCTAACAAAGAATTGTCAGTATAACAAACTACGTATTCTTCAAGATGTCGCTCCATCCAGCCAGACAGCCATTCTTCGCTAGGAGGAATTCTCACATTGAAAGTTTAAGTGTTACATATATACTCATGCCAAGTAATAATTTGGGGCCAAAATCTTGTGTTGCTAGGTGCATGATATATTCGGTTACTGTTCCAGAGCCCTGTAATCTTACGACGGCTTCTTGTTTCAGAAACACATTTACTTTCCTTGATGCCTTGTTGGCTACAACGTCATCTCGCCAATACCGAGCGAATTGTAGAGCTCCATCTTATGCTTATGCTTATGCTTATGCTTATGCTTATGCTTATGCTTATACTTATGCTTATGCTTATGCTTATGCTTATGCTTATGCTTATGCTTGTGCTTATGCTTATGCTTATGCTTATGCTTATGCTTATGCTTATGCTTATGCTTATGATTATGCTTATGCTTATGCTTATGCTTATGCTTATGCTTATGCTTATGCTTATGCTTATGCTTATGCTTATGCTTATGCTTATGCTTATGCTTATGCTTATGCTTATGCTTATGCTTATGCTTATGCTTATGCTTATGATTATGCTTATGCTTATGCTTATGCTTATGCTTATGCTTATGCTTATGCTTATGCTTATGCTTATGCTTATGCTTATGCTTATGCTTATGCTTATGCTTATGCTTATGCTTATGCTTATGCTTATGCTTATGCTTATGCTTATGCTTATGCTTATGCTTATGCTTATGCTTATGCTTATGCTTATGCTTATGCTTATGCTTGGGCGGCGTCCTTCCAGTTCTCTCGCACGTTCAGGGATCTCGGGTCCTCTTTCACTGCGTATATCCAACGTGTTCGTGGCCTCCCACAAAGTCGGTGTAATTTTTCCTGCAGAATATTATTTTTGTAATTCTTTCTTCCGACATTCGTACCAGATGATCATTGCAGTCTGCCGTATTTTATCTGTTTAATAATATCAACAGAATTGTATACCTTGTGCAACTCTTGATTCATGCGCCTGCGCCACACTCATTTCGCATATCCCACCGAGTATTGTCCGTAGCACTTTACGCTCGAAGACTCGGAATGTTCTCCTATCTGATTCCCTCAACGTCCACGCTCCGTGGCCATGAAGAGCGACAGGGAGGATCAGTGTCTTGCATAGGGCGAAGTTTGTTAACGTTTGCAGGTTGCGAGACCTATGCTGACTACGTAGACCGTAAAAAGCCCTGTTGGCAGCTGTGATACGTCACACAAACACTATCTCGGAGCTAACACCACTAGATCTGCACCATGCACTTTGTTAGGCTTGAGTTGACGCTTATCCTCGCTGTCTCCCTCTTAAATGGCACTAGGGCCTCTTCCACTGCTCTGCGATCGATTCCAATTACATCAATATCGCCCGCAAAATCATGGAGCATATGCGACCTACAGAAGCCTGCTGCTAGCAAAAAACGGTCGGTCAGCTGCTGATGATACGAAGTCGAAAAACAAAAGTGTGTGTGTGTGTGTGTGTGATTTTGATATACAGCAAACATAATAGAAAGAGCCTGTATAATTCCATTGGACATGACAATTGTCAACCTGTCGAATGAACTGTGAAGAAACCTCAAACCTATGCTATTTGCTCCAGAGTTATTAGATTAAAAGAATTCTATTAAGGAGAAAATTGTTTAAAAACCATATTTACGCGTGAAGAGTCCCAAACTAATAACTAAATTAGTGACGGAATTGGCCTTTCGACTTCGTCTCATCAGAATCCGACACTACCTTAGTGACAAGACTAAGCTAGCATAGTGCATATTTTATTGGCTTGCTAAGCCAAATCAAGTTTCGATTTTATTAATTCATAATAAAAAGCCTAATAGTGCTTCTCTTTGTTTCAATTGTTAATCACACAATAATCCTTGTTTAAAAATTACAAATTGAACATCTAGTCTTTAAAGTTGTACAAAGCTGCTTTTCTTGTGGGACATCACGCAGAACGAGGGGTTTTACTCAAGAACACAAATTGTGTCTCCGTTTTTTGGAGCTAGATTAGTCTTCTCACTAAGTTAGTGTCGGATTCGATGACGAGACGAAATCAAAATGCAAATTCCATCACTAATTTAACCTCCAACCGTAATCTATTTCTGCATTGGTACAATCAAAAAGTAAATGCATATTGTAGTATACCATCGTATCGATAAAATATTGTATTCGAATGGACCAATTACGCTATTGAGTCGATTGTGGCACTCTGTGTACAAACCAAACCATTTTCCCAAAACTCGCGATCAACCAGGAAACATCTTTCTCCCAAACGCCACGTGGCACCGAAAAGCCACATCATAATCAATTACCCGTTCCCGAATATGTAAACTATGTGAAGAATGCGACCCGTCGTCGAAAAACCAATAAAAATCGGGATCTCTCACCATGGCACATTTTTCGGTGTCAAAACGTCGAAAACCCCATAACGATCCACCCCACTCACACGGGTCACAAACCGTAATCCGGCCGGCCACGTTCAAACAGGTCCAGACCCCGACAGCCGCAGACAGTAAAAACTCCCGACAGATGATAAATAGCATAGAATAAAGCGTATAGATCGTCGAGACCTCCATCAGCTCCGTATGAGGCGAAGCAACAACGCGCAGTCGGTGTGGCAGTTAGCGAAGCGGCGGAGGGCTAAGCGGATCTTCTCTTTTGTACTCCAACGCGGCCCGCGTCAGCCAAAGCAAAATAATCGATCTATCCTCATTCTGATGGTCGTACGCGGTGAGCTGCTGCGCGCCCGCAAGAAACCGGGAACCAAAACGAGGTCTTTAGCCAGACAGCAGGGTCGGCATCCGTAGTGTTATTGTTGCTTTCACACAAACTTATTTATTGAAATAAATCTTCGAATAGTTGAAAAACTGATTCGAATTTTGCAACAATTGGCATTGGATGGGATTTGCAAAAAAAATAATTCAATCAAGTAGTTCATCTCTGGCCGTACTACCGATGCACCGAATCCCGTGAAAAACTAGCGAGTAATGTGAGGTGAAATGCTGCGGCTATTCCCATTGTACGCTTATTAGAACTAACAGGTACCAACTCATTTGACGACGATTTTTACTATCCCTTGGTTTGTCTGGCGGCGCGCTGATTGTGCTCTTGAGCCGAGCCGGGGATATTCGATCATCTTTCCTGATCTCTTGAGTGTGTCCGTGTCGGGTTTGGGTCATCCCATTCATGGCCTCCGTGTGCCGCCGTGGGTTAGCTCCGCGATCGTGATGGAAGCTGAGATATATGCCTGTTCAGCGCGATCGATCTCTTCCTCGTATGTATGTATGTATATATGTACATGAGTGAATGCTCACGTCTTCTTCCTGATCTTCCCGCCGTCGCATTCTGGTGGCCCGAAGACCTAGGAACCAACGCGCGGGAAGGTTGGTCCGAGATTGATTTCACAGTTCGTGGTCGGCTGAAGAAATTAGATGTACCGTTTTATGTTTGTTCCATAACCTTGATGGGATTAGAATGTGTTAAGTCGAAACGCGTTTTCGTCTAGCTGTTCCAAGCTTTTTTTTATTTCTTTTCTTGCTGGAAAGTCTCCCACTTTGCTGCTGGGCTGCTTTACGGACGGTCACTCATCTTCCGTCCATGTGGCTTGTGCTGATGATGATAATAATAATGATGACGATGTTGATGTTGGGAAATGGTTGCGCGAGTTGAATGATTTGAAAGTGCGTAAGAAAGAGGCACCTATTAGGCATTTCTGTTGGGGAGTCCATCTCACTTGCCTGATCTTGGACAGTAACTGAATACGAATGTTTGCACGATCGACTCCCGATGCGGACGTGCAGGGGCGATGTAGGACAATTGTGTGAGCGGAAGATGTCAGATGGTCGGCCGCGATGGAAATCAAGTTGTTTTGATGCTGGGTTTTTAAAACGCCGACTATCTGGGACAATGGCCCTTCGCGAGCAGAGAAATTGATTTTGATAAAATCGCCGCTACAACCCGAGAATTAATGATTGCTACCGTTAGTTTGTTTATTTGGCTAACTTGATCGTGGCGTAGAGATGTTAAACTGAGATCAAATCATATTTGTTTTTTATCCACAGCTGTTTGGTTTATGGCTTAAACATGATAACAACTTTTAAGAGTTCTACTTTAGTCTATTTCAGGTGTATTGATATTGAGCCATTTTGACATTTCAATTTGGGGAAAATCAAATCGTTTACACACGGACAATTTAGCCGAAAACAAACTAATTACAGGCTTCATGGGAGAGTGGATAAATATAAATAAATAAATAAATAAATGTTCATAAAAGTACCAGAAATGTTCATAAAAGTACCAGAAAAAAATGTGACTCACCCAATAAATTTGAATTCAACACAATAACAAATTTTCAATGACTTTCAAAAAACGTTCTTCCATAAATTGAAGCCTGCATTAATTGCAATCGATTTATGTATGAATACGTATATTTTATTGCTTTGATCTCATAGTTATAGACTGAATAAATCTTTTCTACGCTTGCTTACCGCGCGCTTCCATTCATTATCGTTTGACAATTCGACCAAATCTGCAACAGGCATGTTGGTACCTGCAGGGTCGAGGATACGCAATTTGTGTACGCCATCAATCCGTTGTTAAAAAACCGTGCCCGGCGACGTTCGGCGAGGAATAACTTAGTTATAATTAACGGGTCATTTTTATTCTCATTTAAAGCGCATTTTGCACTAGAGTAGTAAAAAACGTTTTTTGTATGATAATCCCCTTAACTGTGTTTCTCCCTCCCCGAGGTTTAGGGGTTTGACGGTATTGCAAACATCATCAAGCATCAATTGCTTTAAGATGGGTATTGCATTACGCCTCGATAGTGGTGCATCGAGGAGACCGAGAGGGCTTATGCGCCTTTTTTATGTTATATGTTTTTTCATACTCTGCACCTGCGCATACCAATGCTAAACCACTGGTCTATGCGCGGTGTCGTGGCCGACTGGCGGATCGACGTAGATTGACTTTTGCTGTGTGCCATGTTTGCAAATATTGTTCTATTGGTGGTATTCGTGGACGGGGCTCACGGAGGGAGTCATTGTGTGTCCATTTATCGGTCGACTTCGTCATCGTGCATATACCAATTAAATTAATTTAAAAATTAAATTAATTTAATAAAATAGAATAAATAGAAACCTATTAGTTGTCGCTTTGTAATAATCGTAATTTTTCGTACTAGTGTACAACTGTTATGTGCTAGTCGTATGTCTATCTATGTATGTATTCGTCTGAGTATTTGTGACAGTTGGGTCAGGGAATGGATGCAGAACTGACGTATATGATAGAATAGTGGCTGATACTTCTGGTGATCAATCTGAGCATTTGGTTCTATTCATTCGGAAAAGTTGGGTTGGATAAATTAGGGTAAAATAAATTTACCGACGCACGTGAGTCATCCATTCCCGGCCAGCATAGCATGATGAAAGTATAACAGCATGCAATTGTCGTTAATGATAAATATACAACATTTGCTGCATTTAGACGAGTTTTATTGCATGTTACATGTGTTTTTCTATTCTTTTTAATTTGTCTGTTTCTTTTATACATCTATTAGTTTGATTTTCCATTATTTATGTATACCAAAATAGTATTGTTCAATTTATACACTTCTAATCAAGCTCTTTGCATCTGTTTTTCTTTATTCGGCATGTTTTGATTCCTTTTATAAGTATATCTCTACTATACGCTATCTATACTCATATAGGTACAAACGCTCGTGCCCTTCGCGATAACACAAACCTGGCCACAAACGCGACCATGCAATTGCAATAATCCACATATACTTACGCCCGCGATTTCGCCTACATGAAAACACCCCGGTAGTTAAGTAAACGTGGCATCTTTAAACTTCCAAACGCGGTCTCAAACATTAACCCACCACTCGCGCGATCAGGAAACGGTCATGTCCGAAAGTTTTACCAGTCTGGACTAATGCCTTCAGTTGAACCAATCAAAAAAGTGACGCTCATATTCACTAAACAACACGTTCCATGGTGACATGACCTGGAACTCAAGTTTCTCCATAGGGAAACGGACTACCATCTGTACCATACACTAAAATTTAAGCATCAGATTCACGGTCCGCGCACGATCAAACAAGAATCCACGCTACATCATTATAAAATCAAAATTATACACGCAAAGTCACATATACATGACAAACACGTTAATATACAAATGCTTGAGCCCTTCGCGACCATCCCCGGCACCTACACCCGCGATCTCCTAAACTTGATAACATCCCGGTGATAAAGTGAATGTCTCAGCTCCTATAAATTTTCAAACGCAGTCTCAAGCGTGAACCTAAAAACTCCCGCACTCGCACGATCATGAATCGGTCACTTCCGGATGTTTCTATCCTTGATATCAGCAGACTAGGTCCTTGCCTTCAATTTGATCAATTAAAAAAAGAAAGCTCTCATATCCACTGGACACCACGTTACATGATGACATGACCGAGGATTCTAGTGATATGGGATAACTTACTCCCTGTCAGAATGTGAATTGTACACCAAAAACTAACTATCAGAATGAAGGTCCGCGTGACCATCCAAGAACGCACGCGTATATAGGAAATGCCACGGTTACAAAATTCAGTCTTGTACACGCGAAGTCACATGAACGCGAGCACACGTCACAAACACGTTAACGTACGAACGCTTAAGCCCTTCGCGATTAACAACGCACACCTACGTTCGCGATCGCGCAAACCTAATAACATCCCGGTAGTAAGGAAAACGTTTTAGTACTCACGAAGTTTCAAACGCTGTCTCAAACACGAACCTACAAACGTCCGTTTTCGCGCGCTCATGAATCGGTCACGTCCGGAAACCATTACTCTCTGTCCTAATAACTTAGGTTCATACATTCAGTAGGACCAATAAAAAAATAAAGCACATATCCACTAGACAACACGTTCCATGGCGACATCACCGGGTACTCTAGTGATATGGAAGATCTCTCACTATTTTAGCATCGTAGCAGTATACCAACAAATAAAGTATTAGACTCACGGTCCGCGCGCGATTATCCAAGAACACACGCGAATATGCGAAAGGCACACGGTTATAAAATAGAATTTATACACACGAAGTTACATATACGTTGGCACACGCGACATACAAACGCACACGCGATCGAACACGTTAACGTACAAATGCTCGAGCTCTTCGCGATCCCTACGCCCGCACATACCTGAACCGTACAATGAATATCACATTCAGAATCGTGGCCCGCTACAATTGGCCCAAAGCAGTGTTTTGGTGGGCGACATTGCCTGTCTCGTCTGCAAATTGAAGTATGTGATTCTGACGGGGAGCCCTTCCGAGAACCTAGCTCTACAGCTCCAGTAGGACAATTCTCGAAAAAAAGATAATCCCCTTAACTGTGTTTCTTTCACTAATATTCCAACCGAAACAACAGGCACAAGTTGCTTGAAAAGATTGCAATCTTCACAACTTCTTAGTTTGTGGCAAAATCATGATAATAACTCTTACACGTTTTACTATTGTCTTATCCAATTGCGTTCGTGGTGAGCCGTTCCGACGTATTAATTTGCGAAAAATAACAAATCGTTTTCATGAATTTCAAAGAAAACCTATCATTCCCGGGGTAAAGAGGAAAGCGGTAGTCTAGAATATAGAAATTTTCAATTTACGATGCTTTATCTCGGCAGGTTTTGTTAGGATTTGCCAACGAAGATGATGAAGTGCAAAGCCTATGGACCTGCGTTGGACGGCTTGGATTCTGTTAACGCCGTTTTGGTAGTGCAGATTCCAATCAAAAGAGTAACATTCTAGTGTTGAGCGAACCAACACGCAATAGAGTGATTTTAAACAGTATACGTCCATAAAGTTTTTCGCTATTCGGAAGATGAACCCAAGCTGTCTTGATGTCTTATCCACGATGTACGAAGTATGTGGTTTTAATGTTAGTGCCAAATCCACGATGACTCCGAGATCCTTGACGTGAGAGTGTCTTGGAATGCTCGAGTGGAAGAAATTGTAGTTAAACTGAGTGGGATGGCGTTTCCGCGTGAATGTAACGATTGAGCATTTAGTCGAGTTTAAAGCGGTTCTGTTTTGATCACACCCCGTGCTAAATCATCGGTTTTATCCCTGTTTGTCGAAAAAAAAAATCATGTCGTCGGCGAAAGAAAGGCGGAGCTTGTGATGTCATATTGATGTTATTAAAGTAGGGGAGGAATATTACTGGACCGAGATGGTTTCCTTGTGGGAAGCCGGATGTAGCGAAGAATAATGCAAATAGACAGTCTTTAATGCTGATTTGGAGTTGCCTTCCATCGAGGATAAGAACAAAAGCAGCGCAGGAGTTCTCTACGAATACCGAGTTTGTCCATCTTCGCTATTGCGATATAATGGTTGGTTTTGTCAAAGACCGCCGATAGATCCATGTACATAGTATCAGTTTACAATCCGTCAGCGAATCCATCGAGTATATATGTAGTGAACGAGAGCAGGTTGGTCGTTGTCGATCTTTTATGCATAAAACCGTGTTGGTCGTCAGCAATGTAGTGTTTACAGTAAAAGAAAATAGGGTCTAAAACAACGAGCTAGAATAGTTTTGATACAGCACTTAAACATGAGATTCCCCGATAATTGTTAATGTTTGACGATTTGTTTCCTTTTTTATGAACTGGAAACATGTGCGCTGCTTTCCACCAGGAAGGGAATGTTCCAGTAGTGAGTGATAGCACGAAGACTCGCAGAAGCGGTTCAAAAAGCCCTCTGATGCACTTTTTAACTAAAGTCGAGGGAACGCCATCTGGGCCCGGGAAACTAAACGCTTTCAGCTTGGAATTTTCTGAAACAATAGCAGAATTATCGACGCAAATTCGGTTAATGGTTCGTCCTAGAGAAGGAGTTTGAAGGATTTCCAAACTTTGTAACCAACTTCATGCAATTAGTCTTGGCAAAAATTCACAGAATCCGCGTAAAATATTTTTTTTTGATATGGACGCTGTAAGAATGTAAGCAAAAATGCTTCTACGTAATTTTGGTTCATTTGAGAAAGACAAAAAACGTTCTCCAATTTTTTAATATATTATAGATACAAGTACGACCTTTCAAAAGCAATCAAAATTACCAATTTTCGTTTTCCCCCTTTTGAGCAATCGACATTTGAAAAAGGGTATTTTTCAGTGAAAATTATGTATAACTTTTGAACCAGACAGGATAAAATTTTTCTTCTTTCAGTAAAAGTTGCCCCTAATCATGCTTTAAAAGTGCACAGAAAAGTACTTTTGTGAGCAAAATCACACTAAAAAACTGTACGGAGAAAACTGTTCTTGAGAGACACCCTAAGCTATGACATGGAACTCACTATAAAATGAAAACTGTTTGAGCTACAAGGTTAAAATCTTCAACATAGCTGCTCAGAATTGATTGTTCTAAAATATTGTAGAAGAAAGTATCATTCTTTCTCAACTAAAATTTGAAATAATTTCTACAACTTTGACGTTTTAAGGACCACCCTACAACCGTTTCAGCCAAAAGATGCTGTTTGTCACGCACAATAAATGTTTCTCAGACATCAAATCTCGAAATCCAAAGATGAAGGCGTAATCAATTGTTTCCCGCTAATTTCGCTTTCTGGACCATTGTGTATTGTATTGTATATTTGTTGGAGCTTTAACCTGGATGATCATTCGTTCTCGATTCAAGCCAACATCTCCCTTTGTTAAAATTAAAACAACCCAATGCAAGAGCATGGGAGGAATGGACCTAGAAGTGGCTGAGCCCACCTGTACATCAACATAGGGATGCCACCCCCTGGTCAGGAATATTCGACTACGCGCGAAATTTAAATTTTGAAAATTGTTTCTCGCATCAATTATATAAGCAATTTCATATTAATTTTAATGGCTTTAAAATAATTTATTTAAGGAAAAAAGCGAAACAAATGAAAAATTTCAATAAAATTGTCTTTAGTTCACTTCAATCCATTTTCGGGTCCATTAATTTTTCTTGTATCGGCTTCAAATTTTACAGATGTTTTTGTTAATTTTAAAGGAAACTTTTTCAGCCCGGTGCTCGGTGATATGGCTATCTTGAATTTTTTTCCAACAAATCGCGGCCAGGCTAATAATTATGTTCAATTTCCCTTCAGTAACGCCCGCAAAAAGATGTGAACTTCACTTACGGTTTCCTCCATGTCACTACCAAATGGATTTTCGTGTACGTGAACTAGTTCTCAACTCTATGAACATTATTCAAAAAAGACAAAGGAAGTCTCGTGCTTTTATTCACAGATTTAGGATTTTCGATCATGAATTGGTTTTCGTAGATGTGAATTAGCTCACAAAATCAAAACAGTCTAAACAATTTCTCGTGAACTAATTCACGAATCTCCGAATTTCATTTACTAATCTTTTCATTCCTCGTTGATTAACTCATGATTCTTAATATGTATGTCACAATTCAATATCCGTGCTAGTGAAACAGTTCACAAAATCATGGAATATTATTCATGTTTTCGTGAATTGGTTCATGAATCCTAGAATAATAACTAAAATGGCATAACGAATCCACGTGAAATGCCTCGTGCATGTATACTTGCGAATTGTGCTATTAACGCATGTTTTATATCCGATATCAGAACTCGTGATATAGGTGCTACCAAAATTAAGATAAACAAGAAATACGTCTATTGTCCGGCATATTTGCCGCATAAAGAACCAGCACCTTCGGATGATTTCAAAAGGGTTGTATCATAATGCAGTTGAAATGGCAGTGATGCAAATA
The DNA here is from genome assembly GCF_030247195.1 of Topomyia yanbarensis. Classification (NCBI taxonomy): domain Eukaryota; kingdom Metazoa; phylum Arthropoda; class Insecta; order Diptera; family Culicidae; genus Topomyia; species Topomyia yanbarensis. Next base: position 2,533,425 of record NC_080672.1, read on the forward strand.
CTCACCACATAATATTTATGTAGTATACACTGTTTAGACTTAATGTAGGAAATCGCCTAGCATTTGCACGATCTGACAAACAAGAGGTGTTAGTTGTAGCTCTGACGATATTACACATGAGTTGGCAAACTGGCTCGTACCCAACGAGCTCGAACCGTCGTTATCTGACATTGTCTTTGATCATTTACCCGTCTCGCTAGATATCGTCATATATCGTAATCCAAAATCCACGAACTGAGACCTCTACGAAGAGGGCGTGGCGACTAGGTTCCTTTCAGCCGTTTTGAGTAATGCGATCGTCTAGAGGAATACCAGGGTGGAATGCCTCCAAGTTTTTTACAGGTAGTTCTGATTCTTAGACATTTGCTCTTAGAATTGTGACAACCGAATCGATCAAATGGGTGACTGAAAGTTTTGCTCCGTATAAGTCTTCGGGCAATGTGGAATCCTTCCAATTTTACTTCGGAGGATATGAACACTTCAAGCATATTTTGAAAAAGGTTCTTACTTGTAGTTTTGCAACAGGTCACATTCCATTAGCGTGACGGGAAAGAATTATAAAATTCATTCTCAAAGCTGACCACGCTACTTACGAGGAGACAAACAGCTTTTGACCTGCTTCCTACTCAAATCATAGGAACATTCAATCGACAAATACATTCGGGATGTTAGCTTGGGTGAGCATCTACTGCGTGCAATGCGACATGCATATCAGCGGTAAAGTCTACTACCACTCTGTTACACAATGTTGTCTATAACATTGAAAAAGCTGTTTTGTAAAAGTAATCAAGCTTAGAAGTTTTTCTGGATATTCAAGGCGCTTTTGATAACGTGTCTTTCGAATACATTTTGGAAGCAGCATAAGGTCAAGGAGTACCTCCATATATCACGAACTGGGTACATGCATTAGAGTCTAAGGCCTTGTAGTCCTTTCCTGTATCAGGAAGTCGTCTATAGTTCACTCGGTCCATGGCTGTTTGTCGCCAGCCTCGCAAGGCACGAAAACTCCTCAGGTCTCTTTCAAGTTCGTCGATCTACCTTGCTCATGAGTCATGATACACCTCTCCTCCTTGTATCTGCCGGATGAGCTGATGTCCCGGGAAGCAAAAACAGAAGCTCCTGACGAGAAAGCGAAAACGAACTCTTGTCTTATGGCTAGGGAGCCAAACGCCTGGCATCATGCAATATTAATTTCACAGGGACATCACCCAGAATAAGTCAGTTGCTTAGACGTTCAAATATGTCGTGTGAACTGTTTGGATTTTTTTGTGTCTAGCTAGTGCTCATTTTGGCACTGGTTTAGATACATCGTCTAACTAGACACTCAGTTGGTGCTAGTTACTGACGAGATGAATTCGAAACACAATAAAACATCAAACTTAATTTCTGGGTGTGTTATTTTCTGTATAAAAGTTGTAGGTTGTTTTGTATTTCACCAACATCACCGCACCTTGGGCTGGTTTCAGCACAAGAACTAAAATTTAAAACAAAAAAAAATCTGAACCACTATAAAGAAACAAGAAGCAGCAACCCGTGCAGAGGGGCGGCTTCCGCGGCACCACCACCATCTGTATAAATAAAATCAAATCAATCTTTAACGAGTCAAACAAAGAGCCACCCAAGGTTTCCAGCGATTTTTTTTCCGATCGCCAAGTTTGTCTACGTGGCCGGCTTCCCCTTTTTACTAAACTCCGAAGGACCGCCAAAAACCCACCGCTTCTGGAGGCTGCTGATCGTTTTATTGTCTCCTGCGCATCTCGCTTCTGCTCCCGTATTTTTTTTTGCTCACTTACTTTTTATTTTCGAAACAAATTACGTTAGCATATTTAAGCCCAGCAGTCTCTTATCGTTAACGGGTTGATGTTCGATTTTCGAGTTCTGCCTTTTACACGCTTCCCGATATCGGTAGACCGCGATCTTGTGTGCCCCTTTACTGGCGGTCACTGATGTTCTGTTGTTCGCAATTTTGGCGGTTCGCACGCCACAGAAGAATGACGCAGCCTCCAACCAACTGGCCACCGTACCAACCACCAGAAAGCACTGTTTCTTCGGGATGGTAATAAAATGACAAAATAGTGAGAGGCGATTCTGCGGTGCACAGCAACAATCCCCACAGCTTAGTATAGAAACAAACAATCAGAAAAAAAGCGCGCCTTCTGTTATGCCCACCACGGTTTGAGGAGCCGAGTTAAGGAGATGAGAAAAGATCGACATTCAAATTTAGCTGTTGCCGAGGTACAATTTCCTAATTCAAACACCGCACGCGGCTAACTAGCAGAGGGTAGGTAAGAGTGGGCCGTCTGTGGTTGGGAAAGGATGGGGTGGCTGGAAAGCCGAGCCGTTACCTTGGTCTGGTAGCCTGAAGCAATGTGGTGCGGTGCTTTTTGTTTTTATTGTTTTTTTTTGGTTCAGTGTATGAACATTCTCTTTTTTTGAAGGTAGTTTTTTTTTATATTCTGCGTGTGAATGATGTCCCAATATTTTCGAAAATCAATCAGATCATGATTAAAATTTTATGTTTGAAGTCACTTGAGTCGAGCATATTTGAAGACAACAAATATTTTAATATTAATATTAATCTTTTTTTTATCGAGAAACTGAACCCACATTTACCATGTTATCAATGTCGAATGGTAAAAAAATGTTCAACCGAAGGCAAACAAAATCCTCTTTTCAATGTTGAGATACATAAGTGGCTGTAGTTATTTTTTCTTTGCTGGATGTCTGAAACGCGTCATGCGAGGCAAGAAGAACAGAAACGAGAAGTGGTCTCACAAATTAAGAAGACAAAATCCAAAAGGATGGAACGTTTGAAAGTGCACCGACAGAATGATGAGGATTCGTATAGAATGAGAACATCCGGCCTACCAAAAATAAGGAACCGCAACAAGCTGTTTTGCTGTACCAAATTCTGAGAAACGACAGTTAGTCTTCTGTTGGGTTATGATCAAAACATTCCACGTGAGTAGAAGATGTTGAAGGAAAATGTCAATTTCTAACGGATATTTTCTAGTTCACGAAGGCCATCGACCTAGTACATCACCATCTCCCGGAAGAAAAATCGGAGCATACACAAATCGCCTAAGCATCTCAATGCTCACGAGCGTATGTAGGTTTTATAATTTAAATTAATTTACAGTTTCTTCAACTTTGGCTCGTCTGTTTTCTCCACACCACAAAGTTTGCCTTTGTGTCTATTACGACCTACCTGCCTCCGCCACCGCCGCCGTGCCATCTTCGCCATTAAAATCTTTAACCATTTCAAAATTCCACCGCATCAACGCTTCTCTTCCCTTTCCATTTATCCATTACACTCGTTTTCGCCAAATCTTATTTGATTCACACTTTTCCCCCTCTGTTTCTGTTTCATCGTCTAACCGCCTGCCTGGCTAAAATTAGGTTCATACCTCTATCTTCCCAAAGTCCGGCCGCGCGAGTTTGTTTTTGTTTCCACCGTTTTTTTTCCTCAGTCCGGTGTCTACCTCTTATTCATTTGCAACTTTGGACCCTTCACCAAGCGGCATATCGAGGGGCTCAAAATGACCTCTGCCTGAGAGCGTGGCCGTCCGCCTCGAGGTGGTTTCATTTAGATTATGCCACAAAATAAACACAGTAAAAGCTACCGACGACGCGCACGTAATCGATTGTTTCAACGAAAAAGAAATTGCTTCCAAGTGATCGATTCGTTGGTCATGTTTCATCACTTAATGATTGAACTTCAAACTGAACTCCAGGATCATCTCACTGATTACGTAAATCATCACGGCTCAACAATCGGCCTGTGAGCTGATGACTTAATTTTGACTTCCCTGAAGAAGCATTAAAGCTAATCCCCTTGCCTTGATGATCGATCAAATCGGCGTTTCTGATGACAACCTGCCAACCCAAACCCAATCTAACTCTATTAGGAACCCCGATTATGGTACATGGTAATCCGTCAGCTCCGACAACGCTAGAACGCTAGATCGTCATGTCACGCGTGGTGTGGTGCTGAAAGCTGAAAATATCAGTTTAGCGGTTGTTGCCGAAGAAGCGGGCAAACGTGTCATCAGTCTGCACCGTTTAACTTGCTGTTGTGTTGATTAGGGCACAGTGAAGCTGATGCTCGTAAAATATATACCGAACCGAAAAACTGTGATGCTGAGGTTTACGGTTGTGTGACAAGGGAACGTGCCCTCAACGATGGTCGGCGTGGTGGTGATGAGCTTGAAGGCCTTTCGGTTGGTGTTCTGGTCTTCCAGCTGCACCAGAGGTAGTCAGACGGGAAACCAAAATAATTTCGCCTGAAGAAACAAAAATATTATAATATTCTTTCATCAGTGTTACATGATCATTACCTCGAGAACATATTATGTTAAGCATTGTAACGATTGTTGGCCTTGAAAATGTTCTCAGAATTCCCACGGTTTTCAGCACAAATTTTAAAAATGTACAATGTTTGAACAGGTTGATTATCTATTTAACGAAAAAATGCTCAACGATAAATTTCTTAAATAAATTATTTATGGAATTTGCGTTTCGACTTCATTTCATCAGAATCCGACATTCACTTAGTGACAGGACCAAGCTAGCGACAGTTTGACACTAGCTCCAAAAATGGAGACATGAATTGTGTTTTTGAGCAAACCCTTAGTCAAGCGTGATGTCCCAAAAAAGGAGAAAAAGGAGTTCATTTTAAGCCGATCAGCACTACTAAAATCTTAACATTTGGTTCGGTTTAGCAAGCCAATATTTCACCCTAAGAAGAATACTAAATTTATGCCGGATTCTAATAAGACAAAGTCGAAACGCAAATTCCATAACTAATTTATAATAGTTATTGGTTTTGTACCCTTGAACACGAGCTGTACAATGAGATGACAAGTCCGTTGATTTCCTGTTTAGATTCGAGCGTGTAGCTGGATTAAGTAATCCTAAAGCCAGTGAAAAATATAGCATCCTCGAAAGCGACAGTAAAGGAGCTCCAGAGCGTAAGAAATTGGATAAATTCGGCGTTCTGCACATCTTTTAAATCATTCCTTGTTATTAATCGATATTTTATGTAAGCATTATTCATATTGTTTTGGAATGTGTCGTTGGATATACGGTAGAGCTAACACCTTCCATCTTCACAGCTTAAAATGTTTACGTCTATGGACGTAATATTTTATATATAAATAGATACAGGCACTAAAAATTGATTCATTAAAACAAAAGCCAAAGTTTTGGTTGTACCTGTACGGGGTAATGTCACAGGTACCAGATGATACGGTAACATAAATGGTCAAGTCAAGACTGGACACCAACAACGTCGAAGTACACAAGCTGGTTCCTAAAGGACGAGATGTGCACACTTTAACATTTGTTTCCTTCAAAGTTGGATTGCCTGTTGATAGAAAAGACAAAGCGATGACTGCTTCCACATGGCCCGTTGGTATCCGATTCTGCAAGTTCGAAGATAACACGATCAATGGGTTTTGGAATCCCACCCCTCCTCAACCGATAGCAGAAACACCGAAGGCAGCAAAGTAAAGCCTGCTCCGCCACATGCTGCCAGTGTCCAAATAAGCCAAGCTCCAAACCGACACTTCATCGACACAACTTTGCCTCGCCTGCCCACTCAAGCCGTCAATTCCAATCCTAAGTTGGCCGCCAATTCTAAGTCGGACGGTTTCTTGTCCGTCTACTATCAAAATGTTCGAGGAATTAAAACAAAAACTCAGGACTTCTTGCTGGCGCTTTCCTCTTGCGATTATGATGTTATTGTTCTCACAGAAACCTGGCTGCGTGCTGACATACATAACTCGGAACTCTCAATGAACTACACAATCTATCGTTGCGATCGCAACTCTTCCTTTAGTCAACTACGTCGCGGAGGTGGCGTTCTTATTGCGCTAAAAAATAATCTCACCGGCACTGTAATAAAAATGCCTGGTTTTGAATGCTTGGAACAAGTTATTGTGCGCATTTCACTATCAAAAAGCGCTCTATATATTTGTTGTATATATCTGCGGCCGAACAACAGTCCAGACCTGTACAATGCCCACTCCTCTGCAGTTCAACAAATTCTGGATAAAGCTAGTAGCTCAGACAATGTACTTATTGTAGGTGATTACAACCTTCCCCATCTCAGATGGACATTCGACGATGATCTCAAATGTTACCTGCCTGAAAATGCCACAACCGAACAAGAGATAGCTATCACGGAAACGATAGTCGCTGGGGGATTGTGTCAAATAAACTCGCTCACTAACGCAAATGGACGGACGCTCGATCTGGCATTCGTGCACTACGACGATTTAGTCGAACTTCTCGAGCCTCCGACCTCTATACTCAAAGTGGACGCTCACCATAAACCCTTCGTGCTGAGGTTTAACATGCAAGTTGAAACAGAACACGCTTTTGCCGAATCCGTCGACGGTCTCAATTTTGACTTCAATCGCTGCAATTTTGAAGAAGTGTCTGCGGCCTTCGATGCTTTTGACTGGTTCGATCTGTTAAGTGGAAACGATCTGGATCATGCTGTCGCGGTGTTCTACGCAACTCTATACGAGATACTACGCCGCATAGTTCCTAAGAAACATGTCAACAGAAAGACGGACTACTAGTATCCGTGGTGGAATTCCGAGCTTCGTCGTCTACGCAACGTTCTCTGAAAACATCGCAAGCGTCACTTCCGTCATAAGACCGACGAAAACAAAGCTGTTCTTTGCCGAACCGAACTTAAATACGAAACAGCCCGGAATAGTGCATTCGGCGAGTATATAAGTCACGTCCAAAGCAACCTCCCGAACAACCCCTCGACGTTCTGGAAGTTTGTGAACAACAGAAAACGCGCTGGTGGCATTCCCGTAAATGTTTATCTTGGAGATGCCAGTGCGCAATCCACAGCCGAATCCGTAGACCTTTTCGCAGAACATTTTCGTGGGGTATTCACCAACCCAGCTATCTCTCCGTCACAAGAGTATATAGACACATTACCATCATACAATATCAGTCTCCCTAGCTTGAATATGACTGAAGCAGACGTGTTGAAAGCTCTATCCAGTGTGGATCCATCGAAAGGACCAGGCCCGGATTGTTTGCCTCCGATATTCATAAAAGGATGTGCACGATCATTGTCATTGCCGGTCAGCATTATTTTTAACCGCTCAATCACTGAAAGCGTCTTCCCGAGTGCATGGAAACAAGCGGCTATATTTCTAATTCACAAGGCTGGAGACATTCATAATGTTGAAAATTACAGAGGAATCTCACTTTTGAACTGTTTTGTTAAAGTCCTTGAAAAATTTGTTTACAATGAGATGTATGCTGCTGCTTCTCACATCATCGACGAATGTCAGCATGGATTTGTGAAGCAACGTTCTACAACTTCAAATTTGATGATCTTGGTCCCCTCTGTCGAGAAGCGTCAACAAACCGATGCAATATATTTCGACTTCTCGAAAGCAGTCTAGCTTGCTCGACATGCCAACCGGAGTCCCTCAAGGAAGTCACCTATGGCCGCTAATTTTTATTTTATTTATAAATGACATTTGTGTTCGTATCAAATCTGGAAAACTATTCTTCGCCGACGATTTGAAGATTTTTCGTTCCATTGCTTCTGGACTTGACTCTGCTGCACTTCAAGATGATGTACTTAATATTGAACAATGGTGCCTGTTGAATGGTATGCAGATAAACGTTGACAAATGTAAAATGATAAGTTTCAGGCGATCATCCTCTCTATCTCATTATGAGTACTTGCTCCAAGGCCGCGTCATCGAAAGAGTGGACTCCATTCGTGACTTGGGAGTGCTTTTTGATAGCAAGCTTCGCTTCTCGGATCATATCACCGCAACGACGGCGAAGGCATTCGCAATACTTGGTTTCCTGAAGCGAAATACCGCTGGCTTTAACGATTTCTACCCGCTAAAATCTCTATATTGCGGATTGGTGCGAAGCATTTTCGAGTATGCTGTGCAAGTGTGGGCTCCACATGACAACGTCCAAATAAACCGATTAGAACGCGTACAAAGATGTTTCGTGCGATACGCTCTAAGAAATTTTCTGTGGAACGACCCTGCCCATCTACCACCTTACAACGATAGATGCATGCTGCTTGATTTACCGACGTTAGAATTCCGCCGCAAATTCTTGCAAAGAATGTTTATATTTGATATGTTGTGTAATAACATTGACTGCCCAGATATTCTTGCACGGATTAATGTGTTTGTACCTCCTCGCGCTCTAAGGAATCGTCCTCTTTGTTGATTCCTAGACATCGTACTGTTTACGGTCAAAACAATCCTGTGCATAGATGTTGCTACAAATTCAACGAAACTTCACATCTGTTCGACTTTAATGTCGCCAAATCTAGTTATAAGTTAGCTATTACAAATTTTAAATTAATTTAGATAGTATGTTCTATTTTTTAATAATCTGTACGGTATCTACCGAAGATCGAACAAATAAATAAAATAAAAATTAAATTAAATGCTCTCCTGGTCGGATCGTATGCACACGTGTATCAGTGAAGATGTTAACATCACACGTCCTTATTAAACATTTTGGAGCGAAGACTATAGCAGTCTTAACGAAAGCTTATTTAACAGGAAGCTGAAAACATTCATTCAGCTCAAACGCATCCAAATTTCTATCCCTAACATATGGTTTCTCATATGAGTGATTACAATTGCGTTTCGATGCTGAATCAAACACAACTAAACAGGGGGTGAATATAGCGTAGTTGGTAAATCGATTGGCTTGTACGCTCGCTTCCCAATCCCGCAATTATTCCATGGAGATTTTTCGATCCGAAAACAGAGGCGAATGATTTTAAGGTTAAAACCTCTAAAATCTAAATAAAAAAAACAATATTGAACGGATAGTAAGACACAATGGCTTTTCAGAACGTCGTCTCCACAATCAATGCACAGATAGTGATGCATCTAGTTTTTTTTAATTGAATGAAAATTGTATTTAAATTTGAGGATAAACTTAACTTCATCTTCGTTGATGGTCTAGCTATTATAATAAAAACCTGTTTTAATCCACCTAGAGGTGCAATTGTGCCTTTCTCATTTCTCCAAACTATGATTTAATAGTTTGTTCGTACAATATAACATTATGGAAATGTATTTCATTCTTATTACACTTAGTAAGTATATATAAGAGCACGTTTTTGTATTCATCGCGGTATCGGTTTGAATCGGAGTTTTCTATGTGATCGCACTCCACAACCCGTAACTCCGGCGCCGGAAGTCGGATGGAGATGGAATTTAATATCAGTTTCCGGGGACGCAACACCTTTCATTTGAGACTAAGTTGATCAAATCGGTCTAGCCATTTTCAAGAAACCAATATAACCGTTATTCTGACTTTGGATGCTTCCGGATCCGTCGATGGTGGCCAGTGTGGCCAAAGAGACTTTGAATGACTGTTGGGGACCTAGATCTACAAATTCAACAGTTGTGTTTACATTTTGGAAAAAAATTCACCTTTTTACATTCATCGCAGAATTCGTTAGAATCGGGATTTGCTGCGTGATCGTACGTATCACCCTGTAATTCAGGAACCAGATCTCGGATCCACACATAATTCAACAGCAGCTGATGGACCTTTCATTTAAAATTAAGTTTGTCAAAATCGGTTCAGAAAATTCCGAGCAACCGATGTGGACTAATCAACAAATTTTGTTTTGTAACCATACTCTTCAACTCGTAATCCGGAACAAGAAATCGGTTTAAAATGAAATTCAATAGCAACCTATGGGAATATTATACCTTTCATTTGAATCTTAGTTTATAAAAATCGGTTCAGCCATCTCCGAGTAACCGATGTGGACATTTTGTTAACAAATCCGCACATACACACACATACATACATACATACGTACATACATACATACATACATACATACATACATACATACATACATACATACACACATACATACACACAGATATTTTGCGATTTCGGCGAACTGAGTCGAATGTTATGAGACTCGGCCCTCCGGGCCTCGGTTAGGAAGTCGGTTTTTGGAGCAATTGCATAACTTTTCTATATAAGAAAGGCAAAAGAATAATATTTAATTAGCTTAATAAGCATGAGTTCAATGTTATCTTCATGTGATTATAATTTGGAAAGGTTGGTGGAATGGGTTTGAACGTGTAGGGAATGGGGGGTTAGTAGAGTGGGTGTGGAGGATGCGTCAGAAATCCTTCATCTTATTTCGGTATACGGGGTGGATGAAGGAAATGCGGGCGTGAGGGTGGTCCAAGAGGAGGGGAGTGATGAAGGAGGGAGGTGTAAGGGCAAGGCGGGGGAGGGGGGGGAGGTGCGGCGACGCAATACTCAACTGCATATTTCGCCTTCCATTTGAGACTTGGTTTGAGAAAATCGGTTCAGTCATCACCGATGAACCGATGTGACTTTAATTGTGGAATATGCCCGGAATTCCGGACTTCCGGAATCGTCGATAGTGGACAATGTATTCAAAGAATGTTTGATTGGCAATCAGTGATCTAGATCTGCGATTAGAAGTAATTTGGTGACCATTTCAATAGTTTTTAGCCTTTGAGTTATTACGATTGTACCGATTTATATGGGAAATTCCAGTGTATCCTTACTAACACCCCTGTAACTCCGGAAGCAAGAGTCAGAACCGAATGAAATTCAGCAGCAGTCAATGGCATTAATGTATCTTTCATTTGAAATCAAGTTTGTAAAAATCGGTAGAGAATTCGTTGTGGAATGGGTGTGACATTAGCTTAGGAACTTGGCGGGTTTCCCGGGGGCGTCATGAACCGTCATAGGTGGCCAATGTGGTCAAAACTGCTTGGATTGATCATTAGTGATCCAGACCCGCAAACTAGAGTAATGTTACATCAATTTTAATATGTTTTACATCATTTGAACATCATGGTGGTACCAGTTTATATGGGAATTTGCTGTGTGACCGCACTCTTCAACCCGTAACTCCGGAACCGGAAGTCTGATCAACCAAAAATTCAATAGCAGCTTATGGGAGCGTTATACCTTTCAGATGAAACTAAGTTTGCGAAAATCGGTTCAGCCATCTCTGAGAAAATTGTGTGAGTTTAAATGACACACACACATACACACACATACATACACACACACAGACATTTGTCGATCTCGACGAACTGAATCGAATGGTGTATGACACTCGGCCTTCCGGGCCTCGGTTAAAAAGTCGATTTTTACAGTGATTGCATAGCCTTTCTTTATATGAGAAAGGCAAAAAGATCATCAGATAGTTTGTCTATCCAAATATTTGCTATTGAAGCACATGCGTCTTTTTGAAAAATGGATGGATGGAAACTCTAGTTTATTTGGGTAAATTTTGAGTTTCTAATCAATGATATTCCAATGTTATTTCCCTAACAAGACATTAATTTTCCCATTAGGAATATGGTGAAAAAACCACTTTGTGCATAAGGACACAAAGCTTACTTTGAAATTGTTTTTAACGATTTGCTTTCCGCTCTTCAGCACATGACAGCCGTCGTGACCGCCATGCAGACGTTAAGTCCAACAAAGCAAACATTACTTATGATCGCATAAAACGACTGGTAACGGTTGTGTCCTTATGCATGAAGTGGTTTTTTCACCATATTCCTTAGGGAAAACTACACTTGCACTGGCTTGCTAAGTTAATACAAAGTTTGGATTCCATTAAAAGCTCTCAGAATCGAAACTTCTATTCTAACGTTGTTCATATCAATTGAATCGCAGCAATGTGGGTGTCAAAATTTGGAATTGCCTTAGAGAACTACATCACATCGTTATGCGACCGTTGGATGACTTATCCCCGGAACGGTGATTCCGGAATAGGTTCCCAGTGCAGGAGCCTTTGTTCCGATTACCAGTACTGAAACATGTGTCCCGAAATTCGGATTACTTTATTCATAAATTTAGGAACATTATTCAGAGTCCGACTATACGACGTGAACTGATTCATGAATTATTGCATCTTGAACATGACCTGATTTTCGTGGCTGCAAATTAGTCATATTTTCTCGTGAACTTTTTCACGAAACTCAATATTTTATACATGAAACCCTTCAATCATCATGAACTAGTTCATGATTCCTAATACATTCATCACGATTCAATATCCGTGCTTGACTCACCATTTGCGCTCGTTCACTAAATCGTAAAATATTATTCAGGTATTCGTGAATTGGTTCATGTTTCCTAATAGGGGAGCGCGGGGCCAGTTGGCGGTTGGGGTAAGTTGGCGTAATCCTTTTTTCTCTGTTTCTATGTGAAACCCGTTATCCAATGTGGTTTTGTTGCAAAACGATTTGTTTGGTGGAAGTTATGGGTGATATTGTGTTTTCGAGCATACCAAGTAAGTCTAAATTTTAAATGCTTTGCGGTGATTCTCAATCTATTTCCCGAATGATTATATTTTTCGATAGCGCGTGAAGAAAGCTTTCAGCATCCGTAAAGATATTTTATCTATCCACAAACAAAAGTTATTTTTTAAATAATTTTTAATAAAATTTACGGTTGGGGAAAGTTAGCGTTGCTGCACGCGGGGCAACTTGGCGGTGCTATTTACAGTGCAAAAAAGTCATCAAAAAATTTTATTTCTCAAATTCACTCCAAAGTAAGAAAATATTTTTCTAGTGGACCTCGCCAATGTAGGAGACAGAGTCAAAATGCCGGGGTATTGAAACTGAAATATAATAGCAAATGTCGGTTAATATACAGTTTTCTCGATAAGACATTCAGCACGTTTCAAAAGGACCCTTGATGTAATTGAATCTCCATTTGATTGCTTAGTTTTTGGCGTACACTCACATACCGCCAACTTACCCCGGGGCCGGGGTAAGTTGGCGGGTTATCCGCGTCACATATTTTTGTCTCTATAAATGGTGACAATGAATCAAACACTTTAAAAAAATCATAGATGTTTCTAACAGTCTGCTCTTTCTTGCCGCGTGTTCTATTTTGCAAGATTTACCTTACATCAAAGCGATAAAAATTGTAAACTGAAAACACCGCCAACTAGCCCCGGTCTCCCCTATATTAGTAGCAACTCATCATTCGTGCCCATGAATTCCTAGTATAATCGTTACGGCTTATCATTCGGGCTCGTGAAAAAGTTCACAAAATCGGAAAGTATTATTCATGTATACGTGAACTGAGTCATCATTCCTAGCGAATTAGTCAAGACTGACTATTCGTATTAGTTCACAAAATCATAAAATATTATTTATTATGAATGGTTCATGATTTCTAGTATATTAGTCATTACTCTTCATTCATGCTCGTGGAATAGGTCACAAAATCGTGAAATCTTATTTATATGAAAAGGTTCAAGATTTTGTAGAATAATAGACACGTCTGATTATGCGTGCCCATGGAAAATAATTCAGAATCATAAAATATTTTTCATGTATTCGTTAACTGGTTCATGACTTCTAGTACATGATTCACTATCAGTTTTGAGTGCATGTTATATTTAGAAGATATCTCTAATCATTTTCTATATTCCATGTAACTCTGCACATACTCTGTTGCGTTTCGGCTTCGCCTCATCAGAAACCGACACTAACTTATTGTCGGAATAGATTAGTGCCGGCTTGACGCAAATCCCTTAAAACTAGTCAAGTCGGCGCTAATCTATTCCGACAATAAGTTAGTGTCGGTTTCTGATGAGGCGAAGCCGAAACGCAACAGAGTATGAAATAAGGATTTGTGCCCTCCTGTACAAAGACTGGTTTTTACCAACAAATTTTCACCCTAGTGAGAAATTTTGGTTTTTACCAAATTTTCCTCCTTAGGATGAAATATAGCATAGAACTCTGCACATGGTAAAGAAATTTTCACTTAAACTATTTCACAAATTAGGGTGTTTTCATGAAATATCACACAGTTATGTCCAGCTTCTGGCGACTAATAATAATATATGCGAGTGGCAGATATAAGAATACTATTAGGAACTTGAACGTCGTCATTTGATAAGGCTCAATGTGATGTCCGGACAGAAAACGAAAACTTAGTTGAGCACCAAAAATACATTTTACAACCACAAATCGCGAATTAGTCACATTTTTATGATCCAGTTCATATTATCACGTCACGAGAAAAAAATCCGTTAGTAATTCAACATGAACATCAGTCGCATTACTCCACGTGTCAAATTCGAAAGTGAGCTCAAGAATAACATAACACGAAGACTGCATAAAATTTACGGAAATTGTGACTAAAATCCTAAAATCATAAACATTCATCGTGCTACTCTGCCAGAAAAAATCGATAGTAAACTCATGAATTAAATATCACGGTAGCATGATGAGCAATTACGAAAATCGTTGCAAAGCTCCTAAAATCATGAACATCTTTTAAATGTCGCTTCTTTTCGTTGATATAGTTTATACACACCAGTGTATTCCCAAATTGTGAACAAGAATCGTGAAAAAACTACACATATCCAGGGAACAACCACAGTAACCTAACCAAACATTGGAATGTGACGTTTTTGTATATTTTTGGTTTTTTGAAAACACAAATAGTATCATGAACATGAGATTTATTATCCATAATTTCAAGAACTTGGTCACGATTTTCGTTAAACTTTTAGTTCACGAAATCGTGATTTTTTATTCATGAATTTATGAACGGATTTTTTTTTTCGTATATATTCATTCAACTTCCACATATTAATGCCACAATTGAACAATATTTTCTAAAATTTGTATTGCAAAATATTGAAAATTGAGCGAATGACAGCGAATCTCCGGAGGAGCCTCGCCGAAAACTTGTACTGCGGTGTGCATCATAACTCATAATCTACTGCACCAATTGATTTGAAATTTTACACAATACTTCTTTTGATCACGTCTTTTATCTTTTTTCTCGATTTTTTAATTTTTCGCAGTACTTTGAAGCCAAAAACCCGATTTTCGCAGAAAACAAATCGGGTAACATAGTATTGTAATAATAATAATAATAAAAATAATAATTTCGTAAGCGCTGCTGAAATAACCTTAGCCATGGTATGAAGAAGTGTGTGAAATTTGAAAAACGATTGGTCCAGAAGATTTTGAGTTATGATATATACTAGAGTGACAAGAAAAAAATGAATTTAGTTGTACAATTCACCGCAAAGAGGGCGTCAACACAAAATTCTCAACGAAGAAAGATAGAAATTAGTTTTTTTTTTTTTTTTTATTCATTTCGTTTATTTGATAGGCACAAAGGCGTTAGCTTGGCGGTGCCGAATTCTTTTGTTTTTACATTTTGAATATCTTAAAACTAGGAGGTTACAATGTTGAAATATTTTTTTTATAAAAGAGAAAAAATTTACAGCTATCTTAAGACTAGAAAAAAAAAAATTCTATATATAAGAGAGGGGGCAAAAGATTTTTTTTTATGAAAAATTTTAAAACAAGGAATTCAATAGAAATTACAACTATCTTAAAACTAGGAATACGGAATACTAATTTGATTTTTTATCGGTTACTTATGCTTGGTCATTTCCAAAATCGGTGTAGAAGTAGTTGTATCAAGGACAGGGGAGAGAAGGCGTAGATGGTGACCGGCAGAGAAGAGCAAAACTTGCAACTTTCGGGCAAACGGGAGATCAGCGAAACAAATTTGCGCCTCAGTCTAGTAGGTCGGATTGGCGGATGGTATTCTTCGGACCCGCGGGGAATCCTTCAAAGGGAATCCTTCGGACCTCGAGTCGCTCTCGTTTCAGATTCCGTAGTGATAAGGGCGACGGCGGTTACATAGTGGCAGTCTGAAGCTTATCGGTTCCACACGGCAAGAGGAAACTTCTAAAAACGAGAAATAAAAAGAGAGGGGCTAAATTGGGATATTTATCGTTTTTATGAAAGTATAAATAAGGGACATATAGGGGAAATCACGATTTGCCAGCATATCTCGGACTGGGACATTGGGTGGTCTACCTCGGGCCCGAAGGGAATCCTTTAACTGAGACCTGGCGTCCAAATACCCGGCGCATACCCAGACAACGTGCTCGATGTCATGATAGCCCTCGTCACAAGCGCACAGACTACTCTCCGCAAGCCCAATACGCCGCAAATGTGCATCTAAGGTGTAGTGGTTGGACATAAGTCGGGACATTACACGAATAAAATCCCGACCCACATCCATCCCCCTGAACCAAGGCTTCGTTGATACCTTTGGGATAATCGAATGTAGCCATCGTCCAAGTTCCCCATTGCTCCACGCGGTTTGCCAACTGTTGAGCGTCCTCTGATGACAAATACTAAAAAATTCGTTGAAGCAGATTGGTCTTTCGTATATGTCACCATTTAATGCGCCCACCTTTGCTAATGAGTCGGCCTTTTCATTGCCCGGGATAGAGCAATGAGAGGGGACCCAAACAAAGGTAATTTGATAAGATTTTTCAGATAACGTACACAAGGACTCCCGTATCTTCCCCAGGAAATATGGGAATTGCTTTTTGGGCTTCATCGCACGAAGAGCCTCGATGGAGCTGAGGCTGTCCGAAATGATGAAATAGTGATCTGTGGGCAGAGTGTCGATGATCCCAAGGGTGTACTGAATTGCAGCTAACTCTGCGACGTAAACTGAAGCGGGATCATTGAGCTTGAATGAAGCGGTGATAGTATTGTTGAAGATACCGAAGCCAGTGGACCCATCGAGATTTGATCCGTCAGTGTAGAACATTTTGTCGCAGTCGACTTCTCGGAATTTATTATAAAATATATTGGGGATCACTTGAGGGCGTATATGGTCCGGGATTCCACGAATCTCTTCCTTCATGGATGTGTCGAAGAATACAGTAGAATCAGAAGTATCTAGGAAACGAACACGGTTGGGAGTATACGTAGAAGGATTAATGCTCTGTGCCATGTAGTCGAAGTACAAGGACATAAATCGGGTTTGAGAATTAAGCTCGACGAGCCTCTCGAAGTTTTCAATCACCAACGGGTTCAGAATGTCGCATCGGATGAGCAATCGATATGAGAGTTCTCAAAGTCGATTTTTTAGCGGAAGAACGCCCGCCAGCACTTCGAGACTCATCGTATGGGTCGAATGCATGCAACCCAAGGCAATGCGCAAGCAACGATACTGGATTCTCTCCAGTTTGATGAAGTGTATGTTCGCAGCGGAGCGGAAACAGAAACACCCGTACTCCATCACCGACAATATCGTTGTTTTGTACAACCTGATCAGGTCTCCTGGGTGAGCACCCCACCATGTTCCAGTTATTGTTCGGAGAAAATTGATCCTTTGTTGGCATTTCTGTTTCAGATACCTAATGTGACATCCCCAGGTACCTTTAGAGTCGAACCAGACCCCGAGATATTTAAATGTGAAAACCTGGTTGATCGTTGCACCCATTAATAGAAGCTGGAGTTGCGCCGGCTCACGCTTCCTAGAAAAAACAACCAACTCAGTTTTCTCCGTGGAGAACTCAATACCCAGCTGAAGAGCCCAAGCAGACAAATTGTCCAAGGTATTTTGTAATGGTCCTTGCAAGTCAGCAGCTTTGGGCCCTGTAACAGAGACCACCCCGTCGTCTGCAAGTTGCCTTAGCGTGCATGAATTGGCAAGACAATCGTCAATGTCATTCACGTAAAAATTGTAGAGCAGGGGACTTAGACATGAGCCCTGGGGAAGACCCATGTAGCTAAATCGCGATGTTGTTAAATCGCCATGCGAAAAGTGCATGTGCTTTTCAGACAACAGGTTTAGCAAAAAGTTATTTAAAATTGGTGAAAGACCATGCTGGTGCAGCTTCTCTGACAGAATGTTGATAGAAACTGAGTCAAAAGCCCCCTTAATATCCAAGAAGACGGATGCCATCTGCTCTTTGTTAGCATAGGCCATTTGGATTTCTGTAGAAAGCAACGCAAGGCAATCGTTCGTCCCTTTGCCTTTGCGGAAGCCAAATTGTGTATCTGACAGTAAGCCATTTGCTTCAACCCAATTGTCGAGGCGAAACAAGATCATTTTCTCGAACAACTTCCGAATACAGGACAGCATTGCAATCGGCCGATACGAGTTGTGGTCGGAGGCTGGTTTTCCTGGTTTTTGAATGGCGATGACCTTCACTTGCCTCCAGTCATGAGGGACAATGTTACCCTCAAGAAACTTGTTAAATAAGTTCAGCAAGCGCCTTTTTGCAGTGTCAGGCAGATTCTTCAGCAAGTTGAATTTGATTCTGTCTAACCCTGGGGCGTTATTGTTGCATGATAAGAGAGCAAGTGAAAACTCCACCATCGAAAACGGTGTTTCGTTCGCGGTATCGGGAGGAGACGCGGCGCGGCACGTTTTCTGTACCGGGACAGAGTCCGGGCAGATCTTCTTGGCGAAAGCGAATATCCAACGGTTTGAATATTCCACGTTCTCGTTGGTACTATTACGGTTACGCATATGTCGAGCCGTACCCCAAAGAGTGCTCATCGCTGTTTCTCTCGTTAACCCGTCGACGAACCGGCGCCAATAGCTGCGTTTTTTGGCTTTCATTAGACTCTTCATTCGCCTTTCTAACGACGCGTACTGTTGATAGCTAGCGGGTAACCCGTCTTCCCGGAAGGCCTTATATGCAGTGGACTTCTCCGCGTACAGCTCTGAGCACTCTTTATCCCACCACAGGGTGGGAGACCGTCCATGGGTATTCGCGCTGGGTACTGGTTTAGTCTGAGCTTGATTCGCACTGTCGAGAATCAAGCCAGCCAAAAACCTGTACTCTTCCTCCGGAGGAAGTTCTTGAGTGGATTCGATTTTAACGGATATCGCGGTCGCGTAACTCTTCCAATCAATGTTCCGTGTGAGGTCATACGAGACATCATTGTTTCCGATGGTTTTGAACCGTCTTATCATTGTTTCCGATGGTTTTGAACCGTTAGCAATTGAAATCACGATAGGCAAATGATCGCTACCGTGGGGATCAGGGATCACCTTCCACATGCAATCTAACTGTAGCGATGTCGAGCAAAGCGATAAATCCAACGCGCTTGCGCGTGCTGGAGGTGTAGGAATCCGCGTCATTTCTCCCGTGTTTAAGATGGTCATGTTGAAATTGTCGCAAAGATCTAGGATTAATGTTGATCTATTATCATCATGAAGACAACCCCATACCGTACCGTGCGAGTTAAAGTCTCCCAGAACTAGCCGCGGTGCCGGTAAGGATTCCGTGATATTACAAAGCGTTCGGTGCCCTACCGAGGCTCTAGGAGGAATGTAGATGGAAGCAATGCAAAGGTCTTTACCTTTGATTAAAACTTGACAAGCGACAATTTCAATGCCTGGTGTTGAAGGGAGGTTAATTCGGTTGAAAGAATAGCACTTTTTGATCCCCAAAAGTACTCCTCCATAGGGGTTTTCTCGATCCAGACGAATTATATTAAAGTCGTGGAAGTTGAGATTTATATCGGAAGTTAACCAAGTTTCACATAATGCGAAAGCATCACATTTTAAACTATTTAGTAAAAAATTAAAGGAATCGATTTTCGGGAGGATACTTCTGCTGTTCCACTGTAGAACAGTGATCGAATCGGTGACCTCGTTCGATGACTTAGCCATCGAAGGATACGATCGCTGCAAGGAGGGGCCATTTAGTAGTCAACTGTTTCAAAAATGTTTGCACCATAGGGAGAAAATGTATCAGAATGCTTTTAAGAGGATCAGTAACATTGAAAGCTGTGAAAATTAAGTCCACTATGTCAGAAAATTTCATTAGTCCGTTACTGGACTGAGTATCTGTTTGAAAAACGGGGACACTTGGGGTTTTTGGTGTCCCTGGAAGTGGTGGGTACTCCTTGTTAGAATTAATATTTCCAAGTCCTGGAGCAAATTGCTTCGGCTTTTGTGCATCACTTCCGTTGGATTTATTGGTTGTAGATGGCGCACTCTGAGTGGACGACACCTTGGCACCCTTACGAGGCAATGTAGGGGAGGCTAGATTTCTCCTCTTCCTGGATTCCCCTGGGTTAACCAATGATGTTCCCTCTTGTGGGTCGTCAGATTCTTGCTCAACGCCAGCCAAAAGAGCAAAGGAATTTTCGGAAGGGACAGATGGCGAAGCATTCTTTAGCATTTCTGCATAAGAGTGCCTCGAGCGATCCTTAAGGGAGCGCTTAATTTTATCCCCGCGCTGCTTGTACGCCGGGCATGACTTAAGAGCATGCGGAGGGCCCCCGCAGTAAATACACTTCTCAGTTTCTCCACCGCAAGCGTCATCCTCATGCTCTCCCTCGCATTTGCCGCACCGTTTTTTATTGCCACAATAAGTGGCTGTGTGGCCCAGTTGCTTGCAATTGCTGCAGTTCATTACCCGCGGTACAAACAGGCGAACGGGTAAGCGAACCCTATCCAGGAGGACATAGTTGGGAAGAGCAGACCCGGAGAAAGTCACCCGAATCGAGTCTGACGGAGAATAAGTTGTCTTATCATTTTCTGTTTTTGCGGAATACAATTGCTTGCATTCCAGAATCTTCACCTTTTGAAGTGAAGGGTCCTTAAAGCAGCCAACCCCGTACTTCAACAGGTCTTCGCACTTTAGACCCGGTTCGGCGACTATTCCATCGATCTCCACTGCCCTACAAGGCACATACACTCTGAATTGTTTCGTAAAACGCTCGCTGCGAGCAATCTGGTTTGCCTGATCGAGGTCATTTACTATAACGCGTATCTTATTAGCTCGAACACGTGTTATCTGAGCTACGGCCGGGTAGTTAGCAGTCAGCTCCCGTGATATTTCTAGAATATTGGGCGATTTCGTGTTGGGCCGGAAATACACCACCCAGGGTCCATTTGAACTGGCTGGGTATGTTTTAATACGGGGAGGACTGGGGGAATCAGGGGAGGGAGTAATATCGGGTTTATCCGGTAAATCCATGGGAATATCATTCCCATCCAATGTTCCTTCGCCCTCGGCCATTAAGGCACGAGGATAGCACGTGGTGTAAACGAGAGATGAAACTTGTATTCAGGGGAAAGGGAAATGAAAGAAAGAGAAATAATACTTAGCTTATATAGCGGCGTGTCCGGCTATTCTGGTATTCACTTCACCAGCCTGGGCACCGGCGAACAAAGACTGCCTCAAACAATGGTTGACCTTCACTGACAATATATATTCTTGTTCACTTTATGCACAGCACCAGAAAACGAACTGCTTCGATCGAGAGCTCGGAGAGTTATGATAGAAATTAGTTGTCTTCTACAAAGTTGTATAACAAGCCTTTCCCAGTAATTCTTGTGAACATGTCCATATTCTAAGTCTCTTCTCTTAAAAGTTGGTGTTGGTGTCCTCTATACGGTGAAATCTGGAACTAAAATTTTGTATTCAAAAATGACTCATATCATGTACTAAAAATTTTCCAAATATACTTTTCAACCAAATTCCACCACTATCTCGCGAAAAAATTAAGATTGTGCCCCATGCAAAACTGATTCAGACATTACTTCATTAAAAGTTTTATGGCTTTTCCTGAGGAAATTGGATTGATTTACAGTCTTCGACAAAGTTGTAGGCAGTTAAATTACACTAGTTTACAAGAAAAATGAAGCTTCAAGAAAAAGTATTTTTAGTCTAATTTTGGGTCGCTGAACACAAAAACAATATTCATTTTTTTGTTCAAAGAAGCGATTTTGTGATTTTCTCAAAAAACTCGTTTTTGAACACTTTTTGTAGTTTTTAGTTAATATTTCGTGTCAAATTCATTCAACTAATTTAGTCAATATGCAGGTTGAAAGGTGCTGAGATGTGCTTTCCAAAAACATATAATATGTGTCGATCATATGTAAAATTTTTGTGCTGCTAGCAACCAAAGTTTAAAAAAGTGCATTTTTGACCATTTTTAAATGATTTTTTTTTTACTGAAGAACAAATTTTGTTTTCGAACTTTTTAGAATCTAAGATGACAAATAATATGTTTACGTTAATTTTAAGCCTAATATCACTAAAATCGGATGGAAAATGTTGATGCTATGGCACATTGAGCGAAATGGAAATTTTATGATTTTAGCGGACCCTGCCCTGGTGCGGCGGTTTAGAGGGTGTAGCACTGGTCTCATAAGCCAGTCGTCAAATATTCGAGTCCCTATCGGGAAGGAGTCTTAGTGGGATCGTAGCACTAGCCACGTAATATTCTGTGAACTGAGAATCTGCTATGAAGCCTGTTGAAGCAGAAAGCTAAAGTTCCTTTAATTTGTAAAATATGTACTCACCACAGACAAAACAAAACTTTTCCAATGATATTTCCACATTTTAAAAAAAGCACTCAGTTGTACAATGAAATATCCAAAACCATTCAAATGCCGCAGGATGGATGAATGCAAGCTCGAGAAGACAGTACCCAACACAAACAATAACTATCAAGTATAGAGGATCATTTCAGCCGAAAGTATGGTTGTGCGAAAAATAAAAAGTTACAATTTTCACTCAGTGCTTCATACCACCATACCTTCATATCTACATTTTTCATCCGAGTTTTATGACCATTGGATTAAAATTTATGCAAAAAGATTATTTATCTCATTAGATTCTAAAAGAATTTTCTTCTGTTCTTGATTTATTATAAAAAAATTACTAGAAATATACATTTTTTTAAAAAAAGGTCGAACATTAGACTTTTTTTTACTTTTGTCGATTGTAATCATAATGAATGTACATTTCTCGACAAACATACGATTACGGCTTACGAGCCAACTGTCAAGATTCTCTTTGAAAGGTAATTCCGGACAAACCGTTACTGGCTAAACGCAGTTCATAGCAGTTAATGCAAGAGAAAACTGTTTTCTTTTGTTTACTATAAACATCTGTGATTGGCGGGTAACAGTTTGTCTGAAATTTCCTTTCAAAGAGAATTTTGACAGTTGGCTTTCAAGCCGTAATCATATGTTTGTCGAGATTTGATCTACGCATATTATACATTTTCAGAAAGGGCACATCAATACCTTTCGAACTGTTTCGAAAAAAGGTGTTTTGAAAGAGAAAGAGAGTATTACTTTCGTATTCAGCGACCCAAAATTAAAGTAGAAAACACTTTTTCTCGTAGCTTTATTTTTCTTGTAAACTAGTGTAATCTTATTTAACCTTTACAGTACCAAGCTAAAATTTTTCTGAAAATTTTGTTTAAATTTTGCTCTCATTTCGTCAATTTTTGACCGAATTGGATGGAACCGGCTTTAAAAGATCTAAAATTTAGTCCAGTTTCTATATACCGAGTAGTGTTCAAATCCGTGGACCGGTTCCGGAATTAATCCGAATTCCCTTGGGGTATATCCGGCATCCCAGTGGGGTGACGGACGAGTTTTGAAGAAACATCCCATAAATTTAAGTAATTGTATTTTGAAATGTGCTACATATGACTATTTCCCATTGATCCTTCACAATAGACATGAATTGGACCAATCTTGGCCACCGGAGAACTGTTCCGGAAGAACCTAAGAAAATGTATATATTTTTCTATCATTCCAGCGATTTGGGTTCATAGCTTTATACGAAATGCGAAGTTCCTCCAATCATACGGTTCTACAGCTCCCTCAAGGCCATTCCGGCACCGGTTCCGTACGGATGGACATTTGACGCCATTTTGAAAACCAAGATGGCAGCTTCCGGTTACCACAAAATAGTGAAAACCACCATCAATATGGGTGTTATTTGAAAGAGAACGGCCAGCAAAAGCCGGAAATTGATAATGACGCCATTTTGAAAAGCAAAATGGCGATTTCCGGTTACCACAAAACAGTGAAAAGCATCATCAATATGGGTGTCATTCGAAAGGGAGTGGTCAATAGAAGACAGAAATTGATTTTTGACGCATTTTCAAAACCAAGATGGCGGTTTCCGGTTATCACAGTGCAGTGCAAACCGCCACCAATAATGGCGTCATTGTAAAGCGCTAGCGATCAGCAAAAGCCGGAAATTGGTTTTTGACGCCAATTCGAAAACCAAAATGGCGGGTTCATGTTCCAAAGAAACAGTGAAAACCTTCATCAATTTGAATTTGAAAGGGGTGTGTCAGCAGGAGACGGAAATTGATGATTGACGCCATTTTGAAAACCAAGATGGCGGCTGCCGGTTTCCAAAAAGCAGTGAAAACTACCATCAATATAGGTGTTATTTGAAAGGGATTGGTGAGAAGAAGTACGAAATTGATTGTTTATGCAGTTTTGAAAACCAAGTTTGCGGTTTCCTGTTACTGCAAAACAGCGAAAACTATCATCAGTATAGGTATCAGAAAGGGGTAGTCATAAAGTGATTTTTGACGCCATTTTCGAAAACCAATATGGTGGCTTCCGGTTACTACAAACAACAGTGAAAACCATAAGTATGGGTGTCATTTGAAAGGGGTGGTCAGTAGATGTAGTGGTGGCGGTGGTACTACCACCTTTGTAACAGGAACACTCTCCATAGCACTGAGCAATCTTTACACGACAAGCATGACGTGTTCAAGCATTACTCTCTGACCATACTCAGCATGCTACTGTACGAAGGGCCAAAAAGGATTTGCGTGGTCGGAAAGAGACTTCGCTTACATGTACTACGGAAGCTTTTGCTTCTAATAACAAGACCATATAAGCCAATTACAATGTAAGGCATTGTTATAAAAAGTAGCCTCAATAGGTGGGGAGAAAATCCTGCGCAATGTTCACGAAATGTTAGCAACAAGAATCTGGCTAATCCACTCTTCCTGCCCAAATCGTTTCAATCAGGTGGCTTGATGCTCCCTCTCAATTCCTATGTATTCTATGTAAGGGTCATTCCACGCGCAGTGATAAAGGCACGTGCAATCGACCTTCACGGATTTGAATCAAATTTGGAGGAATTGCTCATCTAGGGCCAATATATAAAAACCCAAATTTTTGTGTCTATTCAATCACCGCTCGGGCAATGGGAGCAACCCCCCCCCCCCCCCCCCGTTTTGGCAAATTGTCAAAACCCTTGATTTCCTTTTGAACATATTTCCGGTTCTATTTACTCTAGAACCAAACCGTAAGATGGGTTTTGAAGAAAATTGGTCAAGGAGTTTAGAAAATATATTAGTTATTGGCGGCAGTGCTGCCAACTATCCGATTTTTTCAGCCAAATAGCAAATCAGCGATATTTTGAAGCAAAAAAAACGCTATTTCCCATATAAAATCGCAGGTGCACAACAATAAAAAAAACTAACTTGAGTATTCTAAGTTCACACATAATTTATCGTGAAGAAGACGAGAAATTATGAAAAATTACGTTTTTGGTTGCTTTTTAGCAGATCAGGGTCAATTTTTATGACTGTTTGAAGATTTTCTCAATTTTGGCCAATAAAAATGGATTTTTATATGAGAAAATTCGAGTTCTTCCCTTCAAAACAGTGCATCTCAGGATGCGCTCAAATTATATTGAGATTATAAGTGCTTTTTATGTAAAAATATCTACAGAACACGATGGCATTAGAATCTTCAAAATTAAAATGTTTGTAATAAGAAAAAAAAACTTTTAATATTTAAGACCAAAAGAGATATGTGAAAAACAGAGAAATTTTCATTCGGTGCCTAATAACATCTCCAGTTTTTGTTGGATTTTCGTGATCTTAGGCTTTAAATTCACTTGAAAAATTTGCCTGTCATATAAGATTTTAAAAGATTTTTTTGCTGATTTATTTTTTATGAAAAATCAACTAAAAATTAGTAATTTAACCAAACACTACTTTTTTTGACTTTGGTTGCTCTTAACCCTAAATTGTTGATATTTTATCCTAATATGTTATACATTTTTGGAATGAGCACATAAATACCTTTCGAAAGGTGAGTCGTGTGTGTTAATCGGAAGATTTGTTCCTGAGATATTGACCAAAAACTGCGAAAAGTGCTCAAAAACACCTTTTTTTTAAAAATCACGGTTCTTTGAAAAAGAAAATGGATATGATTTTCGTGCTCAGCGACCCAAAATTGATTTAAACACCTTTTTTATTAACTTCATACAATTAACCCAAAATTTGTAGTGTACTAGTGTCATCATTCTTATTTTCACATACAGTGATAATTTGATGCAAACAGTGCCACCTAGCGGTGAAAATGCAAATTTCTTCATGTAAATTGACGAAAATCCCACATAAACTTCGAGCACGTTGCGTTGGTCCGGAAACTAGACTTGTTCAATTTGGCTCAAATGTGAAGGTGACACTCCTGGTGGGACTAGGAATCGACTCAGTGGTGGCCCGATGGGGATCATTTTTTGTCACTTTACACACAAAACAATTGTAATAAATGAAGTGAGAAAATCGTGATATAATTGTAGTTGAGTGACACGAAAAATGGAGTCAAGCGTTCCGATTTTTATCCTACGATTTAAGCTAATACGTTGTACAAAGAAGGCAAATTCTGTCCTATCCAACGCCTTCCGTTGAATATGGTGCCAATAGAAAAATGAAAAGTAGCTCAACACCCTCTCCTTAGGTTATGGTATGAATGTTTGCAACAATTAATTCCAGTATATATAACTCGACAGTCTTAATATAGTTTAGAATTGTACTTCATAAAGATCGGATAGGTTTTTTTTAAATTCGATGTTAAAGCCGTTAAACTTTCTTTAACCCAAAAATTATTTTCTGCCCCTCTCTTAGCGTTTATTGCCCAAATAGATCTCCCTTGTTTATTGATAAGCAAGGGTCCACAACAACAAAAAGAAGCAAAACTTATTGTCAATACAAACTATACGTACTGCAGTCCAGCTTCTTTAAAAAACGGATATAATTTCTCATACACACCAAAAACCCTCCCAGCAGTCATTTATCCGTAATAAATTTGTTTTGATCGTTGCTAATGTAAACCCGTGAATTTGTTTCGCCTGATCGCTCCCCGGCCACTTTAAGTCTTTCACTGGCAGGCCAAACAACACGTTTGGGAGGTGACCGCAAAGCAGATCAACGAATTCAAACATTCCCGTGGCGCGACGATGGCTGATGTATTCCTTTCTTGCCGTTCCTTTCCCCGACCTTGGTTGTCCAAATTCTAACCCGTGACTTCTTCGGTGTGTTGATTATGATGCTCTTCTCTCCTACGAGATGATGTTTTACTTTTGTTCGTTTTCTTCCCCCCCCCCCCCCCCCCCTCATAGCCGAAAAAATGATCGATCCTCGTGGGTTTGACCGAACGAGATGGCAGTGACCATTTTTGAAGAGTGACCACATTCATTCCACCGGTTGTTTTTGGAGGTTGTCCAGCTCACGCGAGTAAACTCAGTAAGAGGCCTCCGATGTCTTCCTGCGTCAAAACGAGATTTGCCATATCGCGAGGAGTGCGACATTTAAATTGTTCACTGGAAGGTTAGCCGCCTGATGCCAGCTCCCGCAGTAGATGCTGTAGATGCTTGCCTCTCCATAAGTAGCGATGTTCTTCAACCAGTTTTTAAGGCCCACATGTGCTGCTCGCGGATGCTTTTTTTTTCTTTCGGGCAAAGAAATATTAATAATTAATCTATTAGGCTCAGCGAGGATGATGTCACCCGTCATACATTACCGGACGCACTTTGGCACCTGTCTTTGGGTGCTGAAAAGAGGTTTTATTTTCGTTTTTTTAGATTTATGGAATTTAAATGACAGCTAGTGTGTATTGATGAAATGGTGTGAAATAGATAAATTTAGCCCCGGTGTAGGTCAAACTACTCTTCGTTTGGTATTTCGTTGAATGTCAGCTCGTTAGGTCAAAAGCGGGGTCAAACTGCTAATCGTTTCTGAGGAAAAGATCCGTCAAACCAAACGATCGAGAGATTTTAACGAACGCAACTTCCGATCAGTTTGACTTCGTTTGACCCCGATTTGTCAATTGAACACTGTCTCCCTTGGGTGTATTGGCAGTGACTCATGGCGTATGAACTTTCTTCCCAAAAATAGACCCGTGACCCCTCACGAACTGGTTGTTCTCTTGAGGCATCCGCTTCTTGCCAGATAATCAGAAATATCTCCATATTTGTATAATTTTAGAACAATTCCAGTTTACCCATCCCAGCGAATGCTCCTTCCCGGTTCAACTGCCGGCATCGGATTCCGACCATGAACAGTCTGGAGCACAGACAGTAGCATCAGCAGGAAGAAAGCAAGGGAAAAAAATTGGTCGAGGGTGGAAGTGCATCTGCGCCGAGTCGAGTTGGTGGAATGTTGGGTGCAAGATGAAAATGACTATTTGTTTCGAGTGACAGCGGAAGATTTTCCCCCTCCTCGACTGTTTACACTGATGCACTTTCTTCGAGGTTTTGTCCTCTTAATTAATTTTTGTTACTCAGCGCGCTGGTGTAACTATACGAGCTGACAGCAGACTGTGTTTTCCTTCCTTGTCTCCAACCCCTCCGAAACCGTGGCATCGACTGTGGCAAAGACGAACAAGAATTTGTCTCAATTTTGGATCTATTTATTTTTAGCCGACCGACGACATTTGGAAAACTGAACAACGCCTATGGGTCTGCGGTTGGTTCTATCAGGACAGCTGATCAAATATTGGGAAAATATGTGGATAGTTGAAACGAGAAGATGTACCTACTTGCACACGAACCGTTTCGAAGTGCTTCGATCACAAAATATTTAATGTGGGTATATGAAAACTGTTTTCTGTTCAATTGGAAACTTTAGATATGGCAACTCGTAGAAATACGAGAAAGCTTAGAAAGGATCGGGATTTAATCCAGTAGGGACAGTTGGTCAAATGCTGACTAGGACAGGAAAAAATCTGGTGTTCCCCTGTTCCTCATTTTCAAAGCTGGTTGTCACGAATTATTCTTCAGGTTGTGAGCGGCTTCAATCAGCGTCCTATTCGGAGTATGCGGCTATCGAAAAATTTAAATTCAATTTTTCCACCAAAATACAACAGTGTTTTTACGTTAAACTGATTGGAATTCCGTATTTGGAACCTCAGGGACTTTCCATTTGCTTTTTCGAACGCTCCAGATGATGAAGCCCTCAAGTAATGCCGAACGAGAATTTTGGGCAGTGGATTCAACTATGGCCATCTCGAGTATCATTTCTACTACAAAGAAAGCCCACAACACGACGTGAAATGCATCAACAATAATTCAAAATTTTTAGTTTTCAGCTGGATAAATCTATTCTCTCCTATTACACCAACC
Organism: Topomyia yanbarensis; assembly: GCF_030247195.1. NCBI lineage: Eukaryota > Metazoa > Arthropoda > Insecta > Diptera > Culicidae > Topomyia > Topomyia yanbarensis. The sequence goes on from NC_080672.1 coordinate 2,562,469, forward strand.
TAAGAAGTATTCATCAATTACAGTAAAACCGAACACAAAGTCATCGACATTTTCTGTATAGTCGCGAATGGCTATTCAATAATGACAGCAGCCAGTACCTCAAAATCAACAGCCATTACTGTCAGAGAAAAAGCTAGCGATAACACCCGATACGCAATCACGACCTGCAAGGACAAAAAGATTTCTATGCCGTTATTTGTTTTGGTATTTTCAATATATGATTGGAAGTAGAATATGTTGGTTCGGTTGGCACGCTCCCCCATTTTAGGTTTTATGGCAGACTACAAGTGCAATCTAAGTTTTAAGAGCGACTTTAAGAGTACCATAAAACCTAAATTGTTACTTGTTATTCGAAGATTTGACCCTTGTGATATTGCCTCACCACTTTCATGATGGGAAGGAAAAAGAAGGTGAAATAAAAAAGCCAGGGAAACGTAAAATGAAATAATACAATCACAACACAAAACAATAAACAGTCTTAATTCTTCATTTTCGAAGCGATAACGAACCCTACTGTTAAAGCCTATAGTTCAATACCAAACTGGGTTAGAAACTAAAGCATATCCTTAAGTTTCAGCACAACCAGAACCAAAAATCCAGATACACAATTGCATTACTGCAGGACAGTTACATATCAAATCGTATGAAGTTCTGTAATCGGATTCACAAAGATCACACGAGTAACACTCACCACGCTGAATTGTAGCCATGTGGCAATTGTGTTTGAAATGTCCAGTCAATGTTCTGACTACAATACTGCAACTGTGCTAAGAAAAAGCAACGAATTCTTTGGTATTTTCGGACTCCCAAAAAAAATTCTGGTTAAAAGCAAATGTACAAGCTCGCCAATGGTTGGCATGGTCGGATGCAACCCAAGAGCGAATCTTGCACTTAATCTAGATCTTCCGTTGACTTCTACAGAGCAAAACTTTGAAACGCCCATGTGATCGATTCGGTTGTCATAGCTCTACAAGCAAATTCTCAAAATTCGAAACTGCTTGAAAAGAATTCGGGGGCAGTCGTCGGTGATAGCTCCGTAAGGCTGGAAAGTGTGTGGCGAAAAGACAATTGAGTACCACTTCTTCGTCAGACGAGCATCCACATAACTTTTTGAGTCGAGGAATTTCGGTATTTCGCCAATGGAAGCATTTTGGAATCGGAATTTTCTTGAAGCACACAAAACTCTATGAGAGCTACTAGGATTGAGTTTGTTTTATCAAGGACCGCATCCAACACGTTTGGAGCTTCAATCGTTTGAAAGACCTGTAGAATCTAGCCTTTGCAGAAGTCCCAGTTCCTAGATTTGGGATTACGATATGTGACTACGTCTAGGAAAACGTTCAAATAACAACAAAAAAGAAGTATTTATGATCTAATAATCACGGTTCCAACCTGTTCAGACAAGCCAGTTTGCCAACTCATGCGCAATACTGTCAGAGCATAGAGTTATATCTAACGCCTCTTTCCTGCTAAACCGTTCAAATGTTGAACGATTTCCTCTTTCGAGCATATCTGGATTCGTACTGCTTAAATTTTCCCTAAATTCAGCGCCTCTTAACGTAATATCCGAGCTGCCCCAAATTATGTGGTGAGCATTTGCATCACTGCCGCTTTTGGGGCTAGCTTCAATCCGGCGCTAGCATAATCCAATCACTAAGTCAGTGTCGGATTCTGATGAGACGAAGTCGAAACGCAAATTTCATAACTAATTTAGTTTATAAATTCGTAAGTGCTTAAATATTGATCATCGGAGCATTGCTGTTTCTGTATATGCGAGATTGCGGGCGTAGCAAAGTGGGACGGAATAAAAAAAAAGCCGGACATTGATATTTGCGACGAAACTATTGGTTATGGCACTTTGATGTCTTCGGAAAGGTTTCTTTATTTTTTAAGAAGTTTAATATAATGTTGGAAAATTTTGATTTAAGGGGATATACACGCAGATAAAAAAATAACTTTGCAAGTTGTTGCCAAAATTGATAGTCATGTATGGAAAGTTTGTAGACAAAATGTTCGGCTTTTTTGATTCCGTCCCACTGTGCGTAGGTACGTAGAGATGCTCGCAATAACATGATCACATGCGTGACTAGAGTTGTATTATCGCCAAGAAACGAGCGTTTGTATGTTACCAGCTTACTAGCCTGTACCATTTCCCATACACCATTTGATAGGTGTGGTTAGCTCGAACCAAACACTATTTTCCCGAGTGGGTACAAAGATTCGAAGTGATTTCTACCCATGGTGACGAAAGTTCAGACATGGCGTGTGTAAGTGAACATGAAAATTCCCGGATAATATCTTGTGGCTATTCGGAAACACCCTTCGTTAACAGGCTGTATGGCCGACGGCTTAGCGAAAATGTGTTCGTTGATTGCTGATACTTCAAATGTTGCCCAGCTAACTACCAATTACTCCATTCTTTTAAATTTCGATGCATTAATTTTCCATTCCCATCGATAAAACCTTTCACAGGTACTGAAGCCTGCATGATAGTGTTCGCTAACGGCAAGGTATCTCCAACGACCAACATCCTCTCAGGCTCAATGGAGGTCGATTTGGATATATCTGCGGTAGTACAAATAATGCCGATAAGTCCACTTTCGATACAAATTATATCCATCTAATACAACTGGCACCAGGAATGTCTTCTTCCGGATCAAATATAAACCATTTAACATCATCGATGTAAGCGGAATCTAACTAAACACTCGGCCATGTACGAAGAAGCCTTATCTATGTACCCGCCTGGGAAGTAGAGATTGATGGTGTAGTCTTCTACGGGGGCCCTAATTGCGAAGTATAAGGTTAGATTCTTTAAAAACCCTTTGCTTTAGTCAGTGAACATTCTGGTTTGCAAATAATTGCGCCCATATCGAGCCTTTCGCAGGGTCTGCTCTTCTACACTTTGTTTTTTTTTTTGAACGGGGCTCGTCTACCTATTTATCTTTTTGTGCCGCGAGGCATGAACTGCCTTCGTCGCAAACCATTGGGCCTACAGCTGCCTATTGTAGAAACAAGGCACGGTGTGGAAAATGCGGAGAGAACTATTTAAAGCTTTCCTACTGTGGAGACTCCGCACGACCTCTCAAAATAAGTGGTTCCTGGTCTCGGGAATCCTAGAAAAGTGCAGGAATTTTCACATAGGACATCAAAAACGCCAAGTTTCCCTACATTTCAGTTCCTACATTTTTTCCCAGGTTTTACATCATTGCATTGTGTAAAACCTGGTTAACTTCCAATGTAGATCTTTCACAATTTTAACATTATTCGCCAGGGCCAGGAAAACACTTTTGGGGATCAAAATGTGCTGTTCTTTCAATCGGATTAACCTTTGCTCGGTACCAGGTATTGAAGTTGTCGCTTGTCAAGTCCAAATCAAAGGCAAAGACTTATTGGTATTGTTTCCAAATACATCGCACCTCAGCTGGTTTAAGAAGACTTCAATTATCACGGTATGCCATGGGATTGTCTTCACGATGATAACCGATCTATCTAACTGGGTGATATTTGCGACAACTTCAGTATGAATACGGTGGAAATGACATAAATTCCTACTGCACCTGCAGGGCCAAACGCTTTAGATTTATTATTGTACTCGACCTCGCTACAATTAGTGAGCCCATTGATTGAAAGAGCTACGCGTCCACTATATCCGAAACAATCAAATTAAAACAAGAAATTCTTGCGGTGGAAGCGTGGACTGGTTTGATTCTATACGCTGCGATTAAATGTCAGACGAAACGAGTACCCAGTTCGAGCAACAGTGGACGGTCTCCCACTCGGTGGTGAGCAGAGAGCGTTCAGAATTGTACGCGAAAAGGTCTTATAAGGACTTTTTGAATGTCGAATCGCCCGAATTATTCCGAATATACGCGACGTTAGAAACACAAAGTGACTTGACGAAAGCTGAAAAACGCGGTTATTGGCACCGGTTCGTTGACGGATTAACGGGAGAAAAAATGTTTCAACTGGTGGCTAGGCCCTACGTTGTGTACTCGATTCAACCTTTGATTGAAATACACGCAACCAATAATCTTTCGGTGACAACAGCATTCCATGTAGATACACATTCAAATCGACGTTTCACGATGAAATGATAATGCTGTATATAAACGAAATGATTATTTTTTAATCGCACATTTTTATCTGACAGCATACATGCTCGCGCTAAGCATTGCAGTATATTACCATAACGTTCATCAGAAGATGACAGCTATGCATAGCTTCTATTCTATTTATTATGACAGTAGTGGAGTGGCTTGGGCGACCACTTCGTTACAGTTTCTGAGGAAAATATGCGAGTTCCTGAGTGCTTTATCTGAAAAATCATGCCAGATTACCGGATACAAATATTAGTTTGAGTTCCTTCGCACTGCTCTATTGCGGGTAATGAGAAGGCGGACACTTAGGCATTAGAATGTCATTTTTATGAAATATAGCGTAATTTCAACGAGTTTTTCAATATTTTTTAGAAAATTGTCAAATTTCATGGAACCATGGAAGCTTAGAGATCCCAAAGGTATCAACAAACCTTGGTTAAAGAGGATTGATGAGGGTCGTGACTTTCTTCGAGTGATATCTCGGGTCATGTCCAATAATTATACGTTGAATGCGCATCTCCGAGATATTGGGGTCGTGGAGAGAAGTTTTCACGGCATTAAATATGTTATCTGGTCGTGCGCCTAGTGTTGTAGCGTCAGATCTATGCTAACCAACCTCATTCCACTGCAAGATGCGCTGGATATCCTCGATCTCCCCTATATATCTCTCATATACATATTTTTAACCACCATAGATATCCAAATTTAGTTATCTCTTCTGTCTACCTGGCAATCAGGTCCCAAAAGAGCTCCCAGCGGATCCAAGGAGGTCAGTCGGCGGTCCGGTTCATGATGTCCTAACAGTGATCTTCCGTTTGCCAAAATGCTGGAAGTTAAAATTTCTTCTTCTCCCTGCCATTGTTGTCCGCCCTCTTTTCACTTCCCCTGACACGGTCTTTGCTACTCTGATGTTGAAACCAATCTCTCGTGTGTATGTCTTTTGCCTTCTTTATAAAAGTGTTTCTCTTTGTTTCAATTTTAAATCAAATAATATTTCTTTATGAAAAATTGCGAATTATATATTTAGTCATTTAGCATATTTCTAACAGCATCCTCTATTCTGAATAAAATGGCGTTAATATTTTTTTTGTGAATCGATTAGTATTCCTCGTTTTAAAAAATAAAAAATAATTTCAAATTTCAATGGATTCCTCATTATTATCCCTCATTTTGAAGAAATTGAAATTGTAAAGCACAGAAATTTGTAGCTGAATTAAAATATAAAATTATTGTATATCGAGAGTTCGGACGCATTCATTTTGTGCGCGAGACTTTCGAGTGGGTAATTCTCCCCTCGGTTATTTTCGAGTGGGTAGTACTACCCATACTACCCGCGTATTCTTCCGGCCCTGCATATTACTACGCTAATAGCGATCCTTTTTATGTATTATATGACTTAGTCTGCACTAATGTACGATAATCGTAAGGGAGGCAACACAATAGTTGTGATAAATTTTGTATAATGTGCATACACACGGTGTACCATTACACGATTGTGATAAAAATTCTATGCTTATACGATTTTTGTTGGTCATCCTTATACGACACCTGGTTAACTGGGTTAAAATCTTACGGACTAATCTTTTATCTTCTGCTGGCAGGAGCCAACCTTAGGTAGTGCTACTACGAATCGCTCATGTCTACCAACATGTCTCACGGCGGCAAAGACAGACTTGTACAGTTCAGGAAATAAATAATGGACTCCTGGTTTAGTCCACTTTCACGTCAATAATCAAGCTATAATATTTTAATACTCATGAAAAATGTTAAACATACCAATCAACAATATAGTGCATGTACTACTCCAAGGTATATGAAAGTACTCAATACAATGAGAACAATTATTATAATTGATTGATGATTTAATGGACTAAACAAACCAATGAAAATGACAATAATACGTTTGTTCTGAATTGACTGTCGCAAATTGATAACTGGTTTTCGATTCTTCTCGCGAAATGTCCATTCTCAATCCTTATACATGATTTAACAGTCATCATTTCACTCAGACAAGACCATGCGTATTACCTACGCACACAAAATGTCCAGTGGATTAGTTCCCTAGTTGATCAAATAAACACTAAAAAACAAAGAAATTAGTTTGCTCAATTCAAAGAAATGTCCGCTGAATTGGTATCACCCGGCGGATACGTGTTCCCTTACAATGCCATCAAATCAAACAACATTTAATATTACATACGACCAAATATGCGCAAATCTTAATATAATCAAATAAAGACAACTTATCTATTTTCAATAAAATAAGATTGGAAAAAAATAGATAACAGGGTGTTCATTTTGAAAGATAGCGCTGTTGATGAATCACCCAATAAAATTGTAAAAATTATCTAAAATATTCTACACAGCTAGTTTCTGTCTATAGCGATTATTTAGGTAGTAAATAGTCGGTTTGTTTGATATACGTATTGTTTTCCAATGATGGAATAACTGATACTTCAATCCATTTTGCATCGCGGCGTACACAACAGCTAATGTCGTGATGTACATATTTAAAAGTTGCTATAAATTTCCAATTTCCAAATTTTCCCAATCCTGCCAATCTTTGATATTTGTGCAAACTAGCTTATACTTACGCTAAACACTAAATTTTGGACTAAATTGAATCAAAATAATATTGCATTTTTTACTTGAAAATGATTGGCGCAAATTTATCTCCAGTTAAAAAATAAGCATGGATTAATCATGTAGCAACTGATGAAAATTTGAGAGGAAATGGTATGCATTGTATGCAACAGTTAGAAAGAGCATAGTATACGTAGTATTCCATAGCCTGCTATGATAATTGATTTTGTAGATTGAAATTGTGATTACAGAATTTATTTAAGTATTGAATGAAGTGACTTACTTTACTTGTGTCTCTACCTTAGCTATAAAGAATGTAAATCGAACAAAAATTTGATGGAAAATGCGGCACTTCCCACGTCACGCTTTGAAAAAAATCCGAAAATCCCGAATCTAACTGTCTCCAGAGCACTAAGAAGGTTCAATTGACACTAGAAAATCATGTCAAAATTTTCATCCAAATACCTTATTTGGCAAGCATTCTGTAGTTGTGGAAACCGGAATAAACAGGTACCATCAATGGTCAAATTTACCTAACTGAATTCCATCAGTGCGTCATTTGCCATTTTTGGAGTAGCAAAATGAAAAACCTCTGTGTTGGCCGGATTTAGTTTCAATGCACTATTCATAAAGCTTGATGTCGATACACTTTCACCCACAGGACATAACGACACAACACCTAATTTACAAAAGAAAGATTTTGTGTTACAAATTCAACTCGTCAGTAATTTTCTGTTATTTTAACAACTGAGGACACCAGCTTTATAACACAGCTTACTATGAAAATTGCATTATAGTCTAGTCTAGTCTACAGATATACAGTCCATACATGTCCTGGAAAATTGCAGACGTTCGCCTACAATTTTTCTTGTCAATGTTAATGTTTGTGGTAAATGTGATATGTGACACAATCATTAAAGCGGCCAGGCCAACTGTACAGCGTACAAAGTAAAGATGATTCAAAATTATACGGAAATTAAATTATTCATTTAATGAAGAATTTAATCAACGAACTATTTCAAACTTCGAATAAGGAAGAAACGCGGACAACCGTACCGATCGTTTCAATTTGATGGGGATTTGATAAATCAATGGGAGTGACTTGGCTAAGAGCTTACTATGAAAGTTGCATTTTTTTATAAACTTGTTATTGCATTCTGATCGGCACAAAAAGGGATGCCTTGGCATTACAATCCCTTTGTGGAATTTTCGTTTTTTTCAACAGACTCTGCAGCCATTTTGTAACCTTCAGAAACATTTCGTGGCTAGTAGTACGATCCTACTGACTTCGAGAATCCTTTCTGGTTGGTGCTCGAACATGTGACGACTGGTTTATGAGATCAGCACGCGAACCCCCTCAGAACTGCCGCACCAAGAGCACTGCAACAGTTAATAACTCAATCCAAACAGCCCCACAACGTATTAGAGCGTCTTTCCGAGACATCACTGTTTGTGACTTTTTGGATTCCGTGTCAAAGTGGTAAAAATTTGGTGTTAGTCTAACTGGTTCCAAGTTGGTGCTAGTGACTGATGTGATGAATTTCAAACAGGAAAGGGTTTATTTAAATACTTAGGAAGTGGATAAAAAATGAGATCCGGATTTGACTGTACATGTTTCTACGGCTGGCGTCTGAAGAATCGTACCTAGTAGCATCAAGCAGGTAAAAATTGTCAATTACATTCATAAAACTGTCAACTAATTTAGTTGTTATTACTTGAACACATGAGGTTTGATAATAAATTCAACGCAAATGGAATAATTTCGTGCTCAACCTTTACCACACTAGAAAATAAGACGAACGGCTAAATCGATTCGAAGTAACAGAAAGCTATACACGAGACAAATTAGTCTAGGAGCCGAATGCTTGCAGTGACTGCACGTTATAATAAAACAGCGTATATGTTGAGTAGCCGAGATAAGACTTCATCGGAGTTAGAGGCGTAGGTGTGATTACTAATTTTGTGTCTATGTGATGTATGAACGGCACCAATTTGAATCTATATATCGGGTGCCTGGCAACAATGAGGCTCGAGCTTAATTAGTAAGAAACCATCAGATGGCGTGATTCCTAAACGGTTATTCCGGCCTGGGCGGTTGCGAGGCCGTGAGGATCCATAAGCTCAACCTCCATCAATATGATTTAACCCTGGTCATAATATCGGTCATTTCGACCGAATTTTAGAAAGTTATTGGAAATCAGAGTAGAGTTTTAGGAAGCAGGATCTTTTTACTTCCGAGCGGAAATTCTGCTCCTTTCTAGATATTTTAGAATAATTTGCAGAATCTGCTCCTGGTACACTTAAGGCTTGATGAACAAACTTTAAAATATGCTTTAATTTCAAGACGACTATGCTTCCTGATGACTAATTACCGGGTTCCTCAACGATTCAGGCCTTGACTTTCTGTCAAATAGTATTCCAAGAATCTTTTGTATATTCCGAGGTCCACAAACAGAGACCGCGTTTGTTTAGAATACCATTATTTTGTCATTTCCCATCGTTCATTACAATCAGCCAGTGCGCACCAAATACCCAAACAACATACATTACGTAGGAGCATCAAGGCAATACAATCGGCCCTCTTGGAAGTTCTTGAGTCATTAACTCAAACCGTTCCAAAATTCTCATAGATGCAAAATAGTACGCTTGTTCTCAGAAACTTTGTAACATTTCCATTTTCGACATGCAAAACAAAGTTTAAATTTCTAATTGAAACCAAATACAATTCATCATCCGTGCGGTTGAGCAATGCACAGTCAGGTAACATGTCGAACGACGCATTTCCTCGGAAAATTTTCCTCGAAATTGTTTAATTAAATTACTAATCCACAAAATTGATCCGCTTTCCGCCCATTATTGGTTCCAAGCACAAAAGAATCAAGTCCACTTGAGGTAGCAACGGATCATAGCCGTGAAACGAGGCAGCAAAATCTTAGAATTCCAAACACTGAAACAAACCCAGTACCACGAAGCGATCTGAAGAACAAATAACACCAATAGCAGCAGCATCACAATCATCAACATCATTCGCATCATCACCGTCATCACCATCACCATCAGCGTCTCCGTCTCCGGTTGTGTCGCCATTACCGTGCGATCGGTCGTCCAACATCGGAGCGATAAATAATAAGACGAAACAGCACCAGAAGAACAGAATCTGGCGAGAAACAGTAAAAAAATGTAAAAATCGCGTTCACACCGATATTGATTCAGAGGCTGACACGGAGCTCTTGGTAAGATTTTTTTTTCTTCTGCCATTCTTCTCAGCGCTTTGAATAATCTAAAATCACAAGAAGACAATAAAAAGAGATTTAACGCGAGAAAACAGAACAAGTTGTGCTCGATGGACCTGGCTTGGTTGGTGAGTTGCGGGAATACCCAGGATGGGATATGGGATGGGGGAGGGGAAGGGCAGGCAAGAACGAGACCAACAAAATATTGCGGATGATCCAAAACTCCAAAAGTGTCGACGGAGTGCGCCTGAATATGTGTACAATCGCCAAAAAGGGTGGATGGAGAGGAGCACCAAACAAGCGGAAAAACAAGAATTGAGAACACGAAGAAAAGAAAAACTCACTGTACGAACTCAAATATAGCAAAATAAGCAGCAGTGAGAGAAAGAGTCATTTCAAGTAAAGGGGGTGGTAAATGGGTGGAGAGGAGTCAGTGGAAAAAATATAAACAGTGTAAAACAGGGCTTTTCTCCCACCCAACGCTACCAAATCGACCTGCCAACTTCACCTCCTCCCGGACGCTTTACTTTTCCCCCACGCCACACCACCCCATCGTCCGGACCATGCCTCGGGAACACCGAAAAGGCAGCGAGACGAACAAACGACGACGATGACGACTTCGTCCAAAGGAGCCACTTTATACTGATTTTCTTATATTTTGATTATTTTTATCCATATTCATCTCGGTACTCTTGACTCTTCTTGGTCTTATTCCGGTGTGTTTGACGGCCTGGTTGGTCTCTCTATCTGCTCTGGTTCATTCTCACGGTTACCAACACAGCTGGAACGAAAACCAAGAGTTACCAACACCACCCAAAACTGTGCACATCACATAGTAGGTACAGCGAAACAGAAACACTAGCAGAAACTTGGAAAGAAAAATGAACTAAAAAACAATCGATCGTCGTAGCAGTAGCATTCAGAGGGCTTGCGGGCAAAAAGACAAGGCAAGAATACGAGCGAGAGAGAGAGTTCCTCCAGAAGGCAAGTAGCACCAAAGCGAACCGAAACCGACCATCAACAAGAGCGCACCACACCGATATGAGACACAAACAGTTAGCCCGTAACCGTGCTGTTAAAGCTAAGTGGAGAATAAACACGACTCTAGTGTGGGGGCAGCCCCCGCCTGGTCCACGCCGGTCACCTAGCAGGGTCGACGGTGAGGGCTTTATGCGCAATGTTAGACTTTCAGAATTAGATACTCAGGACTGTAAAGTTATCAATTCTTAATTAGTCATACTGAATGTAACTGTTCGTAGGTTTCTGAATGTTAATCAATTTGTTCGGACAACTTTAGATTCTATTTACTAGATCTGTGTTTAACTCTGCAGTCTAATTAACCTTAGGAAATTATTTACTGAAACGTAATCTTCATCATGAAAAAGAATTCCAGAATTTGCTTGTTATAACAATAATTTATAATAAAACGCCATCAGAAACTGTAATCAAAATAAACTGGCTCAAATGGCTTGCAAATTTTTGCAACTAATGTCGTTTTTCAGTGAGAAAAACTGTGGCAGTAGATTGCACTGGTTTTGCACTTTCTAGCAGAAGTGGGAATGAAACACGTCTAGTAGCATGCTCTTCTGCTAGAAAATGCAACACCACCACCCCGGGTTTTTTCAATGAAAAAGCCCATAAGATAGTCACATTCATGCACTTGGAAATGCTCTTATGGAGACGCCATGTAGTTCATAAATATTTGTACAAATATGGAACAATTCAACTTTGTAGAAACTCGACAAAAATAATTCAAAAGTAAAAACTGTATTTTGAAATTAGTCACGAAAAATGTTCCATATTTCAATAGAGAGAAAAAATAGACACCTAACGATTCAGCGAAGTATGTGGGAACGATTTTTTTCTACAATTTTGCCAAAGACCCCGATCCTGAATATGAACATGAGTAGATTTCAGATCACACTACTCGATTGCATAGAGAATCAACAAATGGGGCCTGGGAGTAGCTATCTATCCACAATGTAAACGTTTCGAGAGTTCTATACTTTGAAATGTCAATAGCGGCGCCGGCCACTTCCATACAGCCATCGTGGAAGGGAAGGAATGTTAGTGTAACAAACATTGTTATGAAGACCGTGTATACCTATGCATCTCCACGTTTGTCACGGGAAGGAGTTTGTAGGATGAGGTAAAGAGTTACACAAGTTTGGATTCACCTTGATGAGTGGTACGTTATATGCAACTCATGTTATCATGTGTTTATTGCTTTCAAAAATTTATGATAAATTTAGTGTCTGGACTAAGTTTGTGCCGGATTGACGCTAGCTCCAAAAAAACACTTTGGAGTTTTTGAGCAAATCCCTAGCCCTGCGCGATGTCTCGCAAGAAGATGAAGCGTCGGATTCTGTTGTTGTTCGGCCAATAAACAAAACCTGTGATATTTTAGATATTGTCTAACTAGCGCCAATTCGACATTTTGACATTTTGACATTTTGACATTTTGACATTTTGACATTTTGACATTTTGACATTTTGACATTTTGACATTTTGACATTTTGACATTTTGACATTTTGACATTTTGACATTTTGACATTTTGACATTTTGACATTTTGACATTTTGACATTTTGACATTTTGACATTTTGACATTTTGACATTTTGACATTTTGACATTTTGACATTTTGACATTTTGACATTTTGACATTTTGACATTTTGACATTTTGACATTTTGACATTTTGACATTTTGACATTTTGACATTTTGACATTTTGACATTTTGACATTTTGACATTTTGACATTTTGACATTTTGACATTTTGACATTTTGACATTTTGACATTTTGACATTTTGACATTTTGACATTTTGACATTTTGACATTTTGACATTTTGACATTTTGACATTTTGACATTTTGACATTTTGACATTTTGACATTTTGACATTTTGACATTTTGACATTTTGACATTTTGACGTCAATATTCAAGCTACAATATTTTATACTCATGAAGAAATATGGTAAACGTGATAGTAATATAGTGCATTTACTACTCCAAAGCATATGCAAGTACTCAATTCAATAAGAACAACATAATTTATTGTTTATTTAATGGACTAAAAGCGAACTGATGAATATGACAATTAAACTTTTGTGCTGACATGACTGCCGAAAATTGGAATTGGTTTTGAAGTCCTCTTGCGAATAGTCAATTCTTAACCCTCATACATAATTCAAAAGTCTCAATTCACTCAGACAGGATCATGCATATTACCCACGCACATTAAAGACCGAGTGGATTAGTTTCCTAATTGGTCAAATAAACACTAAACAAACAAAGAAACTAGTTTGCTCAGACTAAAGAAATGTCAGTTCGATTGGCATCAACCAACGGATATGTGTTCCCTTACAATCCCACATACTACAAAATATGTGCAATTCAGAATACAACGAAATAAAGACTGCTTACTTATTTGTATTAAAATAAGATCGGAAAAACTTAGTTGCAGGTGGTTCATTTTCAAAGATAGCACTGCTGATGAGACACTTTGTAAACATTTGTGATAATCATGGTTTATTGAAATTCAAATATAAATAATTGGGGCAAACGATATTTCTTGTTCAACTACATACAAGGTCAATAATCGAGGTATACTTGGACAAAAATGACAATAAGGATTGAAGAGAAACAGAGAAAGAGTGGCTAACGCTTAAATGGTCGGTGCTACCAGGCATCCGTTCACTACAAGCATGTGCGTCGGTCGCTACTCATATGATCTATAGTCAATATTATATAACCATGTCATCACTACAATCAAATACCGATCGAGGGTAAAAAATCGTATCTCGGTCGAAAGCTTGTTCGGAAATAGGTAAATGATCAGTCTCAAATAAATTGTGAATCACATCAGATGCGTCAATTTATACACCATTCGTTTATATTCAATAGTGCAATAAATTACGGAAAGTTTCTGCCAAATCTATAAGTGATATCGAGCCGATTTGAGGTATTGCACCGAAAACCCAGAAGTGTTCGTTTCTCAGATCCGGGCCAAGGTTGAGTGGTGAACAAGGATATTTTTTTGGAAAAGAAACGCCTGAGTTTTGATATGTTAGAAGAAAATTTTCGTCTTCTAAGTTAGTAAAAAATGAAAAAGTTATATTAAAAAATTGGATTTTGATTAATTTGACTTTTCACTAAGGGTCATAATATGTTTCAACTACTTTTACGGTGGGCAATATAAATAATATAGTTTCATTCCCACGATCAATTTATAAACTCTAAAAGACATTTCTATCTTTTAAATAGTGGGTAGGGTTGCTCTTAATTCATTAAAATCTGAAAATTAACTTTTTAATGGTTCGAGATAGTTTCGTAGTGTTTCAGAAAATTGAATCAAATCAATTATTAAAAAACTTTGTCGAAGACACTGGAGCTCTATGTCGTACACTGCTTATTTTACAAAAACATTACCAAAAAAATTAGGGTGTTTCTAAAAAAATTGTTTTATTTATGTAACTTTTTCGGTTTTGATTTTTCGTTTAAATTACTTTAGAAATACTTTCAGAAATTTTAACGTAGAACGGTTTGTTTCAATATACTGAACCTCTAACTTTTTTCGTTAGAAAGTAATATATATTTTTACTAAAATCAAACTATTTCCGAGTATTTGCATGTATTTACCATTTTTGGTGATGAATACTATAAAGAATGATAGTTTATATGACAGCAACGGCGTTTAATATTAACTGCCCTAAACGAAAATAATGATATGATAAAACATACAGTTATATTTTTTATATAAAACTTCTCATAACTTTTAAAAAGAAAATAGTACAGTAGCTGATACATATGAACAGATTATGCGCCCTAAAATAATCTTCAAGTTGTTCAAAGGTTACATTAGTGTAAAATAAAAACTACAAATGTTATATAAATAAAACCGTGTTTTAAGCATCACCTAAATGTTTACACTTGGATTTCTCATACAATGGAAATTACGCAAGATAGAGCTTGGGTGTCTTCAACAAATTTGTCTAAAATATGTTGTTCTACAACTTCATTGCAGACAGCCAAGCTCTATCTCGCACCGTTAAAAATTTCAATTTTAGAATTATAAAATTGATAAAATTAGAACCACCCTAACTGCTATTCAAAAGAAAAGAAGGGCTTTATGAAATACAACAACTTTGCTAAACATATTATAAGGCTAAAGTATTCAATTTTATCAAAAAGAAGTTATAAATGATTGGTCATGTTTTTGCAAAAAATTACAGAAAAGGCATCCTGAAAATTCTACTAACATAAAAACACGATTTCCAACATTGTTTACCTTTTTTTTTAAATTTTACCATAACTTTGTACGGAGAGGTGCCACTGTTTAGCAGTCCAAAATAATGTACCGATATTTTAATGATTTTGGATGTGACATTCCTTCTTGCAAATTTGTACACACATGTTATCGAAAGTAAAAAACCGATGGGATGTCTAGTCTAGTATAGACTACACATACACAGCCAATACATGTAGAGATCCTGGAAAATTGCAGACGTTCGCCCACAATTTTTCATGTCATTATTAATGTTTGTGGCACATATTGAATATGACACAAGCATTAAAGCGACCAGGCCAACTATGCAGCGTACAAAATAAAGATTCTAAATTAAATTAAACGGCAATCAAATTATTCATTTAATGAATAATTTAATCAACGGATTATTTTGAATCTTGAATAAGGAAGAAACGTGGACAACCGTACACAACCGTTTCAATTTGATGGGCGTTTGATAAATCGTTGGGAGTGACTTTGCTAAGAGGGTTAATGTCACTCCTTTGGTTCCTGGGATGGGACAACGGTATTAAGACCTGTCCTGGCCTATGAGCCTAGGTTATTGCGCCTTTATTCGCTCTCTCTAAAATAAAGAAAGTAAGGTACAAGAAAATGATAGCCGAGACCTCGGGAGCCGTCGATGATGGAGCATGTGTGCCACTATGGACCTATCTGTGAATATCTTTCGTGGCATGTTGCTTTCAAAACAAAATAAGTACATACAAGAACAAGATAAATTGGGTTAATCTCACCAAAGGGTATTCCACTGGTACCGTTGACCGCTTCGTCGTAGACCGAAAAAGCAACTCATTTTGCAATGCATTCGAGGACAGTGGAATTTGAACCAATTTATGTATCCATCTTGATGTTGGTATCCGAAATGCGTTAAAAGAAATTCTGTGTAAGCCTTTCCGAGCCCCTGGGAACTCCTTGCTCGCCAATTCTCATTGCCCGATTTTCGCCACGTCTCCGAAAGTGTGCCAGAGTAGCTGGGCTTGATGCACTATACTTCATTTTCCATACTTTATTGATACAATGTCACGCTCCAAGACGGAATTCGACGAAAAACTTAATCACAAAAATTTGACGGCAGTCACTTCTTTTTGTGTCCCGCACGCATGGCTAATACGATTCCGAAAGTAAAAAACCGATGGGATGTGTATCAAAATGACCACGTTGATATTGAAAAAGAAATCTTTAACTGTACAGCAAAATCAGTATTTAATTGAATGAAAGAAATTGAAGCTTAAACCAAATAAAAGTTTCGATGGTGAATTATAGCTCCTTTTGAATATGAAATAAAAATTCACTGACCTCAAAATTTCTTCTTACACTGCAAAGAAAATGAACAATAAATCTCAGTATCATTTTAGCTTATTAGGAAAAGTGTCAACCCATTTTTTCTAAACTATTTGATTATTCTGAAAAGAGATTCGCAGAGTAGGATTCAAATTGAGTCTTTCTTTATTTCTCTTGGCAGCAAATACTCGCCCGCACTCACTCTTACCGATGGTAATCTTCGGATAATGATGCGGTGTGAGCTTTTTATACGGTCTAACGACGTTCCTTGCCATCTCCGGCTCTAAACCCACGTTTACTTTATTTGGTGTGCAATACCCACCAGGAGCTTCGAACTGGAAATAATGTTACTCATTTTATCTACGGCTATCCAATACGATACAAAGAGTGTAATACCATCGTTTGAACCAAAAATGGTTGTTAAATTTATGGCTGTGCCCGGTACCTCCAAATAAACAGCCAGCACAACTGGTAAAACAGCTAATTTAACAGTCCGTAATTGTGACCCGTAAGTGGAAGAAGCAAGGAAAAACACACAAATACCATACAAGCATTATTACTATAACGGCAACGAGTGGGAAGTGAATGATCTCAAACATACACTCGACGAGGAAGCACATGTTTCTCCGAGGCGAAAGTCTGATATGCTGAACATTCGTTTTTCATTTACGATTACTAACTCTACTACTTAGGACCTAGGCGTCATTAAAATTTGAGGAATCTTCTATGGAATGCCACAGTTAATAATTTGCACCGTTAGAACTTAACAATTTATCGATGGATTCTATTCTTTTATGCATCAACCAATTCTGAAATATCCGACTTGAATATTGTTAACAATAGTTCATGTACTATAGCAGTACACATCGGTGATATTTAGACTTTGGCGGATTATTATTAATTACTTTAGCTGTCCCTTGTTCAAGATTTAACGATGATGATGATTTGCCTAGTTGGATCGCCAAAACAACAAATATAGGAGTAGAACATATGACTGAAAACTACGAGATCATTAGGGTAGCCTTGATTCTTCGGACGTGATTTGGTCAAAAGGTTTACTGCAGTGCACAGTACTGGTTAGCGTATCTGTGCGTGAGTAGGTTTACAACAGGACACTGAAATAAAATCTGATTGCCGAAAATGAAAATTACATGAAAGTGGATCATCCCGTGTCTAAAATATTACCTCACTAAACAATGTTTTCTGCACGTTTAGTGAGGTAAAACTTGCTTACAAGTTGATGATTTGGCAAAGCATCTGTAGTTGTGAAAGAAAAACTAACTTTCATCACTGGAGCGACTATGAATGCCCAACTTTTCAAGAAGTAGTGGTTCCAGACGCACATTTTGCAACTCATTTAAACACATAGAGGGTCCGTGAAGTTTTGGATTAACTTAACTTTTGGCGATACTTCTGTGCAAGAAATAAAGGGAAATATTCATTCGAAAGCATGCCAAACTTTGAAGAAAAATCTGATTTTATGCGGCCAAATCCTGTTCCTGCAGAGTTCGACATTTAGTTTTTTCGTACATGATCTGGAATTCCTAACTCCGACTTGACCACCGAAATGATCATGTATATGGAGTGAACAGTTGTTTTTGACCCAAGTTCTGCCATCCATTATGATAAAAGTCGATTTTCAGAGTAACTACGTAAAGTTTCCGCACACGAGTTTGTGCGATGCCAAATCGTTTTTTTCTCTTCTGCCCCTTGTAAACTTGAGTCGATCGTGTTGACAAAACCGACGGGCATATATTTCAATGTTTTTCTTTGTCGCTGTTTCAGAATAGATTCCACTAAGGGAGCTTTTGAAAATATTTCATCAATTTTAAGGTACTACTTGGTCGGTTATCTCAAGTCATGAAAACTATTCAGATTACATATTTCATTTTAAAGTTTGTGTCAATAAATTAAATACATGATTTGGCAAGCGATCTGCTCATATGGCAAACAGAGTGCGCCGTTCGTGACTGTCGAGACTGTAAACGGGGAGATCTACCTCAAGGAGTGTCTACAGAAGCATCTACTTCTTCTGTTGAAGCAACACGAGCACCCCACGATCTTCTGGCCGGATCTAGCTTCGTGCCACTATTCAAATGTTGTCCTGGAGTGGTACGAAGGTCATTTTCGTTACGTTGCGTTGCGTTGCGTTGCGTAAGCACGGTATACTTCGTAGATTGCAGACTGATGACTCTCATTTCCAGCCAGACTACTTGAGGAGCATTGTTTGGGAATAACAATTGATCCAGTCCAAGCGAGAATTTCGCCTGAGAACCACCATTGCGGGCCACGACCATCTTTACCGTAGCTTGGGATATGAGAAAGGAAGTGTTGATGTGGTACTTACTTAACGGAAGGCCCCGACTGAGTGACACTCCCATAAGTACCACGGATTGGGTAGTGGGTGGGTTGATAGTCAGGATTCGCCTCAAGCAAGCGATGCGACTGAGAATTTATTTTCGTTTCGTTAAGAAGTTTGAATAGTTTATTGACTAGGATACGTAAATGTTCGCGATGCGAAGGTGTTTAACCTCTGGATAACCGTTTATCGAGAGCTTGTTTCATCGAAAACAACTTGAATTCCAGACAGCCGGCTGTCGGGAGTGTTGTCGACAATATAAAATGGACCATAAATTATTGATTTAATTTAATTGATTTATTGGTCTAAAAGTGAGCCAATGAATATGACAATAAAACGTATGTTCTTCGTGCTGGTATGACTGCTGCGAATTGATAGATGGCTTCTGATTCTTCTCGAGAAATTATCAATTCCCACTTTTTCACTCAGACAATACCATGCGTATTCCTCACGCACATTAAATGTCTAGAGGATTAGTTCCCTATTTGGTCAAATAAACACTAAACAAACAAATAAATTAGTTTGCTCAGTCCAAAGAGATGTCACCTAGATTGGCATCAACCGGCAGATACGCGTTCCCTTGCAATGCCATCAAATCAAAGAACATTAAAAATTACATACGACACACTATGTGCAATTCTGAATATAATGAATAATAATAATATAATTATTTGCAATAAAATAAGATGGAAAAATTAGTTGAATAACCAAGGTAGTTCATTTTCAAAGATAGCACTGTTGATTAATCACCTTACAAAATAGGTGATAAGGTGATAGGGACGCGGACGAAAATAGCTGACCACTGCCCTGGAGTGGTACGAAGGTCACTTTTGTTCCCAAAGACATAAACCCCCTCCTCTCTCCTCCCACCGCACCGGAACTAAGGTCCACCGGAAAATACTCAGCAATTAAGAAGCAGGCACTACAGAAGCATCCCAAGGAAGTCAAATCTGAGGAAGATATGAAGAAAAAGTGAGTTTTCGTACAGAAGAATCTGCAGCCAGATGTTGTACAAAACCTAATGAATGGAGTGTAAGGGTCGAGCGTACGGTTATAGTATTGAAGATGAATGAAATAAGTATGCCAAAAACTTACTAATGGATTATATTTTATTGTGTGAAAATTTAAAAAGGATCGACCCGCTAGGAAATTTTCTACAGCGTTTTTTCCTTGATTTTTGTCCACGCGTAGTAAAAATAAATTGACACAAAGCTCAATCAAGCTAATCCATTGAACCGTATCAGATTTACGAATACAAAGCCTACCCACATGGAATCACTACAAGACCGCTGAAATATTCACCTGAAGAGTGAAATTTTAATATTTTCTTTAAAAAAACTGTTAGGTGCAAATAGACTAGTAATGTTGGGTACCAACCGATTCCAGTTATGTGAAAAATATTCAAATATCGTTTTAATTTTTTTCTCTGATTTGAATGCAAATTGCCTGAAAATTCCTGGTTTTTCGGGTCAAAATTAATATCCTGAATTTGACTGGTTTTACAGTTTTTATTTCATAAATTGATATTCTGGGAATGGGTTCACAAACACTACAATTCCCCTTGTTCGATAAAATTGGCGGAAGCCAAAAAGAACTTGAAACAGTTTGTTCAACTTCAACGGAAGCGTTCTAACTATATCTACTAAAAATCTACAGATAAATCAAACGATAAACAACCACGCTGCTCCTTATTTTCGAACGAACAAATGGATACATATCCAACCCGAGTCTGATGTCGTTCGCTGCAAACTGCACCGAAACCGTTCATCCCGTTTCCGATAAGAACGGTAACCACCAAACAACTTGCGGTGGAGTTTATTACGAAAGGCAAAGCCAGAGCAAACAAGAGCGAGCGAGCAAGCAAGCAAGCATGCATGCATACTAAAACTGCTCGTTTCTCATAGCATCATAGCAGTCCGTGGCCCGAGAGCCGGGTGGATCTTGGGGGAGTTTGTGAGTGAATTTCGAGTCAAGCGCCTTGGACTGTGGTGTGTGGAATGGAATTGGGTGGCGATTTGACGGGTGAACGGTTGGCGGTGGTATTAAGCGGGGGAAGGGAATGTAAGAAAATCGAACGACTCGGTCCCGAATGGCAGAGAAAACCGACCCGAGACGTTTGGGCTTGTACGCGGAGTGAGTGAGCGAGTGAGTGAGTATATACCACACACCGGGGCAAGTATGTATCAGAAATTGAATAATCTGAAGGGCATACACTTAGCACACGGTTTGTCGCTGTCGACACACAGAAGAGCCAACAGTGCGCCGGCGGTGGTCGGCGGGTTGCGCGGCGGCGGCGGCGGAAAGAAGTGGTGGTGGCCTGGTCTGGCTGGCTGGCTGACTGGCTGGCTCTGCTGACTGGCAATAGCATGGCATATAGAAGAGGAGAGCCACTGCCTTGACGGCAGAGGAGTAAAGACATAGGCAGAGAGGTCACCACGCAGAAGGGTGGGTGAACTGAACCGAGGATGGATGGTCGAAGAGGGTGCGCTGGACACGAGAGGCTAGCAGCACGATGGGTGCACAAGACGACGGACGGGGCGGGCGACATGGTGGCAGCAGCAACAGCAGCAGTCGAACCGAATCGAGAAATCAAATAATGAAAAAGAAAGGAAATCGGTAGCTGTTGGTGAAATGTTCCGTGAAATAAATGATATTAATATTTAATATCTTATAATACCCTTCTTGGAATGATTCATTGAACTGTTTTGAGGTTTTTATATCATTCACGGGAAACCTGAAATAAGTGTTCATTTTACGAGGTTATATTATATTAGTTATATTATTCGATACATTTTAAAAATGATGTTGAAGGAATCGCCTTGTATTCAGGAGACTACGAAGAACCATGCGTCTCCAGAAATTGTCCATTTTGTATTGAGATTATATTTTACATAAATATCTTGATATCCTGCATACATAGAGGTATCATGTCTTCAACAAGGTTTTTCTAATCATATTTTACTTTACTGAAGACACTAAGTCTCTAAATATTGTTTTTCGAAGAGTTGATTCTCCATAATGGCTCCTAAAGGGGTGAATTATTTTTTTCAAGAAAGGTACAGCATTCTGTTATAAAACATCTTAAAAGGTCATACTTAGTTGCGTTTCGGCTTCGCCTCATCAGAAACCGACACTAACTTATTGTCGGAATATTTTCACCCTAGTGAGAAATTTTGGTTTTTACCAAATTTTCCCCACATAGGGTGAAATATAGCATAATCCTAAAAGGTGCTGAACCACCAAAATGGACGGTTTCGAAATTGTATGAATTTTTTAGCAAAAACCGTGTTTGAGCATATATTACAGTATTCTTGACTTTAAGAGAGCATAACTTAATTCTTGTGAATTTAGCGGAAATTTTAACTTTTAACGAGCTTTTTTTAATCTTATAATATTTTTCGGAAATTTGTAGTTTGAAACAGTCTTTGTTGCTTTGCTTAAATTATATTGTGAGACCCTTCGATTTGCTTAAATAATATTTCAAGTGTTTCTAATTTTACCAATATCTAAAATTTAACTTTTCAACAGTTCTAGATCGAGCTCGACTGTCTTCAATAAAGTTGTAGAACACCACAATTCAGACAATTTGACTGAATACATGCAAGCTCTATTCCTCATACTTTCCATTGCACGAGAAATCCATAAGTGAGCTTTTGGGTATTCCATAAAAAACGGTTTTATTCGAATAACTGATGTAGTCTTTACTTTACACTATAGTAACCCTCAGGCAACTCAAAAAAAAAATTGGGGCGCATAACTTCCATTACACCAACTACTAAACTATTTTCCTTTCAAAATTATGAGAACTTATTGGTAAAAAAATTTCTCAAATATTATAAATCATCAAAAACGGCAACGACGATATTTTTATATCTTCTAATATTTATTAAAAAATAGGCAATTTTTGAAAAATGTGCTAATAACTTTCTAACAAAAGAATCTAGAGGTTTGGTATTCTGAGACAAACTATTCTTCATCAAAATATCTGAAAATTTTTCTAAAGCCATCCAAAAACACACAAAACAAAAAATCAAAACTACGAAAGTTATAAAAATAAAATTATTTTTTTAAGAAACCCCCTCAATTGTCTTGGCAAATTTCTTGTATTACGAAAAGTACGAGATATGAGCTCCAGCGTCTTCGACAAATTTTTTTATACGATTTTCTTCAATTTTCCGTCCGCTAAACTTTATTTCGAACAGTCTGCTTCCGTCCAGAAAAGATATCACTCATGAATATTGCATCTGTGCCATAGAAGTTCAAATACCGTTATTCCCGTTTCTGTGCTATAGAAGTCAAGTACCACAATTCTCTTTTCGACAGTAAGGATTGTTTTAATTGAGACAACGTTCAGTGATGGTGAGAAGAGATTTTTGCGGCGTATTTGCATTTTCCCGTATTAAGTTTGCGTGGGTCCAAAGTTAGACCACCTATACGAGACGTGGAGCGCGTGCTGAAAGAAAATGTGTTTGAAGCAAACTGCTGTTATGTATATTCGGTTTCACCATGTACGTGTCGTTGTACTTATAGAATTCAAAAGTCATCTCTTCTTAGTAGAGACGGTCGGGTTCGGGTTTTTGGACCCGAAACCCGGACCCGACCCGAACCCGACGGGTTTCGGGTCGGGTTCGGGTACTATAAATTTAAACTTCTCGGGTTCGGGTCGGGTTGTCAAATTTGAATTTCTCGGGTTCGGGTCGGGTCCAGATTTTTAAATTTTCGGATCGGGTTCGGGTTATTCGAATTTGAAATATTTGGATTCGGGTCGGGTACGGGTTTTGATCAGATCACATTTCTTGACAATGTTTATGTCTATACACAACACCCTGTCTCTTTTTCTAGTAACTAATTGTCATATTTTCTGATGCTCAAATATTATATGTTTGATTAATGTACAAAATTTCTTCTCTTTAGATTCGTAAACTGCGCGACTTATTTTATTTTTTAAGCGTGCACTCATGAGAAAGCATTCAACAATAAGTGTTTCGCATCCAATATCTATTTGCGATTTATTTTTCATGATAATCATCAATAAACCAAGTCAAAGGAAATTTGTCAGAAAATATTGGTTCAACTTTCCACTACGGGATATAAATTTCGACATACTTTGAATGCCGTTGCAGCCCGGGGACAAACCAGTAACGAGAATGACGTCGTATAAACTGTCGAATACGAAGTGCCAATTGGGTCATAAAGCTGTTTTTGGTTTGTTCCGATGCATTTGACGTTAATGATACGTACTCGATTTTTTTCACATAGGCAAAATTACAAACCCATTGAACTACCATGATCCCCTATCCTTTTGCTAGAATGACTGTTAAAAGTTCTAACCCGTGTCGCTAAATCCACTGTCAAGGAAGACCGAAAGTGTCATACGAGGACATTTTTGTAAAAAAAAATATTCAGAAGTTTTACGGGTTTAGCATACATAATGCTATATTTAGTAAATCGGTTTATGTAATAAAAGGAGAAATTTATTATTCATTTAATGACCCAATTGCCAAGGCTTATTTAATATATGCAATAAATTATACAAAACTACTCTTGCAGGAATAGTTTTCGATAACAAATTAGAAATTTTGGTTAAGTACGACGGGCAAGGTTGTTTGAAACTGTCATCAATAAGCGTTTTGTTTCCCCATGAGTTAGCCGCCGTTTTTCCTACTTTCCGGTTAAGATATCGACGATTTATAAATTTCTTAGAACATTACAAATTCGAAGTTGGTTTATAGTTTTGCCATAGACAGATATAACTATCGTGTAAGGTGCTACTTCAAGTTCAAGTGATTCTATAATTATTAGATGAGCCTAGGATCCAACTCGAGTGCTTAAAATTTAAAATATTTGGGTTCATTGATTGATTCTTCGTATTAATAAGATGGGTTCGGATCCGATTTCTTCAAATTATAAATTTTCTGGTTCGGGTCGGGCTCGGGTTTTTCGAATTTTGAAATTCTCGGATTCGGGTCGGGTTCGGGTTTTTCGAATTTTGAAATTCTCGGGTTCAGGTCGGGTTCGGTTTTTTAAAATTTTAGAATTTCGGGCTCGGGCCGGGTTCGGGTTTTTTAATTTTCAAGCTCTCGGGTACGGGTCGGATTCGGGTTCAAAAAAATTAAAAGCCGACCATCTCTATCTCTTAGCTAACGACATGTTGAGTGTGACAATGGAATCGAGGTACGACCAGGCCCGTAGCGTGCGGTAGGCCGGGTTGGCCCCCGCCAAGAACGCGAGCCTTAGGGCGGGTGTTGGAATCTTGATCTACTTTGTAAAATAAGTGAAACAAGTGGAATAATATAAATTAAGTCAGAATAAGGGTGTCATTTTCAGGTAAACACTAAATCCACACATGAAAAACTAGAATCGGCAACCACACCGTCAAACTCAACTTCGTGGGCGGGCATGTAGGTATAAAATATTTGTCTCCAGTAATGTCAATTGCTTTCTTTACACAGGTTATCTCCAATCTGAGAATATCTGTGCGAACGTTCAAGATACTTAGCGGAAGATCTTTGATCCCAAAGTAAATCAGATATGGTCCGATGGAGTTTAATGTGTATGATTTTGAACGATAAGTCAGATTCATCGATGACGAACCTTGTTCGCCATCCGAGAAGATGCGAATTGTTTTTCCCTGTAAATCGTCTGCTTAGTAAATTGATCTAAACTTACCGTTTCCGGAAAAATACCATCGCCTTCAAACACCGCAATAATGATATTACAGCTTAATTTGCAGTGAACTTTTATATAACAATTCACAACACTTTAGTGGACTGTTGGTGATCTATATTGATGGCTTTACCCGAAATTGGCTGGAAAATTTCGGTTTCTTGCATCCTTTTTAAAATTATCGTTATTTTCTTTTTCGAAATTGAATAAAAATCGATTAAACTTCGACCAATGTGTTAATTCTGCTTAATGAGGTTCGTCCTCTGCGCACTTTATGTGAAGAAATAACAATCCTGGGAGTCCTAGGATTTTTTCGACTGATTTTTCGCGAAATGGCGCACTTATGAGTGAAAAATATTCTATATTTCATGCAGACCATGTAGGTCAGATGAAAAATAAATAAATAAATAAATAAATAAATAAATAAATAAATAAATAAATAAATAAATAAATAAATAAATAAATAAATAAATAAATAAATAAATAAATAAATAAATAAATAAATAAATAAATAAATAAATGAATAAATAAATAAATAAATAAATGAATAAATAAAAACGATGTTAATCTCATAAAAACCGACACAAAATTGTCGATTAAAAATTTAACCAATAAAAAATTAAAAGCCTACGTACGTCGCTTGAGAAACCAATTTCGAACATACTGTGAACATTTCAAAACGATCAAAAGTCATTTGTTTGAGTTACGTTTCCGGTTAGTTAAAAAAATATGCTTTCGGAAAAAACGCGGACAGACCTGTCCCTCCCCGCGACGCCAAAGAGGTTACTCCACAACCAGATATCGGTTCATCAACACATGAATCAGGGCCAACGGTTCTACTTCTCAACGAACGCGGCTGTGATTGAACCCAGACCTAGGGGCAGATCACTCTAGGAATGTATAACAAATTTGCATCAAATTAGAAAAAAAAATGCATTCAATTTCCATTTTTGCATCAACTTTGCACTCCCTCGCAGAGAAGATTGTTTAACAATCGTCCAACGGTGATCCACTTTGTTCGATATTTTGTTGAATGTAGGGCTGGTTTGCATTACGAATTTCTATTTTGATGGAAAGAAATGCATTTAATTTCGTTGATTTTTAAAAATGCATCGCAAGTGATCTGCCCCTAGACCCAGACTCGCTGGGCTGAGTGGCGGTCATGCTTACCACTCAACGACAGGCGCCGCCTTTGATCAAAATTTGGTCAAGCAAGAATTATTTATCAAAAAAATATTTTTCGCGAGTTCCATTAGCATAAAATACAGAATAGTATTCAGCTAAGCTTTCGGTTGAGCGTTTTTTACTACTGCCATCAAATTTTGTCCATACACCCCGTCCACTTTGTTCGCCACAGCCAGTTTAATTAAACAGTTTTGGTCTTCTCCATGTCCTTTTTTCCGGAATGGCAGGATTCAAAATCCGGCCAAAATATCAAAGCTGTTCAAAACCACAGGTACAGAAATGCTGCCAAACCAGATGTTTCTATGTGAACCTCAATAGCTTCATATGCGTGAAAATATCGGTCACTATTCTCATCCAGTTGGCATTACGCTGGTAACAATTAGTTTGGCCACTTCTAACGATTTCGCTAAATCGGCGTGCAAGTAGTTCGGATTCAGGCGATATGCGAGCAAAATTTCGCTGTGTTAGCATCTGTCGGCACGCAGCAAATGTTCCACAGATTTTTGGAACATCGTCCAAAGAAATGCATCAAATCGACCAAATTTTGATGGCGAAACCTACGAAATTTTTAGTTGCTTTGAAAGGAACCAATTTATCGATAATTCATGCAGGTGTCGGAATTGCATGGATGATTTCGGATAGTTTCGGATTCAAATTCGTTGAAAAACAACATTAAAATCCGATAGAGGGACAATTTAAAGAGAGAAAAACAAAATATAAGGAACAAACCAGGGAAAATTACTAAATGGGTCATTCCATGCGAAGTGATCAAGGCACGTGTAATCGACCTCCACGGATTTGAACAAAATTTAGAGGAATTGTTCATCTAGGGCCAATATATAAAAACCTGTTTTAATCCACCTAGAGGTGCAATTGTGCCATTCTCATTTCTCCAAACTATGATTTAATAGCTGGTTCGTACAATATAACATTATGGAAATGTCTTTCATTCTTATTACACTTGGTAAGTATATATAAGAGCACCTTTTTGCATTCATCGCGGTATCGGTTTGAATCGGAGTTTTCTATGTGATCGCGCTCCACAACCCGTAACTCCGGAACCGGAAGTCGGATAGAGATGGAATTTAATATCAGTTTCCGGGGACGCATCACCTTTCATTTGAGACTAAGTTGATCAAATCGGTCTAGCCATTTTCGAGAAACCAATATAACCGTTATTCTGAATTTGGATACTTCAGGATCCATCGATGGTGGCCAGTGTGGCCAAACAGACTTTGAATGACTGTTGGGGACCTAGATCTACAAATTCAACAGTTGTGTTTACATTTTGGAAAAAATTTCACCTTTTTACATTCATCGCAGAATTCGTTAGAATCGGGATTTGCTGCGTGATCATCGTATCACCCTGTATTTCAGGAACCAAAACTCGGATCCACACAAAATTCAACAGCAGCTGATGCACCTTTCATTTAAACTTAAGTTTGTCAAAATCGGTTCAGAAAATTCCGAGAAACCGATGTGGACAAATCAACATTTTTTTTTGTAACCATACTCTTCAACTCGTAATCCGGAACAAGATGTCGGTTGAAAATGAAATTCAATAGCAACCTCTGGGAATATTTTACCTTTCATTTGAATCTTAGTTTGTAAAAATCGGTTCAGCCATCTCCGAGAAACCGATGTGTTCATTTTGTTAACAAATCCGCACATTGTTAACAAATCCGCACGCACATACATACATACATACATACACACATACATACACACAGATATTTTGCGATCTCGGCGAACTGAGTCGAATGTTATATGAGAATCGGCCCTTCGGGACTCGGTTAGAAAGTCGGTTTTTGGAGCAATTGCATAACCTTTCTATATAAGAAAGGCAAAAGAATAATATTTAATTAGCTTAATAAGCATGAGTTCAATGTTATCTTCATGTTATTATAATTTGGAAAGGTTGGTGGAATGGGTTTGAACTTGTAGGGAATGGGGGGTTAGTAGAGTGGAAGTGGAGGATGCGCCAGAAATCCTTCATCTTATTTCGGTATACGGGGTGGATGAAGGAAATGCGGGCGTGAGGGTGGTCCAAGGGGAGGGGAGTGATGAAGGAGGGAGGTGTAAGGGCAAGGCGGGGAGGGGAGGGGCGGCGACGCAATACTCAACTGCATATTTTGCCTTCCATTTGAGACTTGGTTTGAGAAAATCGGTTCAGTCATCACCGATGAACCGATGGGACTTTAATTGTGGAATATGCCCGGAATTCCGGACTTCCGGAATCGTCGATAGTGGACAATATATTCAAAGAATGTTTGATTGGCAATCAGTGATCTAGATCTGCGATTAGAAGTAATTTGATGATCATTTCAATAGTTTTTAGCCTCTGAGGTATTACGATTGTACGGATTTATATGGGAAATTGCAGT
Organism: Topomyia yanbarensis; assembly: GCF_030247195.1. Classification (NCBI taxonomy): domain Eukaryota; kingdom Metazoa; phylum Arthropoda; class Insecta; order Diptera; family Culicidae; genus Topomyia; species Topomyia yanbarensis. The sequence goes on from NC_080672.1 coordinate 2,591,570, forward strand.
GTATCCTTACTAACACCCCTGTAACTCCGGAAGCAAGAGTCAGAACCGAATGAAATTCAGCAGCAGTCAATGACATTACTGTATCTTTAATTTGAAATCAAGTTTGTAAAAATCGGTAGAGAATTCGTTGTGGAATGGGTGTGATATTAGCTTAGGAACTTGGCGGGTTCCCCGGGGGCGTCATGAACCGTCATAGGTGGCCAATGTGGTCAAAGCTGCTTTGATTGATCATTAGTGATCCAGACCCGCAAACTAGAGTAATATTACATCCATTTTAATATGTTTTACATCATTTGAACATCATGGTGGTACCAGTTTATATGGGAATTTTCTGTGTGACCGCACTCTTCAACCCGTAACTCCGGAACCGGAAGTCGGATCAACTAAAAATTCAATAGCAGCTTATGGGAGCATTATACCTTTCAGATGAAACTAAGTTTGCGAAAATCGGTTCAGCCATCTCTGAGAAAATTGTGTGAGTTTAAATGACACACACATACACACACACACACACATACACACACACATACATACACACACAGACATTTGCCGATCTCGACGAACCGAATCGAATGGTGTATGACACTCGGCCCTCCGGGCCTCGGTTAAAAAGTCGATTTTTACAGTGATTGCATAGCCTTTCTTTATATGAGAAAGGCAAAACCCAAATTTTTGTAACAATTGAACCACCCCTCGGGTCATGGGAGCACCCCCCGTTTTGGCAAATTGCCAAAACCCTTGATTTTCTTTTGATCATATCTCAAGTTCTATTCACTCTAGAATCAAACCACAAGATGACTTTTGAAGAAAATTAGTCTATAAAAAATATTATTTTTTGCCGACAGTGTTGCCAACTATGCAATTTTTTCAATAAATGGATCTTTATATGAGAAAATCGTAGTTTTTCTCTTCAAAGCGGTACAGGTATACCTCGATTTAACATACTCACGATTTAACATACCCTCGATTTAACATATTTCGATTTAACGTAATTTTTACCTCGATTTAACATACATGCAAAAAAATTTTAATGTCAATGTTACTAAAACGAAATGTTAAGAATCAATATCAATTTTATTCTATGATCCTCTTCCAATGCTTAAAGAAACATAATTTATTTTCGTTTTTTCGCTAGATTATGTTTAAGATTCTGAGATACAAAAACATTCTTATTTTGATACCGCACAGCAAAATCAATACACGAATTTGTGGTTCGAGTTATTTCCTGGTAATGGTTTTATGTGTAAGTTAAAAATAGATAACTGGAAAGATATGGTTGATGGAAGGTATAGTCCAAACAGAAGAAGCACACAAAAGCAATGTTAGTCCGACACTGATTGTGATTATATTATTCATATATTACTACGTATTCTGTATATCTGGATATATTACTCTTAACAACTGCAACGGGTAGAGAATGGTCGTTAGTAGAGATTGGGATTCGAATAAACTGTACTGGCATTTGCGTACGATTTAATATGATCGAGAACTCTGGATGCTTGGCCCCCAGGAGTACCATAATAAATGTTCACGTTTAAATAGAAATCTAGGATATAGATCCAATAAATAATAAGCTAATAAAATATGTAAAAAAGAGATAGATCCAAAAAAATGAAAAGATTTCCGTCTTTGTCGTCTGTTACAACGTGGGAGCAGGAAACCAGTGGATCAATTCTTGCCTTTAGACATCACATGCTACGCGGATATTTTGGAGATCGATAATAGTGACATCAACATTCCAGTGAATTCCACCTCCTCGTCGTACATAAAGATTAAACAATTTTTATAAAAAAATATTGTTGTATTGTAATTAAAATGTCATATTCATTCTGTTGAGTTCGACTTTTAAACTGAGGTATTGTATCTGTCGTGCACAAAATGATTTAATCCAACTTTTTCTTAGGGAGAACTATAGCGCTACAATGGCTCGATTTGGTTGTTTTTTTCTGCAAGTAGAACACCTGTGCTTACAAAACTTCGTGACTAGTCGTTTGCTCGTGAACTCAAGTAGTGATTTCTTTTTGAATTCTGCGATTATCTGACGGACAAGTTGGTCTACCAAGATAAAGATGCGACAAAATAGAAACACAAATTTTCTTACTTACTAAAATTAGGCATTGTGCTCTTCATGTACACAATGGTTAATCCAAATTTCTTGACTATTCTTATAAGTTATCCTGAATTCTGAGAAAATGTTGCGACGAAATTTATGAAATGAATATCTGTTAGAATTGGCGAATACTTGGCAAGGTTAAGATAAATATGTTGTTTATGTTCAGAAGAACAATCTAATTGTTTAATTGTAAATATGTGGTTTCTATGTCACTGTTAGGTGGATACAATCAGTAATATCCTCGTAAATATTTCGTGTGATGAATAAAAAAAGAATTCTATTCGAAAACAAATATTTCTTTCGTGTTTCGATTTTACATAAAATTCGATTTAACGTACATGATTGAATCGGAAAATGTATGTTAAATCGAGGTATACCTGTATATCTCAGGATGCGCTCATATTATATTGAGATGAAAAGTGTTTTTTATGTTAAAATGTCTGAGGAACACGATGGCATTAGAATTTTAAAAATTAAAATATATGTATTGAGAGAAACATTAACTTTAAATATTTAGCTGAAAAAATCGCATAGTTGGCAGCACTGCCGCCAAAAATTAATATTTTTTCTAGACTCCTTGAACAATTTTCTTCAAAAGCCATCTTGCGGTTTGATTCTAGAGTAAATATAACCGGAGATATGATCAAAAGAAAATCAAGGGTGTTGGCAATTTGTCAAAACGGGGGGTGCTCCCATGGCCCAAGGGGTGGTTCAATTGACACAAAAATTTGGGTTTTTATATATCGGTCCTAAATGAACAATTCCTCTAAATTTGGTTCAAATCCGTGGAGGTCGATTTCAAGTTTGCATTTTTTTTATCACTTCGCGTGGAATGACCCAAATAGATCAAAATGAAACATAACGAGAAAGCTGATGATATCTAAAATAATGAAAAATTCAAAGATGCAAATAGTCAAAAACCTACCAATAACGAAAATAGAGAAAAAATAACTCAAAAAATGAAACGCAACAGAAAATCTACAAAATAATATATTGGAAAGGAAAATTTAAAAGTATGTAAACAATGTGAAGAAATAGAAAGGAAAACAAACAAATTAAGCGAAGGAAATAAAACGGGCAATTCGAAAAAAATTAGATAAACGAATAAACGGCAAAATGAAAAATAAAATATCGTAAGAATGAAATATCGGAAAAGGAAGAAAAATGAACCTCTTAAAATAACTATTTTTCATTTGTCACTTCATACATTGATTTATCGTAAATAGTTTGTTTGCAGCACTTTTAGAACTTTGCATGGCGAAGATTTTTGCTGAAGTAACAAAGTTATTATCTCGTCTATTTGAAAAGTTATGAACGATTTTTGTTGAAAAATACACCATTTTCAAAAATTAATTATTTATTTTACAGAAATAATGCTCCCGCAGTTTTTTCACCAAAAACTAAAAAAGTTTTGATCTTTCAAATGAAATTAAAAGATTGAAAATCCATTTGCAATGTTGGAAGATATATAGCTTTGAAAAAAACCATATTTGTTTTGAAAATCGCCTGTAACTAGGCAAACAAAAGAGATAGAAACTTAATTGTTTCGGGAAACATGTGTATTTACAAAAGTTCTAAAAACTTCTAGAACAAAGTATTAGCGAGAAATTAACACATAAAAAGATATTAATAGAAAACCAATTTTTAAAGAGTCACCCCACCTTAAATATTGCAAAAAGCATAGCACATGGACCATTAGAGATAGCCACATAGTTTCTTAAGAAAAGTTGCTTCAATTTTATTGATTTATAACTTTGTAGAACACTATGTAGCTGAATTTTACATATCTAAGAAGTTGATACTTTGAACACCCTAACCACAAGGACCACCCTAATTTAACTAATATAAAAAAATTGGCAAGAAAGTACTAACAAAGTTTACCGAAGATACTATATATCTAAAACCAACGGTTTTGGCGCAAACAGTTTTGTCTTCCTAAATACAGCTTTGGGGCCATAGTGCAGTGTTCTCTAATTTTTTGTGGAACCACACAAAAGTTAAATCATAGAAAATATGTAAAATGAAAATGGATAAAATGGGTAAAAATAAAAATGGTAGACGAAATGGGAAAAATTAGGAATATTACAACAAAAAAACTAAAAGAAATTTTTAAAAAGAAATAAGATAAATAATAAAATAAAATAAGTGAAAGCAAATTAAAAAACACAAAAAGATCAAAATAAAATTCTGGGAAAAAGAGAAAATTAACAAAATCCAAAATTGTTTAAATGGGTAAAAAAGTTAAATTCTAAAGGTAATGAAATATATCAATAAAGAAAAAATAGAGAAAAATTCACAACACCACAAAAATTAAAACAAAAAATGTTTTTTAAGAAAAAAAGAGGAAGCTAAAAATGAAAACTATGGAGAAAGAGTGGATAGAGAAACTACCAAAATAGATTGATTGGAAAATAAAAAAACAAGAAGATAATATAGAATAAAAGATTAATGGAATAAATTTAATGAAATCAATTGAGCAAACGAATGCAAAAGAAACCAATCAAACGATAGATAGAATGACAACACGAAAAGATTAAACAAATTGAAAAATTGGACCAATTTTAAGAAGGCAAAAATGAAAAAAATGCTACTTCATATAATTGCATACTGGCATTCTAAATGCGAATCTGAGGATGACAAGTTCCGCAAAAAAAAAACAAATGATGCTATCACAATGTTGCATTGTACATTATTTTACAATTTTGATGTAAAATCATTTAGAAAAAAAAAACTTTTCGCGCTGATTCTTTTTAATTTTATCCTAAAAAAAACCTCAAAGCAAATTAGTATGTTTCGGAAAGATCCATAACCTGGCATTATCTAAAACCAACTAAAATAAACCTAAGAGATTAAAATTCATTATAAGGAAATGGCGTCAAAGCTATTTAATTAAATATAGAGGTAAAAAGTGTCATCGGCTAAGTCACTCTACATTAACTTTTATATAAGGTCACAGAATTTAAATCTTGATAAGGCATCGAAATCGGGTAGCACCTTAACTTTTCTTAAGAGAGGACAATGTACAACCAAAATAAAATATGTGATATTGGAACGGATAATACAAAGATCAAAATTACGTCTTTGCACACTGATGATCTTTCATTTCGAAAACTTGTAAGCTTTGTAAAATTTGCATTTCCCCCGTTTTTAAATTTTCTCTGCAATCGCCTGCCTACTTAGTTTAAAATTGAAACCAACAAACCAACCCGCTTTCAAAAACCATCCATAATAAATCCGCACGGGGCGAACAGAAAAAAACGATTCCAAAAAGGCAAGAAAAGGAGCGACGGGACTCCGTGTGTAATAAAATCAAATAAATATACATAAAAGCAAATTCATAGCATAAAGATGTTTCTTGGTTACACTCTCATTTCAATTGCTCGCGCACACGAGAATCCGCACCCGGCAGCGCCACTGAAACACCACTTCTCGGAACACTCACACATATAGCCAAAAACCCGTGCTCGCGTGTGGACTCACTCGTCTGTGTCTAGTCTGGGGCGATGAGCAGCGACACCGATATGACGATTGAGCATAAATATAACAATAATAATAATAATAATAATAACAGCGAATAAGGAGATAAGGAGTTTTCCCTGTCACTTTGGTCACACTCCCTCCGCGAGTGGCCCGAAGTGATGGTGTGAAGGTGCAACGAAAGAGAAAAAGAGAGAATGAGTTATCACCCAAGAGCGCGCACACTCAGACCTCCTATTATATTTTGTGGGCTAATTGTGTGTGCGTTAAATGATCATGATTGCTCTACGGTAGTAAATATTTTCCGAATACGACCTCGCACCGCTCACCTTGCGAGTGCCCCGTAAAAACCGCGTCACGTACGCCGTTCGAACACTCAAATCGAGTGTTTGGCCAATATAGGGGGAACTCGCACGCGAGCCTGTTTGCCATTGTCATCTCGATCGGTTTATGGATTTGTTTTTGTTTTTTCATCGTTTCAACATCTGCTCTCCGTCACATTCCTATTTTCGTTTTCGCTCTCCTTGTTTGCTTGCTTGCTTGCTTGCGTACACCAATTTTCCCGAACAGGCCAGTGGGCGCTCACTCTCGTGACTTGCTCTGTGTGTGATCGCACGGCGTATGTAGAGTAGTTAACAAATTACAAATATTTCAAATTGAATTCTCAAATCAAACTCGCTCATCGTTTTCCGTTCCTCCTCCTCCTCACACGTCTTGCCCGTGGCACACTCATTTCCGTTCGATCGCACGTAGTTGGTACATTGATGTCACAAACCGAACGAGTAGCCAGATCCAGAACCGGGAGCGTGAGGAGTCCAGCAGTACCGCACAAAAGAGTGAGTGGGAAAATCGTGAGCGTTTTGGAGAATGAATGAATTTGTTCGACCTCGACTCTGCCTCGGGTAGGTAGGTAGGTATAATGATGTTGAAGGCATGCTTATGCTTGTTGTTGGCAGCAGCAGAAGCAAACAAGCGAAACGCTCTGCCACCAAGCGATACATTGCCGCCCCTGCTTGCTAGCAGCGAGTGACCTGCGATATTATTCCACTCACGCATGTATTTCACGCTATCTCGTTCTCGGTTTTCAAGTGGAGGTTCTTTTTTCGATATCGGGCCTTCTTTGCGCTTTGCGCTTATAGAGGACGATGGGTAAATGGTGACAGCGATCTCCCTACCAGGGCAGCACTGACTCGTTTGGTTTGGGTGTTTGGTGTGGATACAGATTTTTCCGCCTATTTAAATGATGTTGAGACCGGGATATTTAAACATTGAATGACGGACACAAGGAGATTTTGTGAAATAGTTCCCGTGAAAATTTCATGACCATGTTGCATAAAATTGAAAATGATTAGGATATCTTCTAAACATCACAAGCACGCAAGATAGATCCTAGGTTAAATACTAGGAATCATGAACTAGTTCACGAACTCATGAATATTTCTTGATTTTGCGAAATATATTACGTGCACGAATAGTCACTCGTGAATAATTTTTGATGATTTCGTGAACTTTTTTACGAGTACGAATGGTATGTCGTGACTATTATACTAGAGATCATGAACCAGTTCGCGAATGCATGAAAAATATTTAATGATTTCGCAAACTATTTCACGAGCACGAATGGTAAGTCGTGACTTTCAGTTAAAAAAATAATAAATAATATTCTATGATTTCGTGAACTATTTCCGAACACGAATGGTAAATGGTAATTAGTATAGTAGGGATCATGAATCAGTGCACGAATTACATATTTGATGATTTTGTGAACTACTTCTCGAGCACGGATATTGGATCGTAACTAATATATTAAGAATCATGAATTAGTTTACGAGGATGGTATGGATTCATGAATAAAAATCCAAGTTTCGTTAAATAGTTCACGAGAAAGTATAGACTCTTTTGATTTTATGATCTAATGTTCCTAAATCTATGAATAACATCATAAGTCAACCTTTGGTTTTATGAATAATGTTCTTAAAGTTGTGTACTAGTTCACGTACACAAAAACCGATTTGGTAATAGTATGTCTTAAGGGGCAAAAAGTACCTAATGTTTAATATTTTTGTTTGAAGCAGTAAATTGACTTAGACATGTGCGCTTTTCTACAAAATGTTTATTAAGGTTTCATCTAAAAAATAAAAATTTTCGAGTGCAAGGTGTCAAAAATGGCGTCCAAAACGGCAGCTTTCTCGGAACAACATTTTTCGAATCTGCGGGCATTCTCGTTTTTGAATCATTCAACCAATCAACTTTTGCCCGCCTAAAAGAAGACAACATTCTTGCTGTAACCTACAAAATCGCAATATTTTGATCATTTTCAGCCGGCCAAAGTGGAAAAATTATGCGAAAAAATGATACTTTATTTTCAAGTGGCCGACATTTTGTTTCTATATCGAATTTTTCATGTTATTTTGGTTGGGGCGCCTCTACGGAATGTAATCTTCAAGATCGTTTTGGTTTGCTGCTTGTAGACGACGAATTGCGACCTGTATCGGGCCGATGATGAGGTCGGTTTTCAAAACACCTTTTGCTAAAACCGCCATTTTGGACGCCATTTTTGACACCTTACACTCGAAGCTTTTTGTTTTAACCTTAATAAACATTTTGCAGAATAGCGCACATGTCTGTCATTTTACTTCTTCAAAAATAAACTATCAAACATTTGGTACTTTTTGCACAATTATGTAAGAGGACCCCCTTAAATTCACAAAACAAAAACTGAAGCGAAATTAAATATAATTTTAAAAGCCATAATTTTTGTTCGTGGTCTTGTTTTCGTAACATAAAAACATATTCACGGCATCTAATTCACGATTTTGGAAACAATTTTTTCCGTGTTGTAACAATGGTTTAAGGAGATATACTGATTCTTTAAGTGTACGATCGTCCATCAAGGATATTCACAACCATGATTGAGTAGTATAATGTTATGCGTTTATAAAATTATGGCGTACAGTGATGTGATGGGAAGTTTGTGTTTTTTGAAGTTTTTGATGTCTTAATAATTGAAAATTAATGTATTGTTACCTAAACATTTTTTTTTTGATTTATGAGCATTATTGTCATTAAGATTAAGGTTTGAATCTGAAAATTTTGATATAATCATTGTCTGATCGCTGATCCTACATTTCTTTACCAATTTTGTATTTAAGCAGCTTTCCAACACAAGCTGAGCTAAGTCGATTGCGTTTCTTACTGCGAATCCACCACCAGCCGAAAGAATTCGAATTACAATTTGTGAGAGTTCTGATTGCGGTGCAGTTTTTTTTGTGCATATTACTCATTTTTACTTTTCACCGAATTAAGTAGGTATTTAGTAAATTTTGAGTGAAAAATTATCTAATTTCGATAAAAGTGAATCAACTTCTAAAATGAGTCACAAGCAGGGTAAAAGTGGCTTGGGCATCACATGATTATTCTGATTTTTATTAGGGTAACTATTGCTCGATGTATTATATAAAACGAGCTGAAATTTTTAGCTGCGGACTAAATAAGTGACTGAAAATAAATGTCGTAAGAACAGAACATGCATCATAAAACCCGTTTTGAATATATTAAAATGTAAAAATCGGAAAGAAGCTCTTCCATGTAACAGTCGATTAAAAAAAACCTTCGGTATAAAAGCCGTAATAAATATATTGGGTTTTTACAAAGGAATCTTCTTCAGCCGGCTTTCAATCTTGAATCTAACATTACACGGTTTTAGCTGCGAGCCAATTATGCTGGAGGTTCCTTGCCGAATTTTTCGGGTGAAAAATTTCTAAGCGATTCTCATGCTGAAGGATCTCTGTCCGCTTTTTATGCTTGATGTTTATATTCGATTTTCACATTTAAAGATATTTGAAGTGGGTTTTACAAAGCATGTTCTATCCTTGCGGCTTTAATTTTTGGTCGCTCAAATCTAAATGCAAGATTCTTAAAAAACGCTGAACAAACATTCTAAAGTCGATCAAACGAAAAAAAAACAGTTTTCGGCCGGGTTAAAATGATTTTGGAAAAAACCCGATTAAAACTCAAAAATAGAAACCCAGGCAGATGGATTTGTTCCCAGCGGTACATAATAAAATAGCGGCATAATAGAAATTCTGTTATATATCAGGCTCGTTTGTATCAAAAACGTCCATATTTATCGCTGTAAGGTGTAGTAATGAGATTTTTTACTTCTATTTCAGTTATTGGGGTGATTTTATATTACGTGGATGCATCTTTGCCCATAACCGGAAACTCTAGTGATATGGGAGAACTCACTCTCTTCTAGGATCTGAACCATACATTGCAAATTAAGTATCGAATTCAGGATCCGCGCGCGAGCATTCAAGAATACACGCAAATATGCGACTAGCCACACGGTTATAAAACCGAATTTATATACGAGAAGTTACATACACGCTAGCACACGCGACAAACACATCCTCATACAAACGCTTGAGCATACGTACGCAGAGTTAAAAATATTCAAATTCATTGAATGAAAATTGATCATATTCAGCAGCATTCATTTTCAATATTCAGCGACGCAGCTGAAAACGTCAAACGAACAAACCGCCCATTCATCTATGCAGATTTTCATTCGTTTCCGATTATTACACGAAGCGACCGTGCAGTAACGAATCAAACGCATCAAAGTAGGCCCTGGCACAATGTAAGCGATGATGATTGTTGTTTCAGTTGCTTTACCGGCATTTGAAAACATTTTCCTAGATAATTAGTGAATGAATATATTGTACGATATTCAACTGAATGATTAACATGGATATTTGAATGAATATTTTTTCTATTCACCGCGAGTCGCATCAGGTTCATTTTCAGTCGTCAAAAAACAGATTCGATTATTTTCGATTATTTTTTAACTCTGTACGTACGCTTACGATCTTGCAAACAGGATAAAACTCCGGTGACTAAATGAATGTTCTAGCACTTAAAAATTTACATACGCGGTCTCAAGACTGAGCCTACATACGCTTGTGTTCGCGCGATCATGAATTGGTTACGTCCGGAAATTCTTCCTCTCGGCCCTAGCCGCATAGGTCCATGCTCTCAGCTGGACTAATCAGAACAAATGACGCTCATATCTACTAGACAATACGTTCCATGGCGACATGACCGGGAGCTCTAGTGATAGAGATGATAGTGATAGAGAACTCTCTATTTTCTAGCATCTGAACCATACACTGAAAATTACGGATTATATTCACGGTCCGTGCGATCATCCAAGAATACACGCGAATATGCAAATAGACACCCGGTTTTAAAATCAAATTTAAGCATGCGAAGTGACACGCTAGCACACGCGACATACAAACGTTTACGCGACAAACAAAAGCCCACGCAATCGAACACAATAACATCCAAACGCCCGAGTCCTTCTCGATGATACAAAAAATATAAACATACAATCGCGATCATCCACGCACAACTACATCCAAGATTTCGTAAACACAAAAACGCCCCCAATGATTTAGTGACCCGTACAGCACTTCCAATCCGATTAACGCGGTCTCAAGCGCACACAAATAAACGCTTATTCCAACGCGATCGTAAAGTCCATACGCCTGCACAACTGAACCGTACAGTCGATATCACAATCAGAATCATGGCCTTTTGGACTGAATTATTTCCAAACATGGGAGTCATATTAACCTTCAAAGGTGCAAATCTTTTTTTTATTTTTTAAAATTTTGTTACAATTGTCTTATAGTTTCAATACATTACTCTGATAATTTTGAAATGTTTTTCGCAATGTTGTTTTAAAACAGCGTTATGCATTTAAGGGTTAACTATATTTTACACTATACGTGTAGTAACTAATAATTACAATATGTAAAGAAATATATTATTTATGTATAATATAACTGGTAACAGTGTAACTAGTGTCTGCCGGAATCAAATTTTATAGTAAGACCCTAAGACAAGACATGACAATTAGGGCATTGCAAAAAAATTTTTTTTTTGAATTCTCAAAGGCCCCCCCTCTCATATTGTGACAAATGTCAAAGCAAGCTCAGATGCCAAATTTCGCATCATTTGGACAATTTTAGACCCCCGCCCACTTCGCTTGAAATTTTTGAAATTGGTAATATGGGAAAATATGGAGGAAAAATATATTAAATGCTATAACTTTTGAAGTAGCAATCAGAAAATTAAAATTTATACCTCTTTTTAAAGTAAATAACCTTAGTATTTGAAGGAAGACATTCCTGTTTCTAGACGAATAGGGAAAAGTGGGGTACTGGGTCATTTTGGCCTAAAAATTCCCTATTTTTAATAATTTTTCTGCTCCGTGATGCAAATCATACATATTTTGGAGTTTTTCTAATGTAAAAAAATCTCAGAAATCGAACGGAACCTTTTTGACCTTTGTCTGAATACGGGAAGTTGGGGTTATAGGGCCTTTTGTCATTAATATTAAATTTTATCATTTTCTCGTGCATATATCTTTATTATTCTTCAATCAATTCTCATAAAATATACCTTGTTAAACGTGAAAAATCCTTAGGAATACAATAAAAATTGATTCGTTATCGGTAAAATTCAGAAACATCAAATTATCTTATATATATAGTCTCGATTTCACATTTTTATCATAAAATTGCACATATTAACTCCATTTAACAACAAAATTATTATTAAATTTACTACTTTTAGTGTAAAATGCGCTTGAGGATCGCATGAGGAAAGTTTCCATCCTGGAAAAATAGGGGAAGTTGAGGTATTAGGACATTTAACGAAAAAAATGTGATTTGTAAAGTTAATGTTCAAAAATTTGATGTTTCTGAATTTTGCCGCTAACGAATTTATTTTCGTTGTATTCATAAGAATTTTTCGCGTTCAACAAGCTACATTTCATGAAAATTGATTGAAGAATAATAGAGATATATGCACGAGAAAATTATAAAATTTAATATTAAAGACAAAAGGTCCTATAACCCCAACTTCCCGTATTCGGACAAGGGTCAAAAAGGTTCCGTTCGATTTCTGAGATTTGCTCACATTAGAAAAACTCCAAAATATGTATGATTTGCATCACAAAGCAGAAAAATTATGAAAAATAGGAGATTTTAGGGTCAAATGGCCCAGTACCCCACTTTCCCCTATTTTTCTAGAAAGAGGAATATCTCCCTTCAAAGACTTAGGTCATTTCCTTTAAAAAGAGGTATAAATTGTAATTTTCTGGTAGCTACTTCAAAAATTATAGCATTTAGTATATTTTTCGTCTTTATTTTCCCATAGTACCAATTTCATAAATTTCAAGCGAAGTGGGCGGGGGTCTAAAATTGTCCAAATGATCTGAAATTTGGCATCTAAGCTTACTTTGACATTTGTCACAATATGGGAGGGGGGGCCTTAGAGAATTAAAAAAAAAAAGTTTTTTTGCAATGCCCTAATGACAATAGAGGGGATCGTTTTTGTTCCAATTTTACGTCAGAATGTTCCAGCTCCTGATTGGTTGATTCTGCCTTTTTCACCGTACACAATGTTACTGCAGGGATAGCGAAATGATGTTTGGCAGTGTTGCTATATTTATAAGAAAATAATGTAATTACTTTTGACAAATGATATTATTATCGTCAAAAGAGTAAAAATGAATAAAATATGCAGAAACAACCTTAGTAACATTGCAAGCCTCTTTCTCTTTCGATTATTACGACGTCACTACAAAACTTGGCACTAAATTTTCAGTACATATCGAAAGCCCGTATTTAGGAATACAGAACTGATAGCTCCCAAATAGTTTGTTTTAGCTTTATGGTGTCTTTGGCAAATTTGTTAGTTTTTTTGGCGATTTCAAATGAATAGAGTTAGGGTGGTCCTTGTGGTTAAGGTGTTCAAAGTATCGACTGTTTAGATTTAGATTAGATTTGGGATAGGGTGGCTCTTGAAAAAATGTTCAATAATTTTCAGAAAGAAGAGATAACAGCCCCAGTAGCGAAATCAAGGTAATTTTTCATAATATGTCTGAAGAAGACGCATGGTAATGTTTGATTACCCAGGGTTCGCAATATAATTTATAAATGTCTCTTAGCATTGTAAACAATTGAAAAAATGTGTATTCTGCAAAAAATTCCCTGAACCAATTTTTTTTAAATGAATTTTCAGATATAGTGCACTTTATATTCGTAAATGTTGAATTTTCAAACCACCTCACACTGGTCGGAAACACCAAAAACGTGAACTTAATTCACTAGAGGCCAAACCATCGAATATATTCACAGCGTATCTTTAGAGGAATTGTTCGTATTAATATTCCCCACAATCTAATAAAAAATTAAATTAGGCATGGCTTACTATGATCGAACTAAAAAAAATTATACTAATGAGGTAAAAAGTTGCTGTTTTCAGCAAAGTTTTAGATATGCTCGTAGGGAAGAATTTTGTTGAAGAACTTGAGCTTGTAGGACCAAAGGTTATCGATTTATAAGGGGTTTTCTATGGCATCCCCCATAAATCTAGTTTTTTTTTTTCAATATAACATTTTTCGTTGTGACTTTTCGTGCAAATGTGTAGGTATCAAAACTACTTAATAATGTCGAAGACTGTTTGTAAAAATATTCATTCATTTTAAATTTATTAAAGATTTTTACATTTTTTTGCAGCGACTTCAACTACATATAAGAAAGAAAGGTGCAAACCAAAATGCACGAACAGGCAGTTTTTTCACCGTCTAAACTATGCACAATAAAGATTAGAAGGTTTGGTGCGTGGCACTCTAGAACCGTATGAATCTTACTGTTTCATGTTTTTGACACTTTTTATACAAATATAGGCAAAAAATGTTTAGGTTCTTTGCGAAAATTTTAGTAATTTTTCGCGCCAAAATTTCGAGGTAAAACATAAAAAATTAGCACCAAATATGAATTCAGCGACGAAAAATTACCCCAATGTGAAGTTTTCATCAAATTCGGACCCCTTTTGAGGTTTTGTCCGACTTTTGTATGGAAGGTGATCACTGTGCGACAACTGAATTTGATAAAAACATGAATAAAATGGAATTTTCTTATTTTTTTTTTCATCTCATGATTAAAAATCCTTGAAACATTTTTGAAATCGTAAATTGAAAATCCAAACTTCAACAATAGGGTTCCATTTTTGGCACGGTTCCGGTTTTGGCAACTGAAAAAAAAAATTGTTGCCAAAAACGGAATCCTACTGTACTAGATTGGAATGATTCCTGAACCGAAAGAATTTAGATTAAAATTTGATCTCTGGGCATCAATTAACTTACGCAATTACACATGTTCCGCTGGATGCATACGACTTGCACTTCTCAATGTTATGCGATTATTTGAGCAATTTCTCCAATCAAAAGATGCGATTATCAAAAAGTTTTAGCAACGACAAATATTTGGTACGATACTATTTGTTATTATATTTGGGAAACATATAAATCTGATTTGGTATTTTTCATAGTGAGCACAGTTTTTACTAAATTTCGCAAACTACACAGTGCTCGCTTCCTAATAATTATTACATTTTAGTGTTATAAGAAAGGTCTTATCACAATGCTAGGTGGATTTAATGCGTTTTGCCTTTCTCATATAAAGAAAGGCTATGCAATCACTGTAAAAATCGACTTTTTAACCGAGGCCCGGAGGGCCGAGTGTCATACACCATTCGATTCAGTTCGTCGAGATCGGCAAATGTCTGTGTGTGTGTATGTATGTGTGTGTGTATGTGTGTGTGTGTGTATGTGTGTGTGTCATTTAAACTCACACAATTTTCTCAGAGATGGCTGAACCGATTTTCGCAAACTTAGTTGCATCTGAAAGGTATAACGCTCCCATAAGCTGCTATTGAATTTTTAGTTGATCCGACTTCCGGTTCCGGAGTTACGGGTTGAAGAGTGCGGTCACACAGCAAATTCCCATATAAACTGGTACCACCATGATGTTCAAATGATGTAAAACATATTAAAATTGATGTAACATTACTCTAGTTTGCGGGTCTGGATCACTAATGATCAATCAAAGCAGCTTTGACCACATTGGCCACCTATGACAGGTCATGACGCCCCCGGGGAACTCGCCAAGTTCCTAAGCTAATGTCACACCCATTCCCCAACGAATTCTCTACCGATTTTTACAAACTTGATTTCAAATGAAAGATACAGTAATGCCATTGACTGCTGCTGAATTTCATTCGGTTCTGACTCTTGCTTCCGGAGTTACAGGGGTGTTAGTAAGGATACACTGGAATTTCCCATATAAATCGGTACAATCGTAATACCTCAGAGGCTAAAAACTATTGAAATGGTCACCAAATAACTTCTAATCGCAGATCTAGATCACTGATTGCCAATCAAACATTCTTTGTATATATTGCCTACTATCGACGATTCCGGAAGTCCGGAATTCCGGGCATATTCCACAATTAAAGTCAAATCGGTTCTTCGGTGATGACTGAACCGATTTTCTCAAAGTCAAGTCTCAAATGGAAGACAAAATATGCAGTTGAGTATTGCGTCGCCGCCCCCTTCCCTCCCTCCGTCTTGCCCTTACACCTCCATCCTTCATCACTCCCCTCCCCTTGGACCACCCTCACGCCCGCATTTCCTGCATCCATCCCGTATACCGAAATAAGATGAAGGATTTCTGACGTATCCTCCACTCCCACTCTACTAACCCCCCATTCCCTCCAATTTCAAACCCATTCCACCATCATTTCAAAATATAATCACATGAAAATACTATTGAACTCATGCTGATTAAGCTAAATATTATTCTTTTGCCTTTCTCATATAGAAAGGTTATGCAATTGCTCCAAAAACCGACTTTCTAACCGACTCATAACATTCGACTCAGTTCGCCGAGAACGCAAAATATCTGTGTGTATGTATGTGTGTATGTATGTGTGTATGTATGTATGTATGTATGTATGTATGTATGTATGTATGTATGTATGTATGTGTGTGTGTATGTGCGGATTTGTTAACAAAATGTCCACATCGGTTTCTCGGAGATGACTGAACCGATTTTTACAAACTAAGATTCAAATGAAAGGTATAATATTCCCATAGGTTGCTATTGAATTTCATTTTCAACCGACATCTTGTTCCGGATTACGAGTTGAAGAGTATGGTTACAAAACAAAATTTGTTGATTTGTCCACATCGGTTTCTCGGAATTTTCTGAACCGATTTTGACAAACTTGATTTTAAATGAAAGGTCCATCAGCTGCTGTTGAATTTTGTGTGGATACGAGTTCTGGTTCCTGAATTACAGGGTGATACGTACGATCACGCAGCAAATCCCGATTCTAACGAATTCTGCGATGAATGTAAAAAGGTGAATTTTTTTCCAAAATGTAAACACATTTATTGAATTTGTAGATCTAGGTCACCAACAGTCATTCAAAGTCTCTTTGGCCACACTGGCCACCATCGACGGATCCGGAAGCATCCAAATTCAGAATAACGGTTATATTGGTTTCTCGAAAATGGCTAGACCGATTTGATCAACTTAGTCTCAAATGAAAGGTGTTGCGTCCCCGGAAACCGATATTAAATTCCATCTCCATCCGACTTCCGGAGTTACGGGTTGTGGAGTGCGATCACATAGAAAACGCCGATTCAAACCGATACCGCGATGAATGCAAAAAGGTGCTCTTATATATACTTACCAAGTGTAATAAGAATGAAAAACATTACCATAATGTTATATTGTACGAACCAGCTACTAAATCATAGTTTGGAGAAATGAGAAAGGCACAATTGCACCTCTAGGTGGATTAAAACAGGTTTTTTATTTAAATTCTAACCGGAACCACACGCACAAGCAACTTGATTTTTTTTGTTTTCGCAGTTCCAGTGAATTAAAAAAAGTTACTTTCGATAAAGTATTCCAGGAAAAGAAAATAGCGATGTATTTCTGCTTAGTTTGTAGCAAAAACGGCTGTTAAAATCGATTAAAAACGACAATTTTGAATTCTTTCCAAAAAAATCTGATATGAAAAGCAATATGTAGCATAAAAACCTGAAATTAACATGGACTGCTATAGATATTATGCAATTCTATGCAAAAGATAAAGAAAGAAACGCATTTTGATGACCATAATTAAAGAAAATTTATCTATATTTAATATAGATAGGCAATGTATGCATTCCTTGTGGCTTAGTATTTCTCATTAAATTTTGTGACCATCATTGTTTATCGCATTATACCAAAAACATCACTCGACACTAATAAGAACAGTAATCGCATCTCCAATTTCTTCTCCCTTTTTAGTCGCTTTATTCCTGCGAAGTATGAGTTAATTTTCGCTTCTCTCAATTTATCGCATTGCTCGCACGCTTGCTCTCCTGTCTTGCTCGACCGGCGATAAATGGAGTATTTTTCCAGAGGTTTTTCGCATTTTGTTCAGTGTTCACACGTCGCCACACAGTCAATGCCATATTTGCACTCACTCTCTCGCTCTCTCTTTCATCAATCGGTTTCATCGTTTCAAACCGGGTCACTCACTTAGCCGAACAGGGAACGAAGCGAACCGAACCGTCTGCTGCTGTTGCTATTATTCCCTCCGGTGGTGAGTGCTTTCAGATATTGTATGTGTCGTTCGCTGTGACCGAGGAAAATATCAGACGGCCTGTTTAGTCTATCGTTTACCTCTCGACTTGACGCGCGACCTCTGAGAGAAGTCCTATAGGCAGTGTGTGTGTGTGGTGTGGAAACCTCAGATGGCTGCTGAGAAACATCCTGTGGACAGCCGTGATCCGTTTGTGTAAGGAGTGTGTTAGTTTTTAGGTGAACCCTTCAAGGCAAAAACCACAGAAAGCAAGCGCAACAGGACGACGGGCGCGAAACAGTGGGAAGTGGAATAAAGAGAAAGCCGATAAAAGGAAGCAGGAAACTCGAAACTCGGGGAAGTCTCCTCCGGGTTGGACAAAAATTGCATCTGTCAGGATCGGTTCAGAAACAACTGTCCTGCAGGCTGACGGTTTTTGGCTGGTGTTCTGTGTGTGTTTTGAAACGGTGCAATCCTGCGAGTGGAAAAAAAGGAAAATACACAACAAACGGAAAATAAACGGCTGCAAAGAAAGGGAAGGATAGTGGAAGAAGTGCGGGAAAAAATGTGCAGCATGTTGTAATGTTTCGGGGGTTAGAAATTGATGAAAATAATAAAAGGTATCGTGTATTAATAGGGGATGATTAAGTGTGGCGGTTGAACCTGGATGGCAGTTGTTGAAGACACTGTCCGGCCAGCAAAGTGGTGAATGATCTTGCAAACGGATTAATTGTGCGATACTAGCAGAAAACTCTGCGACATTGATTGAAGGTACAAGGGAAAAAAACCGAAATCTGTTATGCGCTATCAGTGATTTGACACATTTTGGTGCGAGTGAAATAATTATCTGCGTGATACAACGAAGAAATCAAAGCAACACACGAAAAAAATAAAACGTACGCATGTGAAGTGTCAACTAATAACATATTCAAAGGAAAATAGATACAACATAAGCGAAAGAGATAAGCGGAAAGAGTGTGTGTTTATGTATTACTTGTGAGGCAAAAAAAAGAAAGGCAAATAACAGGAAAAAAATGCAATCATCGAAACAGCAGCGAAGAGTGTCGTGAAAGGTGTGTGTAAGTACAAGAAATAATAATAACACAGTGGACAGTGAAAACGTAGCGGCAAAAGTTCAACAACAAAAGTAAAGGAGGCAAAAGAAAACAAACTTTCAGAATACTGATTCTGGAATGAAAAGGCTTTTAAAACAAAAGTGACCGTTTGATTTGATGGAGTTTCAACAGATTCAAAAGTGTAGAGAAACGAAAATATACCAGTGATCATTTACTAAACAGGAGGAAGTGTCACTGCGAGCCGCCGTGTGAAACGTGAAACCAAAACTCGTGCCTGAGTGAGAATCATCGTTGAAAACGAGAACGAGACGAGTGTCATAATTCCAGCTGTTGTTTACCTGCAAGCCACCCCTCTCCCCGCTAGTAGAACACGAACAAAAAAGGACTAGAAGCGGCCAACCAGAGGCTATCTTGATATCCCGATTATTGAAGAAAATTGTTACGATTTGGATTACCTGTCGACGACTGAAGCTAGCTGCAGATCAGTTGAATGGATTACCAACGAAGCGGACACTAATTTCTAAACAGGTAGGTCATGAGGGGAACCTGTTACGCAACTGTCCAGATCGACTAGAAACGGTGTTGGTAGGCAGGCGGGCAGGCAGGTGAACTGTAGTTGTAGTCCAGCACGCGACTCGCTGCTTGGCAGCTGATAGAGGCAAGCTGTTGATCGAAGATATGAAGTAGAAAGAATAAATATAAGCGAGAATGAGAGCAGGGCGAGGGAGAAATTACGGAGAGTCGCCCGAAAGGTGTGCACGTACGTACCATCGTACCGCCGTTGGGACACCTGTTCCATTCGGAGATGACGTCTGGCTTTCCAGCTCGTACCGCATCGCGAGCTCTGCGGACAGAGCTACAAGGATCGAATTACCCTGCCTGTCGGTATTAATCAGCAATCCTCTTAAGGGATATGTTTTGAAATTAACCGGTTGCTGTAGTGACGCCAGTAGTCGAAAGGATTGATCGATCGATCGGTTTTGGTTTTGCTCAAACATGATTGGGTCAGCGAACCACGTTCAGTTGCTTTGTTTTTGGCGGGATCCACACATTATGAACACGAGTTACAGATCAACATGGCCTACTTAAAAGTTGATTTGCAATCGTCAGATGCGGTAGGATATAACTCAATGTAACTGAACAAATGAAAAACCTCTTTCTCAGAGCCTACTGATGTCATTTACATCAATTCACGAGCTGATTCGAAATTTATTCAAACATAGGGAAAAAAGCTGTTACGTCCTATTTTCGACTCGAATCAAAGCAAAAAAATTGTGTTAAAATCGCCACAACTCACAACGCCTTGCGAATGCGTATTGTATATACAACGTAAGATCAATCCCCAATTGAATCGATTATCCTCCCAATCCATGATGGGGACAGCATTCAATCCATCACATAATAGCTGGCCCGTCCAAATATTTGCCTGCCCAACAATTTCACCTCGTCACATTTTCCCACGCAACCCATACCCGAACGCGTAAGTCACTCTCGAATTACCACCTCCTCCTCCTCCTCCGCCTTCTCTCTGACGTGGGGCTCGGATCTCGCCGGCCTCGGTCAGTTTGTTATTATTTACCACCATCAACGCCAACGTCGTCGTCATCACCATCATCGGGCGTCCAACCGAGCCGAAATGTTGTAGTTGGCCAGTTCGGTTAACTACAGACACTCTACAAGCTCGTGATCTAATGGGCTTTGGCTAGACACTGCAATTTATACCACATTTTCCCCACCACTTCAACGACGCGATGCTGACCAATTACATCGTCACATTTTTAGTATTTTCGGCCATGCCTAATTAACTCCCATCGATCGACCCTCTCTTGTGCGTCAGTAATATCCACGGCGCTGGTATGTAACTAGATAGTTTTATCATCGGGTGTTTTGCTGATGTGGCAGCAAATCGAAGATCACAGAAAATAACTTATTTATGAAATCGTTTGCCCTAAGTAGATGAAAGCGACCGTTCAATTCGCAACAAACTCAAACTCTTCGGTCGCTCCTCATTACCTCCCTATTCGAATAGGGGAATTTTAACTCCCAGTCCTCCGGATGCTCACAGTCGTGTACACAGAGTCACACTCATCGGCAAGCTGTAAGCTGTAGGCAACCACAGTTGTTGTTGGCCCCGCTGAAAACCGCACTCCGGTACCACCACCACCACCACCATCACCAACAGCAGCAGCCTCATCACCCAGCCAAGCGCCTCGAATGATTTATGAATGTTCGTAGCCCTGCAGGCCCCACCACCCCCATTCTTTCACCGGCACACGGGGGTATGATATGGTATGGTTCTGTATCGGCTGCAATCTGTGCTCGAGCAAGGCGCGAGCGCAATCATCTGTACCTTTTGTATGTGCGATGAAGAAAAAGTGTATGGAAAATGTGCGCCTCGCCAGTTTGCCTATGCAGTTTGTCAGCCTAGCGCAGGCAAGTGCAGTCAGTCAGTCAGCCGGTGGTGGTTGAGTTTGACGATTTCTTTCTTTGGTCAACCATTCGTGATCTTATTGCATATCGATTCGATTTTGCAATTATAACGAGGGCTGGTTTTACATACATACACTGTCTTCTCCGGTGCATGGAAATCGGAAAAAAATGCTGTCATGGAACAAAGTAGGCACAGGTTTACCTCGTGTTCTTTGGGTTCTGATGGCATGAAGTTGGGACAACTTGGGGACTCAAACCCATTTAAATTTTGAGGAAAAAAATTCAAAAATAATTTTTATATCTCTGTCGGAACTGGAATTTAGTAAAAATATTCAGAGCCAAAACTTCTCTTTATATAAGTATTGTTTTGCTACAAATTAAACTTGATGGATTAACACGTTCTTACAATACTAAGACGTAGTGTGATCAAATTTGGTCATTTGGGCACAGGTTCTATTGGACAACTTAACAAATTACAACACATTTCACTTGACAGAGCTCGGTCCCTCGAGAGTCGGTTTATGGTTACCACTGATGGAATCTCACCAAACTCAAAAATCCGTTCATAAGTTCATGAGCGATTTACGAAAATCGTGACTTCATGAATTAGACATTTTGTATTCATGAAACTATTTGTGTTCTATTCTATTCTAACCCTTACACAGCCAGTATTGAAAAGCATCCTGGAAAACACTACAGTTAGTCTGTATTGTTTTTCTTGTCAATATTAATATTTGAAGCATATTTTCATATGTCGCAAATATTAAAACGGCCAGGCCTATTGTGCAGAGTTGGGTTTGAAGATGTTTCAAAATTAGACGGCAATTGAATTATTCATTTAGTGAATAATTTAATTAACGAATTGTTTTGAATCATAAAGGAGGAAGAAACGAGGACAACCGTACCGACCGTTTCAGTTTAAAGGGAATATAATAAATCGTTGGGAGTGACTTGGCTAAGAAGGTTAATGTCACTCCTTTGGTCCTTTGGGATGGGACAAAGGTATTTACACCTTGTCCTGGCTAATGAGCCTAGGTTAAAGCGCCCTTACTCGCTCTCAAACTTACTGTGCCGTGTCAGATAATAATATTAACAATAACTACATAATTCTAAAGAATTAGGAAGTAAGTGCACACATTATTATCTTTTAACTAGAGAAAGGCGATCTACGTACCCTAATCCATGACACAGTTCGTTTAATACCCTGATGCACCCTCCCTACCCAAATATTGAAATAAATAAATATTATGGATTAATTGCATATAACGAACCTTATGGATATACTTCAGATAGTAAAAATAAAAAGCAATCCAATAAAATAAAATCACTACCACTACAGAAAAATTACATAATCATTTGAAAGTATAAACAATATAATCAGAATGCTCTCACCGGTAATCGCAGATACATGACACTGCATTGTGGCCCTGTCGGCGTAGGTTGTGGATTGATGTTTCGTTTTATTCACGAAACTATTTGTGTTTCTAAAAAACTAATTCGCGCCAAAAATACACATCGCGTTACACTTGGATGTTTGGTTGGTTGATTGGCTCCCTGGACATGTTTAGTTTTTGGTATGGATCTCATTCATAACTTCGGGATACACTGGTTTTTATAAACTATATCAACTAAAAGAGCCCAAACTTAAACGATCTTCATGATTTCAGCAGCTTAGTCGTGATTTTCGTATTTTTTATCATGTTATCGTGATATTTTGTTCATGAATTTACTATCGAATGTTTCTAGCAGAGAATCATGATTTATGTTCATAATTTCAGGATCTTAGTCACGGTTTTCGTAATCTACTATCGAATTTGACACGTGGAGTAATGTGACCCATTTTCATTTCATTCATACATTTTCATTTCTCTTCGCTTTATTGTCTTATCTTCTTAATATCCCAAGCACGCTAGATGGATCGAGAATCATGTACTGGGACCCACGAAACAGTTTACGGATCCATGAATAATATTTTACGATTTCGTAAAATTTTTCGCGAGCACGAAATGGCCAGTCGTGACTTTATACTGGGAATCGTGGTTTTACTACATCATATACACAGATATTAAACCGTGACTGATATGTTAGAAATCATGAATCATTTCACGAGGATTGTAAGGATTCATGAATAATATACTGAGTTTCGTGAAATTGTTGAGCGACCTGGCTGCTACTCCGTTATCGATCTGGGCTAGCTGAAGTTGCACAGGGAATCAGTAGATAATTATTCTTTGGAGTAATGAAACATCTTTCAATGTGCAACTTCTGGTAGTCCTGTTTATTGATCAATACGGGAGTAGGATTATTGTGTATAGAAGTTGGATTCTACTTCTTCGTTACCGACGCCAGAGAGGTGACTCCACTATCTGGACTAAATATCGATCCATCAGCTCATGGACCGGGGACCAACGACTTTACTTCCCTTCCGAAGGAAGACGTGACCACAGATTTTTTCACCTCAGGAAAATCTCAACGACCTCGGTTGGGATTGAACCCAGACCAACTGGAATGAGTGGCGATCACGCTTATCACTCAACCACCGGCGCCATCTATACTGAGTTTCGTGAAATTGTTCACGAGAAAATGTCAAATTGATTTTGTGAACTATATCACAACCACGAAAACCAGTTCATGATCAAGATGTATTAAGCTCACGTCGTATAGTCGGACTTTGAATAATGTTTTAGGAATAAAATCACGAATCAATCTTTGGTCTATGAATAACGTTCATAAAGTTGTGAACTAGTTCACTAAACAAAAAATTGATCAAATATCTTGACTAATAAAAGCGTTATGCAGGTGTGATTGTTCCAGAATTCATGGCACGTTTTTCTGAACAATTTGTTTCTTTTGTTAAGATTATGACGAATTTCGGTATAGCAATCTGACAGGATCCTGTTCTAAATTCTGGCTTAGGACTGTGGGGGAAAGTTGCTCATGTTTCTAATATAATCGCATTCAGGAATTCGATATGTCGTAGCCCTTCTCAGAATGTCGATGGAATCCTATTATTTTGACGTTGCCCTACACCATCAGAATCGAGATAAAGATGCCATCAGAATTATTATCAGGATTCCATTGACATCATGGATAAACTTCAACATTATGAGAAGAGTTCACACATCATTGAGCATTATCAAAGATTGCGTAAGCATTTTGAATAAGATTCCGCCAAAACTCTGAGCTGGATTTTCATCAGAATATTTGGCAAGATTTCATTAGAAATATGCGCAAGTTTCCTCAGAATCCGGAATAAATCATAATCATCAACAGAATTACACCTTCAGCGAGCTTCCATCAGAAGATAAGCTTAGAAGCATGCAAATGTGACGTATGCCGCCAATGTGGTCCAATTTCGTTTTTCCATATTTATAAGTTATCTACAAAAATGCACTTCTTTAAGTGTAAACGATTTAAGAAAAATTAAAAAAAAAACCTTTTAAACTCAAAAAACGGCGTCGAGATGATAAAACTTTGTAGTTTCTTTGATGCCAAGAATAATTTCCCAATATCACAAACAACCAAGCCAGTAGATCTACGCATTACAAATTTGTATCGGTGACTACACCGTCGATTTCAACTTTGTGAGCGGGCATGTAAACGTGGGTCATAAAAGGCTTGTCGCCATTAACGTAATTTGCTTGCTTTAGACCGAATATCACAGTTTTGAGTATGATTGCAGACGATGCATCTATGGTGAGAGTTAGAGATCCTTATGTTGCTGGTGTTTGCTTGTTTTGAGCTAACGAACTTTGATGAAAAAATCAGTACACCATACAGCCTGTGTGTTTGATCGTAGTGAACGAATGTTTTATCAGAGATAGTCAGTTCAGCATGGATGGACTGGAATCGATGTAAAAGTGTCCTGATTATGTTGGATTATCCAATCGCATATAGGTCAAATATATAACAATAGATTCGGATTTCAGAATCTTTGTTCAGTGAATTACCCGAAAAATCTTGTTGTGGTGCGTGATGTGGAAGAACCTGTAATCTTATATTGGAGTTTCCTCAAGTTCAGTGCACATCAAACTCGAACGAATTTAAAAAGTATTTGATACAATACTCGTGAATCAGCACAGCATTCTCGAGAATCAAACAAAAATTATGCACAACATGGCAACTATTCAGAAAAAAACGTATAGCTATTTTCGACGGAAATTTCCCAGGATCTTCTCGTACTGAATGTGCTGAAATGTTGGCAAAGCCAACCAGTTCAGCAGATGAGCTTAACAAATTGGAGGATTTGAAATATTCAACAGTTTTACTGCAACATATATCCGATGTATCCTGCATCGGTGAAACTAACGGCAAAGCAAACGTTTTCTACAAGTTTATCGATTTTTGATGACACGCGAGATCCTAACTATATATTCGTGAACCGGGAATTGACTGGTTGAAGATGGTAACAAACTAAATAACGCGATTACGATATTGAAAGTTCTAAGATCAACAGTAAGGTTACCTTAAAATGTTTAAGGCAGTTTGTACTCTTTTCTTGAAACTAGTTCTATTGGTGGAAAATGATTTCATTGAGATTCAGTGCGAAAATTTTCTCAAACGTGTAATGAAAAACAGCAAGTAAAGACTCGGAGTCAAGATTCTGTCCCAACACAAGAATGGACCGATGAACCTGAAAGCTCTTTTACTATAATCCCGTTACTGTATACGTTTCACATATCATCCACAAATGGTGTCAAAACGAAACAACATTTCCAGGTTTTTGTTTTCCGCAGTATATTACGATGATCAGTGGTTTATCAATCTGTATTCATGGATATCGAAAAAAATGGTCTCGAGAACTTCCAAACATTGGTAAACCTTCAATATTTAAACTGATCGAAATGCTTAGAGGTGCATCCATTTAACATCTTCAACACATATTTCAAATCCATAATAGCAGTATTGAACACCTTCAATTTGCTGGATTGAAACTTCTTTTGGAGTCTTGAGTAGTTGAAATGTTGTTGTTTTTGAAACTAGTATTTCCTGTTCTAAACTTTACTCTGATAACTTGACTGGATCATGATATGCTGACCGACATCAGCAAGGTCCGGTAACGGCTTGCGCGTTGTGGTTGGTAATCTTAAGCAAGCGAACGGTCGATAGTCGCTTTATGTAGCACAGTGTCTATGTCCCAGTCCGTAACGTGGAGATAGATGGTGTAGTTACCGAGACGGGTTTCATTTGCGAAAATATGCTGAGGGATTGACCGGTGCAAAATCCCTTGCTTCACTCACTGCAAGCAATCACTTTTTGCCGTGGTGAAAGATTGGCAAAAAAGATTCTACTATGTCAGGCTCGATTCGAGTAACCTTCGCTGGGTCAGCTGTACAGAACCACGTCGTTCAGGAAAAGGAGAAATATTTCCTCTCCTGGACTATCATGATATGGCCTAAAGGTGCCCCACTTCTGTGATCGGGCCAACTATTTTAGATAAAGCGATGGAAAATTATACTTTAAACCCGAAGCAAGTTTCTCCTGGACTTCGAAATTTAAATACCCACAAGGAGTTGCACCTCCAGTGACATCAAAAACCCATGTTCCCGTGTTACAAAAGGAGCAGTTCAGTACCGGTTTAATGATTTTTTTTTATGATATCGTAGACTTGATTTTTACAGCTTTCGACGCTACTGATCCTCTTGGATGTATTCTGAAAACTTTTCTCCCTATAATGAGAACATTGTTGAAGCAACTGACTGCTGAATGAGCTCTCCGTGCAGCGAGGGCACGCGCCTGATCACTATTCTACAGAGGAATCGAACATCGATTCTTTCAATCTTTCAATAAATAATTTGAAATGTGACGCAATTACTTTATGCGAAACGTGGTTCAGAAACTGATCTTAATTTATTTATTTATTTATTTTCGTCAAACAAGAGTAGACCGTTTTGTTACAACGATAAAATATAGTATACACTTAAAATATAAAATACTGATAACTAAACTAAACACTATCTGGTTTACATTGCACTTCTTTTGGATGTTCTTTATTAGCGAATAGAATCGAAATGTTTTTTTTTAAATTGCCACGATTTAAATGTTATTTGCTTGGATCTACTATTCTACCTTTGGGGATCAACCTCCCCCCGACACTTGTTCATGTCAAAAATCCAAATCGAATAGAAATACTGTTGCATTGTTGTATCTACATACCTTCTAAAGGCTTGGTTGGATACCGAACTATTCATGCCGCAGCCAGTTTTAGCAGACCTCAATTCCCACAGTTCAGTATGAGGTTGTCTTCGCCTTGATAATAGATCTACATTAATCCTAGATCTTTGCGTCAACTTGATTATAACCAGTATAACACTGGTGATCACTTATCAGTCCTGAATTTCGTACATGATGGAACTGTATAAAGTGGCAATATTTCCACAGCCAATGTGTTGAACCGATGTATATTCCTACTTTAGTGCTGAGTCTCTCTTATCTCGACTAATAAACAGTAAAACAGACAAACGATCACCAGAACAACAATGAAAGTAACAATATCTTATCTATCTCATCAAATTGGGGCGATTATTATTAGTGCATATTGGAAGCTCTTACATGTAAATGCTTTTTAAGAGACAGACTTGCGGAAGACGCTATTTTCAGGTAAACGGGAAACCGTTTAAATTTTATTTGGCTCCAATAAACTGACCATCAAATCGTCAAATTCTTTGGAAACATTGTATGTAAAGTTTCTCGCGTTTTTCTGTCAGTATTACAATCATAATACTTGGATAAAGTTCTGTCATAAATTCTACTATACTAATCGTTCAGGATTCTGATGAAATTCTGCGCAGAATTTTGACGATCGTTTTCAGGATTTGCATGGAATTCAGCTGTTTTGGCGTTGTCCTACTCCATAGGAACCAAAAGTGCAAAAGTGACATGAACATTCGTTCAAATTTCTGTTTGCCATATTTTTAAGAGCAACACAAAAATCCACTTCTTTCAATGAAGGTGATTTTAAATAAAAATAAACAATGGCCTTTCAAAACGCAAAAAAGCAATGTGATGTAAGCGCCATTTTTAGCAAAGTTCAGTTCCGGTTCTATATGGTTTGATACTCATTTTAGCTAGATTTAAATGTAGCACCATTTCCTCTTTACTAGCTCCAGCCCATTTATTTTTCTGTTGTCGTCCCTTTTGCCTTTGCCAAAGCCAAATTATGTATCTGACAGTAAGCCAATTGTCGAGGCGGAATAGGATATTTTTTTCGAACAACTTCTGGATGCAGCACAACATTACAATCGACCGATACGAGTTGTGGTCGGAGGTTGGTTCTCTCGTTTCATATTGGTGGTGACTTTCACTTGCCTTCAATCATGGGAAGAATGTTACCGTCAACTTTGTTTAGTTAAGAATTCTGCGCGCCTCGATTGATGCAAAGGTTTGACTTGAAAGATTTTCCTCTTGGGCGATTTTCAGCAATTTGATGAGATTCTGTTTAAATTCTGGTGCAAGCTAGCTTAGGATTCAGAATAAATGCTGGTTATGTTTCTAATGAATCCTACTCAGGAATTTGATAAAGTTGTGACAAGAATTCTGTAGGAAAATTCGTTCAAGTTGTTCAGAATGTTTTTATCATCTTTTTCTGAATTGTGATGGAATCCTGATATTTGACCTTGTTCTACTCCCCAGAATCCAGTTAAAGATGTCATCCATGCGTTGCATTTATCAGTCATATTTTGACATGAAAAATTCTTACCACTCACACAACTCCAATGAAGAACAGGATCGATTGGACTAACTGCCTTACTGGCGATCGTAATATTCATTATTAAACAAGTTTACTCTACTTTGTTTTCCGTGTTATTGCTAATTAGGGGGATGCCAACAGAATTATTAACAATTTTTCGCTGGGCAACTTCACTATTCCGAGAAGGGTTCACAGAATGTTGAGGGGGTATTATAAATATCATGAGCAATGCAAAAAATATATACGAAACTCAAGGAATTATCAAAAATTCCTGGAAGTCCAACACCTTTCGGGGAATACATGATCTGAACTGTTCCCTTCAAGAATTCATAACGCAATTCAGACAAATGGAATGAATTACGAAGGACACACGAAGAAAATACTTCTCACGCATTTCAAATGTTATTTTTGTGTTGAGAATGCGGATGGATCGACCCATTCACTCCTACCTGACCGTTCAAAACACGAAGCGGAGTACCATTACTCAAGGAACTCTTCGTTCATATCAAGAACAAATTAACACGTGCCAGTTCAGCAAACAGACAGCACATTACGGATAATTCTGTTCGGAAACCGCTGAGGAAAGCTCATTTATGGAAATAAATTCCAACACACACCACCACCAATAGGCGTCAAATTTATGGCTGCTGTTTAGACAATAATGACAACTTCAAAAGCTGCATCAAGTTCCTCCAATTCAGCCAGTTAATATTGTCAGTGATGAAGCTATTTCCAAGAACGACGAGTTCACACTTATGATCCATAAGGGCAACCAACAAGCAAAAATATCTGATCGCGAATATCAAGGCAGAAATCACGATGATGACAGAGCACTTTTTGATAAATTTGTAATTATACATTTCATAAAGTCACTCAAAATAGTTGAAAAAATTCTACTTTCTTTTATTTCACCATTCACCACTTTATTGTTACTGGTACCGCTATCAGGCATGCTTCACTTTAGTTGAATGTTCAGGTTGCTTGTTCAGCTTATCCCCCACAGCGAGAATGGCTGGTGCTGTTGGATTCTCGAATGTTAACACCATTCCTATCCAAGATATTCAATTGTTTAACTCAAATGTAGATACTCAAATAGAAGTTATTATCTTAGAATCTGTTAGCAGCTAACTAACGCATATTTGCTTGCAGAAACTAGGCCGAAACTTTTACACGGTGCTTAAAATGATTGCTTCACTCGACATTGCTGGTTTGCGTTCCGTAAGTCCCAATTCTCTCGAAACGGCAGAACGGAATCGCTGTTTCTGTTCTAATTTTTGCTAAATTGACGTTCACTAAAATATTTAAGAGTTGCGGTAAAAAATGTAAATTGGGGCTATGGTGGTGGATTGCACACATTTTCCAAATTGTTACGGCTCTAGCAATGATCATGGAACACGAAATTTGATTCCTTTAAAAATGTTTTCGATGGTATTTTCGTCATATATACCGAAAAAGGCAGAACCCCGAGGGTACTATCGGAAACAGAATCCCGAATAGGATCCCATAAGACTTAGATGAATTTCTGATCCCTGAAAATAATCCCATCAAAATCGTAGAAATACAGATAGGATTTCATCGGAGTTCTAAGAAGAATTACACTAGAATCCCGAAAAAGATTCAAACAGATTTCGTAGAACTAGTATATCAGAATCCTAAACAGAATGTCCTCAAAATCATAAGAAGGATGCCATCAAAAATCTATGAGGGTATCAGAAACCGACTGCACAGTGAACATTCTGGGTGAGAAATATAAATTGTTCTTATTAGGGAGTAACTTTTCAATAGTGGTTCAAAATGCATCTACATTTGCACGATCTGGAAGGGAAGAGTTGTTAGTTGTAACTCTCTGCTCTGACAGTATTACGCATGAATTGCATGGCTCGTGCCGAACGAGTTCGAATCGTCATTATTTTATCCTTTTAAACGTCTCACTAGCTATTGTCACATACTGTATACATTGTATTACCGTGCTTGCTTCTCGTGATATCGCTCGGTACCAGACACTTGCTTCAGGCGTTCATATTTGTGTAACTGTTTGAATTTAATGTCCAACTGGTGCGAAGTTTGTGCTAGTTACTGATGCGATTAATTTGAAACACAAAAATACAACTTTACATCTATGCCCTTTTTGCACAAATTGGTTTATTCCTTTAGAGATAAATTTAATTTTCTTTGAAGCGAATTAAATGCATTAGAATGATGAAACAATACTTTTACCAGGTAAGGTAGATCAAGTTAATTTCAAGAAAATTTTAGCAACGCTATTTCGATGCAAACATGTTATGTTGACAAAAACATCAGATTGTCGCCGGTAAACTGTTTACCACTCTTAATATATTTCAAACAGCTTTCTAGGCTTTTTTGCTTTCCAAACGAAACACACGTGAGACCATTCAAAACAAATACCTCAACGGGTCGTTGGAATCGTCAGATGTTCGTTCGGGTTGGAATGAACAATAAAAGATAATAGTGGGTCTTGTTGTTGATCCTCACCCTGTCGTCATAGAAAAATGTTACCGCACTGTTCATTTGACTGTCAAAAATGTTTGTAGTATTTCCTCGGACAAATCCGGATGCAATTATCAATTCCGAATATTGCACCCCATTAAAATTCCGCCAAACCTTTTGGACGAAAGCCGCCCAACCACAGGTCGGTAATTCGACAAACAAATTACCTCACCTCGCTCTCTCTCTCGTCATCGACTGACTGACTGACTGATGATGCGACTGTGACCGACACTCGTAGCTCCACGTAAATCAAGATTAGATCGTTTACACGATATGTTCGAGCCAAAATAAGCTCGACCGCCATTAACCCCGTGCACGGCGCATCTAAGCAAAACAATGGAATCATTCAACTTCTCCCCGATCCCGGTGTCTCGTACCGCTCCATCCATCACCCTAGGCGCCGAAAGGAAGGGACAAATTTTCATCCATTCTCATCACTCAGCCGGTCGATTTTCGTATTGTTGTTTTATTTTTCGCTCATTTCACCTCTCGTCACGATCAAAGAGCCCCCTCGGCCCCCTTTCGCGGAACGCGAAAAAACACTCTGACTGGCGATCAGATGGGCGGTTGATCAAACACTGTACCGAATCCCGGCAGGTCATCGGTGGCATTCAACGTTCTCCCGGCACTTGACGAGCGGAAGAAAAATGTTTTAATTCAGTCGAAAATTATCCCCTTTCGCCCTCGCACCGCACGACCGCCGACAAGGCAAAACCGGCGGGATGAACGGGTATCTTGATCATCTCTGGGTGCTAGTAATAACCGTAATAATTTGACGTTTCGGTCACTTACCACCCTCGGGCCCTCTCCGGTCAGCGGGCAGATGATCGCAGGCAAAAGGAAAGGGTCTTAAAACAAATGACGATCATCGTTTGGTGCGACGAAATGTATGAAAGAGAGAGGGAGAAAGAAAAAGAACAGTTTGTGGAAGGTGGAAAAACACGGAGCCGAAAGAAGATTACATTCCTTACGGTTTGGTTGGATGACACGCCAACGTGGACACCGACTACCGCCGCCAGCTGGCTGGTTTGTGCAACCCAAACGTGGAACAAGTGTGAGAATTCCTGACCTCGGCGCGGCGGTAAACGCGGCGCGGTTGATGATGAGGGAACGTGAAGGAAGTTGTAAAGATCTAGGTGGCTCGAGTTGGGTACTTAATAGCGATAAGCTGAGTAGGCAACAGTCTATTCTTTCTGCTTGCTTCGATCGGGAACGTTGGACTGAGGAGGTGGGGGGTTAGAATAAACGTAGTGGTTGGGTAAAAGTAAATAAAAACTAAACTGTGAATGGGGATCACCGCACAGTGGCACGACTTAGAACAAAAGGTGGACTAAAGTCCAAACTTTTCCATATCGGTTCATATAGGACGGTTTTATGTACTTTTGGTACGCTGAATTCGTTTTCGATAATAAAACATTTCAAAAATGAACATTTACTATTCATTAGGGTGTCTCAAAAATATTTTTTTTTCTGAATCGTTCTTAAAATTTGTGTATATTAATTTTCGTGTGCTAAATCGTTTTTGATATTAACATTTAAAAAAAAAAATCATTATGCATTAGGGTGGTTCAAAAATAATTATTTTGTTGCGAAGGTTCAAATTTTTTTTAAAGACATTTTTGTGCACTGCATTCCTATGTTGGTTATAGAAAATAGAAATTAACTTTACTGCTTATTAAAGTGGCTCAAAAGTAAATATTTTGTCTTTTATAAAGATTTCTTTCAATTGTAATTTTGAAATTTATTTTCCGTATTGAAACGAATTAATTGACATCTCATTATGGGGCTTTAGAAATGATTATATTATTTTTAAGGATCAAATAAGATGTGATTGTCTAATTTTGGAACGTTTAATTCATTAGTGGGTTACTTGGTATGAAAACTACATTTTTTTCATTTTCAAAACAAACATTTTGAGCGTCTTAGTGGAATATTGATTTACATTCACTAATCAACAAGATGGTTAACGATTTTGTTTTCGCAGGTGTGTTTTAAGTTGCTTAGATTGCTTATTTCATACCTTAAATTAAAATAAATCCAAAATACTTTTTTCGCGTATATGGTTCATTTAAAAATGGTCTTATTTTATTTGGATAATATCGCATACCCTTAAGCTATATCAGTGCTATGCAAACTCGGAAAAAATAGTCTCACCAAATGACTAGAACTCAACTGTGTTCACTCAATTTGACAGTTATGGCGTAAGTTAGCAAAAATAGTTCATGAAACATTTTATGACACATTTCAGATGGTTGAAAATATTTACTGAATTTTAAACATTCTTAATTCCTTTACCACTTAAAAACCATACTTCCCACTCGGCTCCTTACTCTTGATCACTAGTAAAATCCTTGTAGATCATGCTCTAAATGCTATTTGAAAGTTGTGCATAAATTAGTGTCATTATTCTAGTCATAAAGTGAATATTCAAATTAAATATCAGTATTAACCATGCGTCTCCATTCACAGTTTTTTCAAATTTTGACTGCTTATCGCAAGTTTTCGCAAAACTAGAATAGGCTCATTTGAAAGAGAAAATGAAAAGCTTTCGAATGAGTATAGTGTGATCGCGGGCATTCACGGGCGTCGTTGTTGTTATCGCTTTAGTAGTTCGAATTCAATAAAAATGCATGACAAACAGTTATCTAAACACTAGCTAAACCAACTAGTGACTTATTTTTGGCGATTTTACGTTGTAATTTTATCACACGGATAATTTTGGTGAAGTAATGCAATTCATAAAATCAACCGTTTCTTTGAAAAACGAGAATAACCGTATATAGTTTCTATAGTCAAATAATGCAAAAAACACTTGAGTGATGCCCTTCAAAAAGCTGTCAAAAATTCATTTTGCATTCAAATCACCTAAAATTTCGTAAAAATGTCTCTGATGGCTCAGCTGATACGAGAAAAATACTAGTGAGAATATCGCATAACCTTCATATATGGACTTAAGTCCGGGCTCGTCCCACTGTGCACCGACCGGAAAGGTCAAGGTAGGCTATGGCGGAACGTTAGGTCTTGTGAGAAGTAAAGAGATTTGAGCGGGGCTAAAGATAAATCGGAAGCGTCCATGCTTTGGAGAAGTATTTTTACTTTTTGGTTCTAAATACACGCTTAAAAAATTCTCCTCGAAAAAGTCCCATATAATATTAGATGTAATATTAAACATCGCCTATGATAATTACTCTGTAAAAACCGACTAGTTTTGTCTGGATTTCAGGTGGCAGAAAAATCCAGCGCTAGCTTAGTCCTTTCATTAAGTTAGTGTTGGATACTGATGAAACGAAGTCGAAACGAAAATTCCATAACTAATTTGGATAGGTCATTGGTTAATTAGAATCTTCAAGCCTACAAATCAAGTAGTATCTAACATGCTATTTAATAATGTCGATCAGTTTAATTTCAGTTCTATCATTTTATTTCTTCACTTTTTAAATGATTTTTACATTTTGTACTTATTTTAATAATGCCGACAGCTCGTCTGTTGAAGCTTTAGTTGAAAAATACAAGAAACTGCTCTAATCAGCGACTAACAGTTCATTTGCTCTCCTACGATCGTTAAATGCGCAAACAACACTTGTAAGCACCCTCCCTTTTTTTGCTTGCCCGACGCGCGGAGCCGCGTGTGGTCGTCGATCATTAGATCGCTCTGCTTGCGGAAAATTGCATCTGTTTCACGTGGCAGCCCTTAACGACACCCTCTTGCGGTCCCGGGTGTGCCCGAGCAGAAGCGCAAGCAAGTGACCGTACGAACGAACGAGCGAGCGAATTGTAGGTATGTAGGTACTTGTAAGCTTAATTGGCTGACCGTTGCTATTGCTGCTGCTGCTGCGGCGGCGGCCCGCGAATGATGATCGCACATTCTCTCAGCTCTCTCTCCGTTCATCGAGCGCAGCCGCTTGGCGCAACTGCTGCTAGCCTACTGATGTCTCGGAATATCGCCTACCGCGTCGTCGCTGTCGCCGTCGCCGAGGCATAAATTGGATGACATTGCGCAAATTGGCGCGTGTGACGTTTCGCT
Organism: Topomyia yanbarensis; assembly: GCF_030247195.1. Taxonomy (NCBI): domain Eukaryota; kingdom Metazoa; phylum Arthropoda; class Insecta; order Diptera; family Culicidae; genus Topomyia; species Topomyia yanbarensis. Next base: position 2,627,386 of record NC_080672.1, read on the forward strand.
TGCTGTTAAACGGAACGAATGCGGAACTAAAGGTGGGGATTTATTTTTTTTCTAATCTCAATGCACCGGTATATATTTTTTTTCTGTCGAAGGTAGTTTTAATAACTTTTACTAAAATGTAATCGATAAACATTTAAGTAAATTTATTTGAGTGAATTTCATTCCTGTTGTTTTCTTAGTACCAACCGACAAGCTGAGCATCGCAATGAAACGTGGCTGACATTATTTATTTATTTATTTACTTATTCATTTATTTATTTATTTATTTATTTATTTATGTATTTATTTATTTACTTATTCGTTTATTCATTTATTTTCGTGATTAAAAAGGGCATGGGATATTAGCATTTAACCCATCCTAAAAAAATCGAAAACGGGCAAGTTTTTGGCATATCACAAAACACATTTTTGTACTGAAAAAGAAATTTTCTTAAAAATAACGCGAATCAGTTACACTTGTATGATCTAGTTCATATTGTCACGTTACTCCGAGTAAAAAAAACTTGATAGTAATTACAAAATAGCATATAATGAAAAGCGAAGAGAAATCACGAATATTATGATAAAACTGCTGATAACATGAACATATAAATTACGAAAATCGTAAGCTCCTAAAATCATGAACATCGTTTAACTATCGGTTCTTTTAGTTGATATACTTTATACAAGCCAAGGTATACTCAAATTATGAACAAGAATTATAACAAAAACTAAACATTCCCAGAGCACACTCAAACAAAAAATTTGCATGCAACGTCATATATATTTTTGGCGCGAGTTAGTTTTTTGAAAACACAAATTGCTTCATGAATACGAGGTTTATTATTCATAGTTTCAGGAACTTGGATACGACTTGCGTAAATCATTCAGTTCACGAACTCGTAATTTTTTCATGAATTTATAAACGGATTTTTTCGTTTGGAGATGGTCGGCATTAAATTTTTTTTGAACCCGATATTATAACCCGAACCAGAAATTGTTAATATGGAGAACCCATCAAAACAAATTACTGGGAAGTGGAATCAGCATTCGTATTTACCATCATTGAACGTTGATTTATTATGTTCTGAGAAACACATAAATTTTCGAGGGTATATCGGTTGTGTGGAAACGGAATGCTGAATGATCAACCTCATACGTCACACTTACACCAAATTCCTTTATCTTTTATCGAAACCTTTTATGCGAGAGCAATTTTATTAAATTTAGCACATTAATTGTTCAACCTCTGCTTTTGAACGTGCCCATTTAGAGCTGTAAGCTGTTCTTATCTCTTATTTTATTTAACAGTTTTCACGACACCACCCGCGTTAAATTGTACGGCCAAACTGGCGAGTAACCGATTCCATTGACCGTAAAAAGTGAAATACATCCTGACATCCTGGCTTTCTGTTCGCGACATTATTAAAAAAAAATATGAACATTAAAGGCATATTGGGAAATATTGAAAAGAGGAACTACATTAAGGCTTACAGAGTCCCATAAAGAAAAACAGAAGACTACTTGAAAATACGACACCAATGCACAGTGGTCGGAAACGCCAAAAACGTGAACTTAATTCACTAAAGGCCAAACCATCGAATATATATGCACAGGGTGTCTTTGGAGGAATTGTTCGTAGGAATATTCCCCACAATCTGGTAACAATTGAAATTAGGCATGGCTTACTACGATCGAACTAAAAAATTAACTTTTTATCCTGACGAGGTAGAAAGTTGATGTTTTCGACAAAGTTTTAGAAATGCTCATAGTGAAGAATTTTGTTGAAGAACTTGAGCTTGTAGGACTAAAGGTTATCGATTTATAAGGCGTTTTCTATGGCAACCCACTTAAATCTAGTTTTTTTTAATATAACTTTTTTCATTGTGACTTTTCGTGCAAACTATGTTCTAGACAAATATGTAGGTATCAAAACTACCTAATATTGCCGAAGACTGCATGTAAAAATACTCATTCGATTAAAAGTTATTGAAGACTTTTACATTTTTTTACACCAACTTCAACTACGTATAAGAAAGAAAGGTGCAAACCAAAATGCACGAACAGGCACTTTTTTCACTATCTAAACTATGCACAATAAAGGTAAGAAGGTTTGGTGCGTGGCACTCTAGAACCCTATGAATAGGGTACGTTTACTTTATCATGTTTTTTTTACCTTTTCCATACAAAAATCAGCTCAGCAGACTTGTCAGAGAGCAGAAACAATGTGTTTCAATGAACGATGAGACCTATGTTAAATTGAATACCAGTTCGATTAAAAGAATTTGATGTGGCAAGCGATCTGTTCGTGTGGCACCGAAAGTGAATTGTTCTTCACAATGGTCATAAAAGTAAAGATTTTACGAACGAAAGCACCCGAAAACTACTTTTAACATGATGTATACAAGATCTGTTATTTTGATAATATGAGTAAATCTAAATAGTGTTTTCTCGTAGTATAGGCACTGTTATTTTCTATGGCTCACTTATTTGACTGTGTAGCCGGAGACAACGATGCTGTATTGTTTGTGCAGTGGATAAGCAACAAAGTGATCGGTGGAATCGATTGCTTACTTTGCTGATTGCTTTTCGCACAGTGCCAGATGAGAAGATAGACCGACTTACACGGTTTTTTACTGGCTTTGGATATTCTTCCCGGAGGCAGGGTTACTGCACAGTACTGCCTCAAATAGTGAATTGTAGCATATGAGTTAGAGACAACGGCATTAATAACAGTAGACAGAGAGCGCATGGGTCATTGCAAATACCTCAAGGTTCCATTGAATATTAAAAGAAAACTACATAGCATGATATGACCCTTTACCACCTGTCGTCAATTGTCAATTTTCGTCGTAAAATTCAAAACTCGCTCCTCTCTAATGCTACATTATTTACGAATGGACCTCTAGGCGAAGGCAAACAACTGAAATTTTGTCAATTTCTTGAATATACGAATATTTCAGAATATACGAAACGAAATCTTAGTGCCCCCTTAAAGACCAGGGTTGTTAATCGATAATTAATCGTCATCGTCGATAACGTTAACCACCCGTCAACGTCATCGGAAACTCCGTTAACGATAATTTATCGTCGGATTCATCGTCATCGTCGATAATTCATCGGTGATTATCGCGATACATTTTGCGTTACTTTCCCGTTTATTAGAGTTGAAGTTGATGCGGTCAACTTTCAATTGTTTTGAAATAAATAACTATTGGAAGACATGTTGTTGGCAGTTGAAAATCAATAGTTTTGGACATTTTCTATGCACAGGGGGGTCCGACGATGAGTCAAAATGGAATTTTTTGTCAACTTTTCGGGAGAGTTTTATATTGAAGGGAAAGTTATTGGCAGTTGACAATCAATAGTATTGGACATTTTCAATACACAGGGGGTTCGACGATGTGTCAAAATGGATTTTTTCAACTTTTAGGGAAAGTTTATTATATTGAAGAAGTGAAAATCAATAGTTTTAGGCATTTTCAATGTACCGTCAAAATACAAATTTTTCAACTTTTCGCGAACTTTTTATATTGAATGGCAGGTTGCTGGCAGTTGAAAATCGATAGTTTTGGACATTTTCAATTCACAGGAGGATCCACCAGTGCACTGTGTTTCCAAAGTGGCAAAAAGGTGAAATAAATTCTTTGAACCACGAAAAACATTTTTTAGCTATAGTGTCTTCAGCAAAGTTTATTTATATTTTTTTTTTCATTTAAAAAGTATTAGTTGGGTGATTAATCCCTCTAAAGCTGAGCAGCAAGTTTTTGTTTGGTCATTTATGAAAATAAAAAAAAAACTTTCTTTGGCAAAGTTGTTGAGAATATCTTAAGTATTAACTTCGCTGAAGAGACTATGTGTCTATCTGTCGATTTTAAATTACATTTGTGGAGATTTCTTTTATATACCCCTGAAAATTGCTTTTTTAAAAATACTTTTCCTGGTAATTTTGTAGAATGTTCCAAGATTTTGTTCAGCATAAGAAAATACAGAATTGTAATAATCTAAGTTTATTTGTATATCTTACAACGTAGAAGTTATCGAATGTTGTGTCCAAAAAGCAAAACAAACACTATCAAAATCGTTTGGTGGGCTCCAACCTACGTTCGAGTCAAATTCGAGTAAATTCCTTCTTTAGCATATTTTTCTTATCTTAGAGATGCAAAATATACAAAAATAATAATACTGTACTGTAAGACCTCCTTAAGGGAAATTTTTACTAAATGATCAGAACGGGTTATGAGGCTTTGTCGAGGGACTAAAAAAGAATATTTTAACCGCTCCGATTTATTAAAAAGAAAGAAAAAATATGTTAGTCCAGGTGTTTGCGTTTCGACTTCGTCTCTTCAGAACCAGAAAAAATATGTGCCGATTTTGCCAATGTCATCGTTTTATCAGCCTAAAATTCGACAAGGGGCTGATAAAAACGGGTCTTCACTGTATTCAAAAAACCGACTAAAACTCCATTATGAGGCCGTTCATAAATTACACTACATATTTAAGGGTAAAAGAAGGAACAATGAAGCATCTTGTTACATAGTGTAGAGAAGAAACGGAGGAGGGGGCTAAAAGCTTCCTAACTAGAAAATGTAATCAAACATTGGAAATGTGTATGTATATTCTCTGTTTTTGAATCCGGAATCTTCTAGTTTAAATTAAAATTATAATAAAATCTGTTAATCACCACACCACTAAAATGTGTAGTGTAATTTGTAAATGGCCTAATAATAGTGGTTTAGAAGTTTTTTTCAATACACTACAATTTTGCGTGCTATAAATTACTAATTACACAATAGCTCAAAATTTGTTTTCTTCATGGTCAAAACAATTTTGATCACCTTTTTGCCGCTTGGAAACACTGTGCACCTGGGACTCTTCTGTGCACAAACTTACTCGAAAAGTTGAAAAATTCAATTTTGACACATCGTCGGACCCTTCTGCGTATTGAAATGTCTAAAATTATTGATTTCCAATTGCCAACAACTTTCCCTTCAATATAATACACTTTCCCGAAAAGTTTAAATTATTTCATTTTGACGCATCGTTGGACCCCCCTGTGCATAGAAAATGTCCAAAACTATTGATTTTCAACTACCAACTACATGTCCTTCAATAGGTATTTATTTCTAAACAATTGAAAGTTAACCGGATCAACTTCAACTCCAATAAATGGGAAAGTAACGCAAAATGTATCGCGATAACCGATGAACCGACGATGACGATGAAAACGACGATACAATTATCGACGATGACGATGAAGGCGACGATACATTATCGTTAACGGAGTTTCCGATGACGATACATTATCGTTAACGAGTAACGCCGATATATTATCGTGAAAAATGTATCGTATTAACAACCCTGTTAAAGACCCTAAGCACTTTATTTGATGCATATACAAAGTTAAAACTAACACTAAATCAATTAACTAGTCGAAGTATAAAATAGAATGAAATCTCATTAGAATGTGGATGAGCCGCTTTACCTCTCGCTCTTCCCTATATAAGTGAACCAAAATTACTCAAAGGCAAAGCAACTTCTACCTCTAACAATATTTCGACGTGTTTATGAATATTAATGCTGATCTCAATTTTAAATCTCAAAGAGAAATTCAATGCACAAAAAGAACTTGAAACTGCGTTATTTGAACCGTTTTCACAACTTTAATGCAATCTTTGTTCAAAATCGAATAATTGTACAATATAGAAAGTGAAGCAAAACGAACTCGAAAAAGGAAAATGAAGAATTATTTATCGAATTACCCGGATGTTTTGCTATGTAAAGAACCATTTCGGGTTGATTTTTTTTAAATTTTTTTTCAAGGTCATAAAAGTTATTTTAAAAAAGTCCTACTAAGCTACGTAAATATCACTGTTGTACGAGTTTGGTTCGTTGAACATTTGCCAGTGAAGCATCACTTTATTTAGTTCAATTTGTGCGGTTGGTATTAGAATTATCGTTTTTTTATAGTACGGGCACGTGGTAATCCGACTTTGATACATCCGCTACGTGGTCTGAGCAGTGATAGTAGTTTGAAATCATTAGAACAGACAAGAATGGATTGGTCGGGTCTATCGCATAGCCATCACAGGAGCTTAATTGAAACCACTTTATTGTGACATGCAATGTTGTAGATTACGTTCTAGTGGATGATGATGGTGCTTGATCGGGTAGTCATATCTCGATTTTGTCATCGTCCCCAGGGATATAGATCGTCATACATTCATCGTCAAATTCACCGACGCGAACAGGATACACATAGTAAGGCTTTCTTCACCATACTTTTAAAAACGTTCTCAATACTAAATTGCTTGTATAATGATACAAAATTAAAGGAATTATAAGCCGGGAGTAGTAAATAGTATGAACACAGTGACTCTTGTCATCGGCAGTTGGAAGCAAGAAATTAATTTATTGAATTTTAATGGATATCCAGCTTTTATAACATAAAAGATCTTCTGTGGATGTTTATAATTGGGGCTGTCGAGCCATGAAACAGTTTTCATTATTTTTCCATGCTTAAAACTAATGTTAATTTAAAAGAATGTATAATAGAATGTGGATAAGCCGCTCTTCCCTATATAAGTGAACCAAACTTACCCTAAGGCAAAGCAACTTCTACCTCTAACAATATTTCGACGTGTTTATGAATATTAATGCTGATCTCAATTTTAAATCTCAAAGAGAAATTCAATGCACAAAAAGAACTTGAAACTATGTTATTTGAACCGTTTTCACAACTTTAATGCAATCTTTGTGCAAAACCGAATAATTGTTTAATATAGAAAGTGAAGCAAAACGAACTAAAAAGAGTAAAATAAAATTTTTATCGAACTACCCGGATGTTTTGCTATGTAAAGAACTACTTCGGGTTGATTTTTTTTCAATTTTTTTTCAAAGTCATAAAAGTTATTTTTAAAAAGTCCTACTAAGCTACGTAAATATCACTGTTGTACATAAGATCGAAATTGGTTCGTTGAACATTTTCCAGTCAAGCATCACTTTATTTAGTTCAATTTGTGCAGTTGGTATTAGAATTATCGTTTTTTTTATAGTACGGGCACGTGGTAATCTGACTTTGATACATCCGCTACGTGGTCTGAGCAGCGATAATAGTTTGAAATCATTAGAACAGACAAGAATGGATTGGTCGGGTCTATCGCATAGCCATCACAAGAGCTTAATTGAAACCACTTTATTATGCCACAGCTAGATCGGGTAGTCATACCTCAATTTTGTCATCGTACATCTTCCCAGGGATATTGCTCGTCATACATTCATCGTTAAATTCACCGACGCAAACAGAATACACATAGCAAAACTTTCTTCACCATAATTTTAAAAACCTTCTCAATACTAAATTGCTTGTATAATAGTACAAGATTAAAGTAATTATAAGCCAGAAGTAGAAAATAGTATGAACACAGTGACTCTTGCCATCTGTAGCTGGAAGCAAGAAAATAACTTACTGGATTTTTAATGGATATCCAGCTCTGTTATAAAAGATCTTCTGTGGATGTTTATAATTGGGGCTGTCGAGCCATGAAATGGTTTAAATTATTTTTCTTAGCCTAAAACTAATGGCTAATTGCTTTATAGTTGTGAGATTGCTAGGAAACACAATCAAGGATTGATCAATTGCAATATTTCAAATCGTCGCTACTCGACGGATTGTTCACTACTCTACATAGGTAGACGTCAACCTGAGATTTAGAGAAGATTTTTATTGGTACCATGCCAACAAAGTGATAATCCACGCAATAAAATAAAATTATCCATGAACTGAAATAGGCGTAAATAAAACTCAAGATTGTTTTTAACAAATTTCAGCCGGAAACCGTCCAACCGTTTACCATTCAGAAGATCATAACTAATTCAGAATCACAATATATTGGTTCAAATGGCACGTTTCCCGTATGTCTATGCTTTACCGTGGCTTTTCATTATTTCCCTGATCGGAAAGAAAGGAGAAAAAGGAGAGAGAAAGTTGAATTAAAAGGGTGGGAAAAGTTACAGCACAAAAACAGTGGCAGATACATAAGTTAAACTCACAAGTAGTTCAAATCGCTTGCGAGAAAGCCTAAAACTCTTTATCGCACTGAATTAGAAATTTTTAGTATAGTTTAGTTAAGTTATCATGTATAAAAAAGCCGCGCTTCTATACCAATCAGTTGTTTCAAAAGTATACATAAGTTGTGTTTCTCTTTCGTATCCAGTTTGCCAAATCATGCGTAATACTGTCAGAGCAGAAAGTTGCACCTAACACCTTTTCCCACACAGATTGCGCAAATATTGAGCGATTGATTTACTGCATTAAATATGTACGCATTCGTGATAGTATTTAATGAATTTTTGACAATTTTTTTTATTTCACCGTATGCGTTAGTTGAACTGTTCCGTGAGTATATATTTACTGTTTGTAAATATCAAAAATTTAAAATATAATTAGATTGTATTTGAGGGATGCGCAGTGTACGTAGTTTTTCACTGTGCGCAGTGATCCATTTTATCGACGGACGATCATTTTCTACATTGGTAGTTAAAAAATTAGATAACCATTTCCTTCTTTATAGTGAATGTACATTAGACCGGCACCAAAAATGATTATTTTTTCGGAAGACCGCTCAATCGAAAGGGTATTGGTATCATAAGTCGGATATTCAAATATGAGCTTGGACGCAAGCCAGTTCATTAAATCTTGTACTTTCAGAGGTATTGGTTATATTTTGCCCTAAATAATACTTTTTAAGAACACTACAGAATTTAAAAGAAATGATTTGTCTTCTAACGACTATTTACGTTAGAAATTAAATAAAAAACTGATTTTTAAAGAGTGCCCCTCAACTTATCACGGCATTTTAAGAATTATCCTAGCCATCGGCATGGATCTTGATTTAGGGGATCCTGTTTTCAGTCGTTTCTTACGATATTGGAGGAGGAACCCAGTGGATGGAATCTTTCCTTGTGGAATATCTGATGCAATAGATACAGATATCAGAGTAGGCATAATTTTCGTTCCTACCGAGTAGGCGGCCGTTTCAATACAAGTTGTAAGCTTAATCTTAACAATACAGTCTACCTTCTCATCTCTCACAGACGATAATTTAAAATTCGAACTGCTATAGCAGTACAACAAACAATCACATAGTTTGCATAGTGCACGAATTTTTTCGGCAGAGTTGGTCAGCTTAATCATAACCATTTTTTTTTAAATATTTTTATTAACAAGTAGAATTTATTTTTTTCATTCTCACCCACGTCACTCGAACCGCTTTCACGACCAATTGAATTCCACCTTCAACCAATCACCAATCGCTGCTTATCAAACGCGCTCGTTCGAGGGAAAATTCTATCTCGAGAAAAAAAAACCCAACTCGCGCATTCCATCCCAATGACAAATCAGCTGTCCACCAAAACTTGAAAACCGACCCCGGGGAGCCGCTATCGCGCAACCTGTTCGTTCGTTCGCCGTTGCCTCACGTCAGTGTAATTGATTACCACGTGCCGGCAAGTGCTGTGTTATCACTAACCAAACAGTATTGCGCATTTCACCTTCCGTGGATGGTACCGCGAGACCCCTCATTCGGGAACGGGTTGCCTACCTTAGCCCACCTGAGCGCAAAGTAGAGGAGTCGGGTCCGATTTTTAGCTTTTTATTTTCGACCTAGAGACGACGACGTGTCCAAACTTTGCATCATTCGGTTTTGTTTACTAAAGCTCAAAGTCGTTATCGGCGGTGTGGCTTTCTGTGGAAAACCTCACATTCTGTGAGTGAGTTTTTAAGTGCATTGCTGGGGGTAGGGAACGTATGGTACAAGAGGAGGTAACTTCAATCGGTGTGGAAGGTGACGAGTCGTAGAAGAAGGGGAAAAACAAAGACTCGAATGACTTTACAAGGTTCTGTGGCAAATGTATGATGTTTACGTTGGCTAATTAAGCATACCCTTCGAACAGAGGGCGAGGGGGAGTGAGAGCTTCTGAACACCGGAGAGTACATCCGGGCTTTCGGGTGCCGCAGCAGGAACTACCGATAAGCAGCTTCTCTTTTGTTTTTCATCTTCGGGAGGCTGGTAAAACACTACCCACAAATGAGCACATGTTGCTTGGGTGTAAATTCTATTCTTTTGTTTATGGGAGGTTTTCCCTCCCGCCTGAAGTTCTGGAATGGTTACATTGATCGATCTTTGTGGTCCAATTAGTATTATTCAAATGTTTCAATATGACTGTCCAGTGTGACAAATTCCGATCATCCTTCCTGTAATGGAATATTTTGCCTCCAAGCTTCTGACCAGAAAAAAAAACATAAAAAATCCCGCTAGTCGTATATAGCCAGTGACCACTTTTACCACATCAATCTATCCGTGAAACTTCCCAGAGTTCATTTCTCCCTAGGTTTTGACCCATCAGCCCCGCATGGTACCAGATGACAGTTTGTTTTTATGTTTCGCTACACGTCCGACCTCTTCGTTCGCTACATTCATATTCACATCTAACTGTCCTCATCTCCCTACTCGGCCCGGAATATTGTAGGTACAATATATCGACAGCTCCACATCTCAGGGTGGCTCTAGCGGACCATATTCCACTCTGTATAGCCTGGTGCGTGTTTGAATCTTGCCACTCTGCCCGTCACTCTGCTGGGAGTCTAAACCAATACTCATCGGATTTATGTGTTCCATTCCTTCTATGGAGGATGTTTATTCCCATCAATATGCCCTATCGTGTATGCATGCGCGTGTATGCGAGATTCTGTTTGGCCCTCGATCTGCACGGTGCCCCTTCTACTTCACTGCCAGCAGCAGCATTGAGCATCGCAGTTGGCTGTCATTCCAGCAGCAGCATAGCGAGTAGGTAGGTAGGTATAGCATCTTGCTCATGCTCTCTGTGTCTCTATCTCCGTTCGTTCGACCCTGCCTGCTTCGATTCTGTTGTTTATGTTGATGCGAAACCATACATCACCATAGCCAGAATCAGAGTCATTGTCGTTTTCGTCATCGACTGCTCTGCTCGACCGACCGGGCGGGGATGGGAGAGTTTTTCGGGAAGTTCAATCCGCTGAGGGTTGTCGGCTGGTGGCAGGATGTGCGACGGCTGGAAGGGTGTAGCATGGAATGATTTTTTTTCCGTTTTCATACGTCGTCGTCGTCGTCGTCGTTAGGAGGAGGATGAGGTATGGGATAAAAATATGTTGGACCTACGAACGAGGGCATGACGGAGAGAGAGAGGGGTCACGCGGGATGGAGTAAGTACATATTAAGGGCAGAATGGTTGATTATGAGCTGCGCGGACGGTTCGCTTGTTTTGATATGTTTTTGTGAATATTTTGGAGTTTTTGTTTAAGAATTGTTCATTCATGTTTGAATTTAGTTTCACCCTTAGAAACCAGTCGTGGACTACTTTGTTAAACCAACAAATGAATCATAATAAAATTAATTTTTTTTTGGAATTTGCGTTTCGACTTCGTCTCATCAGAATCCGACACTAACTTAGTGACTGGAGTAAGCTAGCGCCGGATTGACGCTAGCTCCAAAAAACGAAAACACTATTCAGCTTAGTCCTGAACTCAAAAATATACGAAAACTTTTTTCGGTGAACGAAAATGAAATCGTACGACTAACGAAATATTCGCGCTTTACACAAACTTTTAGTGCAATAACGAAACATAAAAGTTCATGATCGTTTATACGTTGAATGATACAACACAAGTTTGAGTCACCGGCATTAAAACCTCTGTACAATGGTGGACATCGTTAAGATAAAGTTGGAAAATAAATGGTCCAAGAAGACTTCCCTGTGCCACGCCGGAAGTAGCAGAAAAAAAAAACGAAAACGTTGAATCACTTTTTTCATTTTATTTTATATTATTTTCCTTTATTTATTTAGACCGATTAGGTAACACTAAAAATGATTCCAGATCAGAACTCGAACAAAGAACGGCTTATTTATAAGACCTGTATCGCAATGGCGTCGCAACTGATTGAGGAAATGCAAATAACACATTAACAGAATGGTTAGATCTCACTGTTAGTTGCATTAAAATAGTTTTGCGAAAAATTCCTGTATCTCGTGGCAGCCTGAAGTTATACGAAATCTGCCATCTACTATTAACAAAAATTGGACGACTTGGTATAGTTTCTAATTATGTAGATGGGTTGCAGTCGTATCTAAAATCCCACCTCTCTATCTGTGAAATTGGGAATCAATGAATCCTACTACTTCGTCAATACGTTCGGTGCACCACAAGGTAGCCACTTCGGCGTGCTGCTTTTTTCCATGTCCGGTGAAATGCGGTGGAGAACGTGGAAGACCTGGAAATGCTACTCGATTCAAAAATATCTCTTAGAGACAATTACTCCAGTGTCGTTTCAAAGGCCAACGGGAACCTTGGGTTAGAGTTGCCAACGAATTTCGTGATCCGCATTGCTTGAGGACACTTAATTATTCACTCGTATGGTCTATTCTTGAAACAACGGCTGTACTTTGGAGTTCCCACACTAAAATCTGTAGAATAGCAGCATCTGCTGCAAATTCGACATTTGCAGCAGATGGTGCTATTTTGCTGCTACAGATTAAATTAAAGCTGCTACAAACAAATTTTCCTTGGAGATTGTCAGATTAACTTCATAGTTCACATCCTTGAAATAGAGAGTGAATATGACTGGACAGCGATGACTTCCTTGCGTAATACCAGATGTAGCGGAGAATAATTTGGAGTAGACATCACCTATGTTCACAGTGAGTTGATGGCCAACGAGACAGGATTGGGACCATCGGAAAAGTGATCCGCCAAAACAAAATATTGTCAATTTAGCGAGGGCGATAGTGTGATTGATTCTTTCAGTGTTGCAGATTAGTCAGTATATATAGCATCAGTTTGTTGACTCGCGTCAGACCTTTCAGAAACAAAATAGGTTATGGATAGAAAATTCGTCGTAGTTGACAAATGAAAATTAATTTAAATAAATTTTAAAGAAATAAATAGATCAATATCTCTTCAGTTAAGGCTCAAGTCCTCGTTCCTTACAGTTTAAGAAAACTTTCTCTATCACGACTAACTCGAAGAGTTTAGAAACGGCGCAGAGGATAGAAATGCCTCGGTAATTATCGATGTTCTTCTTATCACCTTTCTGTGGACTGGAATATACGTACTGAAAATCGTAACTTAGAGAAAATCGCGATTGTCAATGACATTTTAAAAACACCATCTGGCCCCGCAGATGACACTACTTTAAGTTTGGATACTGCTGATGTAATATCAGAGTGCTCCACGCGAGCTTCATGGATTGTCTATCTGCTGTGAGGGCAGAGAATCACCGATGAATATATTTGAAATCTTACAAGCGAACAATTAGCAAACTTAGCTTGTATATATTTCCCACATTGACCATTCAAAACATTACAAATTACAAATTACAAATTACAAATTACAAATTACAAATTACAAATTACAAATTACAAATTACAAATTACAAATTACAAATTACAAATTACAAATTACAAATTACAAATTACAAATTACAAATTACAAATTACAAATTACAAATTACAAATTACAAATTACAAATTACAAATTACAAATTACAAATTACAAATTACAAATTACAAATTACAAATTACAAATTACAAATTACAAATTACAAATTACAAATTACAAATTACAAATTACAAATTACAAATTACAAATTACAAATTACAAATTACAAATTACAAATTACAAATTACAAATTACAAATTACAAATTACAAATTACAAATTACAAATTACAAATTACAAATTACAAATTACAAATTACAAATTACAAATTACAAATTACAAATTACAAATTACAAATTACAAATTACAAATTACAAATTACAAATTACAAATTACAAATTACAAATTACAAATTACAAATTACAAATTACAAATTACAAATTACAAATTACAAATTACAAATTACAAATTACAAATTACAAATTACAAATTACAAATTACAAATTACAAATTACAAATTACAAATTACAAATTACAAATTACAAATTACAAATTACAAATTACAAATTACAAATTACAAATTACAAATTACAAATTACAAATTACAAATTACAAATTACAAATTACAAATTACAAATTACAAATTACAAATTACAAATTACAAATTACAAATTACAAATTACAAATTACAAATTACAAATTACAAATTACAAATTACAAATTACAAATTACAAATTACAAATTACAAATTACAAATTACAAATTACAAATTACAAATTACAAATTACAAATTACAAATTACAAATTACAAATTACAAATTACAAATTACAAATTACAAATTACAAATTACAAATTACAAATTACAAATTACAAATTACAAATTACAAATTACAAATTACAAATTACAAATTACAAATTACAAATTACAAATTACAAATTACAAATTACAAATTACAAATTACAAATTACAAATTACAAATTACAAATTACAAATTACAAATTACAAATTACAAATTACAAATTACAAATTACAAATTACAAATTACAAATTACAAATTACAAATTACAAATTACAAATTACAAATTACAAATTACAAATTACAAATTACAAATTACAAATTACAAATTACAAATTGCAAATTACAAACTACAAACTACAAACTACAAACTACAAACTACAAACTACAAACTACAAATTACAAATTACAAATTACAAATTACAAATTACAAATTACAAATTACAAATTACAAATTACAAATTACAAATTACAAATTACAAATTACAAATTACAAATTACAAATTACAAATTACAAATTACAAATTACAAATTACAAATTACAAATTACAAATTACAAATTACAAATTACAAATTACAAATTACAAATTACAAATTACAAATTACAAATTACAAATTACAAATTACAAATTACAAATTACAAATTACAAATTACAAATTACAAATTACAAATTACAAATTACAAATTACAAATTACAAATTACAAATTACAAATTACAAATTACAAATTACAAATTACAAATTACAAATTACAAATTACAAATTACAAATTACAAATTACAAATTACAAATTACAAATTACAAATTACAAATTACAAATTACAAATTACAAATTACAAATTACAAATTACAAATTACAAATTACAAATTACAAATTACAAATTACAAATTACAAATTACAAATTACAAATTACAAATTACAAATTACAAATTACAAATTACAAATTACAAATTACAAATTACAAATTACAAATTACAAATTACAAATTACAAATTACAAATTACAAATTACAAATTACAAATTACAAATTACAAATTACAAATTACAAATTACAAATTACAAATTACAAATTACAAATTACAAATTACAAATTACAAATTACAAATTACAAATTACAAATTACAAATTACAAATTACAAATTACAAATTACAAATTACAAATTACAAATTACAAATTACAAATTACAAATTACAAATTACAAATTACAAATTACAAATTACAAATTACAAATTACAAATTACAAATTACAAATTACAAATTACAAATTACAAATTACAAATTACAAATTACAAATTACAAATTACAAATTACAAATTACAAATTACAAATTACAAATTACAAATTACAAATTACAAATTACAAATTACAAATTACAAATTACAAATTACAAATTACAAATTACAAATTACAAATTACAAATTACAAATTACAAATTACAAATTACAAATTACAAATTACAAATTACAAATTACAAATTACAAATTACAAATTACAAATTACAAATTACAAATTACAAATTACAAATTACAAATTACAAATTACAAATTACAAATTACAAATTACAAATTACAAATTACAAATTACAAATTACAAATTACAAATTACAAATTACAAATTACAAATTACAAATTACAAATTACAAATTACAAATTACAAATTACAAATTACAAATTACAAATTACAAATTACAAATTACAAATTACAAATTACAAATTACAAATTACAAATTACAAATTACAAATTACAAATTACAAATTACAAATTACAAATTACAAATTACAAATTACAAATTACAAATTACAAATTACAAATTACAAATTACAAATTACAAATTACAAATTACAAATTACAAATTACAAATTACAAATTACAAATTACAAATTACAAATTACAAATTACAAATTACAAATTACAAATTACAAATTACAAATTACAAATTACAAATTACAAATTACAAATTACAAATTACAAATTACAAATTACAAATTACAAATTACAAATTACAAATTACAAATTACAAATTACAAATTACAAATTACAAATTACAAATTACAAATTACAAATTACAAATTACAAATTACAAATTACAAATTACAAATTACAAATTACAAATTACAAATTACAAATTACAAATTACAAATTACAAATTACAAATTACAAATTACAAATTACAAATTACAAATTACAAATTACAAATTACAAATTACAAATTACAAATTACAAATTACAAATTACAAATTACAAATTACAAATTACAAATTACAAATTACAAATTACAAATTACAAATTACAAATTACAAATTACAAATTACAAATTACAAATTACAAATTACAAATTACAAATTACAAATTACAAAAATCTGAAATCTGAAATCTGAAATCTGAAATCTGAAATCTGAAATCTGAAATCTGAAATCTGAAATCTGAAATCTGAAATCTGAAATCTGAAATCTGAAATCTGAAATCTGAAATTTTAAATTTAAAATTTGAAACTTCGAACTTTGAATTTCGAACCTCGAACTACGAATTACGAACTAATAACTACTAACTACGAACATCGAACTTCGCAATTGGAAACTGGAAATTAGAAATTGCAAATGGGAATTTAAAATTTGAAAGTGGAAATTAGAAATATGAAATTTAAAATGTGAAAGTTGATATTTGAAATTGAAATTTGAAATTTGAAAGTTAAAAGTTGAAAGGTGAAATTTGAAATTTAAAAATTGAAAATTGAAGATTGAAAGTCAAAGTTTTAAATTAGAAATTGAAAATATGATTTTTTTGCTAAATATTAGTTGGATTTTACTGAATAGTATGTTTGGAATTATTTGCATACATGATATACGTCATCTTTTGACTAGAAAATTTTAGTTCCCTATTTCACCGCATAGAGGGCGCCAACACTATTTTTTAAAGAAAGAAAGATAGAATACGGACATGTTCACAAGAATTACTGGAAAAGGCTTGTTCTGTAACTTTGTAGAAGACACCCAATTTCTGTCTCTTTCCATTGAGCAGTTGGTGTTGGAGCACTCCATGTGGTGAAATGTAGAACTAAAATTTTCTAGTTAAAAATGACTCATAGAATGGTCTCAAATTCTGCAAAACTGACTAAGACATCACTTCCTTGAAAGTTTAATAACTTCTTCCTAGGAATTTTGAATAATTTTCACTCATCGACGAAGTTATAAACAATAAAATTATCTTTCTTATTTTCAGTGACAGTGATAAACTGATGCATACAGTGCTATCTATCGGTGAAAATTCAAGTTATACTACGTGCACACTACGAGTTAAAACGTGTTTTAACGCTGTCTTGATGACATTTTTCTTGTTGCTAATTATTATAACATGTTTTAACTCTGTAGTGTGAAGATAGTATTAGTGTGCTTTCTCTATGTAAATTGTCGAAAAATCCCATGCAAACTTCAGGTACGATTTGGCTCAACTGGTGTCGGCTGAGGGCTGGCTCAACGAACTATGACTTTTCACTTAAAAGAAATTCTAACTGAATCATCTGCTCATCTTAATTCCGATCTTGTGTCTTACCCTCTAACCCAATTCGAGTGCGGAATTCGTTGGCTTGAATCGACAGTCTGTGGTCGGATGACATCCTTGCATTGACCTTTCACTATACGTTCAAGTTAAATAATTTTGGATTTTTGTGTTTCAAACTCATCTCATCAGTAACTAGCACAAACTTGCGGCAGTTAGACGATTAATCCAACCACAACTTATGTGAATGCAATAGCAACTAGTTGGCCCACCCCGAGTGATGTCTCGGGAAGCAAACACAGAAGCTCTGGTACACTGATGAACAAATTGGATCAATGCAATTTGCATACATGCAAGTTGATTGTTGTGTTGAATTTTTTGTCACTTTAATCGCTTTTTATTACTACGTTTAACGTAAAGCTGTAAATTTTTGACGTTTGAGAACGGTTTTTTTGTAGTATTTCACTTCCCCGACTAAGTGCCAAGAATACAAAAGCACCAGCTACTCTCACTGTGGAGGTCGAACGAGCATTGCACAGTGGCACGACTTAGAACAAAACGTGGACTAAAGTCCAAACTTTGCCGTATCGGTTCAAATAGGACGATTTTATGTAATTTTGGTACGCTGAATTCGTTTTTGATATTAAAACATTTAAAAAATAAACGTTTACTAATCATTAGGGCGTCTCAAAACTTTTTTTTCGAAATCGTTCTTAAAATTTGTGTAAATTAATTTTCGTGTGCTAAATCGTTTTTGATATTAACACATGCAAAAAAAATTCATTATACGTTAGGGTGGCTCAAAAATTATTTTGTTGTGAAGGTTCAAAAATTTGTTTTTCACGCTTGATCGGATCGGTATTGATTCACAAACAATAATCAGTACAGAATAATTCACATCGACAACCATTTAAAACACCTTCAATAGCCGATAATAGCTCAACCTACCCTAAAACACACACACACACACAACCGCGTAGTCATCGCACTCCATCTGACCCCGTATGAGCCATGGTACAAATATAACACATTTTGATGTACACACTTTTCTCACACTGACACGATCTCTGAGAACTGTTCCGCTGCTGTTACAAAACCGGCTGAGTTGGACCTGGATATGTGTACAACGAAACGCGCATATTTAGGACACCAGAAACAGCAGCAGCAGCAGCACCCGTGCTGTGTGTGGCGTGGAAAGTATCGAAAATGTGGGAAATGATTCTGTTTTTTTTTTTCTTTCGCTGCTGCCGCCGCCTTTTATATGCTCTCACTCCCTATAGTCCTCCCCATCCTATGCCCTCTCGTTCGCGCGGCCTTCGTCAGGCAGGGTATGTATTGCTTTCCGCCAAACTCAACTATTAGTCGGGTTGACGTCGAAGGTTCTCATTTTTTTTTCTTCTAGCCTAGACGCTGGTGTAAATAGGTCCGCTTCGTGTGTGGAAAGTCCCCTGGGAAATCTACGCTGAAATATTTTGGACACTTTTTTTGTTTGCTATTCTTATTCATACGCTGGCAAGCGACACTGGAATCGTTCCTTATGAGTGGGTGTCGTTGGATCGGTTTCGGAAAAAAATGATCATGATATCGATCGCTACGTTAGCTCTTCTAACTGTAGCAAAACAAGATCACTTCATGCCACTGGCACATCGAAAAATTTGAGAAAATCTTTCCCTCATCCCTCTCGAAATCCATTCGCCCTTTTCTCAAGGGACCTGTGGGAACAATACATTTCTCTAGCTCTCACAGCATCCTTCGCAGGATCTCGTTAAAGAAAAATGTGAACACTTCGCTACTACTGTTTCACAAACTCCCGCACTTTGGAGTGCACATCAGAAAGGTCGTAATCCGATTTTTTTCCTTCTTCTTGTTTTCTATTTATGTAGCCCTCATGTTGTCCCTTCATCAGCGTACCGTGACTTATTCTGTCATTGCCTTTCTGATATTGCTGTATCATATAATATATGTACGTTAAATGTTGTGCCGACATAAATTCCAAGAAAAAGTTCAATACAATCATTTGTTCTTTCTTCTCTTTCCGTTCATTTCCAGGTACGTGTGGCAAATCCGCCCTAGAAGAAGAGCCGTCGAAGGTAAACCAGAACGCACAGGGGCATAAATAATAAGTAAGTCATCGCATATCATTTACCTAATTGAAGCTGCTCTCTGCTGTTTGCTGCTGATGTCGCTTCGTTCCTCCCGAATGACGCGAACTAGCTCTCCCGGCAGGCTAATCTCAGATGGTTGCAATTGGCATGGCTGTGTGACGGTGAGGTGAACAACGGTACATACCGTTCGATTCTGTCATCCATAGGCGGCCATGGGTGGGGCCGTTTTAGCTAGGTTGTGAGAAGATCTTGCAAGCGAACGAATGGTCCAAGCAGGCGTTGAAACAATACGTACAACAGTATAGTACAGAAATTGTCACCAGATGGTGTTCCCCGAGTAAACACTATCGATCCTTTGATTTTCTTATTTACAACGAAATATTTCGTACTTTTACAACAAAATGCTTTTCATTTAGTGAATTGTTGTTCGAATTATCTTCGATCAATCCACGAAAAATTAAATTCTTACAACCTATTGTAGCAAACAAAACCTTATTATTGCAATGACATTACGCCTTGTTCAATGTTCAATCTTTACCGATTGAACATAATCGGCTAAACACTGTATGAAAGACCAAAAATTAGAAATGGTACGGCATGGCATTTCGCTTACTTGGGAGTAATGACACAGCTCCTTTTCATGGGCAGCTCTCTTTCTCCATGAAATGCTAGTAACAGGAAGTTGGCATTTCCACTCTCCCTGTTCAAATCGTTTCAGTCGATGGTCCCTTCCAATTGCTGAACTTTATTTGTTAATATACTTAATGCGATATGAAATAAACATTATCGTAATTGGAATGTTGATGATGATGACAGTATCCCCTAAAATGCATCTTCAATAGTGATCGAGAATCATATGATTCAGTCGCAGTAGTATAAAGTGAATTAGAGCACACCTTTTGTCCAAGAAATAGTTATGTTTCTTGTGGATTCCGAAAACAAAGAATGAAAAGGCGTCCCATGAAATGTCAAATTACATTTCACGAGATTTTCAAAATGCCGATGAAGATCACAATTTCACAGTGATGGAATTGATTCTTTTTGTCTGAAAAGAGAACCGTGTTCCTATCACCAGTCCAAGAAATATACTTTTTTGTTATTAAATTGAAGCTAGTGCCGTTCGGTCAGGTTAGTCTTTTTCAGTCTCTTGCGCCATTTCCAGTTTTCACTGCTTGATAACATTTGTTAAGTTTTCACTGCTTGATAACATAGGTGGCTCCGGTCCGCTGGGTAAGGACCCCCTGATATATCTTATTCACGATTTAGAAAACAAAATTTCGTATTTTACGAACTCCTTCCCTTGCCCGATTCACATTGATAAAATAAAATTCGTAAATAGAACGAAAATAAACACACAATACACGAGTTCATTCGTCGTTTTCGGCAACGAAGTATTTTCGTGAATTGTAAATAGTTGGTTTCGTTTACTTCACGAACTGAAAATATGGCGACTTGATAAACGTAAATTTACATGGCAGTCTGAGAGCAAGTGTGGGGTTTAATTTTGTTCAGAGCAAAAGTGGGTTCAAATATTCTGTTAGAAGGGTATATTTATCACGACCTCAGGTAAAAGTGGGTCACAATTAATTATTGCAAATGACCTGCGTTAAGCCAAAGCGAACTGAGCGCCATAATTTTTTCCTGGTATTTTTGATGAAAAAAATAATTTTTCGATTATTTACCATAATCATAGGAAGTTTAAGGGTACATATTTGCTATCGATTACTATTTGAGTTTTCAGAAATAAATTGATGTAGGTGTTTATAGTGCTACATTAGCTGCGATAGCGATTTTTAGGAAGGTACTTCCAAATGGCGCTTGGTCCTCTTTGGCTTAACACAGGCCAAATATGGTTCGATAAAATTTTTAGGGCAAGAACGGTATATAATATTAACCCATTTTTGCGCTCAGAAAACAACACATAGGTTTATAACTGACTTAGGAATATTTCTTATTCGGACCTGTGGACGATGAAATTTCAGTAAATTTTTCAACGCCTTAGAAATCGTGAGATATTGGCTCAGTACAGATGTCAGAAATCGTTTATTAACACCACAGTGAAAGCCAAGATGGTGACTTCCGGTTATCACGAAACAGTGAAAACCATCATCAAGAGGAGTAGTCAGTGAATATCGGAAATCGATGATCAACGAAATTTTGAAATCCCAGACGGCGACTTCTCACTACCAGAAAACAAAAAGAAGCAGCATCAATATGGGAGTCATCGACGATGGTTTTCACTGGTTTGTGGTAACCGGTAGCCGCCAACTTGGATTTGAAAGTGGCGTTCATCATCTATTTCTGGTGTCTACCGACTAACCCCTTTCAAGTGATGCTTATATTAGTGATGGTTCTCTCTAGTTTTTTGTAACAGGAGGTCGCATTGGATTGGATATTAGATTTCAGAATGGCGTTAATCATCAATTACCGTTATCTACAGACCAGCCCCTTTCAAATGGCCCTTATATTGATAATGGTTTTCCCTGATATGCGATAATAAATCCTGAAACCTTTCTTAGGATAAAAATGGAATATTTCTCTTCTCTATTCCATTTCTGATCTTACTGTGGTACTTAAACCGGTTTTGCTCTTAATAAAACGTATACCGTTTTTACTCGCAGCCCACTCTTGCTCTTAACTTCTAAAATAGTAAGTGTATGTTGCTCGAAAGTTACCATCTATGACGAATCTATTTTTAGTGAGTGAACCAAATTGTTTCGTTCTATTACTAAATATTTGTATATAGTAGGAACATTTTATTATTCGCACGATTACATTTTCATTCATCGAAGTTTTCATATTTTTACATTTAGGATCGATGTTTGGTAGCATCGATTTTTGTTAATTGAAAATATCCATCGGGCTAAAACGATTTTATTTCGACGTGCACTGCACTGAGAAACAAAAATATGCAGAGGTGTAACACCCATCCGGTTGTGGTTCAAAAAACTGCTTATTGCGACTCTCATACCCTAATCAATGTCCTTGTTGATTCTTCGTAAAAAAGATCATTCATATTACGATAGGTGTTCGTCAATATTAGAAAAACTTTCGTATAATTCATCGAACAATTCGTAATAAGCCTACAAAAGTCGTTTAGTTAATTTCACGAGAAACTCATAATAAAAATAAAAGTGACTACGAATGATTCATCATATTAACGCATCATGTCGAGGCTTTTACCCCTTAATGAGAACCGAAATTTCGTATATTATAAGTATCTTATAACTAAATACGCTATATAATACAATCTTAAAACTTATTTTTCCTGACCGCGCTAGCTCAGTCTAATATGGTTACTACAATTGTTCAATCTATGTTGACTAGACTGCCCAGAAAAATGATGAATTTTTGAAAACTCAATCGGTCCACCCCTGAGTCGATTCCTAGCCCCACCAGGAGTATTTGCACCAAATTTGAAGCAAATCGGACAAGTCTTACTACCGGACCAACGTGCCTGAAGTTTGTATGGGAATTTTCAACAATTTACATAGAGAAAACCCACCAGCTCGCATTTTCGCCGCTAGGTGGCACTGTATGCATCGTATTATCACTGTAAGTGAAAATAAGAGAGATGATTTAATTGTCTACAACTTTGTGGGAGACTGCTAGTAAATTCGGCTTTGTTTAAAGAAGTTATTAAACTTTTAATGAAGTGATGTCTGAGTCAGTTTTGCATGGGGCCTAGCAGTGCATGGTTGTGTATCAGTACTCGAGTCCCGCGAACTATAAATTTTTGTGAAATAATGGTTAGATTTAGCTGAATAGTATGTTTACAAGAATTGTAGCAAATAATTCTAGCTATGTTTTGGTAAGAAAATTTTAGTTTCACCTGTGACCGCATAGAAGGCGCCACATCTAACTTTTCATAGAAGAGAGATAGAGTATCAAGATGTTCGGATGAAATACTGAAAAATGCCTACTCTATAACTTTGTAGAAGACACCAAATTTCTATCTCTCTCCGTTGAAAAGTTAGTGTTGGCGCCCTCTATGCGGTAACATGAGGAACTAAAATTTTCTAACCAAAGCATGACTCGTATTATTTATTATAATTCTTGTAAACATACCATTGAGCTAAACCTAACGATTATTTCGCAAAAATGTTTAGTTCGTGTGAATCGAGTACTGATACACAACCATGCACTGCTAGGCCCCATGCAAAACTGACTCAGACATCACTTCATTAAAAGTTTAATAACTTCTTTAAACAAAGCCGAATTTACTAGCAGTCTCCCACAAAGTTGTAGACAATTAAATTATCTTTCTTATTTTCACTAACAGTGATAATACGATGCATACAGTGCCACCTAGCGGCGAAAATGCGAGCTGGTGGGTTTTCTCTATGTAAATTGTTGAAAATTCCCATACAAATTTCAGGCACGTTGGTCCAGTAGTTAGACTTGTCCGATTTGCTTCAAATTTGGTGCAAGTACTCCTGGTGGGACTAGGAATCGAATCAGATAGGGGTAATTTTTTTCCTGTCACTCTAATGTTGACGCCTGAAGTATGCAAAAAACCGCGATCCCTATTCCTACTGTGTAAATCGTATATGTATACACTCAAGTTTTTTTTACGCGGTTTTTTTTTGCGCGGTATTTTTTACGCGGTTTTCATTTACGCGGATTTTGAAATTTACGCGGTTTTCATTTACGCGGATTTTGAAATTTACGCGGTTTTCATTTACGCGGCTCGTATCCCCCGCGTAAAAAAAACCTGAGTGTATCAAAATAAAACGCGATTCTATTTCTTTATTTCTTTTATTCTATAGCCTCGTGGCGGGTTAACTCTGATTATTGTCAGTCTACTTATCTGTTTGTAAGATGGAACATTTGTTGAAGGTGAAAATGGCACTTTGTCTTATTTTCACGTTTATCTGGTTCTATCATATAAGGAATTTAGCGATCGTTTGAAAGTAAGTTCAGGAATTTGATTTCCAAGATATTTCTGTGAATCTTTTGGCTTTTTGTTGGCTTCTGCCTTTTTCGATGACGATATTCGCTGCTATTCATGTATCTGTTAAATCCAAAATGAAGAGCTAGAAATTCTGTTATACATAAAAATGTAACAGAATGGAAATTTAAGACACTAAAAAGCTTTTCTGGTTCAATCCCATCGGTACTGCTAAATACTTGCTCAAATAATCTTCTGGTTCTGTTATTAATTATGTTCAATAGCTTTCTGTATTCCGAATGTTTCCCAGGTGTTTTATAAAATTATAAATCTTCCAGTATCGAAAAAAAAAACAAATACCGAATGTCAAGCAGGCTCGAATTTACCGACTCGTTCCTGAATTGGGTGAAGATTACAAACAGTATGACTACTCAATATTCTGTCAGCTCTAGAGTTCCTCATGGTAGTCACCTTGAACCGTTTATATTTCTAATTTACCTAAATGGCATGAACGATTAGCTAAATTATGTGAATCTTTTGTATGAAGACGACTCCAAATTATTTCATCACAGCAATGAAACCAAAGACACTGCATTTTGGCAGTCACAGTTGTTTAGATTTGCAAATTGGCGCAAAGTTAAAAAAATAAGTATGCAAAATTAAATGATGAGTATAAATTGTATTAATAAATGTTGGAATGTATCATATGGATGTTTGTAATCGTTTGGTACAAAACATGAGAAGGTTATATGCCTTCTGGAATTGAACTATTGATTAAC
Organism: Topomyia yanbarensis; assembly: GCF_030247195.1. Taxonomy (NCBI): domain Eukaryota; kingdom Metazoa; phylum Arthropoda; class Insecta; order Diptera; family Culicidae; genus Topomyia; species Topomyia yanbarensis. Next base: position 2,652,908 of record NC_080672.1, read on the forward strand.
GAAAACCAATCAGAATGTTACTTTTAAGAGTTTTCAATTAAAAATTTTGTTATCCGTTATTTATGCAAGTTGCGCATGCTTCCAAATTTAACACAAGATTGCTGTAATTATTTTTGACCGAACAGTGCAACAAACAGCAATATACAGTTCAGTACAATGGAATTTATTAACGTTAAACTTCTTAGGCTGCCTTGCTGACTAACGTTTTGAAATAGGGCACAGGGTGCTACGATAGAAAATTGATCAAACAAGAATGTGTGTAAATCGGTCAATTTTTTTTGAAGATTGAATAGTGTTTCTTTTTTAATTTCAATCCAAACAGAAGATAGCAAAAATATTGACTCAAGCTTCCTTTTCAAAGAATTTGAATGTCTAAACTTTTCGTTTGACTTCTTCGCTTGATCACTTTCCGGTATAACATCTAGTCGCTCCAAAGCAACGACCTGCACCACTAACAAAAAAGCAAATACTGAAGGCTTCGGATACACAATAACGAGCTGTAAAAAGAGGAAATAGACAAAAGCATGCTGACTGAATTACTCCTTAATTGCAATAGACAACGTAGTTAATGCTTCGCAGCCAAGAAAAATGACTTAAACACGCAGTAGCAAACTGCGTCAATAAATCACGATACACAGGCACTAAATTTAGTGTTTTTACTTATAATTAGATATTGTAAAAAATTTAAATTTTCGTATTTTTTAATGCTGCACACGTCGTCGCGTGTCCCGATTACTTGTTTATTACCAGTAAATAAAATTTGTTATGACACTTTATACGATCAATGATATTTGCGAGATTCTGATCCATGATTCATTGCTATGCCATCTTATATTATATTTAGACACACTGTCCCAATGATTTTGCCGATTCACAATATATTCCAACCTAGTCCTAGTGCAACTGATGCTGCATCGGATCGGAACTTGCTTTGCATTTGATGAGCCATCCCCGCCGTTAGCACAGACTAGTTCAATGACATTCCATTGAGTGCAACCGGCGCGCGGTGATCGGAGAGCTGGAGCACAGTTGACAAACAAGATCGCGCTGATCACGCACAATTCAACTGGAACTCCCACGCTTCTGCCTGCATTCTGGTCCCGACTCGAGCAGGACCCAATTGGTTTCGATGTGACTTTGTGTGTGTGTATGAATCTTTCCGCCGTGCCCATCTCAAAATGTGTAAAGACTTGTGCCTTGCGAGAGCTGCCGAGAATATATATTTCTTTATCTGTGCACCGTGTCTGGCGGACGACAACTGAAGGGGGCCGTTCGGTCGCTCGCGTACATTGGGCATACCGTAAATGGATGTCGCAGTTTTTTATTATTCTTCTTGAATGGGACTTTGCTCATCCAGCGCGCGCGAAGTACGCAGAGTGAATAATAGCAGATAACCTTGATTTGGCGGGAGCAAGTTCTGTCTCCAAGTATGTTGAACCGTGGTTGGCAGCACGGCGACGATCTCCCCGGAATGAGACAAGCAATTCAAAAAAGAATCGCTTGAAAAGAAGTTGTTCAACTTTGCATGTGATCCAGCGGGAAGATCCAGGCCAGGTCATAGCATTCCCTCCGATTTCGCATGACCCGGATAAGAAGCTCTCGAGACTAGCCAAAGCCGATGGTTGTCACATCATGGATCTTGTCCCACTTTAATTGCTTATGCTTGCCCCTACGAGTAGCTTCAACCGTAAATAAATCCGCGATCTTTGTTAAAATTTGAAAGTCATTGTTTTCTTTCGCTGCAACTCCGCCGCCGACATTTCTCTCCATCATCTTAGGCAAATTTTATGTTTTATTACGTCTCATTTCATCCTATTTCTTTCACTTTGCGCATAGTTCGTTTGCTTCTCGCTCCGCATCACTCTTCGGCCAGTTCCCTTCATTTCTCTTGGCTAACAAACGCCCAGTTTCGGAGCATCGATGCCGTTTTTTCCACGTCTCTAGTTGAAAAATATTTTTACTTTCAAAAAGCTTTACTTTCCCATCGACACTGCCCTTCTATCTTTCGCTCGCTCGCTCCAAGAAACTGCCTATCTCAGACGTCAGTGTGCAAAAAATTTCCTTCGCGCTCGCTTTGGGTCCGTTTGATCGCGATTTGGACCCCAGACTTACCCGCACCACCACCCCCCATTCCATCCATTACTGCGTTCAATATAGCCAACCGTCCGTTTTCTTTCACCAAACTCGGTCTATGCCGCCGTCGAATGGGACTTGCTAGGCACGAAACAACATGTAAAAAGCGCCCTGGATTTAGGCCCCCAAGTATATGAAACAATCACTCAACAACGGTCGTCATCGTTTGATCGGCACAGCAGGCGCTGGATACACACAGTGGATACAGGGTACGCCCATCGATGATCGGCTCGGAAATCTGCTCGAGTTTCTTCTGGGGCAAACCAGCCAAAACACCATCCGGTCGGGGGTAATTTTCTGATCTTTCATGATCTTAAGCGACAGCCTGAAGTGTTCTCATCCCACCACCACGTTCTATTCGGCGTGAAGCATGAAAATTATGCTCAGCTGTAATAACGATGGTGATGGTGGTATAACAGCAATGCTTCAATCCCAAACAATTTTTGTTTTTGTTTTTTTTTTCATCCACAGACTAGCAAATCTAGTACTGCGGTACGAATCGATCGTAAAAGAATTGAAACCTGTTGACATTTAGCTCTAACGGTCGCTTGCTTGGATGGTATGTTGTGCAAGAGATCGCGATTTTTCATGGCTGTGTGCTGTGTTTTTTTTTCTGCACTTTTTTTTTCTCTCTAACGCTCACTCTGACTGTCGCCGTCGTCAACGTTGCCATTTTTTTTTTTGCGGTCGAGTACCTACCCAGCTCGCCTACTATTGCACAGTTATGCTAGTAAATAAACAAAACAACAAAACCAGGGGTGGAACAGCTGATGATGGAGGCATTCGTCAAGGTAGCGCACGCAGTCGTTCGCGCTAGTACTTTATTTAGTGGATGCCTACTGTTTAGCCTTCACATCCGCTCGAGCGGAAAGGTCTGCTTTTCGATGGTGCACACGGTGGCAGACGAAACTCAATCAGGTCACGACAATTGTGCAAAATTCCGAACTTTCAAATGCTTTGACTGATCCAACTTGAAAAAAATATCGTGGAACGACATCTTATCAAATGGTCGTGAGACCCGGCTTATGAACGAACAGGCAGACCCCGAAATTGACCACCCAGTGAGAGTGCCAAGAGTATAGGATCACGCACTAACCATCTTGTCCGTGCACCTATCCCGTATGGGCAGCAAATGATTACTTTGGCTGTGCGATAATCGATTTTGATGATAGTTATTAAAATAATTAAAGTTTAATTACTCCTCCGTCTGTGTGGGGAGTCTCGTGCGCGAAATAACACACTGCTCCCGGTTTAGCTTTTAGTGCCGCTGGATAATCACCGAGAGAGTGTCCGAGTGTTTATGTAAACCTCGTGTGTGCTTGCGTCGGTGTGAATGTGACATGTTAGCTTACTGCCATCAGAAATGGTTGTTTTTCTCCGTTTGATCTACGAGATGAGTGCAGTGATGGGGATCAGATTGTAATTCATGCTTTATTTTGCAAGGAAAATGTGTTTTCAGGTTCGCGTTAAAATTCGAAAACCGTCGGTTTTGACATTACAGAAACAAACCGTGAACAGAAGTCACGTGTTTGGTGATTGTGGTCAACTTTGCTCCTATCTAAAACAAGAATTTTAAAGGCCATGGGAAATCGAAGGGAATCCCGCCAGATCGCACGCAAATTTCATTTCAGTGGTTCTTTTTTTTCATGCAAAAGAAATGTATAGGATTCGTTCAAACTTTGAAAACTTTTTTCCGAGGCCCGGATGGCCGAGTCTCATATGCCAATCGACTCCGCTTGACAAATTGGGACAATGTCTGTATGTGTGTGTGCCTGTATGTATGCACACTAATGTAATTCGCAGCAATGACTGACTGAACTGATCTTGACGAACCTAGTTTCAAATGACGCCATTGTTTTCGTTTAAGGATATGTTGTTTACTTTCTGAAATATCAATGATTTTATCAAAACACAACATGTTTTAGTATTCAGTTTTCAAACTAAAGAAATAACTTGCATATTATTAGAAAGTTTATAAAAATACTTTTCTATCAAGCTATAGTTTGTCAAAATCCGTTTGCAGACGGCGGAGATATTAAACATTTTATATTTTCAAATTTCACCAAATTTCAATAACGAAAAATAAGACCGTTACATTGCTTTATTGAAGTTTTAGGAGTAATACTAAACCGATTTTAACTATAAAGTGTGAAAATATATCTACGTGATTGAAGGGATTCGATTCCGATAATATTTTTTCTCAAAAATTAATATGTTCACCTCAAAGTGAATTTTTTCCAGATTTGATGTATTTACCTCTTGGATTAAGCAGCATTGCGTTTAGCTGTGAAGTAGATGTTTGATGGCATATTACTACACAGATCACAAAATAATCCACCTAGATTTCTCATATAATTCATATTCATATTTTACTCGTGGAGCACCGAGAGTGACTGTATTTTTGAATCCCAAAATTCTAGTGAAAATTTGGCTTCTGTTGCCAGATTTAGGTTTTACTAGCCTTACTAATCTTTGTATTCGTGGCAACTGTCACTAATCCTCTTTATCTTGCTATTGCTCCATCCATTTCTAAACTGTGGGATAAGATCTTCTGCTAATTTGAAATATTTTTAATGTCATAACTGGTTTTATGTGTGCGATGTTATTATGTAGGTTTGAGAGAACAAAACTATTTTTTCTCTGCTGTTACCCTATAAATAGTGTTTTGTATTTTAGTGTAGAGCAGCCACTCGCGGACACAAATTTAATATTACATCCTACTTGGCAAAAAGAATATTTGTTGTCCTGAGAAAATTTGCTAAATGTATGTATTATGAGAAAACTATAACTATTTGCAAATGGTTAAACCCTTAAGATGAAGGAATATCCCGTCGAAACGTTGCACTATGGGGAGGCAGCTTACCAAAAAAGTGAAAACTATATCAAATCCATTTTAATTCAATTATATACAGAGCGTTTGTATACACTTTAATTTAGGAAATCCTTTGCTATCTCAGTAAAATATTTGACTTAACTAGTTAATGGATGTTTGAAGATGAAAATTTTTGAAAATGTACATTCCACGTGCGTTTTTAAATTTTTCGTATCTCTATTGAATCTTGAATAAAACATCTACTCAAATATGTCATGAAAAAACTAAAAAAAAACTTTTTTTGTGATTACTTTATTGAACATGCATATTCATTGTATTGGTGTTGTATGGAAAATAACGAATCAAAGTCCAGATACATCCACGAATTAGATCCGGGAAAGTCTTTCAAAGACCCTCTGCACTCTCTATGGAGGATGCAAGTGCATTGTTTCTTCTAACTTATAGCGAAGGTTTTCGTTGTCCGTATCATCTCTATACTGAGAGCACTTCAATTGATGCTTCAATGGCTGTCACAATTAGTAGACAGGCGGTGGATAACTCAGTACACGTTTCGTTTGAGTTCTCCGTATTGTACAAGTAAATTTGCGAGGATTACAATCAGAGTTTATGCATCGGACAGATAGTTGACACTGATTTGTATTAAAAATCCCAAGGTACATGATCAATGTGACTAAAAATATTTATTTGCAAAAAATTAAGCCTTCTAATTTCAAGCATGTCCATACATCAAAAGCAGAGTGACACTTTCAATGGCCCCTTGCTTTTCAACTGATAGTTTGATCCTTTTCTTTTTCATAGTATTGGTTTGTATTGGACCACTGTTGCCATTATTTTTCAAGAAAATCAGTTCAACAAAAAATGTGTGGCAAAATCTGTCACTTGACAGCAGGAATGCACAAGAACGGTGCTGCTCCGTGTCCTGTTGCTGTCCACTAACTCATAATGTGTCAGAGCTAAATTCATTGAGCTAGTGCTTGCGCTGCTTTCCGATGAGCTAGAGTTAGCAAGTAGCACGAGCACCGATGAGCGAGAGCTCTCGCTAGCACGGTGATAGCTAGCACGCTGCATGGAGCTATAGCTCAGCTATAGCAAAGCAGAATAAAAAAAACAACGCGTTAGTGTGAGTAGTGATGCCTGCATCGTTTTTTCAGCAACCTGTCGCACATTCACCAACGCATATTTCTTGCTTTGTCCTATTCTTTCGTTCCATAGCTTACACTACTGCACCGTTCTAGCTCATCGGACAAGCTTACCGTGCCAGCTTATTGAGTTAACTCGATTCGTAAGCTATAAGGATGACTGGAAAGAGACGGTACGGCTTTTGTGCTATCGACATAGTCTAGACACTTCACACTATTTAATTACATGCAAATGAATGCTTTGAATTATCCACCTGTCTCATTCACGGAACGCATTCTCTCTGTTGCTCTCTGTTTGGGTGGCTTGAAGGCACATGTGACCTTATCTCACTTTACTATTTCCAATTGCTCGTTGAAATGCAGACAATTTTATTCTGTGAAAATTCTTTTTTTCAGTAATCTGTGACCAAAAAGAATCCTTGAATTCCAAAATAAATTGATCGTTTCAGGTACCTGATAAATACTTAAGGTAGATAATTTAGAAATACCAAATAAGCTTGAACGACGCACGGAAACGAAAAGGTGAAAACAAATGGAAACCCTAGAAAATTCATTGTATATTAATTTACAATTTTGCAATAGATTGGATTTTCACAAATATTTCGGAACTTTCCGAAACAATAGTTCTTAAATTCGTACACTCCGTTTCATTCATTTGCTTTATTCATTTTTTTTGTTCTATCTCATTCCATTTCATGTTTTTTTATTCTGTTCTTCATTTCGTGGTTTTTATTTGTCTTATTAAGTGTGTGCTCTTCAATTATTTATTCATTCAGCATGCTTTTTTCATTTTGTTAATTTGAGTTCATTTTATCTATTTAATTCGTTTCACTCTTTGGATTTACTCTGATCATTTTTTTTCTTTTCATGCATTTTATTCATATCATTAATTTAACTTATTCTATACCCTGTTTTCATTTTATGCATTTTATTCGTTTTTTCCAATTCATACATTTTATTCAGTTCCTTCATTTTAATGTCTTTAATCTTCCGGAAGTCGCGATAGTGCACTGAGTGCACGCTGCTCTGAAAATCTAGGGAAATCGTCTTAGCGCACCAGCGGCTGTCCGTTCGGTCCTTTGCGGTGTGACTTCCGGAGGGTTAATATTTTTTCCAGTGTTTTATTTTATTCATTTTATCCAAATTATAAATTCCTTTTTTCTTTGAATCTATAACTTTTTGACATAATTTAATTTTTCATTTGAATCCTTTAATTCATTTTGTTCTGGTTATTTTCTTTTTTATTCAGAACAAACGCCATATGTGGAGTAAAATTACATGATTTACGAAATTCAATGTCATGTAAAATTTATATCAACGTAGACGTAAATTTACACGATTTTTTCTAGGTGTGTATACATCACTTTTTTATTCATTTCATTTATTTGATTCATTGTATTCATTCGGTTCATCGGATTAATTTTATACTTTTTATTAATGTTTTCATTTTATTCATTTCATGTTCAGTCATTCTTTTTTATTTATTTCATTTAATTTGTTTGTTTCAGTAAATTTAATTTATTCTATTAGTTTTATAACCATTTTCAAATATTTGATTTTTTATTTAATGAGCTAATCTAGTTTGATCTATTTATTTTATTAAGTTTATTTATATTGATCATTCCACTCATTTTATGAATTTGATAACTTTTTTCGTTTGTTTGTTCGTGGTTTTATTCGTACTGAACTCGAAACTGTGCTCATCCCATCTTTAGTTGAGTGCCCACTTCGCATGAGTTCTGCAAATTAATGACAGTGATAAACGTAAGAAATGTCTCATCTCGATGATAGGGGGATTAAATCAGTTTTTACGAACTTAATTCGAAATAACATATAGATACATATAGTGATTGGTGATGGTTATAGAAAATTTTGCTCAATCTAAAGTTGCTATTGTGGCCTTCAAAATGCCGTCATCTACTGGTCAAGCCCGTTCCGAAAACACCCATATTGTTATGGTTTTTTCGAGAATACTGTTCAACCAATGAATTTTAATAAGAATGTGAAGTGACCTTTCAATTTATGAACCCCCGGTGTGGTTCGTAAATGGAGGTTCCAGTGTATAACTGTCGGGGTCACGTATAATGGGGCAATACAAATAAGAGAGAAGTTGAAAAAATGTCGAGCTTGTGCAGGGCCTAGAAATTCTTCATGGAATGCGTTTTTCATAGCCTATCCGCCAGGATTAGACCGAGAACCAACTCTACTTCAATCTGGTTAGATGTTCTTTTTGGTACAGTTCCTCGGTCTTGCTGGCCATTAACACATAAACCATTGCAATAGCATTTGCATGACCGAGGCCAACACTTTGCTGCCTGGAAAGTCCAGGCACAACAGAGGGTAAAATCTAGAGCTTCATTCTTTCTAGCAAAACTAAACTCCTCAAACTTAACCTTACCACCAGAACCCAGAGGTTTCGGTGAAATATGACTGTACTGGGAAATACTTTTATCCAAAAGCTACTACTAGAACTAAACCTCAGAGTGGGACACCCCACATTTGACAGTAATTAAATCCCCTACAATGATCAGGAGGAAGTTGGGAATCATTTTTGACTTTTAATTACTCAGACATTTACGTATTTGCTGAAAGATTCCCGCTCAGAAACCTTCAAATTATACTCAGTCGGACTAAGAAGCGACTCGGAATAGTTTTCCATTTCTACTCCGGAGTTTACGAAAAATGATCAATGCTCAAATTTGAATTATGTTAATTCTGAAAATATCGCACTATATAGTAGTCTTAAAATACTCAGATTTCATTAAAACTAGAATGCATCAATGATATTATCATCTAAAGGAAGCCATATTTTACATCAATTTATCCCGCAATCCACGCAATAAAGTCAATGATCAATTACCTACCATATCCATATCCATATTATTAGTTGATAAACCGTGCTCCACCTAGTAAGAACAACTGAAAATCACTCAAAATTTTGCCAAAGAAAACAAGCAATTCTTTCCCATATATCATAAGAAACGGTGCCAAAATGAACGATCTTACCGCGTTACCTGAGCGTCAGAATCCGTTGACAAACTACACGACTCGAGACAAGACCGAAAACTGTCCGGAAACTACCGCCACCGGGGCGATCTTTTTCTTTTGTGTTCGGGTTGGCTCGAAATCAAGAGTGAATTACTGCGACTATAAATTAGCCCAAATTTGGTCGGTGAGTCGGTGAGCTTGTCTCGCTTTTTGGTCGAGCCAAACAGCCGTCCACAGACGATCAGTGCATTTGGGTGGGTGGATAAGCGCACCCACGCAAGTCTCGTTTGTCCCGACGGCGGTGGCGGCGGCGGTCGGCACTAGCCAGGGCTGACTATGTGTGATACAGAATGTCTCAATTGGTTGAGTGGAAGGGTTTAACATGGTAATCCGGTGCTCACAATTCCGATAAGTGCATTGAGGTTATTAATAATAAAAACATTAATATTGATTTCAAGGAAGACCCTCGACCGATGGCCGGTGGTCTCCTCCTCCACCACTCAACCCTAGATCGCTCGCAGCATGACCGACCAGTCGCCCCACACCGATCGAAGCAGGCTAGTGAAGAAAAAAAAATAGCACATGCTTTACGGTAGTGGTGTTACGGTTTTCCCTCTGGTGCTGCGCAGCACCTAAACAGCCAGAAGGCCGCTGAACTCCGGATGGGTTGAATTCAATCGCGGGCTTCCGAAGGCTAAGTACGTGCGAAAGAGTAGGTTGAAAGCAGCTCTCGAGCATCACGGTTGGATCATTAATCATTACGGTTTTTCGATGGACACTGGAGGCACGGTAGGTGCTCGGTCCGCTGCAGCTTTGTACGAGGAAATGAAAACGGAATTGCAAGCGTTTACGTAAGACGTAATCGAATCAGTTTGTGCGATTAGTTAAATAAACTCTGCTTGATGTTAGGTTTCACCGGAATGGTTCACCAAATAGTTACTCAGGTTTTGATTTAGTAGTTGAAGAAAAAATCATTCCTAATGAGGTTAGAAATTCCAAAGGGTTTATTATCTTCCCGACATTCCACGCCACTTACGGGGACAAAAAACAGTGCACTGTACTATCGCAAGAATTCAACCCGGATAAGATACGATTCGTCGGAGCTGTGCAAAAAAAAAAACAAAACAAGGGTAGGACTGCTGCTGCCGCAGCACAAGAAACAGAAGTACATACTATACCAATCGAACAACAAGTTTGCCGGGATAAACATCCATAAACGCACATACTCCCAACCGCGAACTGGTGCTCCGCCATCCTTTCCGACCAACCAACCAACCAGAGGAGTGAATGTCCACGTCTTGTAGGCACGAAGGGTTCAATTATACGCAAATAGAGATAGGTTTCTTACTGCACTCCGAGCTAAACTAGTTAAATCTCGGACCTGATGTCCCCCGTCGTGCCGCCACATCCATCCACATCGGGTGTTGGCGCTGACGGTTTGCGAACTCCGACGACGATCATCCACGATCGGTCGGCTTTGCGCAACGACCAACGCAACGCAACCAGAGATATGGTTTTCAGAGCCGGCTGTCTGGTGGGGTGCTGATCAATTCCATCTGCAGGCTCACGCATATGCACGACGATATGGCGGGTTTTATTTTTATTGCTGTTGCTTGCGTACAGAAGTAGGGACCCCTAGGAATGGGACAGAGGTAACAGTGGGCTAAGCGTGGAATGGTTGTGCGTTGAAGGTTCTGTTAACTTTTGAGAGTCCTGAAACTTATAGCGATTTTGTTTTCAAAGTCGGTTGGAGTTTTTCTGAAGTTCATATAAATACCCTGAGTTTCCTAAATATTTGATGTGAATTACTTCCTTCTAAGATTCGGATTTTGAGTGTTTTGACTCCAGGTTCAACACAGAGGTTTCGGAAAATTCGATATTAATCTCGCTGATAAATTTACTTGGAAACTGATTATCTGGCAAGGAATTGTCAGCTACGAACTAAAAACCAAGTTTTGCATCACCAACCACACGATAGACTCGAATAGTTCCTGGAGACATGATTACTAGCTTTCATTAGGGCTCACAAAGGTCTAGTGAGGTTCTGGCCGGATTTTGCTGATTTGCCATCACACTTGGTGATGCTCCACAGATGGTTCAATGTTGGAAGGATAGACGCTGAGTTTAACCAGCTCAGTGTGGGAGGAATGATGGCGGGAATTCCAAAGAAAGTCCTCAAACTCATTTTCCTCGAGAGTTGTGCTACTGGAGCTGTAGAGCTAAGGTCTCAGAATCACTCACTACAACTGCAGAATGTGACCCACTTCACATATCAGATATGTGCGAGCGTATGGGCTTCATGATCGTATGTATTATCGCAAAGGGATTGAGCGTTTTTACGAAAACGTGTTCGATCGCATGGCGTTTGCATGTCGCGTGTATAAATTCGATTTTATAGCCGTGTGTCCATTCGCATGTGTTCTTGGATGATCGTGCGCAAACCGTGAATCTGATACTAAGTTTTCGTTGTACGGCTCAGATGCTAGGAGAGAGTGAGTTCCATATCCCTAGAGTTCCCGGTCTTGTCACGATGGAACATATTGTCTAGTGAATATGAGCGTCATTTTTTATTGGTCGAACTGAGGGTATGAGTCTTGACTGGACGTGACCGATTAATGATCGCGCGAGCGGAGAGTAAAGCTTGTTACCACGTTTGTAAATTTATATGTGCTAAATCGTTCAACAAATTACCGGGGTGTTTTAATGTTGGGAAGATTGGGAGCGTAAGTATGTTTGGATGATTGCAATTGCATGTTCGAGTTTGGGACCAGCTTTATGTTATCGCGAAGGCCACGAGCATTTGTACGTTTGGAGTGAGAGAGATTGTATGTGTACATGAGAAAATATGCAATTGATGAGGTTCAGTATGAATCTAATTTAAGGATATATAAGGAAAAACAGGATTCTGAACAAAGAAAAAAATGCAAGGAGAAAAAATAACAACGTATAAACATTTTCATTCCAAGGACCCCCTTTTGAATAGTGATCCCCATGATGTACCCCAATCTGAAAATCGTGTACTATTATTATCCTGTCAGAAAAAATGACTTTCGATTGGATGAAAACCATAATTTTACAATCAGGAACCTGTTCCTGAGCTCTCTCAGTAAGCATCTCAATTCGGAAACAACATATAAAGACAAATATTCAACGGGAGTGTTGGATAACATAATTCACCCTCTACAATCGTTTAATTTACCCCTGGAGGTGAATTCATCCCCCGGTGAAAATCACTGGTATAAACAGACTAATGAAGTGGAAGAAATGAAACATGCAATGGAACTACTTGAACTCGTCTAAAGGCCAGTAACTTATATTTATTTGCTATTAATCACAATAGCATTCTGTTACGATCTTGTCATACCATGTTGACCGGGTATGGATTATTCACGTACATCGGTAAATTAATTGGACCAATAAATGCTAGGAAAGAAAAAGGTGCATGCAAGGCAATAACCCACTATTCTATCATATATGCCAGTTCTGCATCCATTCCCTGACCCAGCTATTACAAATACTCAGACGAACACGAACACAAATAGACATACTACTAGCACAAAGCAACTGTACACTTGTAGTAAAAACTACTATTATTACTACACCAGCACTAATAGGCTCCTGCTTTCACATTTCTTTAATGGTTGATCGTTAGTTAAGGCTGGTGCAAAGTATGGAAAACACAATACATAAAAAGGCCCGTAAGCTCCCTCGATCTCCTCGAAGCACCACTATCGAAACCATCCTAAAGCAATTGTCTATCAGAGGATCAATAAAACTGATGTACGAAATATGCTTGACGATGTTTGCAATACCCGCCAATCAATCAACTTAGGGAAGGGATGATAGTCAGGCATTTTCACATAAAATTTCGATTTAATCCACCTTGCAGTGGAAGGAGACAATTCTTATACATATATGATTGTTTACTGATTCCTTAGTTAACAGCACGTAAGCAAAGTACGCAGCACCCTAGAGAGGGAAGACAGTTTTGAGTTCTACACAAATGAAACCTCGAATGTTAAATAATTAACATCATGCAAAATCAATCAAATAAATGAAATTGAACGAATGACAAATTAATAAAATTAATGAAATGAACAAAATGAATAAAGAATAAAACGTACCCATCGATTTCTACCTTGGATTACCTCGTTCTCTACCTGCTACCATGAATTTTGTCTTGTCAGAGTTTCCTAAGTAAATTTCCTCGCATTTTATTCATATGATTTCAAGACAGATAGATCATTCAAAACTGTCTTGAAAGGGTTACCTCTAGATCAAAGCTGGAACGAAATATCCAACGAATTGAAAAAAAATACTTGGCTTTTCTTCTTCACAAGAATGAAGAAAAAAGTTAAGTGAACTGGAATTATCCAGGAGCTTTATTTAATTCATTTTAACCGTAATGAGGTTAAGAAAAATCACGTTTTACGTTCCATGTACGAGTAAAGTGGGAACATTAAAGACGACATTGGGGACAAATTTCAAGATCTGACCCAGTGCGGTAGATGCCAAGGCTTTGGACACGGTACAAAAAATGTCATTTGGATTCCAAATGCATAATCTGTGGTGGTAATTCGCACACAAAAGACGTTTGTCCGGTGAAAGAAACCACAACAAGTTTCAAATGCGCTAATTGTAGCGAAAACCATAAATAGAATTTCTGGGCATGTCCTATTCGAAAAAGATCTATATTCTCGTCCAAAGAAACAAAGACAGCAAATAAAATAAGGAACAGCTCAAGAAAACAAGTTTAAACGTTTCACACAACGCTCCCTCTGCTCCAACCACTTTAGGTAGCATTACGGAAGAAAATTTGTTTTTTGCAGCAATCAATGTTTCAATTGATGACTGCAATGCTAAATTCTACCTCCATGTTTGAATCTTTTCGAACTGGGTGGGAATTTGCTAACAAAATTGTAATGAATTTAATGTTTAGTAATGAATTCAAATAATTAGTTAAATTTATTAAAATGGAATGTTCGTTCATTAAAACCGTGTGACGACGAAATTTTCAACTTCTTGAGGGTACATAATGTGCATGTAACTGTTGTGATAGAAACTCATTTTAAAACCTATTATTAATTTGAGGAGTAACTCTAATTTTGTTATTCATCGATTTGATTAAACTTGTTGGATTCGGCGGAGGAAACTTAATAGCGCAGAATTAAACATCGCGTCTTACCGTCTCTTGACACAAGGGTGCTTGAGATTTTGGGTATCGAAGTTAAAATCGATCTTGGAATCGTTTTATTGCTGCAGCGTATTTGCCTTTTCAATGCATTGGCGAGCAAACTAAGGAAAGGAGACTTACAAAAATTTACAAGAAATCGGTCGACATAATGCACAGTGGTCCAGAATGCAAATTTAGCACGAATTTTAAGATTTTACTAAAACCAAACAAGTCTTTGGAGAAGTTTTCGTAGTTTGGGAGCCCCTTCTTTTTTATAAAACAACAGGGTGGTTCTGGTTTTACCAAGATCAAAAAATTTACTTTTTAATCATTCTAGCTAGAGCCAAGCGACCTTCAGCTAAGTTGTAGAGCGACAAATTTTGGAAAAGTTTACTGATGACGTATAAGTTCTATCTGTCATACTTTTTATTTTACAGCAAATTTAAAGTCGGTTAGGGTGTTTCTTAGCGTTTCTTATAAAAACAGTTTTATTCAAATAACGTTTTCGGTATTGATTTAAAACTGAAGTAGTCTTCAGACAACTTAAAGATTGTTTTAAGGCGAATAATTTGTTTCATTGCACCACCTATCTAACTATTTTCGTTGAAGTTATAAGCACTTTTTCGTCAAAAATGGGGTTTTCTTTTGGAATAACAATATTACTCATTGGGGCAATCTAAAGATAGTTCTTTTTAAACTATAAATAAGGTCATGATTAGAGTTATAATTGAGCAAAAAATGGCGAACACGATGTTTTAAAATTTCATGAAATTGATTTAAAAAATCTATTTTTTATATATTAAGTGCTTATATTTTCTGAATACTAGAAGCTAGAGTTTTGAAGTATAAGAAGAACTCTGAAACTCTGAAAAACATCTGAAGGATAGGTTGGAAAAAAATGAAAACTGAAAAAGTTATATTAAAAATTTGGTTTTTCATGAATTGACTCTTTGTAATATGTTTAATTTGCTTTCACGGTGGACAACATTAAAAATATACTTTCGTTTTTATGATAAAATATTGCGCTTTACAATAATTTTCTATTATTGTAAATAGTGGGTAGGGTGGTTCTGATTTTTTTTAAATCATCAAATTAACTTTTTAATGGTTCGAGATAGAGTTTTGGTGTCTTCCAGAAAATTGAAGAAAAAAAAAACTTTAAAAAACTTTGTCGAAGATACTGAAACTCTATGTCATGTACTTTTCATTTTACAAGAAATTTACTAAAAAAATGGTGTTTCTTAAAAAATGGTTTTCTTTGTATAACTTTTGCAGTTTTGATTTTTCATTAAGATCACGTTAGAAATACTTTCAGATATTTTGAAGGAGAACAATTTGTCTTAATATACCGAACCTCTAGCTTAACTCGTTCGAAAGTTATAGATACTTTTTACTAAAAATAAACTTTTTTTTGAGTAAATATTGCAAGATATAAAAAAAATATCGTATTTGCTATTTTTTAGTGATTTATACTACAAAGCATGCTATTTCATATGACAGCAACGGTATTTAATGTTAAGTGCCCTAATCGAAGATAATGCTATTATATACTACTACATATATAATATCTCATAACTTTCAAACGAAAAAAGTTTAGTAGTTGGTGTTTTTAAGCAAATTATGTGCTCTAAAATAACCTTCAATTTGTCCACAGGATACTTTAGTGTAAAATAAAACCCTCCCCAAGGTTTAGGGGTTTGACGGTATTGCAAACATTATTAAGCATCAATTGCTTTCAGATGGGTATTGCATTACGCCTCGATAGTGGTGCATCGAGGAGACCGAGAGGGCTTATGCGCCTTTTTTATGTTATATGTCTTTTCATACTCTGCACCTGCGCATACCAACGCTAAACCACTGGTCTATGCGCGGTGGCGTGGCCGACTGGCGGATCGACATAGATTGACTTTTGCTGTGTGCCATGTTT
The DNA here is from genome assembly GCF_030247195.1 of Topomyia yanbarensis. Taxonomy (NCBI): domain Eukaryota; kingdom Metazoa; phylum Arthropoda; class Insecta; order Diptera; family Culicidae; genus Topomyia; species Topomyia yanbarensis. The sequence continues at coordinate 2,669,101 of NC_080672.1, forward strand.
GCAAATATTGTTCTATTGGTGGTATTCGTGGACGGGGCTCACGGAGGGAGTCATTGTGTGTCCATTTATCGGTCGACCTCGTCATCGTGCATATACTAATTAAATTAATTTAATAAAGTAGAAACCTATTAGTTGTAGCTTTGTGATAATCGTAGTTTTCGTACTAGTGTACAACTGTTATGTGCTAGTCGTATGTGTATCTATGTATGTATTCGTTGGGTCAGGGAATGGATGCAGAACTGACGTATATGATAGAATAGTGGCTAATACTTCTTTAGATCAATCTGAGCATTTGGTTCTATTCATTGGGGAAAGTCGGGCTGGATAAATTAGGGTAAAATAAATTTACCGACGCACGTGAGTCATCCATTCCCGGCCAGCATAGCATGATGAAAGTCTAACAGCATGCAATTGTCGTTAATGATAAATATACCACATTTGCTGCATTTAGACGAGTTAGATTGCATGTTACATGTGTTTTTCTATTCTACTTCATTGGTCTGTTTGTTTTGTGCATCTATTAGTTTGCTTTTCCATTATTTATGTATACTAAAATAGTATTGTTCAATTTATACACTTCTAGTCAAGCTCTTTGCATCTTTTTTTCTTTATTCGGCATGTTATGATTTCTTTTATTAGTATATCTCTACTATACGCTATCTATACTCATATAGGTACAAACGCTCGTGGCCTTCGCGATAACACAAAACTGGCCACAGACGCGACCATGCAATTGCAATGGTCCACATATACTTGCGCCCGCGATTTCGCCTACATGAAAACACCCCGGTGGTTAAGTAAACGTGGCATCTTTAAACTTCCAAACGCGGTCTCAAACATTAACCCACCACTCGCGCGATCATGAAACGGTCACGTCTGAAAGTTTTACCAGTGTGGACTAATGTCTTCAGTTGAACCAATTAAAAAAGTGACGCTCATGTTCACTAAACAACACGTTCCATGGTGACATGATCTGGAACTCAAGTTTCCCCATAGGGAAACGGACTACCATCTGTACCATACACTAAAAATTAAGCATCAGATTCACGGTCCGCGCGCGATCAAACAAGAATACACGCTACATCATTATAAAATCAAAATTATACACGCGAAGTCACACACACGTGACAATCACGTTAATATACAAATGATTGAACCCTTCGCGACTATCCCCGGCACCTACACCCGCGATCTCGTGAACATGATAACATCTTGGTGATAAAGTGAATGTCTCAGCTCCTATAAATTTTCAAACGCGGTCTCAAGCATGAACCTAAAAACTCCCGCACTCGCACGTTCATGAATCGGTCACTTCCGGATGTTTCTATCCTTGATATCAGCAGACCAGGTGCATGCCTTCAGTTGGATCAATTAAAAAAAAAAGAAAGCTCTCATATCCACTGGACACCACGTTACATGGCAACATGACCGAGGACTCTAGTGATATGGGGTAACTTACTCCCTTTCAGAATATGAATTGTACACCATAAACTAACTATCAGAATGAAGGTCCACGTGACCATCCAAGAACGCACGCGTATATAGGAAATGCCACACGGTTACAAAATCCAGTCTTGTACACGCGAAGTCACATGAACGCGAGCACACGTGACAAACACGTTAGCATACGAACGCTTAAGCCCGTCGCGATTAACAACGCACACCTACGTTCGCGATCGCGCAATCTTAGTAACATCCCGGTAATAAGGAGATCGTTTTAGCACTCACGATGTTTCAAACGCTGTCTCAAACACGAACCTACAAACGCCCGTTTTCGCGCGCTCATGAATCTGTCACGTCCTGAAACCATTACTCTCTGTCCTAAAAACCTAGGTCCATACATTCAGTGGGACCAATCAAAAAATAAAGCAAATATCCACTAGACAACGCGTTCCATGGCGACGTAACCGGGCACTCTAGTGATATGGAGGATCTCTCACTCTTTTAGCATCTTAGCAGTACACCAAAAAATAAAGTATTAGATTCACGGTCCGCGCGCGATTATCCAAGACCACACGCGAATATGCGAAAGGCACACGGTTATAGAATCGAATTCATACATGCGAAGTTACATACACGTTAGCACACGCGACATACAAACGCACACGCGATCGAACACGTTAACGTACAAATGCTCGAGCTCTTCGCGATGATACACGCGATCGCGAATTCCTACGCCCGCACATACCTGAACCGTACAATGAATATCACATTCAGAATCACGGCCCGCTACAATTGGCCTAATGCAGTGTTTTAGTGGGCGACATTGCCTGTCTCGTCTGCAAATTGTAGTATGTGATTCTGACGGGGAGCCCTTCCGAGAACCTAGCTCTACAGCTCCAGTAGGACAACTCTCGAAAAAAAGGATACTTTAGTGTAAAATAAAAGCTGCACATATTACAGAAATAAAACATTTTTAAGGAACACCCTAAAGCTTACATTTGGATTTCTCCTGCAATGGAAAGTATAAAAGCTAGAGCTTGTATGTCTTCAGCAAAATTGTCTCAAATGTGTTGCTCTACAACTTCATCAAAGACAGTCAAGCTCTATCTCCGAATCGTTAAAAAGTTCAATTTTTTATATTGCTAAAATTAGAACCACCCTAGCATCTGTTTAAACAAAAACAGGGTCTTGCAAGGTACAACAACTTTGCCAAACATGTTGTAAGGCTAAGTCATTTAATTTTTACAGAAATTCCTGCTAAATTTACATTCGTGACCACTGTGTAATGTTCAAAGCAATTCCAATTCACACTCTTAAAAAATAAAAACCTTTCAGTAAACTTTCTAAGGTTCTTATGAAACATCAGAAACCAATTACTGCTTTGAAGGAAGGTGATCACATACTTCTTAAAAACGTGGAAAAAGCTGAAAAACTTAGTCAGCAGTTTTTGAGCGTCCATAATTTTAATCTCTTCTCGTTTCCTTCATAGGAAGTGTTAAAAGAATTTCCATTTTATATTTCGAAGATCACTTTATGCTTTTACTCATTATGTAAAATTGTTAAAATAAAATCTAATGTTGAATAAACTGTATAGGTTCGATCTGCTAGAATAATTATACAAGATACAACTTTTTTGAACAGAAAGTACGATTGACAAAAAACAACCAGATCACTGCCAGAGCGACCAACTTCCACCATAATTACAGTTAATCGCATTCGCATATTCATTTAACCTTACAATCGCATCAATTCAATAATTTGACATCGTTTCATTCGATTCAGCCCGTTGAATCACAGCTCGAACTCGGTCCCGTTCAGCGTACACACTTGCAAGGAGTCATACTCGCGCACGCCGTAATTGGTCCGTAAATAAAAATAAAGGTTATCTACATCAAGTTACCTGTGTGTTTCGCGACCCTGCCCTCACCCGATCCCATGCTTCATTCAACAATTCCGCTCACATGCATGGCAAAATTTAGTCCAGCGCGCGTCTTTAACTTTGCTATTTAGCTATTTTTTGTATAATTTTCTCTGTCTCTCTCTCTATCGCTCATTTGCGACTTGCGGATTTTGCTTCTTCTTCTTCTTCTAGCTGTTTTGTTTTGTTTTCGTTACTATTATTCCTCGCAATCGCAATGCTGTTCATACAGAACCGACCGAGCAGAGCCGCAGCCGTATTTCGCTTCTTCACGCGCATTTCACACGTTTAAGAGCTGCGGCTAACGTCAAATCGGTCGGATACCTCTACACACATGCTCTCGGCTCTTGGTTTTGTACGGTGTGGTGTTGGCGGCGGTGGCGATGGATTGGATTGGTGGTTCGTAACTGTTAGAGCCCTCGTACCATCCATCCTCACGTTCACCGCGATCGAGATAGGCTTCACCATCAGGTATGTATTAGCATAACTGGGAGGGGGCGGCAACCAACCCAACCCCCATCGGATCGGACGAAACGAGGAGGGCTGGCTGGCTGCTGCTGCCGCTTCGGTCTTAATAAATTGCGATAAAATTATTGGAAATCGTCGTAAATTCTTCCGATCAACCAGCATTGGGTCCGTCCCGTCCGCTGCTGCTGCTGGGATGCTGGGAGGGTTTTTCAGCTCGTGTTCTGCGGCTGCAATTGAGCTCCCGTTAGTAATCGCGTTCAGTTTGTACAGTTGGTTGCCTGCCTAGCACCTACCAGTAAGCACACTACACACTTTGGAACTGGACGAACCATTAATTTGATGAAGGTGCCAAGCGGGCGGATGGGCGGACGGACGGGGGGTAGACGTCGAATTTGCCTTTGCTGTTGTTATTATTTTATTTTATTTTGTTTTATTTTATCTTGCCGAGCTGCTCGATTTTTCTTCGCTATTTAGCTTTCGGTGCCATACCTGGCCTGCCTGTCTGCCTGCCCAGCGATGGAAAGCCTCGATGTAGTTTTACTACACCGCCATCGTAAGGTTGGCACACACGAACACGAACGGCGAGTGTCAACACGGCTTGTGGGTCGTCGACAGCAGCAGAGCGGCAGAGCGAGCGGACCATTGGTGAAGTGTTTATGTCTGCACGTCGTCATCGTTCATATGCAGCAGTCAGTACTTCACTTACGGCGCGGTAGTCCGGCAATAGTCGTCGTCGTCGTCGTCGTCGCCATCGACTGTGGCTGGCTGTGGCCTTTATCGCCTTCGAGCGCAAGGTTTTTCGCTTCGCCTTTTTTATTGTTTTTGTTTTCCATCGTTTCTGATGTGATATTTAAGTAGGGAACGAACGTGTGTAACGTAAGAACTCACTTGCCCCGCGGAGAGCTCCCTTTCTCATTATAGTAGTACGGGTTGGTTAGTAAATAGATGGATTTTTTTTTCAGCTAAAAGCTGCCACGGAACACTTTTTACTGCCTTTTGCCCCCCTTCTTCCTCTATCGAGTGCAGCCGATTCGTCACGATACAAATTAGAAAACAAGCTACATGCTGGTGACGAGTACGATTTGATTTGTTGATCGCTGATAACGACTGTAAACCTTAGGCAGTTATAGCGTTTAGAGTAACATTATTCAGGTAGTGATTTTAAATCACTTTGACTTTAGATTGCCGATTGGTTTACGACGTAAAATCCCTTCGATATACTGGCAATTGTGTTCTGAGTTCTTCGAATTTGGTTCAAATATCCATTGTTGAGTCAAAATTAAAATAGCTTTGGTAAATATAGTGATTTTGATAAAAATTAGCAAAAAGATTTTAGATCGGACGGTTTATTCTTGAAACGATTTTTTTTTAAATAGGTATAATAATAGGTAAAGCTGATAGGTAATTAAGAAAAATACTTTCAAAATAATCTCCAGTTTGTTATTTTAGTATTGATTCAATCCGGCGAATATCAAACTAAAATGAGAATGTAAATAATTATATTCCATTGAAATTTATTCCACGACAACCTAATGAACCAAATTTTGTATTTACAATATTTGTTATTTTGGTCTAAACATTCAATGGATATTCTCCTTCTTTTTAACATGAGCTGTTCTTTCTATACATTTCTTTTATATTTATCGACAGGAAAATTGAGTAATATTTACCTTATCCTTCATAGAGCTCGATTAGGTCTTCTGTTTTCAGAAAGAAAGCAAGAGAAAAGTATTGATCGATGACATGTATTCATGGTTTATACCACAATGTCTTAAAGAAATGTTTATCCATCGTAATCGTAATTTACGTAAGATATTCTTCATTTTTCGAGATGATGGACTTCTTAAATTTAACCGCAAAAAAGACGAAAAAATTTACAAAGGTATGTAATTTATGTGATTTGATAGACTTCTCGATCGAAAAAGTGAATCGAGAGAAATTTAAAGAAGCTTGAACTATTCCACATTATGTTTGTTTCCACAATGCTACAAAATACGATTCATTTTTGGTTTTTGGAGTAATTGTCCGTATCTTTATTTGAGAAGTTTGGTAATATACAACGGAATAACAGACTTACGTCATTCATATTTCGATCTTTTATTCCAAAAGGTCTTAGGTTTTAAATAATTTGTATCTTGAACATCAGGAATCAGGAATCAGTAGCGTCTGGCTCAAATGGCACGTTCCCCATGTTGATCGGAGATTTGTGCCTTGCCAAGAATCGTCTTTTCATCATTTTCCTGATGGGAAGGATTGGGGAAGTGGTAAGGTTAGGGGTAAGGAAAACAACGACACAGAACAATTAAAACAGAGCATTCTGCACCCCCGGAGTGATGCTGAACGATCTGCAGGTGCTACAACAGCAGGAATAAAACTTCCAACCCCCGGAGGGATTTAGAACCTCTACTCAAACAGTGAGCGGATATATCAACACCCCCTAGGGGATATTGAGATAACAGAACGACAACACCCCCGAAGAGATATTGTCATTCAAATACGGCTAAGAAACTATAGCTCTTTACCACACTGGGTTAGGAACAAAAGCATATACTTAAATTTCAGCTCTCTGTAGGTTCATCTATGTATGGAGAACCAAAAATCCGGATGCGCAATTTCATTAATACAGGGCAATTGCATATCAAATGATATGATGTTCCGTAATCGGATTCACAAAGATCACATGAATAATACTCAGCGCGCTGAATAGTAGCCATGTGATAATTGAGTTTGCAATGTCCAGTCAGTGCCCTGACCAGAATACTGCAGTTGTGCTTGGAAAAATGCAACAAATTTCTTGACATTTTCGGACTCACATCCGGCAGAAAAGCCTTTGTTTGAACGCAAGTTTGCAAGCTACGCCAATGGTTGGCATGTTCGAATGCAGCCCAAGAGCGAATCTTGTGCTTTATCCAACTTATTGACAGTGCTAGAACTGGTTCTGGACCAACGAAATCAGTCGCAGCGCCAGCTCTAGCCAATTCGTCCGCCCATTCCTTTCCAGTAATACCAGAATGACCGGGTACCCATAGAAGGTAGATAGCATTTGAAATGCTAAGTTCTTCGATTTGAGTTCGACATGCGATTACTAATTTCGATCTCGAATCTGCCGAACTAAGTGCTTTCAGGGCAGCCTGACTGTCAGAGCAAAAATAGATTCTTTTACCGCAAATTTCCTGTTGAAGTGCGGATTGTACGCCACACAGAATCGCAAAGATTTCTGCTTGGAATACGGTACAGTATCTACCAAGCGAATGAGATTGGTTTAATCTCATCTCATGACAATAGACACCAGCACCGGCTCGGCCCTCCAACAACGAACCGTCAGTATAACAAACTACGTATCCTTCAAGTTGTCGCTCCATCCAGCCAGACAGCCATTCCTCGCGAAGAGGAATTCTCACATTGAAAGTTTTAAAAGGAAAACTACATGTGAGTGTAAGGTCACTGAGAGCAAGTGTACATTCATCCCAAGTAACCATTTGGGACCACAGTCTTGTGTGGCTAGTTACACGATCTATTGGATTACTGTTCCAGAGCCCAGTAACCTTAAGACGGTATGCACAAGAAAGTGCTTCTTGTTTCAGAAACACATGTAGTGGTTTTATGTTCAAGAGTGCCTCGAGAGCAGCAGTAGGTGTTATCGAGAACGCACCAGTCATCGCCATCAAGACCATCCTCTGAAGATGGTTTAACTTTGATTGGATTGTCATGACTTCTCCCTTCTGCCACCAAACAAGGCACCCGTATGCGAGTGTTGGTCTAACAATTGTTGTGTAGATCCACTGAATGTACTTGGGTTTGAGTCCCCAAGATTTGCCGAAAGCCCGTCTACATTGGCCAAAGGCCATGCAAGTTTTCTTGATCCTGAAATCGATGTGAGCTGTCCAATTAAGTTTTGAGTCGAGAATTACCCCAACGTACTTAACTTGATCTTCGACAATAATTTCAGAGTCAAAAAAACTGCAATGGACGAGCTCCGGTTGTAATCCTTCGTTGCGTGAAAAGCACGATTGAGGTTTTATTTGGATTAACTTATAGTCCAACATGAAGACCCCACCGCTCAACAACACATAAGGCTTGTTGCATCAAATCAAAAAGTGTGTTAATGCAAATACCGGTGATCATTATATGATAATCATCGGCGAAACCATACGTCGGAAACCCAAGCTCATTTAGTTTTCTCAACAAGCTATCGGCGACAAGGTTCCATAGAAGTGGTGACAGCACACCACCTTGAGGACATCCGCAGACACTCAGTTTCCTCAGCTCTACTGGTCTTAACGATGAGCACAGATGTCGGTTGCTAAGCATTGCGTGTATCCAGTTCGTGATATATGAAGGTACTCCATGATCTCGTGCTGCTTCCAAAATGGATTCGAAAGACACGTTGTCAAAAGCACCCTCAATATCGAGAAAAACTCCTAAACTTGATTGCTTTTGTGAAAAAGCTTTTTCAATGTTGTAGACAACGTCTGTTTTTGACACCAGTTTAATTTACGTGGTGGTGTCACAAATCACAGCTAACGTTTCATTCTAGTTAGAAGAGTGCGCGTTGTGCCTCCACAAAGAGATTCTTGTCCTTGTCCTTGTAACATTATTTAGTTGACAGAATCCTGAGAATCATGCCTTCATAATCCCAAGCTAGTGTCAGAAACCGACCGATCAAAGTAGGTATAATGACATATTATGTGTCAATAAGGCCTGCAGCAACCGACGAGAAAAAAGGACCAAAAAGTTTCATATTTGGCAACACTGCCATTAAAAACTACTATTTTTTAGATTCCTTGAACAAATCCTTCAACAATCATAATATGAAGAATGTAATTCAAAAAAGAATAGGGGAACCCGGGGCTATTTGGATCTACTTAAGCAAATCGCCCTTTTAGGTAGATATATGTTAAAAAAATTGCCGGTCAAAGGTCCTAATTGTTAATTTGAAACCTCAGCTACATTTTGGTACCATAAAAGGTTCATTTGCACCACTAAATGGCAGCGCTAGGCGATGATTTGGAAATCTCTACATTTTTCCATGCTTTCACTATGTAAGAGTAATTCGAACCTCCGAACGGGGCAATTCAGACCGTCATTTTTCTTCTTTTTTTACAATGGAATTATCTTTACCTATGAAATATCTATAAGACACTTTTTAAGAAGCAAAAAATAAATAAATTGCTTTACCAAAACTTAATCTGGTAAATCACAGCTGTCGATTGGCGGCCCACGTATTTTCTTTGCTGTGGCGTGTGCAATGGTTTGCGCAGCCGCAAGCCACTGAACGGTGGTTGACGGAATAGGGGGTCCGAATAGCCCCGTACACTCATTTCGCACAAAAGTGGTGAGCGTCTCAAAAATATCTGTGTTTTCACCCAAACAAAAATCATTCCATAAAATATGTGCCTTAAGGTTTCCAAAACACTTACCATTTATTTTTTCACTTTTATTTGTTGATTTAATTACAGTTTTTCCATTATAGTGCTTTTTGTTTTGAGAATGTCAAAACAACGAAACGCGTTGTATCTCCTTTCTACAAGGAACAAAGAATCAAATTCAGCTCTCAAAATAATCTTTCAGAATACCGGTTCCCCTAATATGTAAGATAGTCAGAAAGTTTTGCTATTTTCTGATCGAGGTGTTCCGAATTACACCCACTGTCTTAATAGCCCCGGGTCCCCCTATAACAATCGATTTCATAAAATAAGCTGAATGAATAATATAAATCACATAAATAAGATAAATAACTTGAATCACATATATAAGATAAATAACTTATTACATCGATTGACGAAATTAATAAATAAATAAATAAATACATAAATAAATGAACAAATAAAATAAATAGAATAAAAAAAATGTGAAAAAATAAATAAAATGAATTAAAATAAGTAAATAAGGGGCGGGCATAGCGCAGCTGGTTAATCGATTTCCTTGCACACAACTCACCTGGGCTCGATTCCCTGCCCCGCACATAGGGTTATTGATTTTCCAAATAGATTTCTCTAACCCGAAAAAGAGGCGAAGGACCCTAAGGTCAAATAAAATAAATAACATGAATAAATTAAAAAAATGAATTAAGTCAGTAAAATTTATAGAAAGCGAAACAATTATTAAAATATAATAAATTAAATTATTCATATAATAAATAAATAAAATTATTCATATAGTAAAATCCATAACTTGAAGATGTAAACAATCAAAACGAACAAATAAAAGGGATAAATTGAGTAAAATGAATGGAATCAGTAAAATGATTAAAATGAATAATATTATGAAGCCACTAAATCTAACAAAAATTGTTAAATTAAGTAAAAGAATCAATTGAACAAAATACAACATATGGTCAGTGTTAAGTCAGACCGGACTAAGTGATAATATATTGATTTCGATAAAAACGAGTTTAAAGTGTGAATCGCAGTATTTCTTACATTATAATTGGAAATTATTTTTTGCCATAATTCTTGTTTATTGTTACATATTTCAAATTTGGCAAAAGCCGGATGTAGCTAAAGAAATTCTTTATCCAGTGCTATCATTATCTAATTTTTCGATGTTTTGCGACTTAGTCCGGTCTGTCTTAACACCGATCATATGTATCAAAAAATGAAATGAGTAATTAAATGATTAAAAGCATAAAATTTATAAGCTAATCCAAAGTTATTAATGAATATTATGAATTGAATGAAATATAAAAATAAACTGAATATGTAATAAAATGATTGATACCAATGAAACCAATATTGTAAAAAAGGACAAAATGCATGAAATAGATAAAATAAAGCAAATGGATAAAATTTCAAAAATTAATATAGTGAATACAATTGAGTAAATGTAGTAAATGAATAAAATGAGCAAAGGTAATACATAATGATAATAAATTGTTGCAGATTCAAACTAATAAAATTAAGTAAATGAAAAGAATGAAAAATGTAGTCCAATTCAAAAAAGAATAGAGGCAAATAACGCGAAGCCTTTAAAAAAACAAAATAAATGAAATAGTTGAAATCGATGAAATGAAAAATATAAGTAAAACAAAGAAATCGAAGAAACATTTTAAAATGCGGTGAGAATCCGATCGTATCAGCCCCCGATTTTGTCAGCCTTATATAGAAATCTGTTTGATGGGTTTTAGCAGACGAACCAAGCCAAATTCTGAAGCCTTAAGAAAAAATTGATACTAAATAATCAGAAAGGGTTATGAGGCAACGTCTAGCGACCAAAGCAGAAAATTTTAACAGAAATAAAAAAATAATGTTGCTGTTTTGACAGCTTAAAATGCACAAAGGTGGACTTATAAAAATGGGTCCTCACAATATTTTGAATTAATAAAACGAATAAATAAATAAAATGAATAAAAAGAATAAAATGAAAAAAGCAAACGAATGAATAAATTGAATGAATATTTAAAATTAATGAATTGAATACATTAAATAAAGTGGATAGAATACAAAATTAATGAGATGAATCAAATCAATATGGTCTAATTTTAGTAAAATGAATAAAATTATTTGAATGCATAAAATGCATAAAATGAATCAACTGAATTTAAAAGATTAAAATTAATGAAATTGACAAAATGAATGATTTATAAAATGAGCAAAACTAAAACTGAACGAATTGACTGAATAAAATGTTCTAAAATATGTTAAACTAATTGTGAACTTATTTATTGTGAAATTTGTTACACATACAATCGTCGTGAGATAGACAATAGACACGTGATTATCCACCTAACAGTGACGGTATAGCTTTCCCATATAGTTATAGTTTCTCATTGCGTAAGTTTCACAGGACAAAATCAAACTGTTCAATTAAAATTCACATCCAAGGTTTTTTTTTGTATAGATAGTTGAAAGGTAAATTCCTGCCAAACGTTGGCAATTTGACATTTGTACTTGTTCTATTGTGAACACAAATTCGAATCGACGTTCACTGCAAATAACCCAATTTAGTGAGACCAATGAACCCTACACTATCAACCCCCCCCACGAAAAGCTTCATTTCAACCATGGAAAACTCCGTCACTGCCTTCGTTTTCCAGCACATAATAATCCATCATTTCGCACAGTCCGCGCTCTGGTCTCGGGCGCCCGGGTTGAGCGAACCACTTTTACATCCAATTCCTGCAGGGAGTAGTACACCGCGCATAGCCATGACTTCATTTGTGTGATTTGAAAAGCGAACCCAATCCCCTTTCCCGCCGCCCTCCCCTCTTTGACCCAGCGCAAATTGCACGGGGTAAAAGACAGAGAGTCTCACGACACGACTCATATCATACACCGTTTTGTAGCACTTTTCTGCTAGTGGAAGGCATAAGATACACGCTAAAAAATGTGATTCAATTTAATTTTTTTTAAATAAAATGTAATTCATGAATCAGAATTATTAACACATATTTTGGAGCAAAATTACTGGTTTTTGAATATGTCAATTTCAAGAAACCAAAATACACTTTTTTTTTCAAGTGTGTTTAGTTTCTCCCTTAGCGCCTTCGTCTCGCTTCGCGTGATCGCAGAGCGGAGAAGAGCACCAGCAGCAGTCAACGCAAGGAAAGCTTCCTGCTGTTGCTCTCGCATCAACATCATTCAAGCGCAATCGAAACTGACAGCTAGGCGATCAAAGAGTTCCCATTTCCAACGAAGTAGGCCTTGACGTCAACTGTTTGCTGGATGGATTTGCTTTAGATGAACTGGTCCTGCTCTACTAATGGTAATTGAAGTAACGATTAATAACGAGTTCGTTTTGTTTGACTACTGAAATCTGCTGTTTTGCTTCTGCCGGATTGGATAACTTTTCAGATGAAAATATTTTTTTTCTCTCTCTCTCTCTCTCTCTCTGTGCTGGCAATGAAGACGGAGACAACAAAGCCAAGTGAACACCAACAAAGGTACGGCATTAAAGCGGCGGCGCTCGCAAACACAAAAATCCTAGCAGCTCAACCGCGAAAAGTCGTTAAGTGTAGTTTCATTATTTTAATAAATTCGTCTCATGCTCCACAGACCCCCGGCGATATCCACACATTACAGAGAGCCGTCGCGACGGGGATCCCTGCCAAGTGCAAGGTGTGCGCGGGTGGGTGGGGTTTGTTGCAAACTTCTTATACTTGTGGTCCCAAGTAGATGCGCTTTTGTGGTAGGTACGATGTGGTGCAAGCAGACAAACACTAGAAGGAGAGGAGGGGCGGGGGGATGTTGTGTGAATGCAATCGCCTTGGCCAGTGACTATTTGACTGACGAATGGTGCCGCAAGACAGACTGCAGTCAACGATCGATCGATCGGTTGATCAAGAGCCATGCCTTCGGTTGGTATGCCTAGCAGATTGAAATTTGTATGTTTGAGGAAACAGCTTGCAAGCTTTGAGACTTACATAAAAAATGAGCTCTGCATCAGCAATAGCAGTGGCACCATCGGCAGGCAGCAGCCGCAGCAGCATCAACGTTAGCTACAGGGAGTGCGATAGAAAAGGAGAACGTTTCCAACGTGATTCAAGTGAAGATTGGTTTCCTTTGAGACAGATCTGTGGTGGGTGGTGTCTGGTGGTGAATGCAGCAGAAGCGAGTAGTGATCAGCTGGTGTGTGCCAATCGATATCTCGGGCTAGATGGGAAATACTTTGCAATGGCAAATATATATACAAACACTAACCATCTCTCGGTCCTCGTTAGGAGAAGGAGGAAAAACCTAGCACTCGTGACGCGGAAAAGATAGGAATGTTGTTGAAAGTTGAAATTAAATCAATTTCCAGTTGGAATTATGTCCAATTACGGGTTCGGTTTACACTGTTTTCCTTCAACCACCGCGTTTGATTCCTTTTGAAAGTGATCATTTCAAACTGCACACAGGACACGGGTAGGTTCGATTAGACCCGCTCATAATGCAAAGATCTGCTTCGTTCCACTGTGGTCAACATAATGTGAGGCAATCAAAATTTAACCAGCATTGGTTAGATGAAGCGGTGCCAACACAGGCTCTGGCAGCCGAAATATCGGGCACATAAATTATCGAAGGGTATGTGATTACTGGTTGTGATTAAAACTGTGCAAGATACAAGGTCTAGGCTCCATTTCCAAATCCCGTACATAGGATGTGATTATTCTAATCTAGAAAAGAACACATTTCTATAATCAGACTAAAAAGTTCGTGTCTTTCAATAGGCGTCAATGAAATAGCATAAACATACAAAACAGCCATCAATATTTAAGACTAGTGTATAGCAACCAGTGCCGCAAGGATCTCCTGTTGGTCGTTTTATATTTTTCACTTACATTAACGACCTGTCCAGTGCACTGAAATACCACGCAATTCAAATTTATTTTTTATCGACAATGCAACTAAGTGGATCGATCAATTTGAAATTGAAAAATTAATTCAATGCCTTCCGAGTAACTGATCGAAACCAGTAAATTTACACAGAGTGCGTTTATAACACCCGGAATTTCAATTAACAACGTAAATTTCTCCGAAAAATTTCATCACTGGCATTGACATCATCCTCTCCGTTCGTTCAATGCGATAGGCCACCAACCGAGAGAGAGCCCCTTATACTTACCCGTTCACGGCTAATTGATCGATACTTTATCAACTGTAAAAGGACCGCCACCGACCAGTCCGTCGCGTACCATAACTCATGTTTTTGGCTGCAATTAAAAATTATCACCCGTTACGTCGTGCTCCCGATTTGCCCCGAACTGAAACTGTGTGTGTGTGCACCCACGCGGCCTTCTCAGTGCCAGCAGCAGCAACAGGGGCGGGCACCACGGTGGGCGACGTATTGATTGCCGCTATAAAATTTATTGACTTTAGGTCGTGAAGTATGCTTCAAAATTCGTACGCTGTTAAATGTATAGGGATAGGGGGTGTGGGGTAGGGAACGGTAATCTGTACCACATTATATAACGATATTCATTATCATTCAGTGCTCCCTCTCCGAAATTCCCCCATTACCGTTTTGTTATCAATTTAACTCATTTAATGCCCACTGCCTGTTGTCACTTTATTCTCAACACCTTTTTTTCCCCGATCTACTCGCATTGACTGAGTGTCGTTGCTTTTTGCGTCCCATTCGGGGCACATCCATTCAGCCAGGGTTGAAAATAAATGAATATAATTAATTTGATGATACGACATCAAATACGTGTATTTAACGTTTTATAAAACTCAACCGTATCCACGCACACTTGATCAGAGCCACACGGATCCCCCGGAATTTTGAAACTAGTCAGTCATTGTCATTAGGCACACCACGTTCACGAGTCATCGGGAGTGTCGCCTCCCAGTGCACAGGCAGGAGGTGTCCAATTAAATCCTCTGAGTGGTCACCCCAAACAACAACACGGAGGAGCAAAAAGTACAACTACGCCGGAACGTTTTGTTTGATCATTTACTCACGTTAATTCTGTGCGTCTCTGGGGAGAGAATTCACTGCGGGAAAGCGAAGGACAAAGCACCCACCTTTTGCTGGGATATCAGCGACATGACTGTGTGGACGAACGGACACACGCGATAATACGGAATAATGAACAGTTGCGGTTGATCAAGGCGTCACCCGTCCGCCTGCCCGACCGCCCACCAACCGGTGTGTCGGAGAGTAGTAGTGTGTCCTTGCGACGTTCGAGGTGAGTGCTAATTTGCACTACCTGGGAAAAGATCGAGGACTAAAGGCGTGCATCGTAAAATCGCGGGGTGGCTGTGCGAGGGTTTCGAACCATTTTGTGTGTTTGTGGGGAACTGAGAAGGAAACAAACAAATAACAAAAGTTAAAGGTTCTTCTGAGCAGTTCAGTCGTTGTTTAGTGGTTGGTGGCTCATCTATGATAGTTGCGCATTGATTGATAGTTGACATAAACTAAAACTATTCAATACTCAAAACACACCTTAATTCTAGGCGTACTTCTTCGTGGAAAATAATCGAAAGATTGAGTATAATATTGGTAAAAATACGATATTCGTATTATAACTAAGCGTTGATTGCCGACGGGAAAACGATTTGAAGTTTTCTGTCATTCTGAAATAGGTTATTGGAAAACCGGTAGAGCTAACACCTACCATATCCTAATGCTAAGGTGGTTGAATAGGGTGACCAGATCATACGAATATTTCCTTTTCATCATACCGTCGTCGGCACAGTGACTCGTTATGTGCATTTCTTTTGATTTCCTTCTGTGGTCTCAAATATTTATGTAAATTTTAATGGAGATTGATTGCTCCTCGGCGAATAATGTTTAATGTTTGTATGAAAATTGGTATAGGGAAACCGTCCAAAAATCTTTAAAATCGTGGTGGACCATCTTTGATTTCCATTAAACTTCACGCGTATCACCGGCATGGACGGATAAACGCTTTAAAAGGACGTAGGAGTTTTTGAATGCACAGTTTTTGAAAGATATTGATCTATTACCGTATCTTAAACAGCAAAACTATCCAAGAAAGAGTTACCGGAAATAAATACTTCTGTACAAATAAAAAATAAACACTGATGAATAAGAAAGAGTACAACGTCAATGTTCTGTTACCGAAAACAGCTTGGCGACTTTTTCATGGTAGAAATAAAGACAGCTTCTCTCAGATTTGAACAAGATATCCCTAAAACAGTAGTGAAATTTTATAGATTCGCTTCGTTAAAATAAGCCAAGATGATCTTATGCCACATATTATTTTCAAGTATTAAAGGCCAAAATACAGATTATAAACAGAAAATAAAGGAATACCTATCAATACAGCTATAGGCATTTTTTCGAAATTCCATGTTATTTGCTCCTTAGCAACTTTTTTTGGAACTTGAAAAAAGAATTTGATTAACTTTGTTTGCTTTCTACCACTTACCTGGCAGGTTTCCAATAGATAAACGGTTGTGTGCAATTTCGACCGAAATATGTAGTATAAAACCTACCCCAACTGCAGTTCTTACAAAAAGACACAATATACAGCGTAAATGAAAGGATGTGCTCTGTTGGTTGCATGGAATAAAAAATGGTACGTTTGATGATGAAAAAAGTGGGTCAAAAACCTGTTTTTAATTTTCCCGAAATTCAATGCAACATATTTTGGGTGCATCACCTGTTGGATTGCAGTAAGCATCGACATTATCATCATCATCGTGACCAAACAATCCGGGTATTCCGAATCCTGCCCGAAACTATTTTCGATTTCCTAGTTGCTCGATTTTGGGCTGCCTGTTTCCAGTCTTCTGCTGGTCTCTCATCCGGCATTCGCACTACATGTCCAGCCTGCTGTAGTCTGTCCTATTTTATCAGCTTTCCGATGGCAGCATGTTTGATTACTTGGTACAGCTCAGCTGGTACAGTGGTTCACGCGTCTGCGCCATTCTCCTTTTTCTACTGTGCTGCCTGTAGCGGATATATAGATGTAATCAAGGAAAAGTAAAACTATCAAAAAAGAGCACGTACAAATTACTGTATTATTATAATAACGAAACGAACAAAAATTATAAAAAGACTACCGCTGTACATGACTCTTGAAGTTGACTCTGTCTTTGATGAGTGAAGGCAACTGTTCAGTCGATAAACAACCCTGAGAAGCAGGGTGGGATACCAAATGTGAAAACGGTACTTTTCGTGGTATGACGGTTGCCATAGATGTGAGTGCTAAATGAGAGTGTGCGAATGGAATGACCGTGAGAGAAACTCTAGGAGAGAGAGCATGGGTATAACGAGAAGAACGGAAAAACGACTCACCTGTAAAAGTAGGCTTTGGAAATATTTTCGTTCTTTCGGAAAATAATTCATTTGCGAACGGACGTGTTTAAAATTCGTTTAAGGGGAAACAGACGTTCCGAGAAAAATGGTGTCGAAAAGGAAGTCGTAAAACATGCCCTCAGAGCGGTACGACACCGCCGAGTATTGAATTCAGAATTCTTCTCTAAAACGCACCGAGCATCATGAGCGTATCAGAGAGTATGGACAAGTTTTGTACGCATCTGTAAGCTACGAAACTTTAGCTGACTAGGTAAACCGTAAAATGTCCCATTCGTAATAGCAACACGCACTTTTACCTCGCAGCTCACATCGTTATCACTTGTCACTTCTGTTCCAAGCTATATGAAATCGTTAACATTCTTGTTCTGCATCCCATCAATTTTGACTTTGCAAGCATTAACGATGGACGCAAATACACGGAAAAAATTAGTTCCAAATTCGTAAATAAATTGTAATAATAATAAATTATGCAACAAACACGTTTTCATATTACGAAAACAAGACCGTGTACATGTGTTTTATTTTTTTATAAATTCTCTCTGAAATTTACTATTTCGTATGCCTATGGAAGATAAATACGTGTTGGTAAGCTTGGTGTGCACAGTCCGTTTACTACAACACAGCTCAATGCGTTAGCTTAACTGAGCAGTAGATATGTTCTACATCTATCAAAGGTCGACAAAAAAGGTTGAATAAAGTAATAAAGTGAATGGACAGAAACGGAGTGGTGGTGTGCTGATTGCTGTTAAATCAAACATATTGTTGATAATCTAGTTGCAATACCAAAATTTTGTATTACTTTAAAGGCCATCGTAAAATCATTCCTCAGAAAATTTGCCGTGCTATTCATGACAGTATATCGCATTGTAGCTGATTTCTTACTTTGAGAAAACTTACCTTCTGCTTTAGAGTTTGTAATCAATGACTTCTCTGTATCAACTACCGAGCTAATTCTAAGCGCAACGCGTGCTCCGTACCAATCCAAAGCATGTAACGCACGGCTTGTATCCTTCTCAATCGCGCATGTTGACTGCTCTTGTTCTTTGTTTGCAGATGAAATCATCTGTCCGCTCCGCTAGACAGAATTATTAAGAAAGCTGTAGATCACTTACGGTACCACACGAACCTGTTCCGTAATGACCGTTCTGGGATCAAATTATCAGATAGTCCCATTACGATTACTGGCAATCTTCTACAAATAATATTCCGTTGGTTGGACACACCTCCGAGGATTCGGTTTACATTGAGCAAGACCATTTCATTCGATTTCTTTTAGCATGTTTTAAAAACTAGACGAACAGGTTTAAAAAGTGGACCTCTACGAATATTTAACCCTCAAAAAGGAAAGAGGGGCTCAGAGGCCCAGCTAGTTGCAGTTCCGTATCCGTATCCGTTCACCCTGTCGATACCAAACGGAAAAGCACAAACAATGCTTTCAGCGTGAACTTTATCAAAAATTAAACACAAATTGATTGAGCTACTGCAATCAATCAAAGTGTTGGTCTGTGAGATGAAATGTGCGAAATATATCTTCAGCTTTCTGCATTGATGTTTTTGACAAGCATGAGATCAATGTATGTACCTCCAAGAGTAGTAGCTTTTGAAGGATCACAAAAAAGAGGCATGAAATGAACTGATTTCATATTTTCCTGCTTTGGAATGTTCACGTTAAAATTTCGCGAACCAACTATTCGCAACTTTTAACTCGATGACTAATAGCTGTCCTTTGATAACTTGCAAACTCTAGAATGGGGGCACGTGGATTCGGCGACGGTTTGGAACAGCAACATTCGACTGATTTCATAATTCACTCTGTTCAAGATTTGCGACTCGATGCGTGAAATTAGTAGAAACTAATCACAAACGTGTTTCGACTGGATGCTTTAAAATCGTTTTTTCGTTGTGTATATCACTTTCCAACCATTGGAAATAAAAATTATGGCCTCTGCTGTTTTCCTTCTCAGTACTGTACAGTACCTTGTATTTTTCTGTCTGATAATAAGGTTTTACATCTGCATAATTTGAAAATTTGATCATTTGATGTAAAACTCAGACTCAATGGCCAAAGGGAACGCAAATAGCTTACAGTTTTTCGTGTATTTAAAAGTAAATTTAGGTGAATTGGAACACTCCTTTAACTTGCAACTTATAATATATCAAGTTACAAGATTTTTTGCTGTATCGAAAAGTTTTCGCCGCCGTCAATTTGCTTCTTGCTTGAAACTGAAAATTTTAAAGTCCGACAGAATTAATTTGTGTTGCAAGTGCAAATATATTTGGAGAAATACTAAGAAAACGTGGCATAAAATGCGGCAGCCGCACCGCTAAAGGAAAAAAATGGTCTCGAAGTGTTGGAGTGTTGGAGTGATGTTATTGTCCAGTTGGTTAGGAGTATTTTGGATCCCATAGTTGTGGCCGATGAGTCCATTCTAGTTATAATTAATATTTTATATCAATCTTAGCGTTTGTCCTTCAAGTATTATTGTTCATTTGTTTCATTGAAGATTTCTTCTGACTAAATCAGTCAAGATGCAGTGTGGCATTGTACGACCTGCAACCAAGATTTGATCCAATGGATTCTAAATACATTACAAATTGAAACGGTCGGTATGGTTGTCCTCGTTTCTTCCCTATTTAAGATGGTTCGTTGGTTAAATTCTCCCATGAATGAATAATTTGAATGCCGTGTAATTTTGAATCATCTTCTACATAAATTTGTACGCTACACAGTTGGCCTGGTCGCTTTAATCGTTGTGTCACGTACCCTATGTTCCACACAGGTTAATATGATAGGCGAATGTCTTTTTCCAGGATCCCTACATGTATTGGCTGTGTATGTGTAGACTAGACTAGACTAGAAGCTATTCTATTCTATTTCAAACAGCAGATGAGTTTTTAAGGGTTATCAACCCGCTGAATATTTTCAACGATCCTAGTCGAGTTTAACGAATCTTCTTTTGCGCTTCTGATAAAGCAACAAATTTCAATTCTAAAAAACCGTGAAAATATTCAGTTAATTTCTATGAATTCAGACAAGGAAAATTATGCAGTTTAAATATCAGCAGCACAAGCAGGGTTAGCTCCTCCCTTATAAGACAGGGATACGAAAAACGTATTCTACAAAGCATTCAAGATACTGGGTGGTTAGAAAGATAGAATCAGAATGAATGGCTTCAGGTTGTTTTCTATGACTCTCTCTTGGGAGAGGAGGTCTGTTTTGCACGAACTCATTGGTTTCGGACCACCTGTAGCACAAGATAAAAGTGCTCAATTATTTCTATTTTATCTGAACATTTTAACTTTTCAGTATTTTCAAAATAACGTATTATCCCATACGGAATTATAGCGTAGTTGTCTAAAAACCGAAACAAAGTTTTTGTATCGAATTTGAACCTATGCTTGTACGTTTATGTTATTGAATTTTTCTTGTAGAAACTTCTCAGTATTTTCCAGTCTTCCCAACTACTCATGCGTCCGCAAATGCGACAGAGAGATCGCAGCAAATAGTTTTGTGCTGCATGTTTTTTCCAAGAGCAGGAGAGGTATCACAAAAGATGAGAATTTTTTTGAGCGCGACCATATAGCAAGCGCATAGAAATTTAATGTACGTACAGTTATATTTTTCGCATCGCATTGGACCTAGAGCGCGGTTCGAGCGAATTTGCCTCATGAGACAGCGCATGAGACGGTACATCGCGATGCGCTCGTGCTTGTCTCCTAAGATTTGTACCAGTGTGCTGCGATGATTTGTTTCTATGCACTCATGGCAGAATACACATTTCTTTTGCTAGGCGTATTTTAGGGGCCGTACACCAATTATTTAAGGTTGAACAGAGAATGGGCAAAACCGAAAACGAAAAAAGCAGTTTTCTTCCATACCGTGTGTTAGATCTTCATAAAAATCAATCAGCAGTATACTGCAACAACATTCTACATAAGCTGATTGATTTTTATGAAGATCTTACACAAGGTGTGGAAAAAACTGCTTTTTTTGTTTTCGATTTCTGCCCATTTTCTGTCCAACCTTAAAGGAACATTCTTACAAAACATTATCTTTGTGGAACGCGGGGGGAGTGACCTTTCTTACATGACATTATATATCTAGTATATAAAATACAATTGTGTAAACAATTAACAACAATTGTATTGTCTGAAATGTACCACAAAGATGTAGCTAGAAAAAAAGCAAATTTCATGGTGAATTATTGTTAAGCAAGAACAGTTAAATTTAAGAACGTCAGAACTTATATTTAAGCATTTCGCAGCGTAGTGTCCTGTTTAGAGGCTCGAGTCACAGTACGTCCTACATGTAGTGAAATGTAGGAACCCTTCGTGATGTCATGAAGCAATGTATTGTCATTTTTATCCGAGTTATTTGTGCCCCCACCTTGCCCGATCAGACAATCGGTCCACTGGTTCCTAGCCATCAATGGATTCACTTTTTCCAACTTTTTTCGGTGTTTATTTCCATTCCAATTTCGTAAATTAGAATAAAAATTAAAACTTTAAGGACATGTTCGGTCCGTCGGTTGTCTTCTAGATTGAATATTTTCAGTTTGTAAATAAAGAATCGAATTGAAGTTCAATTACTTCGGGGGTCCTAATGAAACGTGCTTAATGCATGTTTGACCCTCAAAAAGGCAAGATGTTTCAATGAACTTGTAATTTGAAATACAAGTTCATTGAAACCCCTTGAAATGATCGCGCGTTTTTCAGGCTTACGCAGGCACTTCGCCTCCTTGTCTGCAGACGCCGCTCTCCCACCTGCGTTCCTACGCATCAAGCAAAGGGCTGAGAGTAGCCTCGTCCACTTCGAACCCAATTCAGGGCAAGTGTACAACCGGCCTTTCACCGGAAGTGAACTGCGTGCGGCATTGGAATCGGTACAAGGTAAGTCTGCCGGACTGGACGATGTTGGCTATCCCCTACTGCAACATTCCCCGCCGGTAGCCAAGCGGGCGATATTAGACAGCATTAACCGCATTTGGAATGGTGAACCGATGCCCGCCTCATGGAAGGAAGCTCTAGTAATTCCTGTCCCAAAGCGATGCCAGGGGACCAGAACGTCGGATGACTTCCGCCCAATCAGCCTGCTCCCCTGCCTTGCTAAGACGATGCAGCGAATGGTTAACAGACTGCTGATGGACCTACTGGAGGAGCGTAAACTCCTGTATCAACGACAGTTTGCGTTCCGACGTGGAGCAAGAACAGCTGCCAATCTCGCCAGCTTTGGAGAGGTGGTGCGTCAATCCGTAACTGATGGCCTGTACGCCGATATCGCCTTACTCGAAGGCAAAGGCTTATAATATCGTGTGGCGTCACGGAGTACTGCCAACTGGAGAATCACTGGAAACATAGGCCACTTCTTAAGCGACTACCTATCTAACCGCACTTTTCGGGTGGGAATCGGAGGTGCCCAATCCGACACCTTTCCGGAGGACAACGGGGTTCCCCAGGGATCAGTCCTCGCCGTCATACTGTTCCTGGTATCCATGAACTCCTTATTCGCCAACCTACCGGCGGGGATCTACGTGTTCGTGTACGCAGATGACATCGTGCTGGTCGCGACGGGAAGGACACCCAGGCACTCATCCACAGCAAGATATTTTACGGTGTGGAGCTGACGTCCTGTAATATGGCAGGCTTTATCAACATTTTAAGCCCTCTATATCACGGGCCAATCCGCGCTGCTTCTGGCTTGCTCCCCACCACGCCTGCTGAAGCGGCCTGCGTGGAGGCCGGGACCCTACCCCTTCGTTGGGCAGCTGCACTCACCATCGCCAGAAGAGTACTGGGATTTTTGGAGCGGTCAGCCGGAGATGACTTTCTGTAACGGACGGTCAGCGAGATTAATCGCGAATATACAGACGCCGACCTGCCACCAATCGCCCGTCTACACCGAGTTCGTGACCGGGCCTGGCACGACCGCGGACTCAATCTTGACACAAGCTTGTCAATACAGCTGAGGGCCGGCGCTGACAGTAGTGAGGCCAGGGCCAAATATAACCGACTGATGGCTACAAAGTATAAAAATCACGTGCGGATATTCACCGATGGTTCCAAGAGCGGTGATGAGGTTGGAATAGGAGTGAGCGGAATAGGGGAAGGACTCTTCTTTCGCCTACCGCCATGCTCGGTGTTTTCTGCCGAAGCGTCGGCCATCGCGCTTGCCTTGGTACAGAAACCGGAAGATAGACCCGTCGTTGTACTGTCTGACTCTCTGGCGGTCATATCCGCCCTCGAGTCGAGGAAATCCCGCCACCCCTTCATCCAGGCCATCGAGGCCGAGTATGGCCCACTCACCACAATTTGTTGGGTCCCTGATCACTGCAGCATCGACGGTAATGAAAAGGCTAATCGTCTGGCGGCCAGGAGAAGACACACTAGCCGACGTCTCACTCGACTCGTCCCGACCGCAGATATTTTGGGCCAGCTGAAGTCAGGGATTAACGAAGCCTTCGTACGCCACTAGCGTGGCAGCACCGGACACCTTCAGCGAATCAAAGGCTCACCCGACCGCTGGACAGACCGGACTGATAGGAGGGAACAACGAGTACTGTCGCGGCTCAGATTAGGGCATACGAAGGTCTCTCATGCTCACGCCGTATCGCGTGTTCCCCCACCAACATGCGTTGCATGTGGTACCCGAACCACTGTGGAACACTTTCTAGTGAACTGTCCAGAGTTAGCCGACCTACCGCTCTCCATTAGAGAGATCCTTGCAAACGACACCGCCCGAGAAGAAATGTTACTGGCCTTTCTGAAGGACGCGGGATTACTCGACCAGCTGTAAAGGTCTCACTTGTGCTACGAACCATGAACAATATTAACATTATAATGTTATGTTATTATCGAAATTTCAAAGGCGAATGATCATTGGGTTGAAGCCTTTCAATAAATAAATAAATAAAATAATTTTTTTCACAAAATTGTTCGCCAGTTTGTAGAAAATCATTATTTGAAAAAATGCAACAGAATATAAAAAGTTTTGTTCCAATACCGTCAACCTTACCTTACCAGGGACTCAGAAAAATATTTTACGAACCCGTAGTCTGGATGTGAACGTTGAACATTACTCTTTTTAGCATAGAAGTTTTTTTTAGATTTCCGTAGTATGCCCATCCCTAGCAAGTAAATTTTCATCATCTTTGGATTAACATGATATTTTTTCCAAGGTCACAAGAGAACTTGCTGACCGATCCACTGTTTCAAACTTCAGAGATTTTTAAAGAAATGAAAAAAATGTCACCTTCAGATTTTTCCGTATTTTGCGCATAAAAATTGACCATCAATTTACAACGATTTTCTTTTGACAACTCCACTTTCCGAACTAAACGAGGTTCGTGTACCGATGAATGAAAATCCAAAACAAACCGGGTGCCATGTAAGCGAAACGACGTGTGGTTTTCTAGCATCGCCAGAAAATTAACCAGGTGCCAACCCGAACATTGTGCAGATATTGAAATTTTCAAATTGAAAACACGTTATGGAAATTAATTTGTTAAACCACACCAGTACAAAGCTGGTGTTCATCTCCATTTCACATCCAAATCGCATGAGACGAGCGCGCCGCGCTACAGATGCAATGGGAATACATGAAACTCCCGCTTGGCCTAATGCGATGAGAACGTGAAAAATGCGCACATCAGATTATTTTGCGAGGGTGCATATGCGGTGCGTATTCTCATGAGAAAAGAAAAAGCACATAGCATGCGTTGGGCCATTCTTGTGAGCATGAGAGTAAAAAAATCGCGCGCAAAAAATTATAGCGCGCGTGCATCATGTCTGGTATTTTCACAAAAGCAGTATTCACATGAAAGAGAAAAAATTTGTTTACCCAAATTTTCCTTCCCCAAGGAGAAATATTGCGTAGTGCATTCCTGAAAGCGTTTTATTTGGGATTATACGTGTGAAAGTTATGTAATGGCTAAGATGCATCAGACAGTTGGTGTCTCTCAAATACAACATGAAAACACATGGCTCGATGTGACGTCCTTGACGAAGCGATATTTTTGGGCAGAGAAAATATAAAAGCTTCTTGGTAGTTTGAACAGTAAACATTATGTAACTGAATCGAGCTCATAACTCTCCGAGCTCTCGATCGAAGCAGTTCGTTTTCTGGTGCTGTGCATAAAGTGAACAAGAATAAATTGTCAGTGAAGGTCAACCATTGTTCGAGGCAGTCTTTGTTCGCCGGTGCCCAGGCTGGTGAAGTGAATACCAGAATAGCCGGAATCGCCGCTATATAAGCTAAGTATTTTTTTTCTTTCATTTCCCTTTCCCCGATCGGTCTCTACTTCTGCCCTTTCCCCTGAATATAAGTTTCATCTCTCGTTTACACCACGTGTTATCCTCGTGCCTAAATGGCCGAGGGCGAAGTAACATTAGATGGGAATGATATTCCCATGGATATACCGGATAAACCCGAAATTACTCCCTCCCCTGATTCCCCCAGTCCTCCCCGTATTAAAACATACCCAGCCAGTTCGACTGGACCCTGGGTGGTGTATTTCCGGCCCAACACGAAATCGCCCAATATTCTAGAAATCTCACGGGAGCTGACTGCCAACTACCCGTCCGTGGCTCAGATAACACGTGTTCGAGCTAATAAGATACGCGTTTTAGTAAATGACCTCGACCAGGCAAACCAGATTGCTCGCAGCGAGCGTTTTACGAAGCAATTCAAAGTGTATGTGCCTTGTAGAGTTGTGGAGATCGATGGGGTCGTCGCCGAACCGGGTCTAAAGTGCGAAGACCTGTTGAAGTACGGGGTTGGCTGCTTTAAGGACCCTTCACTTCAAAAGGTGAAAAGTCTGGAATGCAAGCAATTGTATTCCGCAAAAACTGAAGATGATAAGACAACTTATTCTCCGTCAGACTCGATTCGGGTGACTTTCTCCGGATCTGCTCTTCCCAACTATGTCCTCCTGGATAAGGTTCGCCTACCTGTTCGCCTATTTGTACCGCGGGTAATGAACTGCAGCAATTGCAAGCAACTGGGCCACACAGCCACTTATTGTGGCAATAAAAAACGGTGCGGCAAATGCGAGGGAGAGCATGAGGATGACGCTTGCGGTGGAGAAACTGAGAAGTGTATTTACTGCGGGGGCCCTCCGCATGCTCTTAAGTCATGCCCGGCGTACAAGCAGCGCGGGGATAAAATTAAGCGCTCCCTTAAGGATCGCTCGAGGCACTCTTATGCAGAAATGCTAAAGAATGCTTCGCCATCTGTCCCTTCCGAAAATTCCTTTGCTCTTTTGGCTGGCGTTGAGCAAGAATCTGACGACCCACAAGAGGGAACATCATTGGTTAACCCAGGGGAATCCAGGAAGAGGAGAAATCCAGCCTCCCCTACATTGCCTCGTAAGGGTGCCAAGGTGTCGTCCACTCAGAGTGCGCCATCTACAACCAATAAATCCAACGGAAGTGATGCACAAAAGCCGAAGCAATTTGCTCCAGGACTTGGAAATATTAATTCTAACAAGGAGTACCCACCACTTCCAGGGACACCAAAAACCCCAAGTGTCCCCTTTTTTCAAACAGATACTCAGTCCAGTAGCGGACTAATGAAATTTTCTGACATAGTGGACTTAATTTTCACAGCTTTCAATGTTACTGATCCTCTTAAAAGCCTTCTGATACGTTTTCTCCCTATAGTGCAAACATTTTTGAAGCAGTTGACTACTAAATGGCCCCTCCTTGCAGCGATCGTATCCTTCGATGGCTAAGTCATCGAACGAGGTCACCGATTCGATCACTGTTCTACAGTGGAACAGCAGAAGTATCCTCCCGAAAATCGATTCCTTTAAATTTTTACTAAATAGCTTAAAATGTGATGCTTTCGCATTATGTGAAACTTGGTTAACTTCCGAAATAAATCTCAACTTCCACGACTTTAATATAATTCGTCTGGATCGAGAAAACCCCTATGGAGGAGTACTTTTGGGGATCAAAAAGTGCTATTCTTTCAACCGAATTAACCTCCCTTCGACACCAGGCATTGAAATTGTCGCTTGTCAAGTTTTAATCAAAGGTAAAGACCTCTGCATTGCTTCCATCTACATTCCTCCTAGAGCCTCGGTAGGGCACCGAACGCTTTGTAATATCACGGAATCCTTACCGGCACCGCGGCTAGTTCTGGGAGACTTTAACTCGCACGGTACGGTATGGGGCTGTCTTCATGATGATAATAGATCAACATTAATCCAAGATCTTTGCGATAATTTCAACATGACCATCTTAAACACGGGAGAAATGACGCGGATTCCTACACCACCAGCACGCGCAAGCGCGTTGGATTTATCGCTTTGCTCGACATCGCTACAGTTAGATTGCATGTGGAAGGTGATCCCTGATCCCCACGGTAGCGATCATTTGCCTATCGTGATTTCAATTGCTAACGGTTCAAGACCATCGGAAACAATCAATGTATCGTATGACCTCACACGGAACATTGATTGGAAGAGTTACGCGACCGCGATATCCGTTAAAATCGAATCCACTCAAGAACTTCCTCCGGAGGAAGAGTACAGGTTTTTGGCTGGCTTGATTCTCGACAGTGCGAATCAAGCTCAGACTAAACCAGTACCCAGCGCGAATACCCATGGACGGTCTCCCACCCTGTGGTGGGATAAAGAGTGCTCAGAGCTGTACACGGAAAAGTCCACTGCATATAAGGCCTTCCGGGAAGACGGGTTACCCGCTAGCTATCTACAGTACGCGTCGTTAGAAAGGCGAATGAAGAGTCTAATGAAAGCCAAAAAACGTAGTTATTGGCGCCGGTTCGTCGACGGGTTAACGAGAGAAACAGCGATGAGCACTCTTTGGGGTACGGCTCGACGTATGCGTAACCGTAATAGTACCAACGAGAACGTGGAATATTCAAACCGTTGGATATTTGCTTTCGCCAAGAAGATCTGTCCGGACTCTGTCCCGGTACAGAAAACGTACCGCGCCGCGTCTCCTCACGATACCGCGAACGAAACACCGTTTTCGATGGTGGAGTTTTCACTTGCTCTCTTGTCATGCAACAATAACGCCCCAGGGTTAGACAGAATCAAATTCAACTTGCTGAAGAATCTACCTGACACTGCAAAAAGGCGCTTGTTGAATTTATTTAACAAGTTTCTTGAGGGTAACATTGTCCCTCATGAATGGAGGCAAGTGAAGGTCATCGCCATCCAAAAACCAGGAAAACCAGCCTCCGACCACAACTCGTATCGGCCGATTGCAATGCTGTCCTGTATTCGGAAGTTGTTTGAGAAAATGATCTTGTTTCGCCTCGACAATTGGGTTGAAGCAAATGGCTTACTGTCAGATACACAATTTGGCTTCCGCAAAGGCAAAGGGACGAACGATTGCCTTGCGTTGCTTTCTACAGAAATCCAAATGGCCTATGCTAACAAAGAGCAGATGGCATCAGTCTTCTTGGATATTAAGGGGGCTTTTGACTCAGTTTCTATCAACATTCTGTCAGAGAAGCTGCACCAGCATGGTCTTTCGCCAATTTTAAATAACTTTTTGCTAAACCTGTTGTCTGAAAAGCACATGCACTTTTCGCATGGCGATTTAACAACATCGCGATTTAGCTACATGGGTCTTCCCCAGGGCTCATGTCTAAGTCCCCTGCTCTACAATTTCTACGTGAATGACATTGACGATTGTCTTGCCAATTCATGCACGCTAAGGCAACTTGCAGACGACGGGGTGGTCTCTGTTACAGGGCCCAAAGCTGCCGACTTGCAAGGACCATTACAAAATACCTTGGACAATTTGTCTGCTTGGGCTCTTCAGCTGGGTATTGAGTTCTCCACGGAGAAAACTGAGTTGGTTGTTTTTTCTAGGAAGCGTGAGCCGGCGCAACTCCAGCTTTTGTTAATGGGTGCAACGATCAACCAGGTTTTCACATTTAAATATCTCGGGGTCTGGTTCGACTCTAAAGGTACCTGGGGATGTCACATTAGGTATCTGAAACAGAAATGCCAACAAAGGATCAATTTTCTCCGAACAATAACTGGAACATGGTGGGGTGCTCACCCAGGAGACCTGATCAGGTTATACCAAACAACGATATTGTCGGTGATGGAGTACGGGTGTTTCTGTTTCCGCTCCGCTGCGAACATACACTTCATCAAACTGGAGAGAATCCAGTATCGTTGCTTGCGCATTGCCTTGGGTTGCATGCACTCGACCCATACGATGAGTCTCGAAGTGCTGGCGGGCGTTCTTCCGCTAAAAAATCGATTTTGGGAACTTTCATATCGATTGCTCATCCGATGCGACATTCTGAACCCGTTGGTGATTGAAAACTTCGAGAGGCTCGTCGAGCTTAATTCTCAAACCCGATTTATGGCCTTGTACTTCGACTACATGGCACAGAGCATTAATCCTTCTTCATATACTCCCAGCCGTGTTCGTTTCCTAGATACTTCTGATTCTACTGTATTCTTCGACACATCCATGAAGGAAGAGATTCGTGGAATCCCGGACCATATACGCCCGCAAGTGATCCCCAATATATTTTATAATAAATTCCGAGAAGTCGACTGTGACAAAATGTTCTACACTGACGGATCAAATCTCGATGGGTCCACTGGCTTCGGTATCTTCAACAATACTATCACCGCTTCATTCAAGCTCAATGATCCCGCTTCAGTTTACGTCGCAGAGTTAGCTGCAATTCAGTACACCCTTGGGATCATCGACACTCTGCCCACAGATCACTATTTCATCGTTTCGGACAGCCTCAGCTCCATCGAGGCTCTTCGTGCGATGAAGCCCAAAAAGCAATTCCCATATTTCCTGGGGAAGATACGGGAGTCCTTGTGTACGTTATCTGAAAAATCTTATCAAATTACCTTTGTTTGGGTCCCCTCTCATTGCTCTATCCCGGGCAATGAAAAGGCCGACTCATTAGCAAAGGTGGGCGCATTAAATGGTGACATATACGAAAGACCAATCTGCTTCAACGAATTTTTTAGTATTTGTCGTCAGAGGACACTCAACAGTTGGCAAACCTCGTGGAGCAATGGTGAACTTGGACGATGGCTACATTCCATTATCCCAAAGGTATCAACGAAGCCTTGGTTCAGGGGGATGGATGTGGGTCGGGATTTTATTCGTGTAATGTCCCGACTTATGTCCAACCACTACACCTTGGATGCGCATCTGCGGCGTATTGGGCTTGCGGAGAGTAGTCTGTGCGCTTGTGACGAGGGCTATCACGACATCGAGCACGTTGTCTGGGTATGCGCCGGGTACTTGGACGCCAGGTCTCAGTTAAAGGATTCCCTTCGGTCCCGAGGTAGACCACCCAATGTCCCAGTCCGAGATATACTGGCAAATCGTGATTTCCCCTATATGTCCCTTATTTATACTTTCATAAAAACGACAAATATCCTAATTTAGCCCCTCTCTTTTTATTTCTCGTTTTAGAAGCTTTCTCTTGCCTTGTGGGACCGATCAGCTCCAGACTGCAACTATGTAACCGCCGTCGCACTTAGCACTACGGAAACTGAAGCGAGAGCGACTCAAGGTCCGATGACTTTTGAAGGATTCCCCGCGGGTCCGAAGAATACCATCCGCCAATCCGACCTACTAGACTGAGGCGGTAATCTTTCGCTGATCTCCCGTTTGAGCGAAAGTTGCAAGTTTTGCTCTTCTCTCCCGGTCACCATCTACGCTTTCTCTCCCCTGTCCATGATACAACTGCTTCTACACACCCCCTCTGAATATCTTGACCAAGCATAAGTCTCCGCTAAAAAAGTTTAAATTTGTATTCTGTATTCCTAGTTTTAAGATAGTTGTAATTTTACCTCTTTGTTAAAACTATTGTCCCCCATCTTGTAAATAGAATTGTATCCCTAGTCTTAAAACACCTGCGAATTTTCTCATAAATATTTGTTCCCCCTTTTGTGTACCAAACTATATTGTTAGTTTTAAGATAACTGTAAATATTTCCTAAAAATTATTACTATTGAATACCCTGTTTTAAAATTTTTTCATAAAAAAAATCTTTCGCCCCCTCTCTTGTATATAGAATCTTATTTCTAGTCTTAAGATAGCTGTAAAATTTTTCTTTTTTAAACAAATATTTCAACATTGTAACCTCCTAGTTTTAAAATATACAAAATGTAAAAACAAAAGAATTTGGCACCGCCAAGCTAACGCATTTGTGCCTATCAAATAAACGAAATGAATAAAAAAACTGAATCGAGCTGAAAACAACGCTATATTTTTTTTATATTGCAGTGCAAACTCAAACCTGCGATAACGTTTTCGAAAAGTTTTTAAAGTTCTATGGATTCATTGCAGCACTTTATTGTGTACTGTACTTAAAAATGGAAACAATTAACAAAGGAATCTGCCCTTGTACTAAACATGAATAACTTAAAAAACCTAACCTCAATTATCAAGGGAAGAATATTACCGGTACGACCTCCAAGTGACCCAATTTCGTGCATCTCGTACATATTATTTCGATCCACTGTTCACACACACGCAGCCAGTCCTACTCCCTAATTGCTACCAACTGCTCTTCACGTTTGGACACATTGATGTCGCCTTCCCGGTTCGAAAAAAAACACTCCGTGCTCGCCCAATCCACTGCAGCCGAACCGACAAAACTATTTCCTTTTCCAGTGCTATTCACCGCTACGAAATCTACCCGATTCCCGTCTTTCCTTTCACCTAACCCGACGTTCCGTGTAGCTAGCTAGCTAGGTAGGTAGGTAGGTAGTGAAAATATTTAAATTTCTTCCTTTCACGCGGAACCCCGCAACCCGAGGTGACGGCGTACAGGCGTACAACCAACAAGAAAAAGAAATCAATGACCTGACTTTTGAAACCATGAATCGATCATAAGGCCGGAGAACCCCACCAACCAACCAACTAACCGACCGACCAAAAGGCATCGCGTCGTACACACTCATTGCATAGGCAGATGTAGGCATCGGGGCAGAAGTAGCTGCGATGCGATGCGATGCGATGGAGACTCCCCAAGGGAAAAGCCGAGAAACCGAAACAAAACAAAAATGTGAAATGAAGAAAAATAGTAATAGTATAATAAAAGAACAGCGCAACGGGCCGAAGTTTGCTGCGTTTTGGTGAGGGGTGAGGGTAGACTTGGAGGTTAGGTCGCTGGGAAGAAGGGTTTTCTGGCTCATGCTGTAAATATGGAGCCTCTTTTCGCGCGCGCTATACAACGGTGCACTGCTGAAGAGTCGTCGGCTCTTGGGTCTTCCCCAAGTCAGTCTCTCGGCTGCCTGTGGGTCGATGTCGCGTACAAAAGTATTTATAAATTGAATATTACACTTCGTTTTTTTTGCCCTCTGTGTTTGCTTCTTCGTTTCCGATGGAAGTAGCAGTTTGGTGGGGGGTTCGGCCGGAAGAGGGGCTGTTTGAAGAGCACTCCCCCCCCTTCGGTTGGGAGTGTGTAAGGGGTGAAGTGCTTGTCCCCTTCCCGGCCCAAGCTGGACTGTCTGTGGATTTGAACTCGTGTGAGCCCGATTACTTCAACTTCTAGCCTCATATTGCTAATGCGCCGTTGTAGGGAAACTACGGCACACAGTGTGAGTGTGTAATAAAACACTCGCCACGAAAACTATGCTTCACTCGGTGCTCGGCGCTCGACGGTGGACTGCTGTTGGCCAGTTCCTGATCTTGTTGTAGTAAATAATGATGGTTTGCGCATAGTTGTCTGCTTTATCGAAAGTTCATCTTTTACTCTTGTGCGAATCATTGAATGCGATGGCAATGAATCAGGGTTGAAATTTACGACACAAATCTTTTGCGACAAATTGACAAAATGGTAATCAATTATTTGTTCTCTCTGTTTGCAGGTACGAACCACCATCTAGATAATAGCTACCAACTGTACACCACAGCCGACAAGTAAGTCTAAAATCGAAACTGCTAAAAGCGTTAAATCATCACTTCCCTTCAATAAAAATCACAACTAATAATTCTTTTCTCCCTCCTGCCACCTGGAACCAGCCAGTTTAACCAACACAAACTAGCGCTGCAAATCCTTGCGAAAAAAAAGCCAGTCCTAATAATTGTCGTAAATTTCCCTCCATTAGCTACCATAATTTGAACCTACTTTTTAACCCGTATCGAAAATATAAACTGAAAACAAAATTAATAATAAAAAATGGCAATGCTGGCAAAACGGAAAACGCAACTCAAATCTACCGAAAGGGGGAGAGCTCAAATCAAAATTACGTTCGTCATTCTCGGTTCGAGTTAGCGGGCTGTATCGCATAGGGTTCCGAAGTTACTAGGGAAATGCTCATGTGACACACACGAGCCATCGTAGTCGGCGTCGTCGTCGTCGTCATCGTCGTCGTTGCGCACTTATACAAACAACAGTCGATCCCTATCGATAATAACGTTAAAATCGGACGGGTGAGCAAATAGCATGCCATGCCCGTACGGAGAAGTTGTAATTGAAACGTTGTTCTAACGGGTGAAAATGATGGTGATTTTCTGTTACAACAGTATAGATGTAATTGTGTAACGATTATCGGGGAAATTAGATTGGACGAGGTTTGCTGAACAGATTGCCGTTTTAGCTTCTGTGTAGCTTTGGTATTATTTCGAAAAGACAAACAGGCATTCATTTAGACACCATATTTTTTACAAATTAAAAATGTTCATTTTGCTAAGGTGAATGAATTAAATTTAATTAAAATTAGGGAAGCAATTTATCATATCACTAAACTCTGGGAGACAGTGACTTTTAACTAGAATAATATTTGAACATCTGAATAGCATAGCATCTGGACAGGGGTTAGAGGTTGGACAAGACTAACGAGGAAATAAAAAGGTTCAAACTTGTATATTGATGGTTTTCAAAAAATTATAGATCGACAACATGTAAGAGAGGTTGTGGTTTGCCAAAATGTCACGAACTGGAATGTTGGGTGATTTTCCTCGAGCCCGTAAGGAATCTTCTAAAAGGAACCTAGCACCACGATATTCCGCACACGACCAAACAACGTGCTCGATGTCTTGATAACCCTTGCCACAAACGCAAAGTTAACTCTCAATAAGAATCCCGAGAATAAAATCCCGACTTACATCCAATCCATTGAACCACTGAACCAGGAATAATGGAATGTAGCCAACACCCAAGATCTACATTATTCCATGTGATTTGCCCGCTGTTGAGTTTTCTGACAAGACATGCTAACATCTTCGATACGTCATCCATCAGTGAAGAACATTTTCTCGCAGTCAATGTGTTTGTATTTATTTGCAAAAATTCGTGGGATTCCCGCGAACGTAGCTGATCCGAGATTGCACGAGTCTCTTCTTGCATGGACGTGTCGACGAACATAGTGAAATCAGAAGAATCTTGGAAATTGACACATACGTAGAAGGATTAATATCTCGCTTCATGTGATAGAAGTACACCATCAAAAATATGGTTTGCGATCGAAACTCGACTATCCTTACAAAGTTTTCAATAACCAACGGATTCATAATCTCACCTCAGATAAGCAGACGAGAAGAGAGATCCCAGGAACGGGCTTTTGACGAAAGTCGTTGTTTGATACAACATTATTATTAGTTATCCTATTGTGTCCTCTCCAAATGCCTTTAGAGCCGAACCAGACCCCGAGGTACTTAAACAGGGTGTCGACTCATTTCTGAAAATGAAATTCCCTGATTTTCCAGGTTTTTCCAGACCTTCTTAAAAAATTTCCAGAGTGCTCAAACAAATCAAATTAAATTCACATCTTTCAATGTCTATCGTTTGACCTTACACCCTTTTTGCATTTTAGTTAGTTTTAAACCTTTTGTATCTTCCATTTCAATCAAACCACTTTTGGTCTTTTAAATGCCATGTAATTCAAATATTTCCAAATCTAAACAAGTTTCATCCTCTAAAATTTTAAATAAAATTATGTTTGCTAGAGGCCTGATTGTGACAAATCATGGATCAATGCATTGCATTGGAGCTTATGGAAATCACAGACCAACAGACATAACACTCGAAAACAATGCTTCGCCTAATATAACGGTATTTTAAATATAGTTTTGGTTGGGGCTGTGATCGTATTCGCGATAAGGCCGCCTCTGGCATATGCACAAGTAAGCTGAGGATAGACCACTAGTGAAAAATTGTTACCAGGCCCGAGGGATGACCGACAAGCAAATGAGTGTATGGGACCGTGCATAAAAGGAGGAGCTAGTGTTCTGGAAAAAATAGCGGATTGACATTTTAGGGATGAATTTTCTCATAGTGTTATGTATTTTAGTTTTAATCTCAAAATACATAATTCGTTGACATGTTAAATGCGCTTTCAAAAATGGGTCGAATGAAATGCGTATTAGAAATAATTTGTGCGGTCCAAACGGAAATCAAAAGATATCTCATTGGAATAGTTCTAAAAAGTTTGGCTAATCGGCAAGCTCTGTTCACACTGTTTCCAAAACTTCTAATACTCGATTGCGATCAGCTACATAAAAAAGAAATGCAAAATACAATCTTAAGAAACGACCAAATGGATTCGATAGTGAGACAAACATTCTGTTCGTACACTAATAAAATAATAATAAAATAAAAACGTCAAATGTGTTTGTGCATAATTCGAAGCATCATCAAGGAACGAAGCCATTGAAGGTATTGATTACTTCGAATTATAGTGGTAGGCAGAATATGAGGGCTAAACACTTCTTCGAAAATTGTAACGTGGATATTTTACCATTTTTTCCTGTGTGACAATGGATTACAAAACTTGGACGTAGAAGACTTCAACAAAGCTTCATGGCATTTAACGAAATGAAGTATTGAAGTAATTCTGAACGATAGAGAAGTCTAAGTTTCTCAAGAAATAATTGGTTAAGCAGGTTTTCTGCAACAGTGGGTGAACCAATAAAAACTTCATACCAACAGGAAGGTATCCCAGAATATGTACTAAGAAGATTGTTTACAGAAACGGTTTAACCATTTCTGTGCAGTAATAATCCGTTTTTTATGTTCTGGTTAGATTTGGATTCTTCTTTTGAAGCTTCCGGAAGTCATGCTAGTGCACTGAGTGCACGCTGCTCTGAAAATCTAGCGAAATCGTCTGAGCGCACCAGCGGCTGCTCGTTCAGTGGGCCATTTCCGCGACTTCCGGAGGGTAAATAATGATTGCGTTGTTGATACAAAATCATCCAGCACTTTTTCACAACTTTAAAATAGGGGCATAATTCAAGAAAATGTCGAATAATCAGAAGAAAAAACAGACAGGTCTGCGAACAAATTATAGAAACCGGTTTTTGATAAGTTTACTTGTGATTTGAGATAAACAGTTTTTTAGTCTCTCATTTGCATGCCATTTCCCACCAATTCGTCATTTCAGATATTAAGTACCCTCTAAAATGCCGTTGAGATCGTATTCGTACCATGTTCTATGAGATTCCCTCTATACATAAGACAATTATGCGTTGAACGGCAGTGAAAAGGTCAGTTGGAAATTCCATCTTGGAATAAAATACAAACAAATAAATAAATAAAGCGATTTTTAATGCAATCTGGCAATAGCAGCACGTTGTGAGATGAGTGAAGCTTCGCAGCAAAAGGGAGGCAAACTTCGGTTAAATACACTATTTGTTGATTTTAAATATTGTCGTATCCGCCCGTCTGTTAGCGGAAGGCGATATTGAAACTGGAGCTTGCGAAAGTCATCCTCATACAGTTCTATTATATACGGAAACCCATATCGAAAACGTTGAATTTTTAAGCGGCGTTGAGTGTTTAACCGTTAGGTAACGACATAGTACGCGAGTACCTTTCCAGATTTCATTTAAAATTACAATTTGCTTTCCATAACTAGAACCTGAAACTTGGTGACATCATAGTACATCACTAGGCATAAATTTTAGTGAGATAAAATTGAAGATGTAGTAAATGGGTCTGAGGGGAACTTTTTGGTCGTTTCTACCGCATAGCAGACTGACAGGGTAATGGTCATTACTATTATAATTTTAAACGTATTCAAATATTTGTAGATGTTTTGGAATCAGGAAGTCATCTACTTTTTTAAACCTGCTATAAGGAATCGTATGAGATCTTGTTTCCGGACAACCGGTCCTGGAGGTGTGTCCCAGCTTTGAAATACTATTTGTAAATTTCAAAGAATCCTAGCAATATGGATGTCAAAATTCTTGGGTTTGCCACAGAGATTGTTAACAATCGTCATCTATCTGATAATTTAACCCCGAAGCGGTCTTTACAACTTTATTTAGTTGCTTAATAATTCTGTCAGATATGAAAGCTGTGCGTTACCTAATGCCGCTATGGACTAGCACTTAACGCGAGTGGAATTGAGTTGCGCTTAGAATTAACTCGATGGCTAGTACTTGAAAGAACTTGAATAAAACAAGTTTACACCGTTGAGAATTAGTTGATTACAAACCCCAAAATTGGTCATATAAGCAAAAAATAAGCTGCCGCAAAACAAGAGATCAGCTACAGTGCGATATACTGTTATACGGTCATGAAGACTTAGTTTAAGAATCGGCATTTTTTTAAAGAATTTATTACTTTATTAGTTTGGAAATGCAACTAGATTATCAACAATATGTTCGATTAAATAGGCATAATTACTCTACCACTCTGTATCTCTAACATTATTGACCCATCTTTTTCGTCTACAATTTGTAAACATAAAAAATACCCACGGTTCCGCCAAGCTAATGCATTGAGCCGTGTCAAAGTAAACGACCTGTGCACACCAAGCGTACTTATATGTTTTTACCTTACAGAGTCAGAAGAATCACAACAAGGCCGTCGATAAATCAATTTGGCATCCGTATTAAATATTATATATAAGTCAGTCCACGTCAGATGTACAACCAATTTTTTTTGCGATCTTTAGCTGAAAACTGTTGGCACTAAGTTTTGTTTTTAATGAATACGATTCTTTTTTTCAATTTATGAGTTTGTAAAATTTTGAATTTTATTGAATTGAACATTTTTCAATCACTGATAACTCAGAAACTATTCAATTTGTATGTATGTATGTTGGTAGCCACCATCCTAGCTCGAGTCTTGCTCTGCAGCGGCTCCACTTAACAGTACGCTCAAAATTCGTTACAATTCTGCATTCAGCATACCACTGTATGAAAGGCCAAAAGGGGGGTAGCGGACCAGTAGGCAATTACACCTACTCAGTATCCACTGGAATCAAAGAATCTTCTACTCAGAAACTATTCAATTTGTAAAAAAAATATTAAATATTAAAAGTTGCCTTTTTGCTTGAGCTCATCGAAATTGCATTGCAATGCATATTTGTTTTTGCTATGTAACTTATGTATTCTGCAAATACTGGAAGCAATTTTTTTTAAGTTGAACCAAAAGCATTTTATTATCTTTTGAAATCATTTAGATTAGGTAAAAAATTCGGAATGGATCTCCCATTACATCACGAGATAATACAATTATAACAGGTCACTGGTCGTTTAGTGTAAAATTGGATTGTCTTCAGTTTATAACTGTAATATCTAGCATAGTATTTTGATATCCACTCCAGATTTTTTCACAAAAAAAAGATTAAACATGATTCTTGATATTTAATCAATTTGTTTATAATAATTATAATAATTGCAGATTTCATAAGTTATATAACAAAAATATTTTTTTTGTTTTTTTCGGTAAGCTCATGCAAAAACAACTTTTTGTAAATAATATTTTTTCCATGCATCAAATACTTTTCGAGTTATCAGTGATTCAAGAGTGTTCGTTTTTATAAACTTCAAAAGTTAAAAATCTAATAACTTGAAAAAAGTATCATATTCAGCCAAAACAAAAAAATACGTGTCAATTATT
Organism: Topomyia yanbarensis; assembly: GCF_030247195.1. Lineage (NCBI taxonomy): Eukaryota > Metazoa > Arthropoda > Insecta > Diptera > Culicidae > Topomyia > Topomyia yanbarensis. The sequence goes on from NC_080672.1 coordinate 2,708,457, forward strand.
TTTAGCTAAAGAATGCAAGAAAAAAATTTGGAATGAGTTCAAATTTTGGTTGTAAATCTGACGGGGGATAACCCATATAACCATGGTTGTGAGAAGTTGTAATTATGAGATGGATCGAATATAGTTATTCTCCCTTGTATAAAATGTGTTGAAGGGAATAAGTGCGTTCAACCGAATATTTGAGCCAATATTTTCCAGTCGCATTTATAAAAAATTATTAACACCAGGTCGAAATTTCCCTGATTTGAATACAAATTCCCTGAAAATTCCAGGTTTTTCCAAGTCAACTAGAATTCCCTGAAATTCCCTGATTTTCCAGGTTTTTTCCAGGAATCGCCACCCTGTTAAATGTCAAAACTCGGGCGATCATTCCAACCGTAAGCGCAGAAACTGAAGTTGAGCTAGATAACTCTTCCTGAAAAAAAAACCAAAAAGAAGATGGAGAAATCGATACCCGGCCTTACAGCTCAAACGGACAAATTGTCAAAAGTATCTTGAAACGGTCTTTGCAAATCTATAGCACTGAGACCCTGTCACAGAAACCAAAAAAAAAAAAATACAAAAATGTACAAAAGAGGATCAAACATTGTCCTTGTGGAACACCCATATAGCTTAATTGAGAAGTTGTCAAATATCAATTAGAGAAGTTTTTATTTTTTTTTCTAACAACAAATTGTACAAATAGTTGTTCTGGATTATTGAAAGGCCGTGTTGATGAAGTGTATCCGAGAAAAACTCAATTGATACAGAATCGAAAGCCCCCTTAATTCTAAGAATACAAATGCTATTTACTTTTTACTTTTTACGAACATATGCTAGTTGAATTTCTGATGAAAGTTCGCAAGACAATCGTTCGTTCTTTTACCTTTTTTGAGTCGTTCGTCTCAACCGATTTGTCGAAGCGTCGTAAGTTTAATCAATCAATCTCCGGCTACAGGAAAACATTGCAATCGACCGATACGCATTGTGGTCGGAGGCAACAGACGTCTGTTTTTCAAGGTCACCCAGATTCTACAATTTTATCCTATCGTCTGACACAGGAGCAGTTATCCTTGCCACTGAGAATTTCATCATCGAAAAAGGTGAGTCAATTTCGTAGATTACCACCGGTACGTCGCGCACAATTTTTTGTATAGGGACAGAGTACACGGGCGTACCTTCCCTGCAAAGTCAAAAAACCCATCGCGTCAATAATGCTTCGTTTTTGTTTGTTTCGTTTTGATTGCGATTTGATTCTTTCAGCAGTGGTCCATTGAGAGCTCATCGATGGTTCTCGCGATAAACCATCGACAAACCGATGCCAATAACTGCGATTTCAAATTTCCAAATCCTGGAGACACGTGCTGCGGTTTCGTACCAGCATTATTCGATTTTGTTGCAGACTTCACTGCTGGAGAATATTTTTGGTTTCTTACTAAAGGGTGTTCAATAAAAAAAAATTCCAACGATTTCATTATTTTTTGATTATGTTTATTCTTCAAAAAACGTCAATGAATATTGGAGAAGGGGCCCTGACGGCACTGATGTCCATCTTCCGGATCCTGGTGGTCAACAGCTTCGTATCCATGGCCCGCCATTTTTTTTTTGTACACTAGGGCACTGAGGGAGCTGACAAAACCCTCAATGGGACGGCACTGGGGCAAGTTAGTCGGGTTCCTTTCTTTCGGAACGTATGGTATCTTTTTCTTCCCGAGATTCTCCAGCGTCTTCTTGGCGTAATGGGAAGACGTCTTGTCCGGCCAGAAGGCGTACTTCCCATCCGTATGATGCTCGTTTAAGAACGGCAGAAGAATTTTCTCGAGAAACTACTCCTGGTACACTTGTTGATTGATGGCCAGACCGCTCGGCTTGAACCACGGCTTTGAAATCTCTCTGTCCGATATAGCAATGTTCAGCATAACTTTTTTTCTTCAAATTTATGCTTAAACTTATATTTTTTTTTCTTCGGGGAGTGTAGCTGACTTGTCGCTGGAATAGTAGCTGTCATTTCCTGGAATGTGGGTCTTCGAGAGCGGAAAGTAACTTTCGTCGTCCAGCACGAACGACTTCCCGCGGTAGTTCTTGGTTCATCCACTGGCACTGTGATTTCACGATCGCTATCTGCTTGTCCGTGTACTCCGGAGGACCGAGTCTGATGTCCTCCATCTTGAGGGTTCGGTGATTCAAGGTATGGGATCAGCGATATTTTCGGCCGGCGATACGCAAACTCTATTCCGTCTTTGTTGTCGAAACAGCTTTTTCAACGCTTCCTTCTTCTTCTTCGTCATTATTTTCACCGGATGGCCGCTACCGGCCTTCCGCTCCACCCTCAGGGATGCCAGAATCCGGTAAACTGTACCCACAGGCATGTTTTCGTCTCGAAAGTGGTCTACCGTAAACTTTTCTCCACGTTGACCATGCGTTTCGTAAAACCGTACAGCACGCTCGCGGAGACGCCATCTTCGATTGAACTGACAGCACTCGAGCGAAGAGAAACGTGCCACCCATTTCTAGGGAGTCCAGAGAGCAATTTTCTTGGAGAGAAAAAAAAAATTACCCTCTTTACTTTAATTACAGAAAAATATTGAAATCATTCTCATCAGGTCCTTCGTAAGATTCTTCAGAATCTGCATCACTAGAAGACAAAAGATCCAGCACTCTTCTAAGCATTTCTGCATAAGACACGGGACATGTGAAGAGATCATGTGGAGTCTGGCCACAATAGAGACACTTTTCAGTATCTCTCGTGATACTCTCCGTACCTACTACAACTATTTCTCTCATCACTCGCTTACTGGAACACTGAATTGTTTTTATTTTAAATTCTTTATCTCACGCGCATTTGTGCGATAGCTGAGCTTAGCTATTGGTCTTATCTGAACTCAATATACAGATATTTAAAAAAATAGTTGATGTTCGTTGAATCTTATTCACACGATTTTTCATTTCGTGTGAATATCTTCTTCCTCGGCAGAAATCCATTCGCTAGGTCGTTAACTGTTTTCTGTCGTACGGCCGTACTGTTTTCATATTCACGGCGAGCTTAATTCAAGCGCTGTCACTCTGAATGATGTGTTTTAGATTGTTATGCGTGTCTTAATGTGTCAGTGCGATTTCAGTACTGAATGTCTTAGATGGTGGAACTGAATATAGGCGATCTAAGATCTATCTTCAGTTTCAGTAAATGTTCATAAGAATGGCGGTCAGACAGGAAGGAATAGGTCGACTCGCATTCTCACAACAAGAACACTGTTAGGAATACCTACGATAAAGGTCTCCACTCTTCAGACAGAAAGGATTCCATTTCGCCTTGCCTTTTGCTTATTGCTTTTGGTTCTCGAAGAGTACGCCCCACTATGTCATGTAGTCATGTAATTCAAACGCTGTCACTCTGAATGTTGTATTTTAGATTGTTCTGCATGTCCTAATGTGTAAAACGATTTCAGTGCGGAATGTCGTAGATGGTGGAACTGAATATAGGCGACTTCCGTTCCGCTGGTTTCGAGAATAGTATTAAAAATTCACAGCCGCGATATTGGGTATATAAATTATATTCTAGGTATGGAGAGTGACTGATTACTGAGTGCAGGTCAAAGGAGTTTTAATTTTTCAATTTCCTCGGCCACATTGTTAACCTAAGCAGCGTAAAATTTTAATAGATCAAAACAATCAGTTAGTAATTTATAATCGTAATTATCAGAACGACCGAGTTTCATCACTTTCAGCCCGTTAACACGTCTTTTCTGCAGTAAAACTAGCAACTAGTAGAATATGTTCAAATATAGTCCAATGCAGTCTCAAGATTCCTGTTTTATTCGCAAAATTTGGTTTATATGCGGTCACTCAAGATTAAGTTCAGTAATGTTTGGTGTTCATGTAGAATTGTATCATGACCCTTATTCGCAGATAACTACACTATTATTAATAAAACTTAAAGGGTTAACAATATTTTAGTTTGTAATTTCTATCTTTTCTACAATTCCATCCAGAATTTCAAGATTTCAATTTCGTATGCAACCATTATTTTTTCCTAAAGGAAAACAATTGGATGCATCAATTTGCGCTTAACGGCACAAAACATAACTTAGAGAAGTTGGATTTGAATGTTTCGTATTCCACTCGTCAGTAACTGACACCAACTTGCTGCCAGTTAGACGATATAACCAAACTATCCAGAGCTGCTGTTTTTGACTAACCGCGACATCACTCGGTACCAGCCAGCTGCTTCAAAAGGTTTTCACATTTGTGTGAACTCGTGTTAGGTTGGATATATCATCTAACTGGCAGCAAGTTGGTGTCAGTTACTGAGGAGTAGAACACGAAACATTCAAGTCTAATTCGTGCCACTAGAACGTTACCACCCTACAACTAGGTCCAGAAAAAAATCCACACCGATGTAGGTGATTAAAACATCATTCCATCAGCTCCATTCCAAATATTACACTGCCTGCAACCACATTCTATTTTGGCCGAAATCCGCATCTGTCAACTTTTGCCCACTATCACGCAATCTTCTCCCATCCCGGTCGACCGCCATTCCCCCGTACTCTCGACGCATTAAAAGGGGACAAGGATGTATAATCAAAAATATTGTATTTCGTATTCCACTCAGTTTGCCACCGCCATCTAGTGGGATCTTTCAGAGGGTAAATATTGTCCGCTTTTAGACCGATACCGTCTGATACTTCCTCTGCCACGTCATGTCTCTCAACCCCAGGCAATCCAAGCAACCCGCGCCGAACCTATCGGGTAATCCAAGCACCCATCTTTTCCACCCACAACGCAAGCAAACCCGCGCCAAGGACGAGAACGGAAGAAGGATGGAAGGGTTCGGTACTTTTTGTCGTCCTCGATTTCAGTTTCCAGTCTCCATCGTCGATGATGATAAAATTTTATGCAATCAAAACCAAAAAAAAAAAGAAAGAAAGAAACCAACGATGGAAAATTGCGAGGGATTTCTCTCCGTCGACGAGCGATATACTGCGGGTGGTGGTTGGCAAAAGTTTATTATATGGAACACAGTGTACCGATTTTTTGTCGTTGCTTCTTCTTCGCTGGCTTTCAGTTTTTCGGTTGAGTGGGTGGTAAATAGGCGCGAGATGGGACAAGGGAGAGAGAGAACCCGTGGCGAATTTTCAGTTCAATTTGATGGGTGTAACGACGGGCAGAGGAACCGAACAGAAAAGAAACAATCATCGCACAACAGAACCCAAAAAAAAGGAGAACTGCTGAAATATGGCGAGAGACCCGAATGGGATTAGGGAGCCACCGGGCGTAGAAAAGGTTCAAATGATAAACGTGTTATGATGTGCTTCCGTTGTTAAGGGGTTTCAAACTTTCATAAAATGTTTACTCTAGAGATCGCCAACTGATGTCTGAATTTTTGATACTTTCGGTGTAGATTTTTAGATTAATTTAAAATCATTTCGGTGGTCATTTGAAAATGTATTCGATGCTGTAAACAAGAGTCACATCGCAACAGTCAGAATGAAAAAATCTCCCGCTGAGATGTGATTCACCATCATTAGGGACGGGGGAAAATGAATTTCTCATTTGATTATAGCAACGTTTACAATTTCGGTTGGTTGCCACTCATGTCTACTGCTGTGCAAAATTACAGTAATAAATAAGGGGTGACCGATAATGTTGCAATTCTCATCATGAATACACTACTACTATCGATGTATCATATTTTATAATGTGTTTTTGAACATTTTTCTCGAACTTGAAAGAAAATTTGATTTATTTTTACAATTTGATAATGCTTGTATATTTCATACAAGACAACTCCGCTATAACATCATTTTAATTCCCGTCACATTCTGCTACTGGGCCAGAGCGATAAGCTTCCATGTGTTTGAACATAAACTCGAGTGTAATAAATCTCGAGGCATAACGATTCTCAATACTGCGTATAACGTTCTCTCCTAGTCACCGACACAAACGATTCAGAATGTTTTACCGTTTCCTTATTGGGCTTTTTCCGATTTAAAAACAAAACCAAACTTTTTGAGAATTTCAAAGGACCTGACGGAACGCTTCTCGGCTGTGGTCGATGTTGCAAAGCAACTCAGAGCAGTGATAGCGAGTTCACAAACAAGTAAACGATATTGCTTGCTGACCTATCGTGTCTACATCCCCGCACGCGAAGTCGAGATCGACGGTGTAGTCACCGATTAGTCTTTGACATGCGAAGATCCGCTAAAATGCCTCTTTTAGGAATTTCTTATTCCAAACGGTGAAAATTTGCAAAAAGTTACCATACCAGTAGTTATCATACCAACAATTAGATACTTGTCGGGTGGCGTTCACTGAATCCGCTTCGCCGAGCTTGCCCGCGGGTCATGAACTGACCCGCTGTGAAAAGTGAGGTTACAATCCATGATAGCTCTACCAGTGAAAATGATGAAAAGTGTGCAAAGAATATATGTGATATCTCGGCATGGCCCACATATAAACTAAAACGACCCAAGCGATCTTTCAGAAATATGCTAAATTTTTTGGTTTTGTGCTTTGGAAGCCTTTAAATCTTTCAACTAAAAATAACATCTAAGCGTACATTAACTTTGCTTTCGTATGAATACATTTCGAAATGCTATAGTACTAATAATATTCTGTCATTATTAACTGATTCAAAATATGATTTTTGGGAAAGTCATAGGGTGTCGGGCATACCCGCAGTTACCCTATTACAAACTGCTTAATGCGTTAGTTTAACGGAACCGTCGTTCTTTTTTATCATTACAAAATATGAAAAATATAACATTCGAATAGTAGTAGAGTGTATGTCCGTATGCTATTGTGCGGTGAGACCCTCTTTCGTAGCGGGGAAACATTTGTTAACTAGATCTTGGGAGTTATTCACGTCGATCCTCAGTGTTTTTTTCGCCAAAAACGTGCGAAAAATTATTCACGCGAAAACGGTAAAGTGTAGAGCAATGATGTCTTCTGAGATGTTTTGTGATGATGCGAGATCTTCATTTTGATGATATAGTTATATTGATTAATCTCACTTGAAGTGAGATATTTGCTAAAATTTTTTCAAAGTATGAAAAACAAGATGAAGTGTTCAGAAATGTTAAAAAAGTCCTTTTTTCGAACATCTTTACTGAAGACCAAAAATCTCTATTTATAATACACTCAAGTTTTTTTACGCGGTTTTTTTTGCGCGGTTTTTTACGCGGATTTTGAAATTTACGCGGTTTTCATTTACGCGGTTTTTGAAATTTACGCGGTTTTCATTTACGCGGATTTTGAAATTTACGCGGTATTTATCAATGAGGTTCCCTTTATCGCGGATTCTTAAATTTAAGTGGTCGTCATTTACGCGGATTTTGAAATTTACGCGGTTTTCATTTACGCGGATTTTGAAATTTACGCGGTTTTCATTTACGCAGTCTGTATCCCCCGCGTATAAAAAAACCTGAGTGTACACTCAAAGTTATTGACCGTTGTTTATGAATGACACTTTAAAAACTTTTTTTCAACATAACTTCTTAAATATCGTAGAAAAAGCTTCAGCATGTTCCAGAAAGTTGTTCATATTATCAAAATACATATCTTTCTAGAAAAGATCATTGGTCTATGTCTTGCGACATAGGGCTTATTGTGCAATTTTTAGTAAAATTAGCGAATATTTTAGAAGTAATAACTTTTGAACAGGCAAAACCGGGCAACCAGCTCTAGTTGCAACTAGAAATGCTACATCCACACCATGAAACTCGCAGAGTTCACTTGTCTCTCGTTGCCTCCAGTTATAGATGATTTGAAAAAAACTATTGTTTTTCAAAAAATGATCCATATTTTTAAAATTACTCGAGATAAGAAGAATTAGTCGTTAAAAATGGTGTATTTTGACGATTTCAATAATTCCGTAGAATATAGAAAACCCGTAGGAATGATAATTGAAAAGATATTTAAAAACAAAAATCAAAAATCATCCTTGGATAACGCTATAACTTTTTAAGCATTTAAAGAAGAGACTTCGTGTATTCAGCTGTTCGGTGGTCAACGCAATCTCCACAACTTTTCCAAATGCGTTAACTCATTTCTTTTACAAACCTTGCTATTTTAGATGAATATTCCGATAACACTATTGACCATAACTTAGTCGTTTCCACGTTAACAACCAATCACCGTTTAACTACACGAGATAAGCCATTGTTGCAATGTAGAAAATTGTCCATTTTGAAGGAACCTTTTTACGGAACATATCGAACTTGTCAGAATGATATTTATAAGTTACAATAATGAATTTGCTTTAAAGGGATCATCTACAAACAACCAGCAATAATGTTGAAGATATTAAAGATGAAGACCTCGTGTCTTTAGCAAAGTTTGCGTACTCTACAACTTTGCCGAAGGCAGAATTTTTTTATACGCACCTTTAAGAAAGTTGGTTAACATATCTTATTTTATCATTAAAATAACAACATCATATAAAAGGGCGTGTGTTGTCCACAAATTCCTCCAAATACGTCATTAACCCGAATTTAACGATTTAGGTATAATTAATAGGTCACACAATTTCTCCCTCTCCTAGGTTGACGGGTTTGACGGTATTGCAAACATCTTCGAGCATATTTGAGCAGACACCTGCTTTAAGATGGTTATAGTATTACGCTTCGATAGTGGTGCATCGAGGAGACCGAGAGGGCTTATGGGCCTTTTTTATGTTTTTTGTTATTTCATACTCATCATACTAGGGATCGTCCGGAAGTCTCTATCCTCGGTACCAACAATCTAGGTCCTTGTTAATTAATAAAAAAATATAATAAAATTGAAAAATAACTCCCATATCCACTAAACAAAACGTTCCATGGCGACATGATCGGAAACGCTAGTGATATGGGGTAACTCTCTCCCTGTCAGAATGTGATCCGTACACCGAAAGCTAAAGATCAAAATGACGGTCCGTGAATATATGAATGGCCGCAGGGTTTCAAAATCGAATTTATACACTAGAAGTCACATACAGGGGAGCACACGCGACAAACACGTCAACATACGAACGCTTAAGCCCTTCGCGATCATCTACGCACACCTATGTCCGCGATCGCGTAAACTTGTTAACACTCCGGCAATTGTGTGAACGTTTTAGTACTTATGAAGTTACAAATGCGGTCGCAAACGCGAACCCGCAAACACGCGCGATCATGAATCGGTCACGTCCGGAAATCTTTAGCCTTCATTCTAGCAATATAGGTCCATACATTCAGTTGGACCAATCAAAAAAAAAAAAAAAATAAAGCTCATATCCACTAGACCACGCGTTCTACGGCGACATGAATGGGAATTCTAATGATATGTAAGAACCCACTTTCTTCGGGAATCTGAACCGTGCACAAAAAATTAAGTATCAGATTCACGGTCCGCGCGCGATCATTCTAGAATACACGCGAATATGCGAAAGGCACACGGTTACGAAATAGAATTTATACACGCGAAGTACATACACGTTAGCACACGCGACATACAAAAGCACACGCGATCGAGCACGTTAACGTACAAATGTTCGAGCCCTTAGCGATGATACACGCGATCGCGAGTCCCTACGCCCGCACATACCTGAACCGTGCAATGAAAATCACATTCAGTATCACGGCCCGCTACAATTGGCCTAATGCAGTGTTTTAGTGGGCGCCATTGTCTGTCTCGTCTGCAAATTGTAGTATGTGATTCTGGCGGGGAGCCCTTCCGAGAACCTAGCTCTACAGCTCCAGTACGACAACTCTCGAAAAAAAAAAAATTAATAGGTCACACAATTTCTTTTAATTTTCTCCATTTTAGCGTTCGCCTGAAGCTTGCAGACTGTTTCAATCGCAATTCAGAACTATTTCCCTTAATATTAAAAATATTAATTCTAAATTATTTCACACTATAATTCCCTAGACTTAATTTTTAACATGTAAAACAAAGGGGTTGGTGTCGGCAAGCTCAAATGTGCCTGGTAAAATAAACAAACTGACTAAAAAGTGTGATCCCGTCGTCTTTGTTATTAGCTACCCTGATAATGGTGCTGGCTGTTGATTTGGAGGTAACGAACGCAGCTTTTGTAAGATGTCGTGTTGTTTGAAAAGTAGCTTCCTATTACACACCATTTGACATATCTAGGAAGTAGTTTCTCCATGTATCCTCCGTGAAATATTTCTCTTTTACGGCATGAATTTTTTATAGCTATATCACATGTACACCATGCAATATCGTCTAGTCGAATCTCGATTTTACCATTGTCCATAAAACTACGAAAATCTCAATATTTTAAAGACTTTTGTGGCGGTCTGAATTTGAAATGTGAAAGATAATGAATAAAAAACAGAGTATTTTTCATTGTGATTATAGATGCCACGCGTCTCTTTTTCGAGTTAGAAAAATTTCTAACCCTATGTGCAGTGTTAGGAATCGAGCCCAGGTAAGCTGCGTACAACTTCATCGATTTACCAACTATGCTATGCCCGCCCCAAAGAATGAAATATTTAAATTTGTTTTTGCTTATATTTCAAAAATCCGGGCTCATTTTTTTTATTTTTTCAGCCACTCTACTGTTGATTTAGTATAGGTTTTTACAGTTGGTGGTCTTGATTGTTTGTTGGATTTTGGATTTTCACTGGATTTTCTACTAATTTTTGTCATATTACAGAACTAGCACAAAGTGGTCTGTTCGTCATATATAAACAGCGTAGATTGAGACTAGAGTCCATTAATTTCGTATTGTTGGGTCAATTTCCTATCAAAATTCATAGGAAAATACTTTTCGATGGTTCAAACTCAACGGATTACACATGTCCGTATTTCGACATAAAGGTTGTAAAGATTTTATCGGCGGTGGTCAGCTATTTTCGTCCGCGTCCCTTATCACCAATTTTTATACAGTGACTCATCAGCAGTGCTATCTTTGAAAATGAACCACCTTGGTTATGCAACTATTTTTTCCGATCTTTTTTTTTAAATGCAAATAATTAAGCAATCTTCATTTTGTTATCTTCTGAATTGCACATATTTTGTCGTATGTAATTTTAAATTTACTTTCATTTGATGGAATTGTAAGGGAACACGTATCCGCCGGTTGATGCTAATCGAGCTGACATTTCATTAGACTGAGCAAATTAATTTATTTGTTTGTTTAGTGTTTATTTGACCAACTAGGAAACGAATCCACTGGGTCTTTAATGCGTGTGGGAAATACGCATGGTCTTGTCTGAGTGAATGACTTTTGAATTATGTATGAAGGTGGAGAATTGACAATTCGTAAGATCAATTCAAATCCAATTACCAATTTACGGCAATCATTTCAGCACGATGAACAAATGTTTTATGGTCATATTCAATGCTTTACTTTTAGTCCATTAACTCATCAGTCAATTATACTGAGCTAAGAATATGTACGTACTATTTGGAAACGGGGGGTGTTTGATTCGTGCATAATGTTAATATCGTTTAGGAACGCAGCATTTATATTTTTGTCAGTTTCGCGTCTTCATTGCAATATCGGAACGTTTACTCGAACGAGGTGGAAAATTTCAAGCTACGGAATCTCAACATGCTTGTGATTATACCAATAAGGACCATTTATAAATTCTGCCACGCTATTAGGAGGAAGAGATATGACTAATTGTGACATAAATGGAAGGGGAGCACGTCATGTGCTTTGACGCAATCGGCCGTTTTAGTTAGTTAGTATTGGGTAATCTTTGCGTGACATAATTTATGAATGGTCCACAATACCACTTTTAAACTCATTGTTTACGGTCTATTTTAAATTATCAACAACACTCGCGACAGCCGGCTGTCCGGAGTTAAAGTTGTTTTCGATGAAACAATCTCGATAAACGATTAGCCAGAATATATACGCGAACGGAGGGTCTTAGTGGAATGTACGTAATATTTCAAAGGTTTTCTTCCATTTAGTTCCACTATGTTTGAAACATAGTGGAGTTGAATGGAGGAAGGCCTTTGAAAGATTAACAAACTATTCAAACATGCATGAAAATATATTCTCAGTTGCATCGCTTGCTTGAAGCGAATCCTGGCTAACAACCCACCCACTACCCAATCCGTGGTACTTATGGGAGTGTCACTGAGTCGGGGCCTTCCGTTAAGTAAGTACCACATCAACACTTCCTTTCTCATCCCAAGTTACGGTAAAGATGGTCGTGGCCCGCAATGGTGGCTCTCAGGCGAAAATCTCGCTCGGACTGGATCAATTGCTATTCCCAAACAATGCTCCTCAAGTAGTCTCAAGTAAAAATGCCAAAATCCATCGCTTATTTTTTTATATGTCCTGTAGCACCATCTACATAGATTATATAGTATAAGCGTCTTTGGTGTACGTGTTCAAAATATCAAAACAACCAACTTTATCCAAGAAAGCTTTTTGATAGGACGCCCCCATCAAAAGATCGAACTGATATAGATATGTTTCTACTTATCTAGAACAAAACCAAAGTTGTCCAAAATAATACTCATTTTCGTCCAAGATACTTTGCTGAAGATACTAATCCTTTTAGGATACATTCCCAGGGCGCTAAAAGTTTTGATCGTCAAAAGTAGCATCCTGCCCCACGTTGTGGGGATGGATCCTGCAGTCGCCCCTTGATTTTATCATCATCCATATAAAAGGGGGCTTTTGATTTAAATTTGTTCTTTACTCAAAGACGCATTGCATTTTGTTAGGAATATTTAAGCTTTCCGCCATTGCTAAGCTGTTGAACGGTATCAGTACAGCGTTACGCAGGTGATGGATCTGGATGAAGGTAACTTGGCATCGTCAATAAATGTTCCATGTTCGCGAACACAAGGCCAGATCAATCTCTATTGAAAATACGCAAGAGTTGTATTGTGTTGAAATGTGTTCTCTCGTTGCTAGTGAATTTATTTCCTCATGAAACAAACGATCGCTATCGCACAAATAAATGTACCGACTTTGACTTTAGATGATTGGTTGTTTTTCGACTATTTTTCTTCCTTGTAGCACGAGCTGGGACAGAGCTGAACAGTAGATCTCAGTTATTGGCAAACAATTTGAAATTGACCGATTCTAAGGTCATGTTAAATAATTAACATGGTATCTAAAATGCGGTAGAAATACGCACTGTTATGTATGAGTGAGTAGAGACCTGTTGATTCGTACTTGAAATGTACAATATAAAATAACTCTTAACAATAAGGACGCGCAACATTGCCCAACAGCCTAATCCCAATTCTTATCGATATTCTCCCCTCGAAAGGATGGCTCCAATTCTGTGTCATGCTGGCAAACGTACGCACAGTGAAGGCAGCTGTTTCCACAGGTTTTATGTAGTTTTATTTTATCCGTTGGCGTCAACAGGACACTCGGCCCAACCTCTACCAGTTGACCATCATTGGAGCGAGGAAAAAAAGTTTTATTTGATAAACATTCCGGAAAGGGGAGGGTGGAATTTTACGACCAGTTTTAGGGGGTTGTTACTAACGAACTGTGGAATCTGACCTGAATGACCTGGTAACCACGAGAGAACCACCCTAGCAACGTGCCCACCAGTGGGCACCAAGTTTTGCTACTTACATTTTTATGAGTTTCGGCGAATGAAACACAGAAAATGACTTAATCTGTTGAGGCTATGACGTTGCATCCTAGTTGGCGAAGGACCTTCCTACGGTCTGTTCATTCCATCTAATAGAGGCCTGGGAAAGTCGTGACTTGAATATTGTTTGCTTCGCTCCGAGATGTATGTACCCGGTCGATTTCCATCTATTTGTCTTCCCGTTCCAAAATGTTCAAATTTACTGCTTGAATCGGAACAAGGCCTGAATAGTTATTGCCGTTAATTTTTGACTTTAGTTTGTATCAAGTGTAGTACTGCTTCATGCTGAACCCCAATTTGATAAAAGATTCACAGTTCACTAAAGATTGCTACGAATACAATCATCACATCTCACAAAATCGTAACCTACAATCTGGTTCAGTAGAGATATAAATATTCCCACTCACCTATATTTACCGACCCTCCACTCAGCCTTCGTACAACACATAATGGGCTCAATATTGAAAGCAACCGTAAAAATAGACACATTCCCAGAGTACATAGTAGGCGAATTTTCCCATCGCCTGGCGAAACCTCCGAAACGGAAAAGGTCAAAAAAGCCAAACCAAGCAGGCAAGAATATTAATAAAAATAAGACACGTACAGACCCCCACGCGCTCTTCCAAAGATTTCCCTTGAACCACCGAGCCAGGGAAAGCAGCGAAGAAATATTATAAAACATTCGCACACGCACAAAAAACGCCCCATCTCCCTCTTCCTCTTGGTACATGCGGAAGCACCAGAGTACCGCTGAAAGCGAAACGAAAGATCACCACAGCAGAAAAAAAGCGTTACCAAAAGTTGCTCTCCATTAAATCCTTCCTCGTTGCAAATCCCGCCCACCCTGTGTCCTCCTCATGGGAAAGTATCCCGTTCCGATCGACAAAACAAAAAAAAATAACGCTCAACGTTCGGCATGGCTGTCTGTGGGGTGGTTTTTGGGTGACGCAAAAACTTCTCGCTTCCAACGTAAGCGCCATTCTTCCCGTCCCGAGAAAATGGAAAAGCGTGACATACTGTGTCACGAACTAGAAGACTTCAGTTTTCAGTCCCCACCATGCAAGTAAAGACGGTAAAACAGGATTGACTGGGTGTGGGGGTCGGGTGGCGAATGGCGCGTTGGAAGAATAAATAAGGAAAATAAAATGAAAAAAAAAAGATTTGCCTTCCTGATAGTACCACTCTGGCTGCTGGCTGCTGCTATCGTTCGGGCACAAGTTGATGATACGAGAAAGGTTCTCCTTGCCGAAAGGAAGAAACTGCAGGGTTGTAGTGAAGTATACCGAATGATTTGTATTTGTGGTTTCGGTAACCATTAGTAGGCTGAGAAATGTTAGTCGATGGTGGCAATATTTTATTCGTCATATTAATCTGATGTAATTTGTCGTCATTTCCCCTGTCCTTTTGTTTCGGATTCAAGGCTCAAACCCTGTTCCAACTTCAAAAAGGTGAGCTCTTCCATTTTCCGCTTAGAATGGTTGGCTGTCGTTGATTTTCTCGGAAGCACCTTCATCGACTTCACTTTGCCGGTATAAAGAATAACCACTCCACTTTCATCTTTCAGCCCCCTTTTATCCACCCGCAAGAATCTTATCGTTCCGCAGGGCCACAAACAAAGCCTCGATGCCTGCTACTTTGCTCATCATTTTCCTCACGTTTCAAATACGCAACCAGCAATCTCGCCCTGAGAACACGCAAGTGCTGAAATCCGGAACCCGAACCAAGTGGGAGTTTGAGTCCCGAAACAAACAGAAAGCAAACGGATAAAAAACTTTTCACCTCTTCTTCATTCTTCCTACTGAAATATTAATTTTAATTTATCTGATAGCTGCTACTCCACACTCAACTCCGAACCGGGCGGGGGGGGGGGGAGGTTGAAATGGAGACTTCTGCTCAAAAGTCGCAAACGATAGCGGAATGTTGCATCCCAGCTCGTAGATCCGGAAGCACAGCCATACGGTTTCGTTCCGGACCGAAGTCGCTTGCCATTCCGCCTAGTCCATAGCTGAACAAAGAAAACAGACAGTCTCAAGGACCAAGATGATAATGAGAAAAATGTGGCAAAATGTTGCAGGGAAAAAGAAGCCCGAAGCCAGGAGAGAGAGAGCCTTTCTTCCGAGGGAAAAGATTTGCTCGATGGAAAGTTTTAAATTAGGGTTCGGATTTCTCAATCACGTGGTTATTAAGTTTGCCGCTGTTTTGGGCTGTCCGGGTCTCCCGTGTCGGTTCCCGGCTCTGACGGGGGAGTGAAGAAGCTCGGTGAAAAGTTTGGGGGGTATGTTAGAAGAAGAAAAAAAGCCATCGGAGTTGGGGAGTAATTAATTCCGTTGGCGCAGGAGAATAATTTAATGGCGGTTATAATTAGGTTTGGCCTAGCCAGAGGAACGGTGTTTTTATTCGATGCTTTCATGGGGATGGTGATAGTAGCGCGGGAGCTGGATTGAATTTTACGCAATAGCTTTTAACATCTGTATATTAATGTTTGGCAGGTGTTTGCGGTTCTCACAAATTTTCGCACTTTTTGAAGTCGAAGAATAGTTAAAAATGTAACAAATAATTCTCACGAGTTTGAATCAAACTATTCCCCAAATTATCAGCCGGAAGGCGAAACCAATACCATCGATAAATCCTTTTGTGGTCTACTTACAGACCAAAAATAAAGCATTCGTTATCATCACGATGTCTACATACCTGCACGGGCAGTTGAAATCAATGGAGTACTCACCCAAATGGAGCTAACGTGCAAAGATTTGTAGAAGTCTAGGTTTGGTATTGTCAAAAACTCTGTGATAGGGCTGGTATAACGTCGTTGGTGAATTGCGTGTCTTGTACGCAGGGATGCCAGGTATATTTTTGATAATTTAAAAAGTGTATTTCTTCAACTACCAGGATTCGGAATCGGTTGTTGATTTTGAGCTAGAATTCTGTCAAAAATTCCGAAAATAATTGCCTTCAAAAGGTAAAAAATGTCCAACATTTCAAATGGCATCAAAATGAAGACATGCCTTCACATCTGGCGTCGCTGCTTGTACACAGATACGATCGGTGGCATAATGCACTAAGTTGTGCTAGCTTCTCAACCATGACTTGGATGTAACGTCCGGCTGCTAGTAAACAATATGTTCAATCATACTTGTATGAACCAATATTGTATTGTTTATTAGGGCTTTTACCTCGTTGGGTCATTCGCCCTAGCTATATGAACCTGTATGGCAAACTAGTTTTCCGTTCTATGTTTATAACTGACTTTAGAATACCTATGCATCTGGCAAATGTCATAGCTATAGTCTCTAGCAGGCCCGTGCGCAAGGGTAGGGTTTTGGTGGTTCAAACCCCTCCCATGAGGGTGTTGCATATTTTTTTGAAATATATATATTTCCTGTTTAGGAAAAAATATACTGCAAGCCGTTTTAACACGTAAAATGTCACTCTAGAATCAAGCTGTTTAGGAAACAAAGGACTTGTGAGGGAGGCTGGAAAGGGATGTACGTCAAGTTGATCGGTTCACGTTTTGACAAGTTTCAATATTAGCAACAATTATGAGTAGACCAGTTACACTACAAGGGTCGGTCAGAGGACCAGCTACGGGAGCTAAGGAGGAACACAGGAAAACAGAGAAAAGAGGGACATCGTTGTCTGGAGACATTTTACCGTCAATAATTTCTCCATCGGAATGGCTGGTAGCTAAATAGTTCGCGAAAATGGGCATCTGTATAGGGAGAAATACCGCCTCCGAAAAGTCTCAGCACCAGCTAGCAGATAAATAGGAACGAATAGTACCAAGAATAATAAAAAAACGCTGCGTTATGAAGAGATGTAAAGCATTATGGTCGACACCTCTGGATCGGTTCGTATCTCAACAGGTGACGATATTTGCAGCATACCTTAGCAGGTCAGTGTCGTGAATCGGCGCTTCCACCGAAGCTGGTTTATCCAGGTGTCGCTGTTGGACGGCTGTGTCCTGACCCGGCTCCACTGCTATCTAGCTCGATGCCATCCGTCGACCATCCATGCTCGCTCACTCGAAAGTCCAGCTGCCCGTCAGGATAGGGGTATCATTTCCAGGTACACATTATTGTTTGAAACTCGAACTGAAAAAGACAGCGAAAAGGCGCATAACTGAGACTCTACCAAAGGCGTAAGAACACTGCCTATTAGCCCAGAATAAACAACAAACAAGACAAAGACTTTAAATTTCGACAAAAATAGCTAAAAATATTGCAAGCATTTTCCGTGCGTTTTCTCAGTTTCATAGGAACAAGGGGAACTTGGTCAGTAAAGCAGGCCACCTTTTTAAAGCTGTAGCAAAGATCGTAGAGTAAGCTAGATCAGTTATCATCGAAAAGATAACCTCATGCCGTACCATGAAAATTGATGCCGGGAGAGGTTCCGTAATATCACAAAGTTGCTGGTTCCCAACCTAGGTCTAACCAAGCCTGCACTAAGTTGAATCTCTGGTTAAAATGTCACATCGTTTTTGGTGTTCGTGGAAGCGTTGGAAACTTTTTGTTTCTTCTAAATTGACCAGGTGCTGTTTGCTTCGTATTTGTGGCAGAGCATTTTCTTGCTGGTATATTTAGCAGACTTTCAAAAGAGAAAAAAATATTTTTACGAAGACTCATTACCTCAACCGACCATGCAGACGATCCTTGTCGAAGAAGACGCAAAGCAGTCTCGTCAAAAGGTCACCTTACACTAGTTTGAAGGTCCGGTACGATTGTCACTCAAAATCTTCGCTCACTAGAACAAGGGGTCATGGAAACAGACAATCTCGTCTTTCAGCAGATCCACATGTCACGTCTTTCAGCAGATCCACACATTCCAAGTTTGAATCGATAACTACACTGTTGATCTCAACTTTGTGAGCGGGTATGTAAACGCGTTAGTTCTTCTTGAAAGTTTTGTCGCCATTAACGTCATTTGTTTGCTTTTGACAAAATATCACAATCCTGGATTATCTAGTAAAACTTTCGAGATATCTGGCGCAGCTGAATATTTCTACGTCTTGCTGAATATTAGAATACATCGCGGACTACCTATGATCTGAAAGAACATCGGATACGGTCGAACCCAGTTTATTATCTTTGATTTTAAATGGAAGCTCGGATCTATGGCGACGCATCTTGTTCGACATGCATTTTAAATTCATTTGGGTCTATTGAGGAGTACACTTAATATAGGATAGAGTGCCAATATTTAAGTTCTTCCTGAAATTTCAAATCGGACACACCTCAAAAGCATTGGTACCTCAAAAAAGCCCCCATGCAAAATTTGAGCGCGATCAAAAAATAATGTCATGAAACGACGATATCTGATGTAATGTTGAAAAAATGTTTTGTGGTATAAGGCCTTTTTTCGAATTGAAATGGGACAATGAAAATGTTTCTGTATGCCAAATGTTTTAGAAATTAATGAAATGTCGAAATCTGGTGTCAATTCGGAATGAAACAAGTTTTTTGATTTTTATTTGAAAATCACAGTTTAAAAATCAAAGGTACATTGGCTGGAATTTACATGACATGAACGGCAGTCAAGCATTAGTTAAGTAGGGAGTAGGTACACAAATTATTATTTTAATGTCGAACTGAAAAAGAAAGCCAAAGTAAACATCAAAGGGATGCAAAACTGAGACTTCGCCAAGGGCGCCAGAAGACCACGCTACGGCTTTGACAAGAGGTTTAGGTTTAGTCGTGAAGCCTAACTTCTAAAAGCCAATAGGACACTACCACGAGCCAGCAGACAACACTATCTGTTGAAGAGTCCTTCTCGATAACGCACATTTACCCAATCTATTGAGCTGAGTTGATTGGTACACAAGACTCGGCCCTCCCGGTCTCGGAAAAAAACTTCAAAGTTTGAGGTTTTCGATACTTTTATTTTATAAGAAACGTTAAAAAAATGAAAACCCTCCCCTTGGGAATTTTTTGCGCACGGGCAGAGACCAGTACAGTTCATTTTATATTGTACTTAAAACATGAAATATACAGGTTAGTTTGAAAACGTTAATGATGAATCGTCTAAATGAACGATTTCACTATCGAGGTACGACTGCACGATCTGCTACTATCGTATAAGTGAAAAGATTACTAGATTTTCGAAATTGAGTTTTTTTGAATTCCTTAGGTTCATATTGTCGTTATTTTCAAAATATTCTTCTCGCCGTGCTGCGTTTGTGTTTAAGTAAAAAAACGTTTGAAATTACAAAAGATCATTTATTTCTCTCGAGCACAAATTTTTCAAAAAAAAGGACAATCATCTGATAACAAAGCTTATCCAAATAAAACGGAGTCCACTTTATTCGTCGAGAAAAATTATCAGAGAATTTGAAATAGATTATTTTTCGGTCAAACCCGAGAGAATAGACATTCAGGATAAATCTACAGTCAAGAGAAAACCTCATTGGACTACGCCAAACAAGTTTCAAGCCGGAAGATAGTACTGACTCTGGAAGCCCGACTTACGCGCTGCCTACAGATGGTCGATAGGCGTGGGAGATGTGAATTGGTGCTTGGCCATCGTCCTGACATGCTCTATTTTTCCTTCTCGACTCGTGTAACCCTGGCTGTGTCACAGACACACAAAGAAGCGGTTTAGAGAAGGCATAGATAATCGAATAAAGAATGTAAATATATTCGATTATCTCGCTCGCGCCGTCATTCAGATGCCAAGCGATCAACATATTACATATAAACGCTCATGTCTTTCACCATAAAATAAACCTGGTCATGGCTATATGAAAAAAATAAAATTTTGCTCCGAGTAATTTTTTGGGTCCCATTTAGCGCCCAGAACAACTCTGCCAATTTTTAGCTCGATCGGTGAAACTATATTTTTGCGCCCACAGTTTAAAGTTTACATGGGATTTCGTATGGGGAAAGCATCTATTTCAAAATAATTCTTCCAAGAGTCGCTCGTTACCTCCTAAAAATAAGTAGATGTCTGATTTTAATAGGAAATTTATCAAGAAAACAAAGTTTCGAAGATTATGAAACGATCTAATGCTTGTGGAAAAAGTTATTAAGCAAAAACCGACTGATGCTCTGAAGATTGACGAAAATTTCACTTTTCATAGCATCACTGCTGCAGACGGTCGAGTTGGCGCAAAAATATAGTTTCAGGGATCGAGCAAAGAATTTGCACAGTTGTTCTTGAACCAAAATGTGACCTAAAAAGTTGCTCGGTGCTGAAATCCAATTTTTGTCCCACCCTAGTGAACATCTTATTATCCAGTAGATCTATAGACACGGTCTCAAGCAGTTTCTATTATATGCACTACGCAAGTTAAGATGGACAGCATGCCCTCTTCCATCTTATGAAGCACGTTGTATGTTGATAGATATTCAAACATTGAAACCCTACCCTATTATAGTTCCTTTTAATAAATATGCCCTGAAGAAGGTCCACCCCGAGGGTCGAAACGTTGGCGAATATAGTAATATGATCAACGCAATTTGTAACTTTAACTGCACTGCTGAAACTCACCAAAAAACAGGCTATCATCAGTCGAAAACACCTCATTTTATAAATTACTTATAATGTTACAAAAATCGACACAAAATTGTTTATTGAAAAACTACAAAATTTAAAAAAATATTTTACGTACGTCACTAAAGAGAGCTATTTTGAGTTTTTTGTGAAAATTTCGAAACGTTGAAAAATGATTTGTTTGAGTTAGAATTCCAGTAAGCTCATAAAAGCTTAGAAAAAATGCCGTTAAAGTTTTCAGGTCGCCCAGGGTCTCCTAAGAGACGTTGCTGCGAAATTGAAATTTTCGATAAGTTTCTAGTCTAAATTCAGACGTTTATTCTACTGAACAAACAAGCACAAACATGTCTACCGGTACAAAATAAATTCTTCAAATGACAAACTAATCTCACTTGCAACTATTTTCGATGTTTTGAAGGATTATCGTGCTCGCAAACAGCTGGAAAAGAAAAAGAAAAGTAAGGTTCCGAAAGAAAGAAAAATGGGCTGACAAGTGCCAAAAACAATGTTCAACAAACAATACGCAAATCTGCACGAATATTTCGATCTCTACTATCCACTGCATTTTGAGGGAAAACGACGTATTTTTTCATAAAAGTAAGCAAGCTCCGAAATATACGGAGAAACAACCTAAAAAATACCAATTTGCTGCCATACACTTCACCGTAAACACATTGCGAACGAAATTATGACTATTACACTGACAATATTAAAACAACACTGGACGTTGTAGAATCCGTCGACACATCCATATTCGAACCGAAGGTGTATCTCATTCGTAAAGAATGCATAGTTGAGGCGGATTTTTTAAGCTGCCACTTTGCGACGGTTTGGCTAAATAAACAAAAATAACATTTGTACTGAAAAGGACCCTCCAAAAGTGCCGCAAAAAGAGAAAAAATCTGAAGAAAAAAAAGTGAAATTCGAAGTGAAAATTCAAACACACAAATAATAGTTTTCGGACATTTTCCTTCGGTAATCTGCACATTGGCAGAAAATTTGAAGTTTAGTTAGTAAACGATTAAAGTTTCGCGGGTGTTTTTTCAGTGGTGTGTGATTAAAGTATATTTGAAAAAGTGTTCTGAAAATGAGAAGATGAAAAATAAAAGCGTTTCGAAAAGAAACCCCAAGTAAAGAGGGGCTTTCACGATAAAACAAACCTAGTCACAAAAGCGAATATCGCGATCATCCGAGATTTTGCAAACACAAAAACGCCCCGATGATTAGGTGGACATCTTATTATCCAGAAGACGCTACCATCAATCCAAGCAGCTAAGGTCCATACTATCAGCTGGACATTCAAAAATTAAAAAAACGACGCTCGTGTACAATAGTTAACACGTTCTAGGTCGATGTGACCGGGGACTCTAGTGATATAGATGAACTCCCTCTTCATGCATCTGAACCGTATACTGAAAATGGGAGCAGTCTCACGGTCCTCTATTTTCCTTTCTCGACTCGTGTTACCCTGGCTGTGTCACAGTCACACAAAGAAGCGGTTTAGCTAAGGCATAGATAATCGAATGAAGAGTGGAAATATACTCGATTATCTCATTCGCGCCGTCATGCAAATATTACATAGAAACGCTCGTGTCTTTCACCATTAAACAAACCTGGTCACAAAAGTGAACATGCAATCGCAATCATGCGAGATTTCGCAAACACAAAATCAACCCGATGATGGAGTGAACATCTTAACACTTATAAGTCTATAAAGGCGGTCTCAAGAGCGTGCATGCAAGCGCCCGTTTTCGCGCGATCATGAATCGGCCACGTCCGGAAGTCGCTACCGTCGATCCTAGCAGCAAGTCCATGTCATCAGTTGGACATACACAAAGTTAAAATAAATGACGCTCGTGTACACTAGACAACACTTTTTTTAGTTCGATATGTCCGGGGACTCTAGTGATATGAAAGAATTCACTCCTCTTGCGTCTGAACAGTAAAATGAAAATTTAAAAATAAAAATGTGCGTCGAATTCATGGTCCATGCGATCATTCAAGTATACACATCCGAATATTCGAATGGTCGCACGGTAATACAGTAGAAATTCTACACACAAACAAACGCTTACGCGATCGAACACGTTAAAATACAGACGCTCGAATCTTTCGCGATGATACACGTAATTGCACTCCTACTGCACTATTAAGTTTAAATTGCGCAGTTGTTCGCAAACTAAATAAATCCTTCAAATGGCAAGCTAATGACGCTTGCAACTATTTTTAATGTTTCAAAGCATTGTCGTGATGGCAAACAGCTGGAATATAAAAAGAAATGCGATCGCCCACCAAAGTGAGGTGCCGAAACCAAGAAAAATGTACTATCGAGTATCAAAAACAGTGTCGGATATTCAATACGCAAATTTGCACGGAAATTTCAATCTAGATTATCCACGACATTTTGAGGAAAAACTACGTATTTATTCATAACAGTAAGTGGGCACCAAAATATCCCAATTTGCTGCCGTACACTTCACCGTAAACACATTGCGAACGAAACGATGGCTATTAAAGACTATGTTGAAGCAACACTGGATGATGTAGAATTCGACGACACATCCATATTCGAACCGAAGTTGTTGATGTGGCTAGCCCTTTCTGAGAAGGATGTTTCAGTGCCTCTGATCCTTCCAAACAAAGCTGAATACAGATTGATACAGATAATAACATCAGTGAATGTTTGCCGAAATTAAAGCAAATCATCGAAAAGTACTGCGCTCTTGAAAAATGCATAGGTAGGCCGGATGTTTCAAGCTGCCATTATGCGAAAAAGGGGTTGGCTAAAAAAAAACAAAAATTTGTACTGGAAAGAACAACCTTCCTGAAGTGTCACAAATAGCAAAAAAAATCTGACCGAAAACACGAAAAAAACCATGTTTTTGAAAAAAAACTCAACCCTTTTGTCCAGTTCTGAAATTTGGTAAATCCGTGTGTCAAACGATAGACAAGGGGATACAAAATAAAATTCTTTTCGATTTTTTTTTTTGTTTCAGATGAATTGTACGGCCGGAATTAAGTAGGAAATTTTCAAAAGCTCAATATATGGACTTCAGATAAAGAAGCGTACGTTTTCAATCGATCAAAACTTTTAGAAGTTTTTCATTTTCTGGTCGGAAAAATTGCATTAAATTTCAAATAGTGAGAAATCCGAACATATCTCGATAGGAGCTGTCGATACGCAGCACCAACTAAAATCTAAAATTTTCCTAAGTCACGTCATTATCTACCTTTCGGCGACAGTTCAAAGACGATTTCGTCTAAATTTCATAGAGAGGTGCAGTCAGTATACGATGTAGCTTTCAGAGAGCTAAGTTGTAATTTAATTCCACTGAATGTTGACCATGTGTGTGTTAACTTATCAAATCTCACTTACCGACAGCGATATTATGAAAACATGTCTTCTGTATGTGAGCTAGTCACCCGATGCAAACAACTCAATCTCGGGATATGGAAGGTGTTAGCTCTACCAATTTTCCAATGATCCATTCCAAGGCCATTTTCTAGTCAATAGAATCAGTTTTATCACAGTATCATTATTAAACAAAGATGAAATCAGTAACAAGGGATTTCTGAAAGCAGCTCTGAACAATCACTCATAGTACTGAACCGTCAAGGCGGTGGCGGATTAGGCATTCAAGTTAAGATGGCGTTGCATACGATAAGCAGGATGTATCGGCGTATTTTTGGTTGATCGAATCACTCGCTTGCTTGGCAAAAGTGATTATAAAATCACTACACAAAATTACGCTATTCTCACTTTAATTTCAGCAATTAGCATCGCCCTTAGTAAGCGACTTGGTCAGCTGAAAAACTGATACGTCCGAGCGAATCGATAGTGCTAACACTCCATGTCTTGAGCTCGAAGTGTAATTCCGCTGAATATTTGCCGGTACCAATGTTCGCTGCTATCGGTTCGAATGCGACAAAACTGCTGCCGCTGGACCGTACAGAGAAACCGTTTTGAGCAGACTTCATTGTTTGCTATTCCGTTTCGTACCTATAGCAGATTCCATTTGTAGAGTCCGAAGAATACACTTTCTCCTGTTGCTAAGTCAGTTCATTTTTTACCATCAAAAACCGTTTCTGTAGGTAAAATATAAGATTCTACAGAATGTATCCAAATGAATATTTCCATTGTCAAAAATAATATAAATTTACCATGTTTGGGAATTTGCATATAGGGCAAAAAAATTCGACGAAGCGACACTCTGGTGCAGCTTTTCTCACACAGGATAACATATCACAATGTTATCTCGCCAAACTCCAAACATTACCGAAAAAATATCTCGTAACGCAAGCTACACCCATATTTGACTCGTTACGAACAAGGCGTCGGCAATTCAATTATTGGTTTGAGTTACTCATGTTTCGATTTTACCAGAGGTGCTTAGCAAAATTCAACTGCAGACGCCTTGTTAACAACGAATCGAATATGGATGTGGCTTACAGGACAATTTTATTGACACTACATAAGGTGTTGTAAACCGTCGTTCTTCGTGTGGATCAAATTAGATATTTAAAACTTTTACTTAATCAAATTTCGCGACCAATGTAATCATGTAGAGAACTTCGGGACCAGTGCTATGAATTTACTGATGCTTCTTAGGCGGGCTTCAGCGTACTATTATGTTCATGATTATTTGCGGGAAATTAGTTATTTGTAAGCTATTAAGATTTCAGATCGAAATATGATTGACTCTCTTCCTATCTCTCTCTCTCTCTCTCTCTCTCTCTCTCTCTCTCTCTCTCTCTCTCTCTCTCTCTCTCTCTCTCTCTCTCTCTCTCTCTCTTTCTCTCTCTTTCTCTCTCTCTCTCTCTCTCTTTCTCTCTCTCTCTCTCTCTCTCTCTCTCTCTCTCTCTTTCTTAAAACAAATTAGAGTTTATTGAGTTCTAGGTAGGATAAGGTAAATATTCTAAAAATGTTCACATAAATAAAAGAAATGTGTAGAAAGAACAACTCATGATAAAAATAAGGAAAATATCCACAGAATGTATGGATCAATAACTACAAACTTTGTAAAAACGAGAATAAATGAATGAACAGTATTCAGTTTAGCACAGAACAAATCACTGTTAACGAAGGGCCAAAATAGGGCGGACCCGTAAATAGAGGCATTTACGCGCATTCTGCAGGGAAACAGAGCATCTCCTTCCAGTAATAACATCCGGCCTCCTAATAAAGATTCCTCTGAATCTACGAAACTATTTAAAACCTTAATTTAAAAGACTGATATTGAACAATTTATTCAGAACAAACCGCGGGGAGCTGTCCAAAGCTACAATCCTCGATTGTCTTCACAGCAGGACTGCCTTCTACCGCTCCCAAGCGCCAAACGTCCTTAATTTTCTTCGCCAGCCAGAATACTCCGTTCCCACAGTTTTCTCTCGCAGAGGAAATGAGCCAACGAGGCGAAACGGAAAAATTGAGGGTTTCTTTTTCCACAAAGTGATATCCTTTTTTCCTCCTCTGTATGTTAAGCTCACTCTTTCGGATCTCAGCTTCTTTTTTGCGCAGTTTGTGTCTGCCTTCAGTACCATAGTCCCACTGCACGAGAGGCAGTAGGAAAAGGTAGAAAATTTTCCGATTAGGATTCAACTAAGAGCAATCCCAGACCGGGTTGGACCGAGGGGGGGGGGGGGGCGAGATAGAGAAAAGGTCAATTTTGCCCGATCCACCGATATCCGAGCGAGTCCTGCAGTAGACGTGTGTGCTGGGGGATAAAATCAATAAACACATAAAGCGGGCAACAATAGATCTCGTCTTTCCGGCTTTGCCCACCGGTTTTTTTTTGGATCATGGGTTTGGGTATGATTCCAAGAAGGGCATCGGGATGTGGGTAAGAAAGAAAAGCGCAAATCTGACTGAAACCTACTGAGTGGAGAAATTTTTTTTCTGCCCCATCAGTAGAAACCTGCCGGCACAGTGATATTTTCCCATTTGCCTTCTTATGTATTGCTGTTTTTTCCCCCGGTAAGATCCGTTCTCTTCTCCGGATCACACTTGCTGCTGCTGCTGCTGCTGTTGATATATGAATGTGAAAGCGGCAGCGGAAACTTTTCCCATTTTATTTGCCCCATTCCTCCGGTCAAATTCCATCCTCTTTTGCGTACATTGTTCGACACACACAGTTATGGTTTGATTATATCACCATTCGTCCTGTTCTGTCCTGCCCGGTACTCGAAGAAAGGATCAATCCCCCCGCCAGCTAGCACTAGCAAGCTAAAACGAACAAGTCAGATTCTACGTATCATCTTTCATCATCCGACACACTCTCACTTTCCAAAGTCTAGGAAGGGGGATGTTTTACCCATGTCATCGAACAGTTCCTGCTAGGCCGGGGAAAATAAATTTTGGTCCATTATTATGATTATTTAATGCGCTACTGTTTTTATACGAGCGGCCTGGTACTGGGAGGGTTCAAAAAGAATGGGAGGATAATTGGTTTTTTGGAATTGCAAATCTCAAAATATTGGAAATTTTGGTAACTATTCAAAAAACGAAATAGCAGAACGGTAACGTCTTCAATATGCTTCAATACCCACCCATACCAAGCTGAACTAATCGGTCGTGTATCGGTGACTATATCAAAGACGACAGAACCGTAGGAAAGTTGCCGGAAAAGACAAACACAGTTGGGGGACACCAGAGCAACATGTTCTGCCAAGTGACACCGAACGACCAACCGACCGAGAACCGACCCGAGACAAGCGCTACAAATAGTCTCTGGTTGGGCGTACGGTGCTTGGGCATGGGCTGGGCCATAAGGCATAAGCAATACATAACAACACTTACTGCCATCCCGGCTCCAAAGGGGGTGAACGACGTGAACCAAGGAAGGATAATAAATTTTCCCTTACTTCCTGTTGTATTATTCAAAATGTTTCAGTTTCTGTTCACATCTTTGGCTTACTTGGAGAGCGGGGCTTTGATTGTTGCTGTAACCGAACCAATACACGAACAAGATTTTTGCTCAATTTTACAAACAAGGAACTCAAATTAAGTATCCTTTCCTTTGACATGTCATTCGATAGAACTGAACCCTTACAATTAATTCTCCCTCTCGCTGAACAACAACCCCCGACAACACTTGGCACCTTTGCCACCACTTAGTGGCCTTCCGTCACCGACCGTGCAGCCAGCCAGCCAACCGTCCTACCCACTCGTTTCGTCACATTACAATTCCCCGTGGGCACTCCCTGCCACCCTTACAATAAACTATTCCGATGCACATTCCTAGTATATAATGCCATTTTTCCACGTTTTTCCAGGCCTTTCATTCTCCGTTACTCACTTTACATATTTACCGAAGCGATAACTGAATCCGCATCTGACCTTTTTTTTCTGCTGCCACTGCCTTTCTCAACCCCCCACCCAACCTGCCCTCGCCGTCTCCTCGGTTTAATTCTTGCTCAATTCTACAAGCAAAAGTTTTCCATCCTTGCTTAACTTGTTCGCTCGTTCAGCGTGGTTCTTCCTTTTTTTTCGAAGCGAGCTTGCTATTAGTATAGCTAGTAGCTATACCTTTCTGTACACCCGAACATCGAGGGGTCCCATGATTGTATCGTAAGGTTAACATATTAAATCGGTAAATCTATTTCAAATTCCCGATTTTCTAACTTGATCGCCACTCTACAACCGGTTTCGGCCGATACCATCCAGTAGCCCCTCGGCGAAAAACTTTCTTCACTATTATTTCCGCCACTAGCATGATCCTGAATGTCGCCTTCCTTCCTTCCTTCCTATGCCAGTATTACGGATGCTCACACCAGCAATCAGTTCGCCGGTGCTGCTGAGCGCACAACTTTCTTCCGAGCAATTTTTACTTAAACTTCCAGCTTCTTAACCTTTTGCCAACCACCACCACCTTGGCGGTGCGCTAAGGTTGGTGGTGGAACAACCTATTTGAATTCAACCCACAGCACAGCATCCTCCCCCCAGGAGACGCGGCAAGATCACGCCCGTCACACGTTTTGGGACTGGGTTAGGACGAAGAGGTCGCCTCATGAATATGTATGGAAAAATGTATTTTTATCACATATTTTCACATTTTTCTATCCGCTTGTTAAGCGTTTCGGTTTGGGCTTCAGCTTCAAGCAGCCATTGGGAACAGCTTTGGTTGCGATTTGCCATTTTTTTTTGGTGGCAGTATGACGTTGTCATAGATTTTGAATGGGGTGGTTTTTCAGAGAAAAATCCTGTAATCGTCACGTAACAGAGTGAGTTTTGACAAATATCTACAGAAAGTACAGAACTGATACACCGTTTCGATGAGGAATCATAGCATCCATAAAGGATGGTCCTTAACACAAGCCACCAGGTAGCTCCATTTCTTTCAATCAAAGGAGTCCATGCTGCGAAACTCTTCTGTACTATTAACCACCAAGTTGACCTTTTCTAGCCCCATTTTCCAATCCAATTTCATTTCCAGCGCTTTTCATTCCGTTCATATAAAATTCTCCGCCAGCTTTTTGTTTACTCAAACACGACAAGAAACATGAACTGAACATACAACCACCTAGTATAACTTTCTCATTCCTACCACCAACAGAGATACAAGTCTCCATTCTTTTTCCTCATCCTTGTCGCCAGAAGTGGATGTCCCCTCTCATCCACCCTTTACCGGCGGGTGGCGTGGCGATCCTGAAAGAAGACGGGAATACCACCGACCCAGCAGACATGGGGCCGGACGGTTCGGTTCAATGCAGTCCAAGAGCCTGACCATGTGCACCAGTAGTTTCTGTGTCATCGCTTCTCTCGCCGAGCCCTGCTCAGAATTGTTATTATACATATTGCCATTGTTTCTATTATTGTTGGCTCTGTTACGGATTCTCCATTTCAAATCACCCGCAATAGAATTGGGGGAAGGTCCTCTGCTTTATCCTGTGGCTGAAATGAATACACAGAACGGTATACTGATGTTACATCTAGAGTAATTTTCATCTCCCGTAGTTTCCAATCGTATCGCTGGAGTAGTTGTTGAAAGTTTTGCAGTGACTCCTAAAAACCGTCCAAAACTAACTCAATTTCTAGCTCGAGCAGTAATTTTAACATAACCTCGAATTATCACATTGACTGGCAAGTACAATTATTACTATCCGAAAACGGTTTTGAAGAAACTTGAATCTTTTAAACCTACACCTAACAGTAGGCTATGAAATGTTTAATCACAAAGGAAACTCTCACATTAGCTACAATTTAGGCAGGAATACCTAGGCGTTCTGAAAATAAGAGTAATTTTCCTCGCCGAACTACTTCTCTTTAAACGCATTGAAAACTCTGTCTGCCCACAAGCTGCCGCCAGCCTGCTTCGGAAAGAATAAGCTTAGTTCACCTGAAACGCGACGACACGGTACGAGGAGCGGCGGGACACTCAAACATACCGACCAGTTCAATGTTTATGTACGAGTGGGTGCAGAAGAAAATCAAAAGAAGCACTTTCTTTCTTGTGTGTCTTATCCTTTTACGATTCGGTTTTTGGCTTCTTTGCTTGTCAGCTTGAGGCTACAGTAGCATAAAGGTTACGGGGACAATGAACGACGGTTGAAGCATCGGGCGGATGGTAGAGGGCATTGTACCGTGGGACGACATGTCAATCAAATTTATTGGGTATCCGAAAAAGATCATTGTTAATTCCATCTTATATAAATAATGTATAAATATGACAAACTATGCAACAATGTGGAATGTTTTTGTGGGTTAGATGATAATATAAAAACTTGTGCCTACTATCCCACAACCTTATAGAGATTGTCTTTTCTGATACCCCATTTTTCAAAAAAAGCAATTACACAAATAAAATTCAAAATATTTTGAACAAGCATGTTGAACGTTGATGCTCGGTGTTATTGCTTAGAGTCATTTTATATCATAAAATTTTTCATTTCAAATACAAATCAGTCTACTTTCTACCTTCGTCCGAGTCAGATCTACAATCGAGCCAAACCAAGCCTGCCGATCTAGTGTGCATTGTCTCGAGAAGAAAGAAAACATTATATATACGCGAACGGAGGTCTTAGTGGAATGTACGTAATGTTTCAAAGATTTTCTTCCATTTAATTCCACTATGTTTCACTATGTGGAATTAAATGGAAGAAAATCTTTGAAACATTAAGAAAACATTGCCAGCATGAGTGAAGTTGACATGAAAGCTCTGCTCCGATCACACGCTGCGGTCGTTGACTTTTAATTTTGATAAATTTGACCTTCTAAAGGTGAAAATGAAACTTGGGCTTTAGAATGTCGCCTATCTTCAGTATTATCATCTCTGCAATGCAGTATTGATCATTCAATACCTTAGCCCAAGCCGAATGTTTTGTTCTGCAGAACAACTTAAAGCACGTGATTAAAAATGAAAACGTTGGATTTAAGATTCTCGTGTATATAGAAAATGACTATGTAGAAATAGAGCTACATGACTTATCACCCTTTCTGAAAATGCATGTCGCAATACGGAAAGATAGAATCCGTAACACCTGATACTTGGAGAAATTTCTTCCCAATTGTTCGTAATGGTGTTCTAGTGATAAGGATGTAAGTCGAAAGACCCATTCTCTCCTACTTTACTATAAAACTTAAAACTCGCGGAACTACTATGTTAGGTACCCGTTGGAGGCAAACTCCCACGTACAGGTACTGTAATCACACAGCTCACCATGGGCAACCTTGCCCGGAAGATGCAGAGGTGAATACATCTCAACCGTTTGCCAACTCATCTACGGCAAATCAACCCAAAACGTATATTTTTTATACCAATAGCTAATTCACAAACGGTTGCCAAATTTATGGCAGCTATCCGGGCCATAATGACAACCGCAAAAACAGCATTCAGCACCCTTAAATCTACTGAAAGTAACATCTGCGAGGGAGTTAATAACACACGAGTTTACACTTGTCACCCGTAAGTACAAAATAACGTGTGATCGCGGGCATCAAAATAACGCGAGAAAATTAAATTAATCCCATGACGGAGTAGGCGAGCAAACAAACGTTTCCCCGCGAAAGTAGCGTGCACGAAGTCCAACGTATGCTCAAAGATCCACGGCTTCGTTCAGCAACTGCTATGAGTCGTGTCAAGTAAACGAATTGAAAAAAAATCCAATACGAACCTGCCCACTCACACATAAGAGTGCGTATTCCGACCGCATATTCGATACCGTGTTATTTATGACATTAGTTAGTCATAGTCATATTCAGAACATAAAAAATGACATTTTGTGTGCTTAAAATGTGCTTTAGGATCTTGAAAAAAATTGTCAAAATGTGTATTAGTGTTACAAATATATAAATATAAATGTTCAATTTTTCAATGCTGCCAAAACCCTCCCCTGGGTTGATGGGTCTGACAGTATCGCAACATCATCAAGCATATCTATGGATCAGTTTTAAAAAACAGGAAATGATTGCTTTGAGACGGTTATTGCAGTACGCCTCGTTAGTGGTGCATCGGGCAGACCGAGAGGGCATATGGGCTGTTTTGTTTTGTGTTTTTCCATTCTCTGCACCTGTCGAAACTAACGATGAACCACTAGCCTGTGCATGCTGGTGTGGCAGGGTCGACGTAGATTGACTTGCTGTGGGCCATGTTTGCAAAAATTGTTCCACAGCTTAATACACTGAAGTTTTTTTTATGCGGGGGATACGTACCGCATAAAAAAAAATCCGCATAAAAAAAACCGCATAACTTTGAAAATCCGCATAAAAAAACCGCATAACTTTGAAAATCCGCATAAAAAAAACCGCATAACTTTGAAAATCCGCATAAAACAAAACCGCATAACTTTGAAAATCCGCATAAAAAACTGCATGATTTTGAAAATCCGCATAAAAAACACATAAGGTGTGAAATATTCATTATTAAGAGCCATAGTACTCAAGGAAGAGCAAGGATTTGAAGTAAGAAAGTTTAGAGAAAAGCGTGGAGTAGGGTATCATGAGCAAGCTTAGAGTTTCATGGCTACTTAACTCTTTTTCTTCTGCAACGCAGGAGTCAGGATCTTTTGGCATTAAATGCGAATCACCTGAGTCTGCGACATGTCCAGACAAGCGCAAAGTCACTTAATGACTTATGCTATCGGAACCGTGACTCTCTGGAATCGCAAGACTGACCTCGGCACCTAACCGACCAGCATCGAGATAACGATTTCGAGAGAAATTTCAACGTCGGGAAATTTCTCCGTCGGAGTAGACTAGGCCCACCGCCGGGGACTAGTTCGAATAGATCGGGAAGTAGCTCCGGCAGATGCTCATCGGGACGCCTGTCACCTGGAAGTTACCTTCCACCCAGAATCGTAGGACCGACCTCGGCATCTGCCCGGGTTGTATCGGTTTCGGAAGATCTTCCACTGCCGGGGAACTCTTCGTCGGAGTAGGAAAGATCCACCGCCGGGGACTATTCCGAGTAGTCCGTAGTGAATCGCCGGCTTGAATCATCGGGGCACCAGTGAACTGGACGCAATCCTACACCGGGAATCGCTGGACTGACCTCGGCATTTTGCCGGACTGCATCTAAGGAAGAATAACGCGTCCGTCAACGGTAGCGTGAGACATTCTTTCGTCGGGGAACTCTCCACCGTCAGGGACTACGCCGAGTAGCACCGAACACGACAAACCACCAGGTTCGTCGGGGCACCAGTGAACCGGAAGCCACCCCCCAACCGGAATCACCGGATCGGCCACGGCATCCAACTGGTCAACGTAGAGAGGAGGGCATGTAGGATATAATGCCGTGCAGGACTGATATGGCGGTTATTAGACAAGCGAAATCTAGCACGACCAGCTAGACCTGGAATCAAGTGACGTGCATTAGCACGCCTCCCCCCGAAGTAGTCATGTTAAATGGAATTCGGGGGATCAGGCAAATGTCGGACTTTTTGGTGGAGTTTAGAGGAATAGGGTTCAGAGTTATCTTCTCTGTTCAGAGTCCCTGACTCTGGCACACGATGGACGAAATCGGTAGTATGGTCTAACTACTGAACGTGTGCCGGGTCGGCGTAAAAGTTTTATCACCAAGTAAAAAAAAATACACGCTCAGAGACTTTTTTCCGATCTCGCCGAATTGAGTCGAATGATATAAGAGATTCGGCTCTGTGGGCCTCCGACCGATTGCATAAGTTTTATTATGAGAAAGGTAAAAATGTATTCAGTCATTTTCTGTTTTTATTTTCACTGCATCAAGAATGCTTCTCATATCCTTAACCCAAAGACTAGTAATTTATAACCTAAAATAAAAATATGAACATTTTATGTCTTTTGTTTAAGCATGTGCATTCATGAGGATCTATCTTTCGATAAAAGTCGCTTCAGGTGATGCCCTAGAAATTAAAAGGAAACTGCATAAAAAGAATCGCATAACTTTGAAAATTCGCATAAAAAACTGCATAATTTTGAAAATCCGCATAAAAAAGTCGCATAAAAAAAATCCGCATAAAAAAACCGCATAAAAAAGACTTCAGTGTATCGGTGTTGGTGGAAACGACTCACAGTGGAGGTCACTGTGTGTCGATT
Organism: Topomyia yanbarensis; assembly: GCF_030247195.1. Classification (NCBI taxonomy): domain Eukaryota; kingdom Metazoa; phylum Arthropoda; class Insecta; order Diptera; family Culicidae; genus Topomyia; species Topomyia yanbarensis. The sequence continues at coordinate 2,742,990 of NC_080672.1, forward strand.
TATCAGTCGACTTCGTTATCGCGTACAGGCTCATTAATTAAAGAAATGGAAAAGCAGAAGTCTATTAGTAGTCGTTTTGTAATAATTATAGGTTTTAGTACTAGCGTGCAATGGTTATGTGCTAGTCGTATATCTATATAGCGTATAGCAGACGCGACAAACACGTTAACATACTAACGCTTGAGCTTCTCGTCCCTAGCAGCATAGGTTCATTTCTTCAGTTGAACCAATCAAAAAAATGACGCTCATGTCCATTAAACAACGCGTTTCATGGCGACATGATTGGGAACCCTAGTGATATGGGGAATCTCACTGTTTTCTAGCATTCGGCACGTCAACATACAAACGCTTAAGACCTTTGCGATCATCCACGCACACCAAAACCCGTGGTTTCGCAAACATGAAAACACAAAGTTTTAACACTAATAAACTTATAACAGCGGTCTCAAGTGGGAACCTACAAACGCCCATGTTCACGCAATAATGCATCGGTCAAGTCCGGAAATATCTACCTTCAGTCTTAGCATACTAGGTGCATGCTTTCAGTTGAACCACAAAAATTCATTAGGTAACACGTTCCATGGCAACTTTGTCACTCTCTTCTAGCATCTGAACCGTACACCGTACACGAAAATTAAGCATTAGATTCACGGTACGCGCGCGATCATCCGAGAACACACCCGAATATGTGAATGGTCACACGGTTATAAATCGAATACATACACGTTAGCACAGGCGACATACAAATGCCCAAGCGATCGAACACGTTAACGTACAAATGCTCGAGCCTTCGCGATAATACACGCGATCGTGAAGTTCCTACACCCGCACATAGCTGAGCCGTACAATGAATATCACATTCAGAATCACGTTCCGCTGTAATTGGCCTTAAGCAGTGTTTTAGTGAGTAACATTTCCCGTCTCGCTTGCATTTGTAGCGAGTGTTTCTGACGGGGAGCCCTTCCGAAACCCTGGCTCTACAGCTCCTGTGGGACAACTCGCAAAAAAATCAATGCCTCCGAAACACCTTTTATGTGAGCCCTGAATGCACCGAAAAATTTATGTGCCGAAACCACTTGTGTGAGCTGGCGGAAAATTTTTACATTATATTAAAATTACTTTCTCCAACGACGTACGTAGGATTTTATTCTCTTCCGTCAATAATTTTTATTCAATGAGCAATTTTGTTTCGATTTCAAAAACATTTTCATGTTTTTCTGTTCAAAAGTGTGCCAAGTCGTGAAAAATCAATATAGCAAACAAAAACTCAACGTACTTCTAAAGAATCTAAATGACTTTAGTTTTTGGTTCTAGGCCAAAGGTCACGTGAGATAGATTTCCGATCGCGGACACTTTCAAAAAAAAAACTCGCCAGCGGGAAAATACTGCACAGCCGCCATCTTGTGATTGAATCAATAGAAAACATTACTTTCTGTATCTCACATTTTCTATCATATATCGCATTCTACAGGAACTCGATTTATCCCTTCATTACTTTAAGAAAAATTTCCGCGATATGCCTGTTTGTCGCGCACTAAATAATCGAAATTGGTTATTCACCAAGAATTTTATTGATTTTCTTAAAACTGGTCAAAACTGTCAACCTTGGCAAAAAATCAAAACATAATTGTCACGACAAACCAGTGTGAACAATAAAGCATCGGTTGTTTTGTGAAAAACACACTTCGGTACAATAAAAAGACCGTTTATTTGTCCGATTAGTGCTCGCGAAGTGAAACATATATTGCCGGTACAACGTTACCTTCATCTAATTCCACCACCTACGTCATTCCGTATTGATAGCGTTGCTTTGTTATGCTTAACAACATGCCGCTGACAAGTATAATGTTAGAGTCGAAATCCTCGACTACATGATCTATCGCCGTATACTTACGATAAGTTCATTATAACCTTCATGTAAAAATAGATTCATGTGGATGACCAATCCAATTCAACAATACGAAGTCTCACTCTACGCTGCGTAGTATGACGAAAGCTTGTGAAAAATTCTGTGCAAATCCCAAGACAGAAACGAATACAGAGACAGTTAAAACTGCTCACAGTATTTCTGACCACCACTGTGCTGCACGTACTACCTTAAACGTCACATTTACAATGATACCAGTAAAACGTCACGTGCTCAGATCTCAGCTAGTCAAATGCGATTCGACAGAAAAATTGAAAGGTGCTCTAGCGCCAACAACATCCAATCAAGATCGTCCAATTATGAAAATCTGTATAACTTCTGCAGTAAAGAGGTTCTCAAAATAAAAAATTTTTCGTCTGGTAATGCCCCAACCGGATTTTGGAAATATAAGCAAGAACACCTTTAAATATTTTTTTCTTTTTCTTTCATTGAAAATTCCGACCGAACCAAGTGGCACAACTCACTGGAAAATATTGAGTTATTGACGGTTTTTCCCAAAGAATTCCCGCAATGTTTTTTTTCTCAAAAAAAGTTACTAAGAGACTGCATAAAATTATTCCAGTACACAATAGCTAGATCGATCTCTTTCATATAGAAAAATCGATAATGTCAATCATCGATCCTAAGAGATCGAATGAAAAAATATGCGAAAATTTTGTTTCGTGGACGAAAAAGAAATCGTACGATTAACGAAATATTCGTGCTCTATACAAACAGTTATTAAAATAACGAAACATTTCGCTTCAATCACAAAAAATAGTTTCGTTTTCAATGATAAATTTCGGGCAACTACACATTTAAAAAACATTTTTTTTTATTCGTGAAATGAACATTACTATGGCCTTTCAACACTCAGGTTTTCCCTTATAATTTATTTGACACGACTTAATGCGTTAGCACAACTGAGCCGTGGATCTTTCATGTTTTTACAAGAAGTAAAAATAGAAAAACTAAGTTGCTACATGTACATCGGGTATTGTTGACACAGGTTGCTACTACGTGTTGAGTTCTTTTTTCTTGGCGGTTATGCATTAGTTGAGTTACCCTCTGTAACTGGGGGCCAGTCCGTCTGCCTTCTCTCATGTTGTTATTCACGTCCATGTCGTCATCAGTACTGCTTTCATGCTGTTCATTGCCGAAAGTTCTAGTTTGTTTCTTGTTCCTATGGGTCGCTGTTGTAAATCCGTCTTCATCGGCATTTGTTTCTTTATTGGTGGTGTTGGTTGATGGTTTGGAGGTATTTGATGCAATCGTTGTTTCTTCATTTTAGGTTAAATCAATTGGTTTACTGGTACTTGGCACGATCATTATTGATTTATTGTTTGTTGCCACCCGATCCGCAGTCGTTAGTTTAATAACCGGTTGGGCTCTACACCGCCGCTGATCCAAAATGCGCCTGCGCACATGTCTAACTTAGATCAAGCGTGATGTCCCGAAAGAACAGTGTGTAGAGCATGGTTAAATGATTTAAAAGCCCCTGACGCTATGTGATGTGACAAACTTACTCGAACCTAACGTACTAGCAATGGAAGTTCATTACAGTGTCATTCGTGTCAGACGCTGCCAATAATCACATGTCGGGATCTTTAAGTGAAAAAATGGTTTATCGTGAGATTTAAAGAGAATCAAAAAAACTTATTGTATTGCTTTAAAGTTACTGTAAAATCGTGAAAACTCTCGATCCTTCAAGTTCGAAAATCTATATTAGCCCTCAAAAAGACAAAGAATCTCAGAGGCCCGACTAGTTGCAGTTCTTTAGCTTCAATAGACTTTTAATTTGAAATACAAATGACCAAGCGTTTTCGGGCTTTCGATTCTCTCACTGATAAAACGAAAAAAAAGGCTTTTGATTTCATTGGGTCTTATGAGTGCTTCTTCTTGAAGTCACAATTTTAGCTGTTTTTTTTTTAGGGATAAATGCCCGAAACATGATCCAAATATACAAACTTATGTTTTTAATTATTTTGTGGTAAAGCGATTCTTTCTAAATAGACAGTCATGTGTGCAAATAACGGGTGCTTAGCAAAAATTAAAAAAAAATCAACGACTTCAGTATGTTTTATTAAAAACATAATGTTTATTCTTTAAAAAACGTCAATGGGGGTGGGCGTAGCGTAGTTGGTAAATCGATTGCCTTGTACGCAGCGCACCTGGGTTCGAGTCCCGACCCCGCACATAGGGGTAGAAAAAAAAACCCTCTCGCAGGTTGATGGGATTGACGGTATTGTAAACATCATCAAGCCACAATATATTCAATAGAGTTATCTAAATATAAGGACCTTCGCTCTTTTTAGTTTTTATTTGCACCAAGTTCTACTACTAGAGGTTAATTAGTTCTCATGTTAATAATCCACCAAACATTATGACTACTGAGGATTTGATTTATATAAGAAGCCCGCTTCAAGATGTTGATTACAATACGCCTCGATAGTGGTGTGTCGAGGAGGCCGGGAGGGCTGATATGAGCCTTTTGTTTGTTCTATACCTTTCCTCTATTCACCAGCTCATAACCAACAATCAACCAGTAACAAATAGATAATTGAGAAAGGATGTGCTATGTGTGGTGATTGGCTATTCAAGTATTAGTAGTGTTTGAAGTACTAATGTATGTCTCTTGTGATGATCATAATTTCAGCTGTATCTTGTACCTATCTAATCTATTACGTCTCTCATATATTGTCTTTTATTTCTTCTTTTCGAGTAGTATACTGCCATTCTACACCCGCCTTCAGCTGAATCAACAACGATGGTGATAGTGAACGTCTTAACACTCACACATTCTCAAACGCGGTCTCAGCGGGAACCTACAAAAATCCCATTGTGCACGCGATTACGAATCGGTCACGTCCGAAAGTCTATCCTTGATCCTAGAAGCCTAGGTCCATGCCTTCAGCTGGACCAATTAAGAAAATACGCCCATACCTATTAGACAACACGTCTCATGGCAACATGACCGGGAACCCTATCGATATAAACGATCCCACTCTCTGCCAGAATTCAAACCGCGCACTGAAAATTTAATATCAGACTCACGGTTCGCGCAACCATTCAAGAACACACGTTACAAAATCACGTCAGCGCACAAACGTTAGAGCCCCTCGCGATTTTCCAAGCAACCTACGAACTCGCAAACATGATTACACCCCGGTGATAAGGTGAAAATCTCAGCACTCATAAACTTACCAACACGATCTCAAGTGTCAACCTACAAACTCCCGCGCTCGCGCCATCATGAATCGGGATCGTCCGGAAGTATCTATCCTCGGTACAAACAATCTAGGTCCTTGTTAACTATTAAAAAAATAATAAAATTGAAAAATAACTACCATATCCACTAGACAAAACGTTCCATGGCGACATGACCGGAAACTCTAGTGATATGGGGTAACTCTCTCCCTGTCAGAATGTGATCCGTACACCGAAAACTAAAGATCAGAATGACGGTCCGCGAATATATAAATCGCCGCAGGGTTTCAAAATCGAATTTATACACGCGAAGTCACACGCGAGCACACGGGACAAACACGTCAACATACGAACGCTTAAGCCCTTCGCGATCATCTACGCACACCTATGCCTGCGATCGCGTAAACTTGATAACACTGCGGCAATTGTGTGAACGTTTTAGTACTTACGAAGTTACAAACGCGATCTCAAACGCCAACCCGCAAATGCGCGATCATGAATCGGTCACGTCCGGAAATCTTTAACCTTTATTCTAGCAATTTAGGTCCATACATTCAGTTGGACCAATCAAAAAAAAATAAAGCTCATATCCACTAGACCACGCGTTCTACGACATGATTGGGATCTCTAATGATATGGAAGAACCCACTTCCTTCTGGAATCTGAACCGTACACAAAAATTAAGTATCAGATTCACGGTCCGCGCGCGATCATTCTAGAACACACGCGAATATGCAAAGGCACACGGTTATGAAATAGAATTTATGCACGCGAAGTTACACGTTAGCACACGCGACATACAAACGCACACGCGATCGAGCACATTAACGTACAAATATTCGAGCCCTTCGCGATGATACACGCGATTCCGAGTCCCTACGCCCGCACATGCCTGAACCGTACAAAGAATATCACATTCAGAATCACGGCCCGCTACAATTGGCCTATTGCAGTGTTTTATTGGGCGACATTGCCTGTCTCGTCTGCAAATTGTAGTATGTGATTCTGACGGGGAGCCCTTCCGAGAACCTAGCTCTACAGCTCCAGTAGGACAACCCTCGAAAAAAAAAAAAAAAAATGTTTATTCTTTAAAAAACGTCAATGAATATTGGAGAACGGGCTCTGGTCGGCGGTACGACGCAACTTAGTCGCGATGCTTTCACAAAAGCGTTTCGTAAAACCGTACAACACGCTCGCGGAGTGCTTGCTGTTTCAACGCCATCTTCGATTGAACGGCCAGCACCCGAGCGAAAAGAAATATGCCACCCATTTCAATGCAGTCCAGAGAGCAATTCTATTGGAAAGAAAAATTACGCTCTTTACTTTAATTAGAGAAAGGTATTGAAATCATTATCATTTTTTATTGAACACCCGTTAGAATTGAAATTAGACGGAATTCAGACATGGCTCGTTCAAATCTGCTGTCTTGCACATTAGCAGACGGTTACGGAAACCAACTAATACTTCCTTTCCCGTTTCCGTTATTCTTTCTCAAACCGCTTACCGTTGAATATTTTACAATTCAAAATTCTATGTTATCATACAATTGGGGTTCATTTTAATGCGAGAATGTGAACTGATTCTTTCTAGTTCACAGTAGCGGTCAACTTATTAATACACCAAAGAGTTGAAACAACAAACCAGTGAAATTTTCATCAATATGAACCGATCAACGCTCACGGAGTTGATCCTTCCAACCTAAAACTGGTTAACCTTTCACAAAGTCGGGAGATCCTTTACCACCAACGGATAAACGCCTTCTCTAGAGCTTACCCCGATAGCAAATTTTCGCCTACCCCCGCCACGTTGTTGTGCAGTCTACCATCTAGCGATACAACTGCTTTACAATTTTGACATCCAGAACGAACCAAAGGCATCTAGCACAACTCGTTGTGAAGTTTCCCAAACTACTCTAACCAGCCTCACGGCTGCTGCTGCTGCTGCTGCTACTGCAAAAGCAAAACAGCAGCAACATTGCCAACCAAGGATCACACAATTTTCAAATATAAAACCATGTTTATATAGTAGAGCTTTACATAGCAAAACCAAACGAACTTTTGCCTTCCTTCCGTCCCTCTGCCTATGTGCGCACGTCGGAGCAACACTGCTGTGCAGTCTGCCTCCGTGGCATACATACTTCTACAAACGGCAGAGCGCTCTACCATCCCGTCCCATCCCTGGAGCGCGGATTCCTGGCTTCTGGGATGAAGCAGGTTGAATGGCAACGGCTACCAGTCAAAGCTAGTTTGAACTCGCATCTTCCTCTTGGTTAACTTTCAACTTTCTCGAGAGTCTCGACCTGGTTAGAGTTTTGGCGGAGGTGTGGGGAAGGGTTGGGAAAATGAGATTTTTCGCTAGGGTGGTTCGTGGATAACTAAACACCCTACGAAGGAAAATCTTTCCTGGGTCATGTTTGGTATTATACATTATGATCGTTGGCCGAGAAAATATCATACAACCACCCTAAGCAATTTATGTACGCTTGCAAACCGCACAAGGTGTAGGTGCTGAAGGATTTTCCGAACATCATCCTCATCCTTCGTTCACTCCATCAGAGAATTGGGATTAAAAGAGGTTCCGACATTTATAGCATTCGATAAAGTTGATGAAGATGAAACTTGTTCCTGCCTTCTCCGGGCATCCTTCCCCGTTTTGCCTTCCAGGTAGGATACGATATAGGCACGATACAATGGCTGTTGTTGTTGTTGTTTTTGCTGTCCACCTTTCAACCACCCACCGTTTTCCCCCCACACTCCTAAGGCTATGTTTTGAGATTTCTAGGAAAATTTACAATATGATTGCTGCCTACCTACCTTCGGGGCACCGAGTTCTGACAGTTTCGGAAGACACCGAAAGGCCAACCGGATAAGTGCCATCTCGCATCCAGAACAGATTTTCCTGTGCGATATCGGAAAATCTTCGGCAGAGAGAGAGGGAGGGTGTCTGATGGTACCAGAAACTGGGTGAAGTGTTTAAATTAAATTCCATGGAGGCGCATTGTGCTTTTCCGAATGGATCCATATTCCGACTAGAGCTCCTTCTACCGCGTTTCCCTGTCGAGTAAAGTTAGTTAGTTGGAGGGTGGGGGTAGGAGAAATTTTCACAGATTATATCATGTTAAACGATGGGGAGGGCGGAAGAAGCAGACACTAGCAAAGTTGATCGTTTGGTGAGAAGCTTGGAGCCTTTCGGAAGGCTCCACTCGGTTGCTATTTAAATGTTAATGTTGTTTAGGAGAAGCTGTGTGACATTTAGATTTTTGCCGGTGGTAATTCCACTGAAAATCCGGCAGATGTTTGTGACAATTGGGGTGGGACGAAGAATATATTCTGTTTGTTTTCCTCTTCGTTATGCGTTAGAGACCCAGCATATGTTTGAACGTTTCAGTAGCACTTTTAACTTTTGAGTTATGTGCTTTTTCACAGATAGTTTTGAATAGAAGTTTTCAGGCGCATATCACCTACTTCTCCCCGATCCTTGATGTAATTAAAGCTTACTTTAGCATACGCCCAGCTAGCTCCAAACCAAGCCCCGAAAGTAGCAAGTCCAACAAGCGAAACTTACTCAACAAAAAGGAACGAAAATGCCAAGAAAGCAAAGCCATCAACATTTTCCCCATCATAGTCCTAAAACGAGAAAAGTTTGTACATCTTCCTACCTTTCATCGGTCCCGTGCCTTTTCCCAGGATGAAAGATGGAAAACTTTTGCTTACTTCCCCCCTCCACCCTCTCTCTTTCTCTACCTCACCCACTTTATTCGCCATCCAACACTGCCAAATGCCACGACAATCCGATTGCAGCAAAACGGTAGCGCAAAACAACCGATGGAAGAAGTTTCTTCGTTTTCACCCGCCCTGACAACCTTCCCCACACACCACACCTCTCTAGGAATTGGGACGTTCTCAGGCTTCCATCAGGTGTGCCACGATTTCTGCCTTCCACTGTTGCTTCCTACCGATCAAGACGAGTTTTTAAGCCGAAACCAGACTACCGTCTTCTACCATCCAACGTGCACACACCGGCAAGGCAGGCAGGCAGGCAGGTCGGTCGAGCAGAGAATAGATGAGTAGATGAGAGGAAAAGTAGCAATTTTCCTACGAATTTGCTTTCGCTAGCTGTAAGCAGTGAAAGAAGCACGGCCACAATTCTGGGAAAGCTATTTTCTGTCCGCCGGGTGAATTGGGCGAATTTGCTTCCAGGTGAAATGGATGTGCTGCCAAGTTAGGCGATACTCAGCTGGAAAATGTTTTGGGGCGGGGCAAACAGTGCCGAGGTGTGATATTGTTCCGTTTTGTTGAGTTGGTAAAGTGAGGAAGTGTACAGTGATATATGGTGTTAGAGTATTCTGTCTAATGGTTGTTCATTGTGTCAGGTGGATATTTCCATAACTATTCTTAATTTGCAGTAAAATAAGATATATTTCCATCTTTTCAATGAATCAAATTTTAACGTGAATTAAAATTGATGTACCCTAAAGTAAAAGATCGATCCAAACTCCAATAATTGAGATAACCATACTTCTTTGATCTTATGCTAATGAATTGATCTTGTTTTTGTAAGTCAAAAGGTACCAGCCTTATACTGTGACAGACAGTCGTTTCAAAATTATATTATTTTATGTATTTATGCTCCATATTTTCCAATAGTGCCAATGCACACTGAGTCACAGATTGGATCTAGCAAGACAAAATTAATAGCTCGTTGAGCTTACGTTCTAGTTTTCCTTCTTTATTTCATGAGCTGTCCTTTTCAATTTTCAAAACACTGTGATTGCAGTATTTGCCCGGCTTGCTCACAGCAAGAAAGAAGTGATAGCCATATCAGAAAAATATCCAGCCAATGATTAGCCAAACGCCATTAGGTACTAATGTCCCACACTAAAAATTTCAGTGTGTCGATATAGAAGATCATGTTCCACAACAAAGATAAACTCAAGTTGCGTCGTATCTATGACACATGACAAACATATGAAACCAATTTTACAGCTGCCAAATAACAATGTTTTATAGTTCAGTAAATAGTGAAAGAATAATTTGTCGGAAGTGGCGGCCCCTCGGAAGCAAACCAACAGTATTAGTCTAAGTTAAAAAAGTGCACGCTTCATTAAAAACTAATAACTTTTTTAAATATTCTACCAGGCGTTTCTATACTACCAGGCGTTCGGTTCTTCAACCAAAAGATAAGAGTTCGTCTTCGCTTTCTTGTCAGCAAACCAGAGCTATATTTGCTTCCCGGGACATCACTCGGGACATGTGGCTTTAGGTGTTCACATATGCCGTGTGAACTGTTTGGAATTTTTTGTGTCTAACTAGTGCTAATTTGGGTACTAGTTTTATATACATCGTCTAACTAGACACCCAGATGGTGCTAGTTACTGACGAGATGAATTCGAAACACAAAAAAGCAAAACTTAATTCTTTTAAATACTGTTTTCAGTTCCAACCGCTCCATTCATCACTCTCTTTGGTCCATTCAGCCTTGTGTCCTTCGGCCTTAGAGCCATTCGTCCAAATGACTTTTCAACGTTATGACCATTATGACCGCTTCGACCGAATGTCTTTCGGCCTAACGGTATTCGGTCAAAGCACATTCGGCCTAATGACCCAGCACCCACACCAGTCAAAATAATGGATAACGGAACCTTGACCCTAATATTGAAATTTCGAGCGAGGATCTAACCTGAAATTTTCCTATTCTGGCAGTGGCGGATCCAAGAGGAGGGTCTTGGGGGTCCGGACCACCTCCGAAACTGAGAATTTTAAAATTAGTTTCCATTTTAATTTGTTTTAAACTCAAAATCATTTCAGACCAGATTCGACCACCAAAACTGATTTTTATTAAATAAGGTCATTACTTATTACGAATTGTACAGTGAATATTTCAAAATCGAACTATCTGACCCCCTCCGAAATTTTTTTTCTGGATCCGCTCCTGTAATTCTGGTATCGGTCTGCTATATTTTACCGACGGGAAAGGCTTTTTAAAAAAAAAAATGAGTGGGTGAATTCACAGTTATTCCACAATCCCCAACCCCTTTTCTGAATGTGCCACCTTTATTCGATTGTTCATTCAATAATAACTCGACGAGACACTCATCCCGATCATAATCGGCGACGGGAAACATTTCTTCCTTATACGGGTGAGCTTATGCAACTTTTACGCTTCGATTCATGGCAAAACCTTTTTTTTCTGTCTCCGAGAGGCTCTTTCGTGTTATTCACGTTTTTTCTCGGCTGCATCTGGTTCAATATGCCGTACGCTGTTCTGGCGTGTAGCCACTGCAAGCGTTCGGCTCTTAACCTTGGGTTTTGTCGGAATTTCAGGTCGAACCAGACGTAACGATAATGACGTACCTTTGTGGTTATTTTATTTTTTTTTCTCCACATTCTCCTTTTGCGGATGGTCCCATCATGCTTGCCTCACGATATATGATTGATAATTGCGAGGCTAAGTTATAGGATGGTTACATGTGGCAAAATCATTGTTTTGAGCAATATAAAATACCCATATCCCCTTACTTTTTTTGAAAGCATATTAATTTATCTAGTCTTTTTAAAAAAAAATATTGTGATTATTTTGTTGATACAATGAAAGACGATTTTTCGTTTTTTTTGTTCAAATACCAAATCCTTTTTCAACAAAATGATTTGATTTTGTTGAAAAAGGATGGGTCAAGGATAATTTTATATGCCTTAAGACCGTTTTCAAATTTTTCATGCGCAAAAAACGTATACAAATTCATATTTTTTTGCATCTTCGAAAAGCCAAAAGGAAGCGAAGAAGGGGTTTTCTTATGCAAATTGTTATGCAAGATTGAAGTGTTGTACTATGCAAAAAACTCAATCCATTTTGTTTTTCCGTTTTTGGAAAAATAAACCCAGGTAATTATAAGCATTGCACAATATTGGCTATAAATTCGCACATATATTGCATAAAAAACGGATTTAAGCATTTACAATTCAACCAAGTTCCATATTAGCATTGTAAATGCATAAAGGTACTTCTTCCCGAAATATAGGCTCCTTATACATATATAAAACTGATATAACGCATACATGCTTCAAGGATCCTTAAATTATGTATATTTAAATATGCAATTAGTGGTACTATAGAGCTAATACGATGACAACACAATGCCAATATAATGCTGTAAAATATTGAATTATTGTTTTACTTAAAACTGTTCTTTATCAAACAATTAAGAAGGTATGGTGTATACACACTAGACCGGCAACAATTTTAATTATTTTCGGAACACTGTTTAATCAAACGGTAATTGGCTTCACATACCACTTGTCAAATATGAGCTTTTTTCGATAACTCTAGTCCCTCTCGAGATTTTTCAAGCGTGTATGTGAAAATATATGAAACATAGGCAATAGAAACATTAAATTCAGTACAAAATGCCAGGATCATCTTGTGCATTTCAAAATCAGCAGATATATATCTTAAGGTGTAGGCATCAACATTGCTGAAGACTGACAATCGATCCGATTTTGCAGTAAAAAGATATTCTCATTTAAGATTATATGTTGCCTCTCTTCAAAGTTAAATAACTTTTTAGGGAAACCTCCAATCAGTATGCGATCTTCAACAAAGCTGTTCGTTATAAAATAAGCTACGTGACCGTAAGTTTTGACGTATGTAGAGTTGCTGTGATTTTTTTTGTTTTAATTTTATATTTCCGAATTTCCATATATATTATTATAAAAACTTTAAACCTCTTATGAGTGAATTAGAGCTATCGGAAAAAGCTCATATTTTGCATATGATTACCATTACCAATTACTATTCGAATCAGCAGTGTTCCGAAAAAAAGTGAATATATCGCACGTATCCAATTGTTACGTGAATATATTCGTGCGGGGATTATCATACATGAAGGCGATCTCACAGTGTACGTGTAAGACCAGGCATTCTTGAAATGAGTCGTTGGATGTGTGATAGAGCTATCACCTTTCATCTCCTGGGCTAAAAACGGTTTGCATCTTTAGATAAAACCAATTTGTCATTGAAAATCTGTAACCAATTTTCACATAAAAGCACTGCCGGTCAGTGGGAGGTGGATTGTGCGCATACAAAACAAAACAATCAAATTTCGATTTTGATTATTTGTATGCCAAATTCTATATACCATTCGGAAGGTGTTACAAATAGCTAACTTTCCACCACAGAACATATATAGATTCAAACTGAAACGTTTTGGACATTTGTTTGTCATGAACTGGGATTCAGTCAATACGGCTGTTGACAAGAAATACGTCTATTGTTCGGCACATTGTCCGCATGATGAGCCTTCTCATGTTTTAATATGGTTGTGACAGACTAAGGCAGAAATGGGCTTCTGCTCATTATCAGCAGTGACTTAAAAGTCCATCACATAATATAAGGCTGATCAAATATCAATTCAAAGAGCTCTGAATTCATGACATACTTAAACAGTATGGATCTGCTTAAGATTAATGCAGAAAATCACCCAATATTTTCACGATCTGATAATGCAGAGGTGTTAGATGTGACTCTCTGCTGTGACAATACACCAACTTTTATCATTTAAACATTTCCTTAGATATCCTCACATATCGTAATCCAAAATCTACGAACGGGGACCTCTACGAAGAGGGCTTGGCGACTAGGTTTCATATGTACCTTTCAACGATTAAATCGCCAAGTGACCTGGATGAGATCGTGAATAAAACTTACTCGTAGTAGCAGCATACCAAGAGGCTTGTACGCTTGAAGTTATGCTAGACTCAAAAAACTATGTAGACGACAAGCAGTTGTAGGAAAAACATTATGTTTCTTATTTTCCCATGCAGTGATAATCGGATCCGTATACTGCCACCTACCTGTGAAAATAAGAGCCATTAGATTTTCACTATTTAAATTATCGAACAAGCCGATACAACCTTCAAGCATATTTTTTCCGGCAGCTAAACTCGCTAGATTTGGTTCAAAATTGAGGCAACGTTTTGTTCTGGACTTGTCTATACCAGTAGAAAATTGTGTCCTAGATGGCTGTTTTCAACAAAAACTTTCACGTTGGTTACAAGACTGAACTGTATAGGGAAATATTACGTTCCTATCTATACTGAAGTTGAAGAACGTTAGCAAGCCATCAGTTGTAATAATAGCGGACCGAATTACCTTCAGGCGTTATCAGCTGATGCAGAAAAGGCACGCAATAGTAGACACAATTATTTATTATACAAAAAATAGTTGTTTTTTTCACGCAAGAGGGCACAATATCTAATTTAAAATTAGTTTTCAGCGTTTCGGATTCTCCTCATCAGTTACTAGCACCATCTTGGCGCAAATTAGATGTTGAATTTAAGCTATTCTATTCTATTCTAACCCTTACACAGCCAGTATTGAAAAGCATCCTGGAAAACACTTCAGTTTTTCTGTAGTGTCTTTCTTGTCAACATTAATATTTGAAGCATATTATAATATATCGCAAATATTAAAACGGCCAGGCCTACTGTGCAGAGTTGGGTTTGAAGATGTTTCAATATTATACGGCAATTGAATTATTCATTTAATGAACAATTCAACCAATGAATCGTTTTGAAACTTGAATGAGGAAGAAACGAGGACAACCGTACCGACCGTTTCAGTTTAGAGGGGGTTAGAATAAAACGTTGGGAGTAACTATGCTAAGAAGGTTAATGTCACTCCTTTGGTCCTTTGCGATGGGACAAAGGTATTTACACCTTGCCCTGACTCATTGAGCCTAGGTTATAGCGCCTTTACTCGCTCTCCTCAAAACTAATGCTGACTTCGGTCTAATGCTGATTTCATCCCTGGATTCGAGTCGCCCGAGACTCGCTCTAATATTTATTAAAGCCATATAAAACGACAGTTCAGAGCGAACCTAGAGCGACTGAATCCAAAAATGAAATAAGCATGAGCATGCACGCGGTGTGTGATAAGTGTTTTATTTTTTACATAACCCCATTATTTTCCCTGCAATGGTATTCTGGAAATTGGTTGATACTGAACTCTTGCACTACGAGTGTCAACATTCTGGGGATTTCCTCAGTAGATTGATCCTTGTCCTTATGGGCGAATCTGAAGATTTGATTGCGACATGGTCGTTCCGGAGCACGTTTGTATGAAGCGGTTTTAATATAAATAACGATCTCCTAAGAAAGGCTCATGAATTTTTCAACGCATTTTTCTGAGTTTCCATAGATATTCCGTGATCTATTTACGTATTCTAACAGTACTGGCCTCACGTATAACACAAGAAAGAAGACATGTAACAATACTCGCCTATGACAAAAGTATTTTTCCTTTTTCGATTTTTTATATCCCAGCTTCTTTACAAACTTTACAAATTTTCACTTTTATCAATTAACAAAGACCGTTTTGAAGGCCAAAAATTAAACAGGAAAGCACTAAAATTTGCGTAGGACGTCGATATTTTCATTAGAAATTTCGGTAGCACGATTATTTCGTAGAAATATGACGGATGATAAACAGAAGGTTTACTACGATACTTTCAAAACTTCTAGAGCCAAATGAATCCTTAGCCATCAAAGCGCAACAATCCCACTCAATGCTCCGCCTTCATGCCACCGCATAAAATGAATCTAGTCGTTGACAGTAGAGATGAATTTGAAGAAACCTACACTACGTGGAATTGTGTAAGCCCAGTATGCTTTGTAGATTACAAACATGACATCAATTCCCGTATAAACTACTAGAGGAGCAACGTATGAAAAAAAAACTTCAACAAATCATACAACCGTGAAACAAATAAAATGAAACTGAAGATGCTAGATTCACACGCTAGGTTTTCCATTTACAATTACAACCTATAAAGGTTTGTGTGGCGTTCGGCTTTCCGAAACAAGCTAACATACAATATAAATATAAGTTAAAAAAAAATCTAATGAATTAGGACAACTTTAACAAGAATAAAAGGAAAGGTCTCACCCGATGGCCGTCCGATTAACCTTTTATGAATTACTTCAATCCTGAAAAATTCGTCAAATTCACAATCGTAGAAGATCTCCCGGTTAAATTAGAGAAGCATTCGTTTCTTTTTCAAACCGCAGAATTGATGAATTTCGAGTTCCAAAATCATGGTCATCCTAACATGATGTATGCGGTCGAATGACATCAATCCGGAATGTGCTTCGATTCCTGTGTTGCTTCAGTTGATAAATGCTAGCTAATATCGTGAATTGTGCATGTACGAGTGCTCAGAGTTGTCTTCTGGGGCTGTAATATATGCATTTTGTTGTACTTCTGGATTCACCGACACCAACAACGGAATCCGAACTTGCCCAATTCCAGGCGTTGAACTTTGTACTGTTTGATTCTCTTGTTGAACCATTTTTATCTACTTTACAGTTTACACTCAATAACGTGAGCAAATAACAGCTTTTAGATGTTGAATTTAAACTAGCGCCAAAACGCCTGGCACTACGCAAAAAAATGTCAAACCAAAAAACTGTTTCGGATTCCGCATTATCATGAGCAAACCAGAGCTTCTCTGCTTGTTTGTCACTCGGAACATGCTAGTTGCTTAGTTCATGCAAGACGTATGACTTGGATTTAGGATGGAGCGTTTAATTTTGGTGCTAGTTCAGATTTAACATCTAATTGGCACCAAAATGCTGCTAGTTTTAAAAAACGCGCAGAAACATCCAGCGAAGAAGCAGACGACAAAAACGACGCATCCACAAATGCAAAAAGCAAACAAAAAAATTGAAATCACGAAAAATTGCAGATGGGGAAATGCTATTATCATTCTGCTAGAACATTTTCTGATTGAAAAGGGGGAGGACACGAGCCCCTCCCTGGAGCCACCAGTGAGATTGGTGGATGGGCAAGGGTTTAACACAAGTTATTCGGTTGAATCATGTAGTTGTTTAAGCATAGTTGAGCATAATAACGAAATAATGTTTCACTTTGGTTGACTTTTAGGCACTATTTAAAAATATTGCTCAGTATGTCTGTTGTTATTTTTAGTGACCGTGCCAGCTCATGACACAAACACGGAGACAAAAACCCGGATCACATTCGCTGACGAATCCTTCAATAACAGTGATTAGTATAGGATCGTATTAATTTCCCAATTCCAGATGGCCTGCAATCCCTCCAGAGTAATCATCCGCTTTCGTCACGTACAAGGCAACAGTCACATTTTCACCAGTCGCCAAACGGAGAGTACATAAAAGAGCGCTCCTTATTTCGCATCCTCATGGTTTATATAGTTATAAATGTACATGCTGATAAAATCAGTAACCCAAAACCAGTCCACCTTCTTCTTCATCGTATCCTGGCTAGATGACGAGGTCGCTATCCATCGTCGCTATATTACTCTTCACGCTCCTTTGTGTCCTTTCTATATTCCAAACAACGAAAAAAAAAAATACAACGCCACGAAAGATCGCACATTGCTACACTGCTCTAGCGAACGAAACCGATTTCAGCTGCTTTATTTTCTTGTTGCGCTGCTGCTGCTACTGCTGCTATTGCTGTTGCTGTCGTCTCGACATATTTTCTAGACTACGGTCTTATGTACATACGTACAAAAGTTACACAGCGTTCAGGCCATGCCACAGCTCGTAAAGCACTGAGCCACTTGGTAGTGTGTATATTTCCGTACATAAGCAAAAAGCACCAGACATCATCGTCATCGTCGTCTTGTTTTGGGGCCAACCGGTCCAACCCACCCACCACCCACTTTTTTGCTTGCGGACGAGGAGTGCTTTACGATCCACATGCCGCCGTGTGGCACTCACTCTCACCCCAGCTGTGCCACTCACTTGTGCGACGATCATGGTACTCCCCATGGTTGCTGTGATGGTTTTTTTTTTTCAGAGTACATAAGGCGCACGAGGAATGCGAACACGACGGAGAACAAACAAACCGAGAAAATGATGGAAAGGAAAAAAAGCTACACGCTCCACTCGGTATATAACACAGAGCCTAGGCACCACGATCTGTGTGAACATGTGGAAAAAGCTTCCTTTTATAGCTATTGTGTCCTTTCCCGTTGTACAGTTTCGTGCCAGTGGGAATAAGCACTGTGAGTCCCGAATGCAATGATTGTGGTCAAAATGCATTCCGAAACATTTATCAGTGTCATACTGCTGTTTGCGGTGATCTGCAAAAATATTATCACTTCCAGCAACAGTTCTACGAATACCAGCAAAAACGATAACAGTCACCGTCGTCGCAATGGCCATTCTTCAGCACCGGGTGTTCAAGGATGCAGGTGGCTGAGGCAGGCAGGTCACCACCGACAAACTCTGTCGGTATTCTATATGTACATACATTTAGTCCTTTTTGCCTGAACCACCTCCTAACCACCCGAAACTCGGAAAACCGATGGAAAGCTAACCCACTTCATTTCACTTGGTGTTCCCCCTTCATCGTCCCATTCATCCCCGGAAATGGCACCTTTGCCGACGAACGAACCTCGAGAAAAGCCGTACTACACACAGAGCAGCACAGAAGCGAGCAGCTTGGCAAAAGAAAATCACTTTATGTAGATTTGTTTGACGCTCGATTTTGGTGTACATAAAACAGGAGCCGCTCGCTGGAATGACAACGGGGAGGATGTGGTTGTGCTTTACTGCTTTTTACTGAAAACTTTTACCGCGAGGCGAATATTTCACATGAGCAGAACACAGTTCCACAGCGGCCGGGTGTGTGTGTGTGTGTGTGTTGGCTGGCATAATTTCAGGAGGCTGCTGCTTGTTCTCTTGTCGGGCGAGAACACGTATTGAATGAATGTGAAGAAGAGCAGATGGAACGAGTGATGACGGTAACCGGCACAAGTGTTCTGTTCGGTGGATATCTTCCGGATCAGGGATGTGTACCTATCAGGTTATGGTTAAGTGAGGGGAATGTTTTCGTAATGATTATGAAATGATGTTATTTTGGTATCGTTTATCGGGTTGGAACTTGTGCTTAGACAAATCGAAGATTGGTTGACATCCCTAGTAGCAAAATCAGTTTTAAAGTACTCTTGAAGGAGTTTTCATACATCGTTCCATGATTCTACGAATCTACGAGAAAACAGTTTACCCATTCCCTGCGTGTGATGCCATACGACATCACCACACATGATGTGCGTTATTTTATCGTATCAGAGGGCATGAACATATTCGAAGTAGATTTTGTATTTAATAAACAAAGCATAGATTAAGCTCTTATCAATTGGCCGAATGCCATTTAACCGAATGCCGTTTGACCGACTGTCATTTGGCCGGAAGATATTTGGATGGAAGGGCCGTTAAACCGACGGCTGTTAGGACGAATGATCCATTTGATCGAGTGTCATTCGGCTGAAAAGGTCATTTGGCCGAATGCCGTTTGGCCGAGTGCCGTTTGGCCAAATACCATTTGATCGAAATCCAGTTGGCGACTGCTAGATAATCAAAGGCAATTTAATCGAATGTTACAATTTTATTGATGTTGTTCCTTTTATTGAACTCACGCATTGTATTGTGTCATTGAATGTCGGATTGAAGAAAATACAATAATTTCTGTTCGAATAGCTGATATTAGAACTATCGACAATGTGTTGTTTCTTAGTGGCTGTATTATAATACAAAAATCCTTGACAATCTAGGTATGTGTCATTGTGTATAGGACTGAAACGATCCAATTGATACAGAGAATCATTCCTTGTTAGCGAACAGATTTTAGAAGAGCGATTTATGACAAAATTCAATGAAAAATGTAAAAAATGTAGTATACTATGTCCATCAATATTCTCGTACTCAATCAATGC
This sequence comes from Topomyia yanbarensis, assembly GCF_030247195.1. Classification (NCBI taxonomy): domain Eukaryota; kingdom Metazoa; phylum Arthropoda; class Insecta; order Diptera; family Culicidae; genus Topomyia; species Topomyia yanbarensis. The sequence continues at coordinate 2,762,861 of NC_080672.1, forward strand.
TAATCCGAAAATGAATCTTCGTTAAATACTGAAATGTTTTCTACATTTTATTGGATACATCGATAAGAAAATTCTTCAAATTATGGAGATTCGGTTCGATGCCAATTCATCACTAAATAAATGAATTGCTAAATCGAAAAGTGCTTTTTGACTATTAATTTATTTACTATTCAATGATTTTGCATAACTGACATAACTGGTGATCAATTTCCGTCGACGAAAATTATTTGCTGCATTTAGTCCTTCATTTCTGTTTTTGGTATAAGTCCATGTCATTGTCATCACATTTAATTACAAATTCTCTCATATACGTACAAACGTACAAACGCTCGTTGCCTATGCGATAACACAAACCTGGTCACAACCGCGAGCATGGAATTGCAATTATCCACACATTCTTACGTCCACTATCTCACCAACATTAAAACACCCCGGTAATTAAGTAAACGTTACAGTACTATAAATTTACAAACGCGGTCTCAGGAGTAAACATACAAACGCCCCTGTTCGCGCGAAAATCAATCGGTTACGTCCGGAAGTCCCTTTTTCCGGCCCTAATAGCATAGGTCAAATGCATTCAGGTGGACCAAACAAAAAAATTACGCTCACATCCACTAAACAACACATTCCATGGTGACGAAAAAATTCGAATTTATACACGCGAAGTCACATACACGCGCAAACAATCAGATTCACGGCCCACGCGCGATCATCTAAGAACACACGCGGATATGCAAAAGCACACACGGTCATAAATTAGAATTTATACACGCGAAGTTACATACACGTTAGCATGATCGAGCGCGTTCACGTACAAACGCTCGAACCATTCGCCATGATACACGCGATCGCGAACTCCCTACGCCTATACATATCTAAACCGTGTAATGAATATCACATTCAGAATGACGGCCCGCTACAATTGGCCTTAAACAGTGTTTTAGTGGCTGACATTTCTCATCTCGTCTGAATTTGTTAGTGAGTGATTCTGGCGGTGAGTCCTGTCCTAGCTCTACAGCTCCAGTGGGACAACTCTCAAAGAAAAATCCGCTAGTTTGCAAGATATAACCATCAGAATTTTCAATTCAATGGAACCATTTGAGGAATTCCACGGGGAAGTGGCCGACCATAAAAATCCACCATCTCCAATTTTAACAAAAATTTGCAGCTATGTTTGGTTTATGAGTCTCCATGATTTCCACAGGTTATTAGACCATTTTGACTCAAGAGCTTTTCTATATTGTCCCCCATCTTGTAAATAGAATTGTATCCCTAGTTTTAAAACATCTGTGAAATTTTTCATAAATATTTGTTCCCCCTTTTGTGTACCAAACTATATTGTTAGTTTTAAGATAACTGTAAATATTTCCTAAAAAACTATTACTATTGAATTCCTTGTTTTAAAAATTTTCATAAAAAAAAATCTTTTGCCCCCTCTCTTATATATAGATTTTTTTTTTCTAGTCTTAAGATAGCTGTAAAAATTTTTCTCTTTTATAAAAAAAATATTTCAGCATTGTAACCTCCTAGTTTTAAGATATTCAAAATGCAAAAACAAAATAATTCGGCACCGCCAAGCTAACGCATTTGTGCCTATCAAATAAACGAAATGAAAAAAAAAGAGCTTTTCTATTCTATTCTATTCTAACCCTTGCACAGCCAGTATTGAAAAGCATCCTGGAAAACACTACAGTTATTCTATAGTGTTTTTCTTGTCAATATTAATATTTCAAGCATATTTTCATATGTCGCAAATATTAAACCGGCCAGGCCTACTGTGCAGAGTTTGGTTTAAAGATGTTTCAAAATTAAACGGCAATCAAATTATTCAATTAATGAATAATTTGAATGACGAATCGTTTTGAAACTTAAAAGAGGAAGAAACGAGGACAACCGTACCAACCGTTTCCGTTTAAAGGGGATATGATAAATCGTTGGGAGTGACTTTGCTAAGAAGGTTAATGTCACTCCTTAATATCTTGAAAACGACAACATTTTCGAAGATTTTTGTAAAGAGCATTTTGATTCGAAATGACATTGGGAATCACATTCTATAAAAATATATATCTTTGTCTGTAAAATAGTACAGAATTGAAAAACATGTACAAAGTTATTGTTAGAAAAACTTTTTTATCGATAACTTCTCCAACATGAAATTAGACTTAAAATGTTTCTTTTTTATTTAGGTTTTCGCTGGCAAAAAAAAAATTAAAAAAATGTTTTTTTTTAATTTCAATTTTCAATATAAATTATAAATTTTTTGAAAATCGGTACATTTTTTTTCAGTGTATATTTTTTTTAAAAGATTAATGAATGCCCTGCAACGCATTCTCGAATAGTTTTGCTGTACAAATTATGGTTCTTGAACAATATTTTTTTGAAAGTAGTGCACGCAAAAACACATACGCCCTTTTAAAAAGTTGCCCTTGAGACAAAATGATTTGATTATCTCTTGAATATACTTAATTTCCCACATAGGCGCAACGTAAAAAGTTTCATCAAAATCGAAGATGGTTGGTCACAATTTTTTACAAAAATGGACGGCTCTTCGTGGAATTCCTCATTTCAGCTTTCTATTTTTAGTCCGTTTCGCACTTAATCACATTTATACATTTTTCAATTATTCGCCTATGAACAGACAAACAGCAAATCGTAGCTGTTGCTAATTAAATCATCGTAACTGCTCAAATTAGATGTTTTTAAATAATTCTGTTTTCATTTTAAGAAATTTTGATATGCTGAATTAAATTTTGACAAAAGAAATGCTCTTACAGTGCAGGAATTGACAACCTTCTCTGCATTACTGGCGCTATTATAGAGCACGAATTCCGAACTGTTGAAATAAAAAACCTGTTATCAGCACTAGTTGTTCTATTAGACAGCTTCAATTTGCTGTAATTTTCCGCAATGATTTTGGGACGATTTCCTATGCTATTCTGCACTCGCTATGAATAATGATTTACGAAATTCCGTTTTTGAAAATATTAATCTCTTAATTAATTAATTTTGAGGTGATCACCATAAAGCAATTTTTCTGATATGATGTGTTAATGAAAAAACGAAAGATCAGTAGTCTTAAGTGACTGCCTTGAGTTAAACATATAAACATTTCAAGTAAGTTTAAGGAGTATCTAAACTGCATGCAGGTTCAGGATAACCTTCACTGAATTTCTGAATCTTTTTAGAACTTTCTGAATTTAGAATAAGAATGAGGAAATTTTGTTTGTTGTTTAAATTCGGCCATTTATGATTTTTCGGATAACATCGACTCCAGCTTCAAAGTTGAGGTTCTTTCGATATATAAGCTGAAATGTTCTTTGTTGCATGTCAAACTGCACTTAATAGAACTATAACTATATTTAAAGGCAGTCGAACCGTATTGAATTTTTCTGTTTCGAAATTCATCTCTTCAGTAACTAGCAGCAATATGGAACCAAGTTAGACGATGTATCTAAACTAGTACCCAAATTAGCACAAGTTAGATATTAAATTCGATTAGTCAAACGGCATATATGCCTCCTAAAGCAACTGATTTGTCCCGAGTGAGTGGTGCTAGTTAGGGGAGACAGGGTAACGGTGTATCAGCAAGAACTTCGAAGCATTCGCAATAAAATCATAACGCATGAACAGAATCGTCTCATTCCCTCATATTTCATGATTTCTAATCACATATTTTGGAAGACTTATGACAACTTTATCTCTTTTAATAGATATTTTTTGTTTTATAATAGCCAGAATAAATTTGCAATGAAAAACATTATTCCATTTTTATGTCTATAAATATATATATCGAATAAATGTTTAGTCTGTATAGCAAATTAGGTAACTTGTCATGGATCTGAGTTATTTCACAATTCTTAAATATACCCATTGGGTAACTGTGAAACGATGACGTATGGGGAACAGTGATTTTTTTTTGTTTCTGTTTTTCTATCTTGAAATGTAAATGGGTTCCGTAAAAATGTGTCAATTTGGCCAAGTTTTGTAGAAATTATCTTTTCTTTCGGAATTGTAGCTTATATGCAAATATGGTGATCCGATGTTATGCAATGATATAGTAATTTCTTTCGTGAACAAACGATTTTCGCCTCAATATAACATTAATTAGAATCGTTAGTACCTTTGTTCGTAATTTATTCAATCTGATCTTCCCGAATGAAACGTATCGAATGAAATTATTGAGCATCGTAAAAAGTGGCCAACGAATTCTAGGAAGGATTACCCACTATTTTTTCATATACGCCAGTTCGGCTTCCATTTCCTGACCCAACTGTCACAAATAGACGATCACATACACAGATAGACATACGACAGCACATAGAAATTTTACACTAGTACTAAAAACTACAATTATCACTACACAAAGGCTAATAGAGCAGATACGGAAATGAATCGTAGGGTCAAGAACGTTCTAAACATGACGCTTATAAAAACCAAAATAAGGTCTGTATTATAAAGTCTTGGTAACGATGAATATTAATGAAATGAAATCAATATGCTATCAATTCATTATTTAATATCCCGGAATTATCTGAATCGATTGATGGTCGAACTATGAAAACCCATCAAAAATTGTTAAAGGATTCGTCGGCGAATGTGATCCGGAATTTTGTCTCCTTGTTTGTGTCATGAGCTGATACGGTCACTAACTATAACAACAGCCATACTTAACAATATTTTTACATAGTTCCCCAAAAGTCAACCAAAGCGAAACATTTCGCCATTGCTAAAACAACTACCGAATTCAACCAACAAACTTATATTAAACCCTTGCCCATCCACCATTCCAACCCCATTCATAAATCTTCTAGCGGTGACCGGCAGCAAAACCGATCCCGACAGTCCGGTTATCCCCGATGACTATCGCAGAGCACAATTTAAAACAATACGACTTCAGAACAATTTTCCACAAACAGACAAATATAGAATCTGCCATTCGGATTGTCGCAACGGTAAAGGAAGAAAAAATAAAAAAACACGCCAAAGAAAACGAATAAGGAAAAACTGTCTCGCAAAACAATTATACTGATATTTATACCAGGAGAAAGCACGAGTAAAAGGTACAGCGAGGAATGAGATTCTAGTCCCAATTCCATCTTTCCATTCGGCAAACTTTCAGACCACACACACATACACATCGCTTGTCAAATCGGTGCACGGTGGTGGCCCTGCAAGCATGAACGATAGACTCTGCCAGCTTCTCCGGAAAACATTCGGTAGCAGCATTGTGTCCTTCTGCCGTTTTCCCGAACCGCACACCTAGCACCACTTTTTCCACACGCTCACCCCCCCCCCCCCCCCCCCTCCATCGATGGTAATCGGAAATAATGGATGGTGAAAAATTCTCGAAAAATGTACTTCAACTTTACCACACCACACCGGAGTAAAGTTCGAAGCGAAGCGATGGGGGTTTTCCGGTAGAGGCAAAAACTTTCTCCTGACTCTGTTTGTGTTTTATTTTTTTTCCTAGTTTGCTACTACCAGTTAGTTTCTGATAGAATGGAAGTTTCGTTTTCCTTGTTCTACAACAGGTGGATTCGGAGGAAATTGAGCGGAGGGGATTTTGGGTAGTATGAAACCCATTTCAGGTTTGGTGTGAATCCACTCCCCTCCGCTTTAAATAAAAATCAAATTTAATATAGACTACCAGCTCGTTTTGCAATATTAAGCAACGCATTTTTTCGATCAATTAAAATAGTTATGCAATTTTGCGTTTCGACCCGAAGTCCTACGTGATGTTCCGCAAGAAATGGTTTTTAGGTTCATTTTAAGCTTATAAGAACTAATTAAATCGAAACATTTGCTTTGGTGATCACTTTCTTAATAAACCGCAAATTTAATTCTGTTACAAAAAAAACCCTTAACCACATTCCCCGCAACCATCAGTACAGCTTCAAACAATAAATTTCGAATCAAACTTTTTCCTCGAACTACTGATTACCAGTAACATTTTAAATGGACTCTTTCTCTCCGGTTGAAGAAGGTGGCAACATCCAACATCGCTTTTTCACATTCCGTTGTCGTCCTCATGACGCCTGTTCTGCACCCAAACGACCTGCTTTCCCCAACCTCCCCCTCCAATTTCTCCCCCTCCCGGTCGACCATTCCGGAATATCAGCTTCAGAGTTACACACATATTTTATAGTCCTTTCTTCTTCTACGAATCCCAAATCTCTCGCCCTCCCCCATGCCCCTTCGACCCGGATCGCTCAAACGATCCTGCTCTTCCGCAATTTTCCTGAAGGCTTCGCTTTTTCCATTTTCAAGGAAAAAAAATAGCAAACAAGGAGACAGTACGACCATGCTTGCTTGCTTGCTTGCTTGAAGCAGGCAGAAAAAGTGCCTGATAGCATAGCACACTGGGATCAGGATTATGGTCCTCGCTTCTGCCTTTGCTTGCTTGCCGGTTACCGACTACCGAGAAGGTTAGGGTGGTACCAACAGCAGCAGCAACAACAACATAAAAAAACGAGTCCAGTTCAAGCAAATTGAGTGCTTCCACTGCCGCCGCCACTGTCGCCGGAAGGATAAACTCTGCTCCGTTTGGTTTATGTTTTCCGAGAATGATTTCATGTGTGGGTTGATTTTTCCCAGTAATACCAACCCATTCAATGGGAGACGACCGTATTCACCGATGGAAGCGCATGGTGTGCTGCAATGGGTTAGCTTTGGCACGGCACAGGCATAACGTTGGTGACGTTTCCGTGGAAAGGGAAAAAGGTTTTTTTTTTGCTCCGAAATATTGTCGTCTCTGTTGGAAGAGTTGGTTCTCGGATGCCTTGCCAACTGCTAGGCTGCTCTGGATGGGCGAAAGGATACCGAGAAGGTAGCAGTAGATACATATAAAATAATGAATAATATAAAAACGTGAAACGAAGATAACACGTTTCAAGTTTTCAAGTGGCTTTGAGGCTGGGTTGCCTTGTGTTTGCCTGAGTGAGATGCTCTCAAACTGAATCCAAAGACGAGCGCAGGCAATCTGACTACATAATTCAGCCGGTGAAACTTTGGAATACAAGATGGAGTTTAATCTGTGCTTCGTTTGCTAGCATGTCTATTCGGGTGGTCTTAAATTTCACATCTGGAACTTCATCTTTTTAAAATTTTGAACAACTTTTAAAAATTAAGCTAATGTTTTGCTTTTCTTGTTTTTCAGGTGCGTATACATAGGCTACGAAGTAACCGTAAGTTTTAACCTTAATTCGATACATCTGTTTTATATCCAAACAAACTTTCTTAACGAATTTAAAAAAGTCATCACACTATAAACAAAACTCCAAGCTGAACATACTGCACCAAAAGCGCTTTTTCCTAAGAGGATTCATACAATCGTGGGAGCCTATTTCCAAACTCTACTTCTTCCTTCCTCATACCAGTCGTCCAACCGACAGGTTCTCGGAACTACATAGCCAAAGCCATTGCAGCAAATCTGCCACCAACTCGGAAAATTCGAAACACCCCTCCCCCCGCCGATTCCAACGGCTCTGCTGCTAGAGCGAAAATAATAAAATGCCCCCGAGTAAAACAGCAACAGTGAAAAATGTGTGTATATGTACAGAATCAGAACGACCGAACCAGCCAAAAACAACGCACAACAAATGCAAGCCTAAGCTCGGTTCGAATGTACCTAGCTATCCGCGTGCTCTCACACCAGGGTGGTGCCCGAGGGCTTTTTTCACATTAACACCGGATATTCACGGAGAAATAATTAAAGTAAAGTAACAGTGGATTGTTTCGATTATTTGGAATATTATTGCAGTCTGGCCTTTTTCTTGCAAACTTAGAGAACTTAGATTTAAATGTTTCGTGATCCACTCGTCAGTAACTGACACCAGCTTACTGCAAGTGGATTTTATTATTAATCATAGCAGCCCTGTTTGGATAGCTGCATCTGTCATACGCAAGCGGTGGGTGGCAAGTCTAATTTACACTTGTATAACGATGGAGCTATTCAAACAGGGCTGCTATGATTAATAATAAAATCCACTTGTTTTGAAGTCATGCTGCTTCTTTAGTTAATAACTTTTCTCAGCAAATTTTCACAAACTTACAATGTTCCACGAATACGTTCAGTAGAAGAATATCTTTAGAATTATGTAGTGTTCTCATGAATTGATTGATGAGGTGATTTTTTAAGAATTTATTTTCTATGTTCACCGACTTTTCATACTAGTTTCCATATAAACTTTGAAATTTTTGGAGGGTCCGTAGACACAACCGATCGGTACCAAAATTTTAACATTTACTAAGAGCCATAAAAGGAATCAGTAGAGCCTGGTGGAGCTAATAGTCAAAAATTCAACCAGTCTAGTGTGCACGCTTAATGCAACTGGGTGGTACCGAGTGATGTCTCTGTTAGCCAGGCGCCAATTCGGTGTTAGTATGGATATATATTAGACCGACACAAAAATTGACTTTTTTTTCGGAACACCACTGAATCGAATGGTTAATGGTTCCAGTAGTCCCATTTCAATTATAAACTTGTTCGGATGCTTCTGGATTACTCACAAGTTTGTATGTAAAAATATATGAAATGTCGGTAATGGAAACAATAAATTCAGTAAAAATGCCAGCATCATCTTATGTTTCCTAAAATGCTCCGATGTACGGATCATAATTTCAGTAGACTGAAAACTGATTCGACTTTGTGGTAGAAAAATATTCTGATATAATGTTACATATTGCCTCTCTTTCTCGCACATGCTTAGAATAGGACATTTTCAAAAATTCCTCTTCGAAATCGATCTTCGAAATTAAATAACTTCGTCCTGTAACCTCCAATCGTTATGCAACTTTCAACAAAGTTGTTCGTTATCAAACATGCTACACTACCTGAAGTTTTGAGGTATGCAGAATAACTGTTTTTATTGAATTTTAATTTTTTATTTCCGATTTTCCATATATTTCACCAAAGAAACTTCTAAACTCTTGTGAATGAGCTAGAGTTATAGAAAAAAAGCTCATATTTGGCATATGGTTTGTAGGGCTAGTTACCACTTGATTTAGCAGTGTTCCGAAAAAAGTTCAAAATAGCTGCCGTCTAACTGGCAGCAAGCTGATGTCAGTTACTGATGAGTAGAACACAAAATATTCAAATTCAACTTAGCTATGTCAGGCATTTCATTTATAACTATTTTGAGTAAATGAGTCCGAATAATTAGCCACTTCGACAATAAACATTCATATGTTCATAATAAAAGGTATCAGCACTCACACATCTTCTCTGGATAAATAAATCGTCCAGATAATGAGAGAATGTCTTTACCGTGGTATCCTTTTTGTGCTCATTGTCTACTCCTTTGTCGGTTTTATTCGTAATGAAATGTGTACAAAGTGTTTGGTTCATGGTGAAGAACCTCTCGAGGGGTGATAGAGGATCATATTAGAGGGAAAAATGTTCTACTCATACCATCAATTCATAACCGTTACAGAGTTATTGAATATTTTTCTTTAAATAACTTGTGTGTCGTATACAAGCATTCAATTCATTAATATAACTTTTTAAATATCATCCTATTCCTTAAAAAAGGTTTAAATTATCAAAATGGACAACTTTCTACACTACAATATTGGCTGATCTCGTATATTTTCAAAGTAATTGGACAATTTTTGAAAATATAGTGTTTCATACAGTTTACGCTGAAACGGCTGAATTTACGTCAAAAGGATTTTCAGGATGCTTATCCAAAATATCAAAGCCCATCATTTGCTACTATGACGTAACTGATTATCCTCCTAAAAGTTAAATTTTTTCTTTGTACATATTATCTAATGTCTTTGAAAAAGTTGATGAGACTGCTTTCGCGGATATCTTTGCTAAACACATTAAGTATGTTCTTTAAACGCTCTTTTTGCTCGTTATATTTGGATAACCCGCATTTTTTTCGATATCTTTTCAATTATTATTCTCACGAGTTTCATATATTCTAAGAAGTGTGGACGATTGGAAGAATCGTCCAAAACCCCAATCGTCCCCAATTAACGCATATTTTTTCCTATCTCAAGTAATTTCGAACATATTGAACATTTTTCGAAAAACAATAGTTTTTTTTTCAAATCATCTATAACTCTACTGGAGACATTGAGAGGCATGTGAAAGCCATTGAGTTTTATAGGGCTTATGTAGTAGCCCTTCTACATAATTGGAACTAGAGTTGGTCGGTGTAAAGTCAGACCGGACTAAGTGACAAAATATTGTTTTCGAGAAAAACGAGTTTAAAGTTTGAATCGCAGCATCCTTTACATTATGATTGGAAATTATTTTTTGCCATAATTCTTGTTTATTGTTACTTATTTCAAATCTGGCAAGAGTCGAATGTTGCTGACGAAATTCTTTATCCAATGCTATAGTTATATCATTTTTTGATGTTTTGCGACTTAATCCGGTCTGACTTAACACTAGGGCATTGCAAAAAAATTTTTTTTTTTGAATTCTCAAAGCCTCCCCTCCTCTCATATTGTGACAAATGTCAAAGTAAGCTCAGATGCCAAATTTCACATCATTTGGACAATTCTAGACCCCCGCCCACTTCGCTTGAAATTTTTGAAATTGATACTGTGGGAAAATCTGGAGGAAAAATATATTAAATGCTATAACTTTTGAAATAGCAATCAGAAAATTAAAATTTATACCTCTTTTTAAAGGAAATAACCTTAGTATTGGGTATTGGGTCATATTGGTCCCAAAATCCCCTATTTTTTGAATTTTTCTGCTCCGTGGTGCAAACCATACATATTTTGCAGTTTTTCTAATGTAAAAAAAATCTCAGAAATCGTACGGAACCTTTTAGACTTTTGTCCGAATACGAGAAGTTGGGGTTATAGGGCCTTTTGTCATTTATGTTAAATTTTATCATTTTCTCGTGCATCCTTCATTCAATTTTAATAAATTGTACCTTGTTAAACGTTGAAAATTCTTAGAAATACAACAAAAATAGATTCGTTTGCGTTAAAATTCAAAAACATGAAATTTTTCGACATTAACTCTAACATTTTTTTTCATTAAATGTCCTAATACCTCAACTTCACCTATTTTTCCAGGTATGAAACTTTTCTCATGTAATTCCTAAGCGCATTTTTCACTATAAATAGTAAATTAAATAAAAATTTTGTTGTTAAGTGGAGTTAATGTGTGCGATTTTATGATAAAAATGTGAATTCGAGACTATATGTCAGATAATTTGATGTTTCTGAATTTTCCGGTAACGAATCTGTTTTTATTTTGTTTCTTAGGATTTTCCACGTTGAACAAAGTACAGTTCATGAAAATTGAATGAGCAATAATAGAGATATATGCACGAGAAAATGATAAAATTTAATATAAATGACAAAAGGCCCTATAACCCCAACTTCTCGTATTCGAACAAAGGTCTAAAAGGTTCCGTACGATTTCTGAGATTTTTTTACATTAGAAAAACTGCAAAATATGTATGGTTTGCACCACGGAGCAGAAAAATTCAAAAAATAGGGGATTTTGGGACCAATATGACCCAATACCCCACAATCCCGTATTTTTCTAGGAACAGGAATATCTTCATTCCAATACTAAGGTTATTTCCTTTAAAAAGAGGTATAAATTTTAATTTTCTGATTGCTATTTCAAAAGTTATAGCATTTAATATATTTTTCCTCCACTTTTTCCCATAGTACAAAAATTTCAAGCGAAGTGGGCGGGGGTCTAGAATTGTCCAAATGATGTGAAATTTGGCATCTGAGCTTACTTTGACATTTGTCACAATATGAGAATTCAAAAAAAAATTTTTTGCAATGCCCTACTTAACCCTTAAATGCGCAATGTTGTTTTAAAACAACATTGCGAAAACCATCTCAAAATTATCATAGTAACGTATTAAAACTGTTAGACAATTTTCAGAAAATTTGAAAAAAATTGCTTTGCGCCTTTAAGGGTTAACACCGACCAGTTGGCTGCCCGTTTTGCCCGTTCAAAAGTGATTACTTTTGAAACTTTCGCTAATTTTATCAAAAAACTTCTAATTTTATTCCAACAACTTCTAAGTGGCAAGAAATAGACCAACGTTCTCTTCTGGAAAGATGCGTATCTTGCCAAGATGAATGACTTTTTGGGACATTCTGAAGCTTTATCTACGATATTTGCGAAATTGTGTTAGAAAGTCTCAGTAAAAAAGTTGTTAAAAAAGATTCCTTAGAATCATTCACAAGTAACGGTCAATAATATAAATATGAACAAAATTTATCAATACTTAATTAAAGAATATATAACAGTAATGAAAAATGTTTGGAATATGACAACTGGTAATGGAATAAGAAATGGAATCACTTAAAACGGAAAATGTCTCAAAACAGAAGAAATGATATAGAACAAGGAATGAATAAATAGATAAATAAAAAGTTCATAGAATAGAAATCGAACAAATGAAACAATTTAGAATTGAAATAATAGAAATGGAATTATATGGAAGCAATGAAACTGAATAGATTGAAGAAAAAACGAAAACAATAACAAGTGGAAATAGTCCAAAAACAGACAAAAGTGAAATCATAGAAAATATAGAATAAAATCAAAATGCTAAGCAAAATGGGAATATTACAATAAGAAAAAAACTAGAGAAAATTTAAAAAAATGAATGGGCTAAATGAATGAATAAAGTAATATAAAATGAAAATGGAAAATATTTCAAATTTGATGAATTGGAAAAGAAAACAAAATGAACATAACGGAAAAAGGTTCAATTGCAAAAATCAACAAAATAAAAAACAAAATTCAAAATTGTTTAAATGGATAAAACTAGAAAATACTAGAGGTAATGGAGTATAGCAATAAAGAAAAATTAGGCCATCCGAAAAACACACAAAAGCAAAGCATAACATAAAACAGCGAAATAGCAAACAAACAAAAATCACGATCCAAAAAAATAATCTTGTTTTATGGAAGTTGGAAAATATGAAAATAATAGACGAAAAAATAATAGTAAATAAAAGTTTATGAAATGAAATAAAATTAATGAAATCAATTAAACAAACGGAAGAAAAAGAAACAAATAAAACAATTGATAAAATAGAAAATCGAAATAAAAATAAAAATATGTAACATATTGAAAAAATGAGAGAAAAATAAAAAAACAAACTTGGTCAAAATAGAAAAATGAAAATATGAAGCAAAAAATAAAAGAGAAAAATGGAAAATTAGAATAAAATGGAGAACACAAAAATCGAAAAAGGAACATTAAGAATGCAGGGAATTAAAATTTGAAACAATAGAAAAAGAGAAAAAAATGAATGGATTATTTGAAAATATAGAATTTGTCGGACGACATGTAAAAAAATGAAAAAAATATTCAAATTGACACACAAAGATAGCTGAAGACGAAAAAACGGGTTTGGAACATTATCCAAAAGAAACACGAAAAATGCCTAATTTGACCAATTGAGCACTCCAAAAGAAGGATTCTAAGTTTTCTTCTTCTTGCTAATAAATACTTATGTGATTCATTCAGCAATTACGACGAATTAATAAATTTAAAATAGAAGTCAAATAATCACAGAAAAAATAACAAATCGCAAACTACATAATGACATACGAACGCCCACGCGATAAACAGAACGCGCCCAAACATACATAAACATACATACAAACGCTTCAGTGTTTCGCGATAAACGCTATGAATCGTAATCATGAATCACGAAATCATGAATTGTACTAGTCCAGAAGCTCCCACTCTAAAATATAGATATTATATACACTAGATAACAAGTTTTAAGGCGCCATAGCTTGGGTCTCCAGTATGAAAGAAGAGCTCACATTCTCAGAGCGACGATCCGTGCGAACATTCAGAAGCCCATGCGAATATGTAAGATCAGGATTATACCAACGAATTTATATGCGCGAAGTTACATACACGCTACACACACACGCATGTTAACATACAAATACAAATACATGATCTCGCTCTTGTGATTAGATGAATTGTCCTACGAAATTATAAACGCGATATCAAATTTCCACACAACAATGAATCCGTGTCCCAGAAGACCCCTAGCGTCGATGGTAACATCCTAGGTCCATTATTTCAGTAATTTATATTTAAAAAAATCGCTCATATACACTAGACAACAAGTTGCAGGGCACCACAATAGGAAACTCTAGTGATATGGGGAAACCCACTCTAGTATCTGAACTATACACTGAAAATTAAGTATCAGATTCAGGATCCGCGCGATCCAAGAACACACGCGAAAATACGGTTATAAAATCTTATTTATACCCGCTGACACACGCTACACACGTAACGTAAACATACAAACGCTCGATCTCTTCGCGATTATACAAAAAGACGAACATGGCATCGCGATCATCCACGCACAAGTACGTTTAAGATTGCGAAATAACCAAAACGCCTCAATGATTTAGTGAATGCTACAGCAGCTATTAAGTGATCAATGCGGGCTAAAGTGCGTACATATAAACGCTCATCCTACACGATTGTGAAGTCCCTAAGCACGCACATCTGAGCCACACAACAAATAACACAATCAAAATCACGACCCGCTGCCATTAATTGGCTCCAATCAATGTTTTAGTGAGTGACATTTTCTGTCTCGTCTGCAATTGTAGTGAGGGATTCTGACAGGGAGCTCTTCCAAGAACCAATAAAATAAGAATATTTTATTCGTAAAAACGATAAAAGATTTGTTTCTGAATAGTTGTAATTTTATAATAACTCATCATCGTACGTTACATTCGAATTTATCTTGATCGTATTCAATTGTAATATGTTGTGAAATTGGACCGAGCTAGACGATCTCTGCCGATTATATTTCACTCTTTTCATTCCCATATGAAAGAAGCCAACTGCAATAAATTATTTTCCCAATGAACCCTGTTATATCTTTAGTTCACGATTTTGTGTACAAACCAAAATCCAATAAACCTCGATTGCTCCTTGACAGCATCACAACGCAATCAAAAACCTAACGGAAAAGTTTCCTCCACTTTCTTCGAGTGCTAAAACCCGGTAGGCCCATTACAGCCTCAGCTAAAGTAAGGCACACATCAACGCTGTGAGTGATTTGTGGCGTTCAACGTTAGCTTCTACTGACCGTTCATTCGTGCATAGACGGAGTAGGGTGAGCCCGAGAAATTCGCTTCCAGCGCTGAAGGCTTCTATTTTTAAGGACGTCAGCGTCAATTTATGTGCTATTTGCTTCGGGTTGCAAAAGCTTCCGTACGACCTATTCGCCATAGGGAACGATTTGCGTGGTCGCATAAATGTCAAACATTTATAGAACCTTTTTTTTCAATTTCCCCCCTCTTCCCATCAAGATTGCTGCTGCATTTGCTTTCCAATGGTGAGGAAAGAGAAGCTTTCGCTATGGCTTAGAAGGGAAGGTTTTTTTTGTAGCGAATGCTACTCATAGCATAGAATGGTTGTTTAAGTCCTGGGAGAGCCGTGCGTTGATAAATTGAGGCTGTCGTCTCAATCGCGGACCTTCCCCTTGTTTGTTCAACGAATTTGATTGATCACATTACTGGATTTCACTTATTGAGCAGCGAGAAGCTTGAGTGATGAACCCAATGAGAAGTATTGAAATCATAATGTAAGCATGTTTATGAACGGAAATGGTTTAATTCATTTTTAGTGGAAATTTATTGTTTTTTATTAACGATTGAAATAAACCATGATTACCAAATTAGTAACGGAATTTGCGTTTCGGCTTCGTCTTATCAGAATCCGACTCTAACTTAGTGACAGGACTAAGCTAGCAGGATTAACGCTATTCTATTCTATTCTATTCTAACCCTTACACAGCCAGTATTGAAAAGCATCCTGGAAAACACTGCGGATATTCTTTAGTGTTTTTCTTGTCAACATTAATATTTGAAGCATATTACAATATGTCGCAAATATTAAAACGGCCAGGCCTACTGTGCAGAGTTGGGTTTGAAGATGTTTCAATATTATACGGCAATTGAATTATTCATTTAATGACCAATTCAACCAACGAATCGTTTTGAAACTTGAATGAGGAAGAAACGAGGACAACCGTACCGCCCGTTTCAGTTTATAGGGGGTTATGATAAACCGTTGGGAGTGACTTTGCTAAGAAGGTTAATGTCACTCATTTGGTCCTTCGGGATGGGACAGAGGTATTTACTTTAGGCCTAGGTTAAAGCACCTTTACTCGCTCTAAGCTAGCAGGATTAACGCTAGCTCCAAAAAACGAAAATAGTACTGTATGATGTCCCGCAAGAACAGTTTACGAAAAATTTTCACCACTAAGGGGTAATAAAGCATAAACATTACAAAACTTTCGAATGACAGAAAAAGAACCTTCAAAGTAATCCAATATGTATCGATTTCAAATTCTTTGAAAGTAACCATGAACCAATTTCTTAAATAATCACACACTCTTTCTTGTGTGCCTAGAGACTTCGTAACTTATCCCCCTACAGATCTGATCAGACTCTCGCCTGTAAAACCTCAAATTTACTTAATCGAAAACCCCTAAACATATATAAACCACGTCGTCACACATCCCGTTTGGCAAGGATTCAATTTTGCCGGGCAAATCATCGACGACAAATTCTCAGCAGCAGAAGGACAAGTGTGCTGAAAGAAGAAGGGTGACATTGACTGGATGGATGGATGGCTGGTTGGATGGATGGCGTCGAAAAAGTCGATGTCGTCGTTGTCATCTTCGGTCGGTCCCACTCCCATTCCCCAGTTTTATGGGAAAGAAGGGAAGGACGGACGACGGTCGGCTTCCGAAAAAGGGTGTACGAAGTTGTGAATTTTCTCGAGGCGCAATAACCCTATTTTGCTGCTGATGGAATGGACCTCGGTCGGAGGGAAGAATGACGATGATAACTGACTTTCCTATGGGAGTGAAGTTTTACAGAGATTTTCATGTTGAAACAAATTTGTCTTCGTTTGAGTTTAGCCGGGGAATTTGGACCGTTGTTGCAGTCTGGTAAGTGGTTTTTGTCTGTTTTATGTACAGAGTTGGGTATAGAACTTATTGTCAATTGGATCGAAAACAATTTACGACTACATAGTGTGGTTGATGTAAGATGCACTAAAGCAATTATCACATTTGCAATGTTAAAAAGTTTTAAATGAATATGATAACGTCTGATATGATTAACGAAGCATTCGACAATTTTACGGATCGTCTGAAATTATTCGTTACATCACAAATACATGAATTATCAATCTAAATTTTTATGCTCCTTACAACGAGATTACCATGAGTCACTTGTCGGACCACACATGTTTACCAATCAATAGTCTGTTTTAGGCACCTTCAGAATTGCCAAAATTCAACAAATTGGTTGTTTTTTGTTGCATTTCATCCAGGTGGTTTATTCTTTGTATTTTCCCTATTTAGTCCAATTCTCCATTTTTCTATTTTTCCACTATTCTCAAAAATTTCCTTTTTCTGTTTTTACGAATTTTTTTTCATTTTGTAGTTATTCCTGTTTTCCATGAAATTTTAGTTTTCGTTTTACCGCTCACCCGTTTCTCATTATTTTAACCATTTGTTCATTTTTTGTTCATCATTATCATGTAGTGTAATTTCTTCAAATTTTTAATATATTTTCAAATTTTATCTTTTCCATGGTCTTATGTTTCCATTTTTTGTTGCTTCCCCGTTTCGGATTTGTATTCTTCTGTTTCTGATATTGGTAGATCTTTGACTATGTGCATATTATTAATCTTTTTCCATTATTTAAAGTATCATTTTCAACTTTCTCGTTTAGTTCCATTTCATCCATTTATTTTCTTTTACCCGCTTGATCCTTATTTCTTTTTTTGTTTTTCCTGTCTTTAAATTCCTGATTTTGTTTTTCAATTTATTACATGCCCATTTTGCTACTATTGTCACAATTCGAACAAAGTTTTTAATATCTTTCATAATATTGTACCAAATATTTAAATGAAGGGCACGGAAACATCGCATAAATTAAACCGAAGAAAATGAACTACACTAAAAATGAGTTTCGAACAAGTCCATGCAATACTGACAGCTGGATAAATATGAATTGTTGATAATTGATGGCTCCTTTTAAAGCCAATAAAATATTTCGAAGAGATATTTAAAGGGTCGAACGATTAAAATGTAGTCCACTTAAACTGTTTGATTCTGATATTTACTCTTTTGTTATAAAAGTGTCGTACAAGCAAGAGTAGCAATGCCAGATCGCAGTAGGCATATTTTTTAGCGTTGGAATAGTGAGAATGCGGTTGAAAAGCTCCACCCCTTCCTTTGTTACCCTGAAAGTTGGATCTGTATTTTCACAGACTACAATGTGTATTTATGATGGTCAATCTCTCACGTGTCAGTACTATGATCAATCGACACACTACGGAAACCCTTCCATGGGAGTACCCAAGACAAAAACAATGATCACAACAAAAACAAATACAGAAACTTCAGCACAAACTATTGTCCTAACAGTAACACCTGCTAAACCACCATCAAAAGCTAACTCCGTGACCCCATCATACATCACATTGGCAAACATAAAAGACTGAAAGGTGATTTCACAACCGTGATCAACAATTCGAAGAAATAAGTTGATGAAAGCATAGACAAAAGTGACAACCAAGGAAGCGGACCGGATGACCCTTTGATGTTATCAGCTGATGCTGAAAATGCTTCCCCGCCTAGGAAAAAAGTCTCCACACGTACTGGTAAATTACCTACGAAGAATGCGGTGGAGGAACATTAAATATGTTTGTGTTATTGTTTATTTGTTGGAAATAGACTAAAGACGCGGCTTCGAGCCGTGCAACCGGATGGAAAAAGTAATTGATATGTTACTGTGAAAATTCGAAAAAAAATCTGGTTTGGCAGGCTTTCTGTCCCTGTGATTTGAAAAGCGAAAAAAAATTTTTATTGCAACCGAGACCGGCAACTAGTAAATTTAACTGAAAGAGTGCATGAAAAAAACATTTATATCTTCAAATCTTCAGAAATACAGATTAATAAAGTCTTTCGAGAAAGGGTTACACATATTATTTAGTCAAATGTGTAATTTTCTCGTGTAAAATGGGAATTTTCACTCAATTATCGGTCAAAAATCAGTTTTTGGGAGCATTCTCCATAAATTGTCATACGGCACCATCTGCAAAGGTTATAGAGTATACACATACCTTGGGATTATATATCAAAAATTGAAAGACAAACAACTTCGCCGATGAAAGTTTTTTGATAGCATGTCTCTATCGAAAGATAGAAATCATCTAGATAAATTTTAACTTATCTAGATCAACATCAAATTTTGTCAAAATAATACACACTTCTACCCAAGAAATTTTTGCTAGGACCCAAACCTCCAGAATAAATACCCAGCGCGCTAGAAATTTTTATCGACGAAAGTTGTGTCCTGTCCCACTGTCGCCATTCACCCAGTGAGTCTGGGCACAACTCTAACCTAGGTTATTGAAATTTTCCGAGCTGAAAAATCTATATCTCGTCTTCCTTCGTAAGACAAGTAGAGCCGTTGGTTCTACACGAAAAAATGGTTCCCAAAACCGTGAATAAAGTTGCATGAATTCTGGAACAATCACGTTTTTATGTTACGAAAACAGAACCTTTTTGTATTTGTTTTGTAATTGTGGTCATTTTCTTTAGGCACAAATCCCCGACTATGTACGGGGAACGTGCCATTTGAGCCAATATATTCTGATTCTTGAAACAAAATTGACCATAGCTAAAGAATAATTGATGAAATGTGTAAATTCAGCGTTATTGTACATTTGTACTACTCACATATCAGCGATCTTAACCAGGAACGATAACCAGTTTTTGTAAGTTCCTGTAATATATTAATGTAATTGTTTAACGTCCAATTTGTCTGTTCAATTATTCCATAATATAGTCCCCCTCGAAGAAGGCGCAAACATCGCGTCGAAACGTTGGGATTTAAAAACACAAAAATTGTTTTAATCCACTGAAGACAGAAAATGCGTTGAAAATTCTAGATTATGCATCAAACCAAAGGTTAACTCATTAACATACAATCGCTCGAATCCTTCGCGATCATCCTCGCACACCCAGGCTTGCGAACTTTTATGTCCAATTCGCTCGGTCCTAGCAGCCTAGGTACAGGCCGTCAGTTGGTCTAATCTAATATAAAATAGTTTACCAATTTTCATTCAATTTCGACCTCCTAAATTTTCAAAAGCTTCCAAGCGGTTCCAAAAATTTTCAAAAGCGACGCAGAAAAACAAAAATTTTCGGCCTATTTCGAGCAAAGCCATCAATATGGAGCACTATCAGAACTGTAAAGCTTTGTGAAATTTTAATTATAGGTAAGCTGCAGTCTAGCCTGTAATACAATTTAAAGATAGGGGTTTGGAGGTGATGGACGAAGCATTTTGTTTTTCTGGAGATTTTGTGAAATCAGTTAACGCTAGGTATTTGAAAGCGACGTACGGAGGATTATTCCAGAAAACTGTACGTATAGATCACTTTACTGAACAGACAATTTGTTAGAGAATTCAACCCGCCTATGTCATACAACAATGCGAATAATTTATGTGAATATTCTTTCCTTCTTTAACCGTTACAATTATTTTCGGCGGTTGGAAACTTTCCAAAAGATTCGACCAAAGTTCGATCGATCATATTTGATTGTCACTCACTTCATGCAAACTCCAACCACAAAAAGTTAAAGTTAAAGAACTGTCTTTAAATCAGTTAATGCTAGGTTTGAGTAAAAAGGTGATTATCGAACTTTATAACCGGATACACTTCAAAGTATTAGCACCTCGAAAAACGTTTCTATGTAAAATTTAAGCTCAATCGGACATGGTAGAACAATGGAACCTGTGAATACTTCGAAAACTCAAATATCATATCAACTCAAAAAATTTCCTTGCCCCAGAGGGATACATTTTTTTTAAATAACACCAAATCTCCACGGTTCTTTTTTTCTGAATGAGCTCAAATTTTGCTAGGTGACATTTTTCGAGGAGGTAAATCTTCTGAGGTATGGCTGGTTTGATAATTCAGGATGACCATACATATTGGCACTTTATCGCCTATCAAGACCTGTATACTGAGTCGACAATTTTTAGGAGTTGTGATCTGATTGGTGACAGCTATCTCGAAAATCCGCCCAGATATGTAAAGAATTGTAATATGCTGTCTATACCATGCAAATGGCGTTACTGGCGATAAGCCTTCTATGAAGGACTACAGTGTCTACATGCCCGCTCAATACATTGAGATCGATGGTGTAGTCACCAACTCAAATTTTTGCGTATATCTACTACTTTCACCAGTTAGTCAAAATTTTGAATGGTAATCGCACTGGATGGGACTCTCAACTCGTCTCGGTTGACCTTTGCCGGGACAGCTTTACGTTTGATTACGTTTTCTTTAACAAGAATTATTTGCATGTTCGGCTGTTTATTATCTATTACCATGCCCCGCGTACTAAGAGCGCCCATGGAATCTGAAAGGACTCCTTAGAGTTTTAGTTGTACACCCCTTTGGTGTTTACCATGAATTTCTTTTCCAGTTGGACTTTTTAACCAATAATTTAGTGTGAACTCGGAAATGGCATAACTTATCCTCACTTATTTTATAAAACATATCAAGATTTCAGTACCCTCCTAAGGTTGGAACCCTTGCCGGGGGCCAACCGCAAACTACGAGCCTACCTATAGTTCGGTCTAATTCCATAACATTTTACAACTGTATACGAGTGATTCAAATTCGAAAGCAACCGCAGAACATCCAATCATAACTAATTATCGAATTTTTGTATATTAATGTCATTAATGATGATTTATCAAAAAATTACAACCATCAAATGATCCCTTTGCGTACTTTTAACTAACACATTCCATATCTAACTCAAACATATCGCGCGCAATCAGAACCCACGAATGCACGGAGTATCAATCAATAAACAAGTAGCCTTTATCTATATCGATTCCCCCGATTACAGTCAATAAAATAACCAACACATAACAAACAGTAAGCAAACAGAAGGGGAAAATTTTCTAAAAAGGAACATCAGTCGGAAACTAGTTCTCCGCTCACTGAATTACTGCCGAAAACGGAACAAAGAGAGTCGCTCGCTCGAGTGAGTCAGAGTGAGGATATCCTTTATGAAGATGGGAAATAATCACTTGACTTTCCCGCTGGCACTTTTTGGCAAGTGAGCGGAAGATCTAATCTGCTTACCATTTACGATTGGTACAGTCCTGTGTGCATCAATTCCAACCAAGCTGAGCGAAAGATGCCTCGGGCTAATTCATTTCAAGTACATATTGAATCTTAATTAGAATTATTGTTATTTGCAGTTGCTTCCAATACAATCAAAACTCTGCTAGACCATGATAGAAAAGCATCGATTTCAAAACCACCAACTAGTTTTCAGCAAACTAATTAATCGCCTCATAATAACAGAAAACTCCCATCTCTTTGCTGCTTCCCCTACTCGAATAACATCAATCACGCCGCACTCCCGACCGAAATTCCTAAAAAAAATAAATTCCCCGTTGCACCCGCGGTGAGCGCAAAAATTGTCGAACCCCAACCGAAAGCAGCGAAGGTAGGCAGGCAGCCACGGATGAAGCGAAACGGTTTGAAAGCGCTAAATTAAGTTGAAAACAAGCAAATCAATATGCACACATGTTCGACAAAACCGAGCAACATTGGCGAAATATCACATACCCTACTAGTGGAGATGATGGGGGGACGGAACAGCCGAAGGGAAAAAATCAGCATATGTAACTAAACACGCGCGCTCAATTCGCCGACAGTGGGCAGCAGCAGCAACACACAGAGAGCGACACTGTGAACGAGTGGCACCACATGTAACGAAGCATCCCGTTTGTTGAAAATTCAACCAACAAAGTCCGGATTTGGCACCCTCCTCGCCCGAAACACCAACTCAGTCAGCTCCCGTGGAAAAGCCACTCAATGGGATAGAAAAGAAAAAAAAACAAAACAAAGCGGAAAGAAAAATGCTCTGGTCAGTAAAATACCGCCGCGGGAACAAGCGCTCGCTTTCGCGCACGGAGAGCGCCTGCAGGACGTTAGAGCCACTGCTGATGGTTGGGTGGGGAGGGGGGCGGGAGAATGCGAGAGTGATTTTGTTGCTTCCTGACGGTCGCGTTACTGAGAGCGTATTAGCCCTAAATAAATCAAATTTATTCATAAACCAACAACACCCGACGCTAACTGGGTTGGCCTGCCTGACTGCCTGCTTGCCAAGGGTACTTCCCATCCCGGATTGAATGGTGGAAGCTAAGCTACTTTCCTCCGAAGCAGCGAAGGAGGAAGGAGGTGTGACAATGTTGCCAGTTTTGTTCTTTATGAAATTTGATGTTTTATCACAGATTGTGATTTTCTCTTCGTATTGATCTAACTTTCATTCAAGCACGGGTTTGTTTCTCATTTTCAAGGTTCTCGAATTCGAGAAGTTCCAAATCGGACCAGACAACTCATGAGATTTTTTGCTTATTAAAAAAAAATCGTTCATTTAATGTTCGTAGTTTAAGCAAATTTGCATTACGATCTGCAGCTACGAATTGCTTGCCAAACAAATTATTCCACAAAATATGTTTGTTAATCCTCATACAGCTCTCTTGAATCCAAGACAAGAAAATTGAATTCTTCTACCAAACAAAGTTTACTAGCTAACTAGAGTCTGACGAAGGAAATGTGTCGATCTCAAATCAAATCATTTTTAACGGCTTTGTTGCTTATCCAGTGCACAACTAGTACAGTAGCGTAGAAAATTATTGAGTGCCTGGATTATAAAAACGGTGAAAAAAGTTTTCGTCAAGGTTTCCAGTTAGCTGAACCACTGTGCAAAATTTTCTGGATGATATCAATGGATAAGCTCGGATAGAGTGAGGATGAGCTAACTGTAACGGTCGATATATTGGGATGACAACCAATGGGAGAGCGTAGAGGAAAGTTACTGATAGCCTCAGAGATCTACTGATGGCTGGTTAAGATTTCATCGGAAAACCTCTACTAAAGGTCTTACAAAATCGATTGCAAATATTAGATATTTGAACGTCATCGTTTTTTTTGCGAACGCAAAAGCATAAAATTATTAAAAACATTCCATCGAGCCGTAGCCAAATAAAACTGGCCGTGAACTTCCACAAATCAATAAGTAAACGTCCCTCTATCTTCGTTAGTGCCTTGTAATAAAATATACGAACAGCTCTTTTAGTTACCAGATACTGTTTTACCGTTCGATTTTGTTGCTTTCTGGCAGACGGATTCTCCGGATGATTGGTGCTATTTTGTTGCACAAGAACGATAGTGTGTCGTTCATGGAAACGTTTAAGGATTGTGCGAGTTTCAACCAATTTCGTGAAATAAAAAAAAAATCGATTCCCAGCCCCGCACATACGGTCGGAGATTTTTCTAGCCCGACAAAAGAGGCAAATGACCCGATGGTTAAAACCTCTATAATAAAAATATTTATCAAAAATGGTTCTTTGTTGCATTTTGTGTTTCAGAATGAATTGTTCCAGTAAGTTCTTTGCTATAGGTTTCGACAAAAATTTAATCTAACTAGTTCACGCAGATGTATAAAGCGAACTGAGCTATTCATCGAAAAACCATTCATACTTATCCAGTTTACATTTTCGTCATACGAAAGAACCATATTTAATGCCTTTCTTTGGTGAAGTTGGATTAAAATTGCTTTTAAAGTGAAACATCAAAAATACTCGAATCTATAAATATAAGCGGTGCAACTCATTCAAGACCCTTTGGGTATAACAAACGAAATAGAAAACCTGTAGTATTTTGTGCCGATACTCATAATTTGCTTTCACGACTGTCGGTAGTAAATTGAACAAATCTTTTCTGCACGCGTCTACATCCGAAGGTTGCATGATGAGAACTCCAAATAGTGCGAATCCTTGAAGTTCTAACTAAACGTGTTCTTTTGAACTTTGGCCCGCTGATGTTGTAGCCGTAATAACTGATAACATTTGGCAATACCGACTATGTGCCAGATTCGTTGACACCAGGCAACGAATATACCCAAGAAGGATGCAGTCATTGATTCAAATTGTCTGCCTAAACCTATTGGCATCCAACACCAAGCAGTAAAGCGGCGGCATTAAAGAGCAGCACAGCAATCGATTCGATCCCTTTTTGCATGAATTTGGCTTTTTTGGGCAATGTTTCTAAAAATCTACGTAATCCATAATATTGCTTGAAACAAAAAAAACCTTGTTTTTTACCAGCAGCTGCAAATTCCTTGCCAAATCAGGAATTTATGAGTGAACGCAATGTTAAATTGCTGGAAGCATCCCAAACTTTTACCCGGAAAACTTCCCAAAATCGCCTTTTCTACGCAAAACAATCTTCGTACACTGCTACTGTTTTGGCGTCCGGTTTTGTTGCTTTCTGATACGACAAGAATGATGATCACCTTCTTGCAGGTAGATTTTCCCAGTGGTACTCTGACTGGTACCGTATTCTATGGCGATATCTCCTACCCGAACGTCCGGAGTTTGCACAAATTGATTTAATTATCTGCTAGAACAGCTGCTAATCGTAGTTGCTATTTCAATTCACAAGAACGATAGTATGTTGCTCACGGAAACGCCGAAGGATTTCAACCAATTTCGTGATTTTTGGAATGGAGTAATTCAGTTTTCTTTTTCAAGCCTCCACATGCATTTTAAACGGTGCATATCGTAACGAAATGTGTCAGTACTAAAAAAGGAGTATATTATAAAGAACCTGGTGTTTGAGTCTTTACTCTTTTTCCAGTTGATTAAACTGATTTTTACAATTTTAAATTTATTTTGAGGAAAGGGAATTGATACTTTTTTGGTAGTATCCGACAAGGAAACAGATAGAAATGATGAGTGAATGGAAGCAATTACGTGAAAAAAATCCGCCCAGACGCAGAATTCGAACATGCAACCCTAGGGACTCCGGCCCAATGCACAAACACTTGTGCTATTTCTGGGCTATGACGATGTCTCAGGAAAAACACATGATTATTGCATTAGGGATAGTGAACGTACCACTGCCTTTAGAGAGATATCACACACCCCCCGCTGCCATCCAACACATGGAAACTGTCGGTTTCTGGTCCTTTGCCCAGTTAACAGAGGTATGACGTAAGCAAACAATTAATTCATTTTGTTGAATTTTGGCGTAGCGTCAATACATTATTTAAGGCTTTTTTGGTGACATCCAAATTGATTCTGTACACGTCATTATCGTCATCGTGGTTGAACAATCGGGATACTCCGATTCATGTATTTTAGATTTCCAGATTACTCGATGTTGGGTCACCAGTCTTCTTGAACATCCATTGCATACGTATCGTCCTCGATTGCACAGTCAGTGGTGCGTGTCCCGAAGTCGATCTCTTCCAGGTTTTCTGCTGAGCATAACTTTCACTTTTCTAACATTCGCGCTTTTATTATGCGACTTCTTCAATCTTCATTATCTACTGTGCCGCAGACTATCAAACGCAGAATCCTTCTCTCAAGCACGTAGAGCACTCGATAGTCTGCTTTCTTTAACGCCTATGCCATACAGAGAAACAGGGGATGTCAGCGATTTGCGGCTAACATCGTTATCACAACTCACTAGTATTCCAAGATCTAAGAATTCGTCGACAACCTCGTGCCGTACTCCATCAATTTCCACCAGTTCCAGTTCTCGCCTCCCTTTTAAAAGGCTCTTCCACTGCTATGCGATCAACGCCACTGATTTCGATTTCATCTGTGAAGCATGTGGTTTCGTTCCTTTGCACAGATCTTCGTATCGCACCTTAGAGCACAATGTTGAACAATAGACTAGAGAGTGCATCGCCCCACTTCAATCCATATAACGTCACAAATGAGTTGGATATCTCTCCAGCTATTTTGACGCTTGGTTTTGACCAACCCTGCGTCTTACGAATAAGCTTACCCGGTTTTGTTGGAAAACCATGTTCGAGTATTATTTGCCACAGTTCGTTTCGTTTGACTGAATTGTACGCAGTCTTAAAATGGTTAATCCGCAAGTTGTATTACCGGAGTTCATCCCGAACTTGTCGCAGGATAAACATTTGGTACGTCTTTAATCGTCCTTCTAGAAACACACTTTTGTATTTGCCGACAAAAAAAACTCAGCTGGCGGGTGGCATTGAGGGTCACTGTGTCTCAATTGTCACTACATTCGAGTTTGTGGTCCTTCTTGAAGATAGGGCATGTAAGGCCATCCAACCAATTCGAAGACACCAAGATTATCCAAATCACACAGTACATTGCTTAGTACACCAGGCCACTCTTGAATTTTAGCAGATCGACCTAGATTCCGTCCTTCCCAATAGCCTTACCATTTTCATCTATCGAAAAAAATGGATTTGTTAAAATTATAACAATTAATATCCACATGAATTCTTGACTTTTCGAAACGATTTTTTAGTTTTTAAATTATAATATTTTAGCAATTGTCCCAAGACAGTACCGATAAACTGATCATGGCAAGAAATACTCTTCTCTTGTGTGTGTGTGTGTGTGTGTGTGTGTGTGTGTGTTAACCATCCTAACTCCCACTAGCTGGTGGTGATTTACAGAAAAAAGTTGTTTGCATGTATTTTAACATATGCATGCAAATAACTTGGTTCAAGGATTTAGGTAGGTGTTAGCTCAATTGACTTTCCGATGACCCATTTCGTGTACAGAGCCAGACATGTTCCGAGGTCATCGTTCCATCAACCAGCCCCGCCTTACTGTAATGTTTGTATCAAATGGATTATAACATTACAATAAGACTTTCGATTCCTTACATGAGGTAAGAAATCGACGCGTATTTAGTGTATTTATTTGATTTTTGTATATATAAATTGGAATGTCTGTAGAAAAATATACCAGTTTTTCTATTTCCTTCCTCATCTCCTACTTACGCGAGTGACTGATACTTGCTTATCCATTTTTCGTCCCATTCCAAACCTTCTCCAGATATCCTCAAAATCTCCAGCTTCTTTCTCACGCATCAAACAGCCCGAGCAATCCTTTCTCTTTCTCACGTTTGCAAGTACAGCGCAATTTATCAACAACAGTATGCATGCAGCAGATACAGAAGACTCCACTGGCCACGCACGTGGTCCTGACCCGAAAAAGGCTTGGAAAATGTCGGAAGAAAAAGAAAAACTGACCTGCAGGTTTCCGAATGTGGAACTAATAAATTGGTGCGACACCTGTCGGGCGATAGCTACGGGTAACGCGCTGATAATTTGGAATCGCCACTTTTTTCATCAAGTGACGTCGTAAAATTTTCACTTTTTGGGAAAGATTTATCACTGGGAAAAAACACTTTTTTTGTGAGTTTTTGATCTCCACTATTATTATTTACGTTGTTAAAACACTTTTTTCTTTCCCGCATCGGGAATAGACGGCCCGTATTGCGGGGGGAGCACTTTTGACACTAATGCTGTGTGGCTTTGAATCACTTTACGCCGGGATGAAACTCCAAAAAAATCACTGAATTCCACTTCCGATTTACGAAAACTGTTCACCGAGTCGTTCTTTGTATTTAAAAACACTTTTGTTTGATAATCCGTACCGAAAAACTACGATTTTGGACCGACTAGCGAGGAGCTCCAAAACAGTCGACCGATCGCGGCTAAGGTACACACTCAATTCAGAAATACTCTTCTCTTGTAAGGTAAAAAGCCTGCTACTTATATTATCGCTTTTACATATCTTTTTTTTGTTAACGGAATATCTTATAAGGCACTAGTTTTCAACCTTTTTCATTCCATTTACCCCTTATCGAATATTCTCATCATCGTGTCCAACCCAATGTAATGAATCTGTAAACCGCGTAATTTTATAATGTTTACATACTAGAACGCAATAAAGTATAGTGCATATTGCATTGGTCTGCTAAGCCAAATCGAGTTACCAGCGAACAGGCAATCCACATGCTTCACGTTCGACTAGCGAGCGACGAATGTGGCACTAAACTACATGCGGGACTTATATAACTTCCCAAAATTCAACTAGAACGCTTAGGTGCCTCATATTTATGGCCGCTTAAATTAAAAAAAAAATCCAGTGTGCTTTGTTGCCTTATTGTACCGTCTGAACAGGGCATCCGCATGCTTCTCGTTCGACTAGTGAGCGACGAATGAGCTACTAAAATACATGCGGGATTTATATAACTTGCCAACATTTAACCAGGACGCTTAGGTGCTCCATATTCGCAGCTCTGTCAAATATAGACTAGATAATTTCGGTTTTTCTACATCGCTTTCGAAATTTTTTTTAAAAATCAGTTTTTATGTTGTTTATAGAAATCATACATACTTGGAAATTTAATACAAAATTAGTGAACTATTCTCTAATCGATTATTGCAGTCATGGTGTAATTTCTTTCAGCACAATGAAAGCTACTAACATTCGAAACCTTACACTCACGTTTTATTCGATATTTTGAAATGGGGACCGTTTAGTGAAGTGATAGTCGTAGTCATGATAAAGCTGTTAAAATATTCACACCAATACCTGTAGCATTTTTTTTTATCAAATCACGTTTATTCAGAACATCAGTTTACAATTATTCGTGGTTTTAAAAACATATTATGGGCAGATACAATCTATATAAAAATCAAGCGCAGCCACTGTCAACGTGCTATTAGCATCTAAGATAAAATTTACAAATTTTATAAACATTTTAGTGCTTTTCCCCTATCTTCTGCTCTTGTGTTTCTTAGTTCAGGAATTAGAAAACTATGGAAATTTACTCGTCTATGCAAAATTATTTCTAACTTCACATTGAGATTATCCCACAAATGCTTTACTCTATAGCACAAACTAAACTTATGTTCAAGGTCTTCAGCAGTATTAGGACAATTAGGACAAAAAGGGCTGCTTTGACGGTTCTGTCGGTACAATAATTCGCCGTGAGGTATCTTTATATTCACCAATTGATAAAGAGTGGATTTTTCCATCGATGTTAGTTCTCTACAATTAATATTTTTCCAGACTCTATTCCATTGTATGGTTGGGTTTTCTGTTACAATTTTGGGGGTTTTTAGCTGGCATCTGTATAAATCAAAAATAATTGCTGCTGTCGGATTCGTGGTTGTACTTTCAGGAAGATAAGGAAGCTCTTTAGCGATTACTTTGAGACACGGATGTAGTGCTGGTATTCCACGAATGTACGGTGGGCTAATCATTTGGTCGTTGAATGAAGCTGCAAATGGTGTGTGCTCTCTTTCGATAATAAACCTGTTTATAAGAAGTGACTTACACTTTAATATCGGCAAGTGCAGATTCAAACCACCTTTGCTTACAGGAAGCGCTAACTGTTCCATTGCTACTCTTGTTGGGGTTCTTTCCCAGATAAACGATCCCATTTGACTCGTAATACGGGCAGCAATTGCATTAGGAATACTTAGAATAGATGCCAGGTACCACAATTTGGATGTGATCATGGTATTCAACAAGACTACTTTTTGGCGAATCGACAGAATTCGCGGTTTGAACATCCACATTAAATAGGACATTTTCCTAACGATATCGTTCCAGTTTGTATCTATTGTTCGCTTGAGGGAGTTGTAAAAAGAGACTCCTAATATCCTTACTGAATCACTAATTGTGAGCCATGTTACTAGTTGCTGTGTATTGGGATCAAATCTACCTACATTAATTGCTGTTGTTTTGGTCATGTTGAGAACAGCTCCCGCGCATCTCTCAAACTCAGAAAATGCTTGTCTAATTGCTGCTAGCTTGTTTTCATCAACGATGATTACGGAGATGTCATCTGCATAGGCTACTACTAACTCTAGCGGGTTGTTGCAAATCGCAGTGAGTTTGTCAAGCAGAGGGTGCAGATATATTACGAAAAGGTGCATACTGAGTGGATCACCTTGGCGAATAGATCGTTCGATTGGAAATTCTGGTGATAGATTTCCATTGATCAGTAATCTAGAACGAGATAAACGCATGATTTTTTCTAGTAGTATCACCATATTATTGTTGAAGCACATGGTCCTCATGATTTCGAAGAGGAAGCTTTGGTTGACCCTATCAAAAGCGTGGTCCAAGTCAAAGGATATGAGCTTTCCCCGCTTTCGTTTACAGTTTATCTCTGCAATTCTGTCTTTGATAGCGTGCACTGCCTCAAAAATGGTTCGTCTAGAGTTAGAGCATTTCTGACTATCGTTTAATATATGGTTCTCTTCGATAATTTTTCCCATGCGTGTTTTCAGAATTCGCGACAAAAGCTTATAATCATAATTTAGAAGTGTAATAGGTCTATAGCCTTTTATTGTTTTGTCATTGTTATTCTTTTTAGTCAGAACAACAACTCCGTCTAGAAACTTTGGCGGGAAATTGCCTTGTAGAGTCTCATTTAGAATTAGGTTGATTTGCCTATGTATTATATCAAAGGTTTTCAAATAAAACTCTTTCGGTAAGCCATCACTGCCGGGAGACTTCCTCGAAGCACTAGCTTTAATGGCATTATAAATCTCTTCGGTACATATTTCCTCCATTGCCCTATGATTGGTTTCGCTGTCCGATGCAATCGTGCGGTTACAAGAAAAATTTGTATTACATGCCGCGTTTTCAGCGCTGTACATCTTTTGAAAATATTCAAAAATATGGTTTTGAATATTTTCTTGATCAATCAAGGGCTGCCCTTCATTGATAATCGAATGAATCATGGTTTTCTGTCTCCTACTAGTTCGATCTCCCAATTGAAACGTGGATAGTTTTTCCCCACCAAGCATTTTGTCGTTTAAGCGTTCGTATGATTTTGAGAATTGACTCTGGAGCAAAAGCATTTTGCCTTTAATTTTATTCATTTTAGATATCATAGAAGGGTTTTGATAAAGGTTATCATAAGCGGCTCGTAAATGGCTGTAGAGTATTTCATTTTCGGCATGAAAGGATCGGAAAGTTTCATTCGTTTTCCACCTGAAGAATTTTCGAATTTTGGGTTTCGCGCATTCTATCCACAATTCTGTCCAGCTATTATAGCTTCGTTTTTCGTGCAACCATCGATTGCATTTCTGTTCAAATTCTGCTATATTCTCGTCTGTTAGTACATGCGCGCGAATAGACCAGTACCCATTTCCATGTGGCCTGCCTTGATTTGGCAAACAACTCCTAATAATATATGCTTTGTGATCACTGAAGGACGTTACGAAGAAGTTGGTGTTCCGGAGGTTCTGAACCATCGATTCAGATAGATAGATACGATCAAGACGAGACGAACAAGTAGGGCGAACGTAGCTGTGCTCAACCCGATTACCCCTGTGTACTTCCCACGAATCTTTCAGCTTTAAATTATCTACCAAATACTTAAGTGCTGAGCTGTAATTACTTGAACCTGTCGCATCTTTTGCGGAGATAACACAGTTGAAATCTCCTCCTATAATTAATTTTTCCTTACAACCTTGCAAATAGAATGGAACTGAGTGCCTAAACAAATATTCCCTGGCTAAAGAGTTTTGATTTCCTGATGGGGCGTATATGTTACATATGGTCACCGAATGACCTATTGCTACAGAAATAATTCGGGAATCTAAACTACGTTGAACATTCGAGTAAGATATATGTGCCTTAAGGGCAATCGCTGTACCCCTTCTATCACTATCCACGTTGGTGATTACGTTGAAGCCCGGAATTGACAAATTTGCATTTTCTACCTCTTGTAATAGAATAATATCCAAATCAGTAAGTCTAACAAACGTACGGAGAGCCTGCACTTTGTTTGCATTAGAGATAGCGTTTATGTTGATACTAGCGATGTTGTAACTATTGGCAAGATTATTCATTGTAACTGATTTGAGACTTTAATTTTGAGTTTTCAATTTTTTTTGGCGTCTATTGCGTTTTACTGCAGTAAAAGTTAGATCACTAGAACCATCAGAAGTGTAAATTTCTTCATTCTCCGAAATTTCCATGGTCGTCTTATGAGGTTTAATGGTATTCACAACTTGTGGAGGTTTAAATTTACTTACACTGGCGGAGTCATTTATATCGACACACATCTCGAATTTTAACAGCGAGGACTCATTTTCGCTCGGTTGGGCTATAGTTGGATCTTGCATGGTTCCATCTTCGTCTGCTTCCATATCCTCGGATCTCGTGGCGACTAGTGTAGTAGTAGTGGTGCTATCGCGGAATGTACCAGATGATGCGATGGTAGATGATGATGCTTCGTTGGGATTCGTTATAGCGCTTACTCCAGATGATTGCGCTAGCTCGGCGGCTTGATTAGATAGGGATTCCTGATCTTGGGTAGTGCGTTGCAGCACGCCTTCAGCTGCTTTGCGATTAAGCTCGTTCAAATTTGTTCCGACGAAATCAGGTATAAAGGTATCGTTTTTTGTTCGTTGGTTTAGTGCACCAGCGTAGCTAATTGCCTTATCCCGGACTGCATTCAGTCTGGCATTGAGATCGGTTTTTTGACCCATCAGCTTCTTATTTTCAACGCATGAGATACCAGTGTGTGCCAAATTTGTACAATGGCGGCAGGTTTGTGGTTGATTTCTATAGGTGATAAGTGTTTGCTCACCCTGTATAGTCACAAAGGATTTTATGTGTCGGCGCAAAAACATTTTCGCCACACGAACACCCGTTGAAATTCCTTTGAAGGCGAAGGCATCGCCCCATGTCAGCTCTTTAATACTGATAACATCGCCGTACTGTCGCAAAAAAGCTATAATTTCTTCGTTGTTTATGTTCTCCGATAAGTCGTGTATTTTCACTTCTACACCTCCGTCCTCCATTATCAAACGTACTTTGACCTTGGTTTTATTGATTTCGATCTCATGTTTCTCGTTGTGTGCAGCCACTGTATCTTGCGCCATTTTGAGCTCGGCACACTTCACATATGCGCAGTTTTGTGCATGATTCATTTGTAGTCTTTTCACTTGTTCTAGTTTTAAACCCAAAGTGTTGTGCACAAACTTATGCAAATCTTCAAATGATGGTCTTTTTGGGAAGTTGGATAGGTCCACTTTAAAGGTGTTTTCTCTGGATCTCACTTGGGCCATTGCTGTTAATTTGAGTTTGCTAACGCAAAACACAAAGAAAAAAAATGTACTGTCGTCAGTAAATCTGACGCGATAACAGTGAACTACACGATCGTGTAGCTGGAAAAGAAACGTGTTTCACTATATCACTGACCACTTCGCTTTATACGACCTCTCGCATCAAACGCTCGATGCCGACTTAGCATAAGATGGGTAATTTTATTCAAGCGATCGCCAGGAACACTGCACGCAACAGCAGTATTCTTCATAGACGGCTATCCGGAGTTAAACTTGCTAATGTTGCAAATTGTATTAGTACAATAAATGATGAATCTTCCTAATTTTCGGCAGCCGGTTGCCTTCAACCAATTTCAATTTCAAGATTACTAAAACGAAATGTTATTCGTTCATCTGCCACTGATGCTTCACGAACCGGTGATCGATCATTCAATGTTGTAACAATATCTTATTAAGAAAACACAGACTGCGACACCCAAAATATAAGCATCAAATTTTACCATTCCAATCATCATCGAGAAATCAAACTGGCAACCCTCGCAGAAATTAGAGGGAGCCGGAAAACAACCGTGAGAGCTTCCTACCGCGGCGACGGTAGCACGGGGAAACGTCGGCTATGTAATCAAAAGCAACAGTAACACCACACCAAGAGAATGACGTTTTATTCCTTTGCCACCATCGCCGACTACGACCACAACCAGCCGGATGGTCGTATTTCAAATCTACACACATTCATTCTTCACTCTCATTTACGCATCCTGAACGAGTTTCACTCACCAATACACGTTGAATCGCTCCGGTCTCAGCTGGTCTGACGAACAATTTGCCGAGGGGAAACCGTGAGTACGGGAAAATCTCACCCAAAACGGGGTCGGTCGCTCAATTTTCCCCTACGGCATACACACAAAAGGATTACTCATCGAGAAGTGCACTAGTGTTTAAACGGTTTTTAGCTTTTCCGCTCCGATGAGAAACGTTCTTTAACCTACTGATGGGCGCCAGATTCGATCTAAACAAGCTACTGCGATGTCCCTTTGCCAACTGTATATATTTTATGTACTTGAGAAAATCACCCATACACGGAAACGGGGGGAGGGCCGAACTTTGACGAGTGCTCACACCGACTGTGGCTCCGGGTGCGAGTAAGGGTTGGGGATTCATACGCTTCGGAGACAGTGGAAATATGTTTGCCTTGCGTTTTCCGCACCCCTTCCGGTTTTTTCCCGGTGGCCTTTTCTCTGTTTTTATTCGTCTTACCACCCCGTTCGTTCACGTCGTCACATCGCCGCCGCCGCCACGCCGCTTCGAATGATCAGAATTCATACTTCCTATTTTTTCCTGTTCTGTTGTGTGGCGTGTGCTATTTCACGTAACGTTTTAAAACCATACAATTGAAAGCGGTAGCAAAGAGAGTGCCAACCGGTCAGTTCATTGGTTTTAGCTTGAAGAGGACGCAGCAGGGACACGGTTCGGTGAAAGGTAACTTTTGGTGGTATAAACAAGCAGTAGGCGAGCATGGGACGAACAACCGATTAGATTGCTGGATTGCGTCATCTACTCGTAGGAAATTTATGCACGGTAAAGTGTGACTAGTACACACCAGAGCGTGTTGATAAAGTTGTTAATGTGACACTTTTGTTCACAATATTTGATAATCTTTGAACGAGTTGTAATAATGTCTTTTTTAAGGAATAATATAATTTTATTCGATTTATATTCAACCACCATTTCCTTGACACCGTTTAGCACATGGTCGCTCGGTATTCGTTGTCGATGACTAGCAGCAAGAGATCCCAATTTATTATCCCACACTACTCGTATCCATAAACACAGGACCGAGACTTGGCTGTGGTGAAGTTGTTATATTTATCTACCACGCTGATTGTCACCCTTCGTCATCTTCACCGTGGTCGTCCCTGAACCGTTTTGGATACGGTCGTCGTCATTGTTGGTGAAAGAGGGTGTCCTGCCTAGGTCCCTGCGTCGGTGGATGATGATTGGGTGGAAATGAAACTACGACACGCATTAGATCAACACCCTTCCACTCGTTCGTTCGTTCGTTGGTCCACCAACGTCGCTCACAGCACTGTTTGCATTCGTCCAAAGCCAGAGCAAGAGGAAAAAGGATATAATCAAAGATAATATGAAATCATACCCCGGATAATAGGAAAATGACAATAGGAGTCAGCGAGCCGGGCTAACATCGGTGAGTGGGGGAAGGGAAATGATGGAATACGAACGACAAACAGAATGTCCTTTTCCGTGCCAATCCAGCTCGGGTGCCAGTCTGAGCTTGGTTGGGAAGATGGAAATGAAATTGAAATAATAAAAACGACAACTTTTCCTTTTTTTTCTCTCCCGAACTGCGATGGGGGAGCAAGTTCTTCGCTTGATTGTCAGCTCGATTTTCAAATTGCGTAATGGGGTCGCAAGTTTGTACCCGAGAGCTTGATGACAAGAAGTGGTGGTTATTGTTGTGAAATTGAAACGATGATTTATTTAGATTTGAAAATAAAAACGACAATCGTTACCAGAAAGCCCAAGCCACTATTGTCATTTGATAGCTGGAGGGTAATTTTATGTCCAATCATCAGCCTTGTCGAAGGCGGCAAGGGGTGGCATCAATTACCATCCCATTTTTTTCGGCTCGGGAATAAAAACTTGTTGCTGTCGAGCTGTTAATTTTAATTTCAGTCTGTTCAATTTTCATCATTTATGCGATTAAATAACGAAAATTGAGCGCAGTTTTTATACCTACCCCTTTTTTTACCAGCGCACACGTATGTCAAATGACGTCGTGATAAAAATTGGTAAAATAAAAATTTAATCAGTGTGAGTCAGATTTTTCTTCATAAATAATTCATTGGCCCAAACAAGAGCAACACAGAGCAGAACAAGCGAGTACAGTGTCGGAGCGAATAATTGGTCGTTTCAGATTAATAAACAATTTAATTGAACCACCCGTCATCAACAACATTACATTATTACAGTGTCCCGTTGCGTGTGTGGGGTACAGGTGTGGGAGGAGACTGTATCTACCGGAGAATGGCAGCAGTAGCCGTGTGGTTACAACAAAGAGTACAAAGTGAAAAATAATTTTATATCAACGTCCCTCCCTCCCCCGCTTCCCAGTAACAGACTGGACCCATCCGGGCGAATCAGATTTATAATGAATTTTCAAATTAATCAAAATACAAATTTTCCAGCTATTCACCCCCCAGCCAGCATTATAACCTTACCAATTTCGAATGGCAAAAGGTGAGCTGACACTTGATGTTGAAAATGAGTTGAATTATTTTCCATGTGACCTTCTTCCGGTTGCCAGTTAAACCTGCCACCCCTTCCCTCGCCGATCCCGTGTTCGAGTTCATTGCTATTGTACTGTTTTGGTTTGTTGCGTATGGGAAAGGCTGTGTAATCACTTCAGAACTCGATTTATTTCTAATCATTGTTGAATTATTGAAAATATTTTTAATTATCGTCAGAACAGAATTTGCCTCCGAAAAAATCTAATTTCATTAAAGAATGTTCTACGAAATCATCGGCGTTAGCTTCTTTATACATCCAGAAATTAATTAAGTTCACACCAAAAAAATCTGAATTTTATCGTTGACGTAATTGCAAACATGCCACAATTCAACAACTAGTAATTCACGAAATGACGAAACATTACCTTGTTCCGTTTAATTTTACATGCTACATGTACTTTACATGCGCAATGACATAAAATTACACTTCCTACCATTCAGAACAAACGCTGTATGTGGAGTAATTTTGCATGATTTACGAAATTAAACGTCATGTAAAATTAAAATCAAACGTGAAACTAAGTCATTTTTGATGCTCGTATATGTCATGGTCAGGAGACGTAAATTTACACTATTTTTTCTAGGTGTGTTCATGGGGAAAAATCAACATAGATTCGAATTCTTTTTTACCTTGTTTACTCGGACACTCCGACGGATCGGAATTAATCTCAGAATCCCGAAATAATGACTCGAGAACTCATCAATTAATGACTACTTTCAACTAAACATAAAATCATGGAAAGGACTTATCTGATTGCTGGAACGACACCACGGCTTTTAATGTTTTTAGTGTATCCAGCGCCATTATACTGTTTATTTCTCACTAATTCACAACACTCGAAAATGTCAAAACTTTTTCTATCCATGGATCACAAAAAAATCTAAACGAATTGCACTTCCTTGAAAGCACTATGAACTTTGAAGAACGCTGACAGCTATAATTTTTTCACCTCATTTGTCGATGGTTGCTACGATCGGGTTTCACCAATGCACAGACCTTTTACAAAAAGACATTGTATCTGTTAGACGTTCGGTTCCCATAGATTGGCGTAACAATTTTGAACTTTTTTTCGACACAAAGCATATTCAAATGGTAATTGGCTACCAAATATGAGCTTTTTCCGATAGCTCTAGTTCACCCACAAGAGTCTTCAAATTTATATAGTCATTTACAAAGAAAACTGGTTGCAAAAATTCGAAATTCAATGACAAATCTCACGGTAATTCTGTATACCTAAAAAAATAATGCCGTGTGGCTTATTTTATTACGAACAACTTTGTTGAAGGTTTCATATTAATTAGAAGCTACTGGACAAACCTATTTAACATTGAAGATCAGATGATTTTTTGAAAATAGGCTATTCTGAGCATGCGCGTAAAAGAAAGGCAACGTATAACTTAATATTAAAATATCTTTTTGTAACTGAATATAATCAACTTGCAGTCTTCGGCAATGTTGATCCTTATATATTAAACTATATATTTGATATATTATTTCAAAACGTTAAGTCAAGTCAGAAAAGGACCGAACCCGTATGCCTTCGAATAAAAAGCAAAAGTTCTTCATTCAAACACTCTGAAACGCAGATTTGTGTGTTTATCACGCCAGGTATGATGATCATATCGCTTCTGAGACCTCAACCCCATATTGCTTGCCAAATAAGAAACTTCTTCACGAGCCATGACTTTTTTTTTGTTTAAATTGTGCAGCAATATTGGCTCGTTGGAATAAGGTATAATATTATAGTCCCGGCATTTGTATAAAATACGCTTTAGGTCATTCGTATGGACACTATGTTCCATCGTTCATTATCAAACATTCGGATTGGTTACTATTGCGATTTTGTAGGCGTTGCTCAATTACTTTACACATTCACTCTTCTTCGCGCTTTGCAGGACTTAAAGGAAACTCTTTTTTTTCCTACATGTCGGACTGTCGGACAATTAAGAGTGTCTAATAGATTTGGATAAATGAAGATAAGTTGGTCGGTGTTAAGTCAGACTGGACTAAGTCGCAAAACATCAAAAAATGAGATAATGATGTCACTGAAAGAAATTTCGTCAGCTACATTCGACTTTTGCCAGATTTGGAATATGTAACAATAAACAAGAATTATGACAAAAATTAATTTTTAATTATAATGTAAAGGATGCTACGATTCAAACTTTAAACTCGTTTTTCTCGAAATCAATATTTTGTCACTTAGTCCGGTCTGACTTAACACCGTGCATAAAATTTCCCATAAGAATCTCAGATTTGACTGCACATGAACTCTCCCTACATATTGATGACTTCTTTCAAATAAACTTTGATCCTATCAACATTTACCCATTTCAAATAAACTTTGAAATGGGTAAATGTTGATAGCTCAATCTCAAGGTAACACGGAGAACAAGATTTTCTTTTTTTCTAAAAGAAGTTCACTTTATTATTTAGAACAAAGGGCGAAACAGTTATAGTTCCGTTCATTATGCTGATTGGATTGACGATATGGCAAACATCAATATTACATGTATCAGTTTGAATAAGCTTTGTGCATCTATTATCATTAATTAATACTCGTTTTCTTGTAAATTTCTATTTAAAGCGTCAACTGTTTCTTTGTTGGTAATAGCACACGGAAATATGCAAACGAAATACAATACGAATGCCCAGGCGACTAAAAGAATACGCACTATCACATACAAATGCTCGAGCCTTTCGCGACAAATCCAGTCGCAAACGTGATCATTCGCCCTTACCTACGCCCACGATCTCGCAATCATACAAATACCCTAGCGATTAAGAGGACCTTCTCATCAGTGGCTCATAAAACAGATGTTTTTTAGGATTGTTTGAACATAAACACAGCAGAAGAATCAAATTATGTTTACATATATTTGAACGTATGTTTACCCAACAATAAAAAAGTTATTTTTTGTCAAAATAAATAAAAATTCGAGCGCAATTCAGCCCGTAATTTTTACATCAAGCAAAAATGGTAAACTTCTTTATTCCAAAGGCTTTTGTGCACAGAATAGATCACTATGGCGATTGTAAGTTGACATTTTAGGTATTTTAGACTTTTTCGGCAGTAAATGCGTTAATAACATTGTGAAATTAAATCTTTTAACCCATTATTGCCCAACTTATTTTTTACGCGCATCACAAATTGTGTTTTCCGATCGAAGAAAAATGATGTGGTCATTCCAGTAAAATTATTTTTGTACTCAAAGCAGCTGAAATGATAAGGAACAACCAGTGAAAATTTAAGATAGATCGGTTAATCGGTTCCTGAGATATCGTGATCGCCGCGGATGAACTTTTCAACAAAATACAACTCCGAGATAATCGAGTTTTACTATCGGTGCAGCGAGTCAACGGTCGAGCGTATCAAACACTACGCA
Source organism: Topomyia yanbarensis (assembly GCF_030247195.1). NCBI lineage: Eukaryota > Metazoa > Arthropoda > Insecta > Diptera > Culicidae > Topomyia > Topomyia yanbarensis. The sequence continues at coordinate 2,803,550 of NC_080672.1, forward strand.
CCGCCTACGAGTGGTCAATGGGTAGCGGTCTATGAATAGCTGTAACTCAAGTTGTAGCATTCCGATCTTAATGAAACTTTGAGAAAATTTTCCTCAGCGTATGTAGTTTCAGAATATCTAATTTGCAAAAATTCAATTTTTTTCATTCTAACAAAAATGTGTAACCCCTTAAGGGAAAATCGATTAAAAACAAAACATAAACACCGATTTAACAACTCTAACTTCTCTAAACATATTCTGCAAGAGTATATGAACAATATTAACTCGTTGATAATGCCTGTTCTGCGTTATTAATTGAGTAATAGGAGTTATTCTTAGCACCTACTATATATAGTAGGTTGGGCAATAATGGGTTAATACATTTTTAGTTCAGTCTGTGCACATTAAAATGTTCCAAAAAATAATGTTTTATTAGTATACATACATAGCTTTCATAGTTTTTTTGTAATCGTGTGCGGAGTTGTGAAATACATAATTTTCATAAAATGGGAAATTAAAATTTTTAGAAGAAAAAAATCAAATTTAAAAAAATCTACAGGCATGGGCTGTTAATCAGCTGTACGTTGAAAATTTGAAAAAAATATTCTAAGATAATAATTCTAACGATTGAAGCGCTCTAGTGGTACACCTAAGTGAGATGGGTTTATTTTCTTCCTTCATTTGAACCAGTCGCACGGGTACGCAAACTAATTTGTATACGCAAAGTTACATATAAGCGACACACATGCACACGTAATTAAACCTGTTAACATACAAACGCTCCAGTTCTGCGCGATAATACAGCCCTAGCCACAAATCCGAACATGCTATTGCAATCATCGACGCAAAACTACGCTCACGATATGGCAAACATAAAAACGCCCTTGTGATCAAGTGAACGTTTTAACACCTACAATTTATAAACGTGGTCTCAAGTGCGATTATACAAACGCCTGTATTAACATGATCATGAATCGGTCACGCCCGAAATTCCCTTCTATTAGTTTTAACACTAAGTACACTAAAATCGTGATCTAGTTCTTGAAATACAATCGTTCGACTCCTTCGCGATCATCCTCGCACTGCTAGGCTCGCGATGTCACAAAACATGAAAACGCCCCGGTGATTAAGTGCACCTTTTACCACTTATAAACATAGAAACGCGGTCTCCAGCGTGAGCTTACAAATGCCGTCATCATCATCATCATCAGTCACAACACCCTACTTTCGGTCCTAGCAGCCTAGGTACAGGCCTTCAGTTGGCCCAATATAATCCAAAATGAAAAAAATAACTGTAATATACACTATACAACACGTTTCATGCCGGCATGTCCGGGACCTCTAGTATTATGAGAGTAATCACTCTCTTCTAGCGTTTTACTGAAAATTAAGTATAAGATTCACGGTTCGCGCGATCTTGTAAAACCACACGCAATTATGCGAATGGCGACACGGTTAAAAATCGAATTTATTCATGCTAGCACATGCTGCATGCAAAGCCTCTTGAGATCAAACACAACATACAAACTTTCGAGCCCTTCGCGATCATCCATGTCCCGATGATTTACTGAACGCTATTCCACTTACAATCCGATCAAAGCGGTCTCAAGTGCAAACAAACAAATAAATATAAATACATAACAATTAAATAAAAGTTTAACAACTTCTCCAACGGAAGTTGGATTGATTTGCAGTCTTCGACAAAGTTGTAGGCAATAAAACAAGAAACTTCGAACACATTGATCCGGTAGCTAGATTTGTCCGATTAGTGATTAGTGAACTACTTCACGTGGAATAGTTTTCCAAACGTCCACTGGTTACCAATTAAGGCACAATATTTCCAAAACATGGGCATAAATCTCTAATTTGTATATTGCCAAAACGCTTGCAGTTTGAGACAGCGATTCTTGTATTAATGTCAGTGATTTTTAACGAGTTGGTTTTGGGTGTAGACTGCCAAGAAAAAAAATGGAATTTCGACCAACCGTTGAGTTGATTCTTATTTCTATTAGGAGTGTCTGATCAATTTTGCCCCAGATCGATTAGGTCTAGCTACCAGATCAAGGTCCTTTATTAATTTGGTTGTATGTACACTAACATACTTAAGCTTGGATAATTAAATTGGTTAAATTTAAGGATAGATAAAAACTTTATTTTGATCATATTACTCGTCAAGTAGAAATCGACAACCACTATTGCAAGTACGCCGATATCCGGAAACAGAGCTATGGTGACCGTATGCAGTTGTTTTTTTCTGAAAGCTAGTCCCAGAAGATAGTTACGACTCATCGTATTCTGAAAAAGTTGGACTTCTGATAAGCTCCTCCTTGCATAAGATAAATTTGAGATACTCGACATGAGAGTGCCTCGGAATGCTCAAATCGAATGAGTGGCAGTTGAATCGTATGACGTTTTCGCACGAAACGGGCATTTGCTCGAGGTTAAAACCATTCTGTTTAGATCACATTATGTATTGAAGCTGCCCAGTTCACTCAGAAGAAATTCAGCATTTAGACTCGCATTTGAGTTACTTAAATTTGATTAATTTAATTATTTTAGGCATCCTACATATTTTATCCAAATTAGCCCTTTCTATGAAAAGTTTTATTTCTGAAAAAAATTGATTTCTATTAGTGAAAACTTCTCAAATCATCGTCAGAGCTGAATTTGTGATTTTGCCTCTGAAAGATTCCAATCTCATCCAAGAATTTTCTCCGAAATTATACATCCAGAAATTAACTAAATTTATGGGGGGGGGGGGGGGGGAATCAAAAACGATTCGGATTAATTTTTACCTCGAGCTGTATGTTTACTCGGACACTTGGAGAGACCGAAATTAATCTTAGAAATAAACGACTCGAGAATTCATCGATTAATGATTACTATCAACTAAATCAAAATGATTGCTGGTCCATGCTGTCGTCCGAGTTTAATGTTTCTTGTGTATCCGGCGCCATAATGATGTATTTTTCTCACTAATTCACAACACTCTAAAAATATCGAATCTTTTTCTATCCAAGTATCACATATTTAAAAAAATATAAATTAGCTACACTTTAAGGAACCGTGACAGCTATCATTTGTTTACCTTCTTTGTCGATCATTGCTACGATCGGATTTCACCATTATATCTGTTACACGTTCGGTTCCAATAGATTGCCGGCAATCTGAACACTGATAAAAATTCACACTATAAATCCATAAGAAATTTAACATCATTTTCATGAGTACTTGCATGTTGAAAAGCAAATCAAATTATTTCCTTTCGAATTTCACATAAAAATCTATTAAAACGCTGTTAATGTGGTGTTTCGAATTATACTCAATACGACCTTTTTCACCATTGAATGTTGGTTGTTATGCTCAGAGTTATATTTAAATTCATTGAATGAAAATTGATCATATTCAGCCGCATTCATTTTCAATATTCAGTGACGCAGCTGAAAACGTCAAACGAACAAACCGCCCATTCATCCATGCAGATTTTCACTGGGCTCCGATTATTACACGAAGCGACCGCGCAGCAACGAATCAAACGCATCAAAGTAGGTCCTGGCACAATGTAAGCGATGATGAGTGTTGTTTCATATGTTTTATCGGCATTTGAAAACATTTTCCTAGATAATTAGTTTAATGAATATATTGTACGATATTCAACTGAACGAATAAGATGGATAGTTGAATGAATATTTTTTCTATTCACCGCGAGTCGCAACAGGTTCATTTTCAGCCGTCAAAAAGAGCTTCGATTGTTTTTAGCTCTGGCTATGCTGTTGAGTCGCATTGTATGAACATACCACATTCAGATGAAAAATATATAGTGCATATCCATATGTAAAACAATTGATTTCACCGATTCTTTTGCCCATCAAATGTATAGGCAAAACTAATCGATGTTCACGTCTAATTCATTTGGAAACCTTATTCGATGGTATTTCTTATGATGTTTTTGTGATTTTCACACAATATTCACAAGAATTCCACTTGAAAGTTACATTGTGCACACTCTATTCGAAATTGAAATAGAAAACGTATCCTTTTCATGTGTTTTACAATTGAATCAATTCAAGTGATTTCCACATGATGTTAACGTGTCTAGTTTTCCATTGTACCGTAAACCGGAGTGACATTGATCACTTTTCGAAGTAATCATTACATATTTTTAGACGCAACACATTTTTTAGTAAACCATGTACTGATGTATGGAGAACAAGATAGAATGGTTTTACCTAAAATTGCCCGTTTACAGCTATTTTTTCAAAAATGATTTCAAGTTGAAGTCCGTTTTCGGTGACTTTGATAACCTGCATGTTCACCCACATTAAGTTATTGATGTCAATGCTTTAGCTTGTCAATGCTTCAAATGTTTGTTTAAACTAATTCTGGAAAGATACTCATTGTTAAATAGATGTTAATTAGTATTATACAAAGTATTTCAATGTACTGTAAAATTCGAACAACCGAAATTCGTATAATGTTTGTCCAACTAGAATAAAAGATTCTGAAAACCTTTAAAACTGCTAAATTTGCTTTGTTTCAGTGTTTTATCGATGTACAATAAGTTTAATCCATTTTAACACGTTGCAATATTGAACAACAACAAAAATGTTGCGAATTTTAGCATAAAATAATTTGAAATAATTGCCAACTAGTTTCACAAAAAATGTATTAAAAATAAACAAACTCTTAAAACTAAATTTAGCATATCCCAATCTAAAGGAAAATAAAAACTCGCTTGTAATTTATTACTCTTGCTCAAATCGGAGATTTATTTGTTTTCAAAAAATAGACACTTTACGAAGCTTCGTAAAAAACGGGTAAAGTCAAATTTCGATTTTTTGTAGTTTTTGTACCCAAAAACCGAAAAGTATACTCAAAAAGTATAACAAATCAGTATTTTATAAGTTTAGAGTAAATATCAATTCAAATTAAAATGATTCGGTAGACTATTCCGGTTTAATAAGCGATCTACGAAAAAAGTTTCGAGTGATCAAAGTCACCCCGATGATCAATGTCACCCCGGTTTACGGTATATCCAGATAATAATTACTTTCATTCATGTTAAAAAGTAAAAGTGTTTTCGTGTTAAAAAGTAAAACAAATGATGTTTTTTGAATTTCACAATTTGTTTCAAACTAAATTTAAACAAATTTCGTATAGTATGAACTTTCCACATAACATTCGCGTGAAAAATATATAGTGCTTTTCTCTATGTAAAACTATTGATCTCACCATAAAACCTGACATTTTTAAACAAAGTGACATTTTAGTCAAGAGGAGTTCCACGAAGATCCGTCCGAAAATCGCAAAAATCGTGACCGACCATCTTATATTTCGATGAAGCTTTACAGGGTTTACCGGCATGGAAGACTACACATTTTTCACAGTCAATAAGATTATTTTGACTCAAGCGCAATTTTTTCAAAAGGGCGTAGACGTTTCTAAGTGCATGAATTCCAACATTTTTGTTTGTTCGGTTACTCTGTTTTATTCATCAAAACTACCTATGAACGACTTACAAGGAATGAATACCTCACTACGAAAAATATGTACACTAAAAAAATGTTGTGTAATTTTTTTACAAAAAAAACAAAACAAAATATTATATTAAAAATTTAAATTGTAAAAAAACATTTTTTTTAAATGTTTTTTGTCGACGAAAGTCTAAAGAGAAAAGAAATATTTTGAATGTGATTGCATGATGGAGTTTTTCCAACAATAACTTTATAAATTAATGTTTTTAAATATCGTATTAATTGACATATAAAACTGTAACCTTATTACATAATACAATTCTAAGTATTATTTTTAATCAAAATAGATTTAACAAAAATCTTTCAAAATGCGAAAGTTTTCGAGATATTTGGAATTTGCTCCAACAAAAACAATTAATTCGTGTAATTATGACCTTTTGAAAAGTTATTCGCGTCATCCCATCACTAAATGTCAACAATCTGTTTTCCGTTAGACGTAAAAACAACTTTTTCAGTGTATTTGAACTATGGAGTCAATAACTTAGAACTTTTGACATCTTTTTATAATTCATACTATTTGCAGTCAAAAATACAATTTTTTGAAAATGATTCTAAACGCTACTTTAAATCAAAATGCTCATAACAAAAAAATTCTGAAATGTAATAGTTCTCGAGATATTTTAAATTTTGTTTTAACAATACAATTATTTTTTTGTTATGACATTTTCATAAATTACTCGCGTTTCTCCGTCAACAACAATAGGTTTTTCAAAAGGCCTTACATTTCCTGTAACTTTCTTATTGACATCATGGCGATATATGAAACCATTCGAAAGCTACATGAAAACAATCAAAATATGGTTCAACTATATAGTTTAATCATCAGACCCTATGGTTGAATAATATTTTAATTGTTGTTGCTGCAGACGCTTTTGAGTATATGAAGTATTCTTAGTTGAGATTTAGTAAAACAAGTTATTTAAAAAGTTGAATTTTTATGGTAATTTCAAAATGTTTAATAACTTGATTCAGACGCTTCAGAGTATCGTATATTTTTTTCACATTGAGCGTTCACTTTACCGTGCGATTCACAAACTGGAACAATGTCTATATACAGTTGAGGTGAAGTCGGGAGAATGGTCGAACTACTTATTAACATCGCTTTATTTTCCGTAGGGATGAACAGCTGGTTTTGTTGAATTTAAATATTTTTTTTAAACCATTATTTATTTTTCTTGCTACACATTGCATACTATATATTTTATTTGTACATAAATAGATCTAAATTGGAGATGGGCAAAACAGTTAGCTTCGAAGAACCATTCCCAACTGAATAGTTCTGTAAAAAGATCTGTACACTTAAACCGTTCTTCCGTCCATCTAGTTAGTGGTTCTCAAAACATTCGAATCTGAGTGAGGTATCAAATAGATCAAAGAATCAAATTGTACTAGTATTCATCCGCTTAATCAGAAGTGTGTCCTTCCAGTCTATTCTGGAAGCGACATGCGTTCATGGGGTATCTACATGTATCTCGAATTGGATACACGCAATGCTTAGTAACCGCATTCTTTGCTCATCACTAAGACATGCAGAGGTACGGAAGTTGAAGTTTGGCCGGTTGTCCTAAAGGTGGCGATCTATCACCTTTGTTATGGAACCTGGTTGCCGATGGCTTGTTGAAGAAACTCAATGAGCTTGGATTTCCAACCTACGGGTTTGTGACGATTACCAAATACCAATTACTGGACTTTGCATCGAAACAATCTTTGACTTATTGCAATATGCATTAAGGGCTGTTGAACGGTGGTGTCGACAAGTTAAATTATCAGCTAACCCAAACAAAACTTCAATGGTTCTTTTCACGAAAAAGCGAATAACAACCGGGGTTCGTCCCACGCAGTTCTTTGATTCTGAGCTACAGTGTGCGGATAAAGTCGAATACGTTGGAGTTATATTGGATTCCAAACTGAATTGGTCAGCTTACATTGCGTTCAGAGTCAAGAAAGCATGCATGGTCTTTGGGTAGTGCAGACGAACTTTTGGAAAGACCTGGGGTCTCAAACCTAAATACATCTATGTAAACAATAATGTTATGTAGATGCAGAGGGAATAAGTGATGCCGGTTCAGTCAAAGCTAAACCATCTGCAAAGAATGGCGTTGACTGGTGCTTTCACCACAACTCCGACTGCTGCCCTTGAAGCTCTTCTAAATTTCAAACCATTACACATAAACCTCAAACAAGAAGTACTGCCATGTGCATACAGACTGCAGGTTACTGGGATTTGGAACAGTAACCATGTTGATCTTGTTACCAGTCATACACGATTGTGGTCACCAATGGTTACATGGGGTGAAGATATTCTTGCTCCCAGCGATATTACACTCACATGTAGTTTTCCTTACAGGACATTCCATGTGAAGATTCCCTGTCGAGAGAAGTGGTTGTCTGGCTATATGGAGAGACAACAACAAACGCAAGTGGTTTGTTACACTGACGGTTCTTTAATGTAGAGACGTGCTGGTGATGGTGTCTACTGTCGTGAAATGAGACTTGAACAATCTCACTCAATGGGTAGTACTGTACTGTAGTCCAAGCAGAAATCTTCGCGATTGTGTGCTGGGTACAATCGGCCCTTCAATAGATCTTGTCCAGCAAAGTTATGAACTTCTGATCAGGCTGCAAACAAGGCCCTTAGCTTAGACAAACCACGGCCTCAAGCTAGTGATTGAAGAACTAAGCATTATCAACACTATCTACCTTGTCTGGGTGCCCGAACATTCCGGTATTACTGTAAATGAATGGTCTGACGAATTGGCAAGGACAGAGGCAGCGATTGACTTCGTTGGTCCTGAGCCCGCCCTACCAATTTCGACAAGTTGAATAAGAGAAAATATACGGTCCTGGGCTTCGTCCGCCCAACAAAGGCGTTTCTAGAATAACCGTGCCCAGTGAATTCGAAAAATCCCCTACATTTTTCGAAACTCCACCGCGACATGCTGACCAGGGCTTTAACCGGCCACTGCAAACTCAATTATCACATGGCAACTACTCAGCGCGCTGAGTCTTTTTCATGTGATCTTTGTGAATCCGACTACGGAACCTCATATCATCTGATATGCAACTGTCCAGCGGTAGCGCAATTGCGATTTCGAGTTTTCGGCCGTCCTTATATAGACGAAACCATATTTGGACGACTGAAACTCAGAGACATACTAAACTTTCTTATCCAATGTGGTAAAGAGCTTTAGGCACACTCGCAGGCCCTAAAACTAAAACATACTTTGTGTTTCAATCGAACGACTGGTAAGACGTGATTTCGGGTCCGAGCAGAAGTTGTTTATACCGACCGATATGACACAGTGAAGCCAAAACTTGTCTTGCCTCAGCAGGGCGATGCGAAAGCAGCATCCTTAATAACTTAATAATCTATTCCGATAAAAAGTTAGTGTCGGTTGCTGATGAGAGAAGTCGAAACGCATTCATGACTTTATTAAGTTAGGATTTTTGGCCTTAACATACAAAGCCTGGTTTCACCAAAAATGTTTGCCTTTGTGAGAAATTTTAGTGGTACATCCTTAGTGGAGAAAAATTAAGATAAAAACTATTTTTCCTCTACCAAGGATTTCTTTTTCGTTGAAATCCACTACGTGCAAATCATACAAAGTTTCTTTGAATGCGCGCCATTCGATTACTTTGAACGGCTTTCTATGATGCCCAATCTTGCACAGCTAGTGCGCAGTACATAAATTTTATTGCGTAGAAATCCTCATTTCAAAAAGAAATCCTCATTTCAAAAAGCCCAATGTTGCAAAAGTTTTAGCCGCTGTCGCAGTGATGTGATCGACAGAGCTAAGTTTTCTGTCCAATAGCACTCCCAGGTCACGGATGGAATCTACCCTTTCGATACAACAGGCTCGAAGGTTTATTCACAGCGCCTAAGAGTTGTCAAGCGCCCATAACTTAGTACCTTATATTTATCGACGTTGATCTGCATTCTATTCAGCGAGCACCACTCTTCATTATTGACTATATCCTCTTCGAGTATAGCCGAATCGAATCCCGAAGCAACTGAACGAAAGATTTTCGGATCATTGGCATAGACCAGTTTCCCACACTTGATACGGGTTCAAAAATCATTAATGAATAAGATAAAGATAAGTGGCTCTAGGTGACTTCCTTGAGGGACACCGGTTAGCATTTCAAATATGCTTGAGCGTGTGGTGCGAAGTCTAATAAAAGCGGATCGTATAGAAAGGTAAGATTGAAGCCACTTGGTTACCCAAGGAAAAAATCCGAGTCACTGCTGTTTCACAACAGCAATGGGCACAACATTGCTGTTATGAAACTGCTATACTTGTCATAGGCTTCAGCGAAAACGAAATATATTTTCATCAAGTTCAAAGTGACCTACATCAATTCTGTTGGAGGATGCAGCGTACATCGTATTATAAACAAACTTTACCAGAACTTTGGCCAGACAATTCAGAGTCGAGATCCTGTTGCAGTTTTCAATTTTCTGAGGGCTTTTTCCATATATTTGCGAAAATATTTTCCGTGATTGAACACTTGAAAATAATGCTTACTGGTACAAAAATCACGCGGGCACAATGTATTGTGAACAGAAGAGGCAAACAATCCGCACCCGTCCCTTTCAATGGATCAACACTGGACAAAAGTCTCAAAACATTGGCATCGTTTATGTTAGGTCGGGGGAGGCTAATGTTTTTAATTTGGCAATGTTTCATGGTAGTCTTACGATGGGTAGATAGGAGGACTGGTAAATACATCTCGGAAGTGATCTGCCAAAAGATCCACCGACTTGGCCGCGGACTGTGAACATTTGTCCCGAAGGTAGACACTTTCTGGAATACATTCAGAACGTCTTCTGTTATTTATAAACTTCCAGAGCGTCGAGTGATCATTCCGCAGGCTGTATTGGACTTAGTTAAGATAGTCATCGAATGCATTGTTCCAGGCTGTTTCATGTTGCAGTTCAATTTGTCAAAGAATAGCTTTCATAGATTGTGAAGTACGTCGCGTAGGTTACCAATGATTGAAAATGGATGAGACGGTGTGGATCCATCCACGTCAAAAGCAGTACGAAAGGCTATTCGAAAGCTTGAAATACTAAAGTCATTTACAATAATGGAATTCAGGTCGTATTTCCAAAGATGGAAGTGATAGGCTATACGAAGCAACCCATTGCATGACCAGGATGATCTTGATAGAAAAAGAAATGTCTTCGATTGGTTGGATGGACTCATGCCCTACTCATGAAGAGCCATAAACTCGAGTGTTACGATCTAAGCATAACGATCCTCAATATCGCCTAAAATTACTCTGCTCTGTGAAATGTTAGACGGTGCATATCAGATGTTTACCATGCTACAAATTTTGGATGAATTTTGGAAATATACCTAGTGGATTCACCATCCGTTTGAGGATTTTAAGGAGGCGTACGATTCAGTGAAACCAACCGATCTGGACAGCTAACGCTTCATTGTGTCTTTCCAAGAAAACTGTTTACGTCATGCGGCTCTGTCAGCTGTTAAACTGTTGCGGCAGAATAAGCGAAGACATTTTACGTTAGATCGATTAAAGCCCGACGATGCGCTTTCTAATTTGCTGTCCGATATAGTGCTCGAAGGAGCGATATAAATATTTGGTGTGCAAAGGAACGGAACTAGCATCAAGATATCTCACATGCTTCTGGGGTTCGTGGACAGTATAATAGGAGTCGAGCGTGCTGAGGCTTCAAATAGTTCTGGCGGCTTTTGAAAAAAAAAAACTTTCATTCTCATGTATCAAGATGAATGTAAAATTTCACAATAATTAAAACTGTGTTGATACTGGTATTTCCATCTTAGTTGGAAACAAATAACCAAACATAAATCCCTTTATTCGTGCACTAGCTATTATATTAGGTTTTTGAGAAATTGTAGTCATCCCAAAGGAAGTAAAAATGCGACAGCAATCGCGCTTTACAATCTATATTTAAGATAACGGACAATGGCGCCTCCAAAACTCTTTTTGGCTACTTCCAAGTAAACCAGTTCGACAGGGCTTTGCTGCGCAAAAATATTCAAAGTTAGATTAGAAAGGAAAATTCTGAATCACATATCAAATGATCCACGGGAGTCCATCTGGAAGGAACATTCCACTAAGTCATTCAAAATAGTCAACAATAAAAGAACTCCTAAAATCTTCGGATTCATCGGCTCTCACAAAGGATCTTGAAAGACACAGCAATGTACTTTCCAGTTGATCCTTCTCTTTCTGTTAGTTGTCGAGAAAAGCAGCGCTCGTTTGACTTTCCTCCACAGCGAGAGCGGCTGCTTTTAAATTCTTTGCAGAAAGCCGGGTTGTGAAACTCGATTTCTAACTAAATCAACAAAACAGCTCACAAGCGCGAATAATTTTCAGCTATGTTTGGCAAGCACAGATTGGTGATGAGCAATATGCTTCACCAAATCATGTGTTTTGCTAACCTGGCGGGTTACATTAGGAATAAAACAGCACGATTGACCCTCTCCAACGTAACTTAGGTAATAAAAAAGACGATGACAGTGTTCCAAAATGTTTTAAAGCATTCGCTATGATTCAATAAAATCTCCTGGTCAAAGTCTCACCAATGCACAGTGGTCCAGGAAGCGAAATTAGCGGGAAACAATTAATTGCGCTTTCATCTTTAGATTTAGAGATTTGGTGTCTTAGAAACATTTATTGTGTGTGACAAACTGCATCTTTTGGCTGAAACGGTCTTAGGGTGGTCCTTAAAGTGTCAAAGTTGTAGAAATTATTTCAAATTTTAGTTGAGATAGAGTGATACTTTCTTCTACAATATTCTAGAACAATCAATTCTGAGCAACTTTGTTGAAGATTCTAACTTTGTATCTCAAACAGTTTTCATTTTATAGTGAGTTCCATGTCATTACTTAGGGTGTCTCTCAAAAAAACAGTTTTCTCCGTACAGTTTTTTAGTGTGATTTTTCTCACAAAAGTACTCTTCTGTGTTCTTTTAGAGCATAATTAGGGGCAACTTTTACTGAAGAAAGAAAATTTTTATCTTGTCTGGTTCAAAAGTTATACATAATTTTCACTGAAAAATACGCCCTTTTCAAATGTCGATATCTTAAAAGGGGGCAAACGAAAATTGATAATTTTGATTGCATTTGAAAGGTTGTACTTGTGCTTTTAATATATTAAAAAATTGTCACAACCCCAAAAACATGTGGTATGATGAAGACATTTTCACCTATTTTTTTCTGCATCTTGGAGTGAGATTTTTGGGTTTTCTTGAACGTATCTCTTGTATTGATGATACTTTCTCAATGAACACATTATACACATGCAATCACAGGTCCAGATGTTAGCTGTGCGTACTAGCGAAAATCGGAATATCCTATCCACAGCTACAACCTCCTTGCCAGATCATTAGTTTTGCGCCAAACTATTTCACGAAAATAAATTTATAATTTTTAGGAACATCTCCTGGACCTTTGACTACGTAAACCTTATATCCAAGATGCTGTTTGAATTCTTTTGACATCGTTTTTTTCTTTGCCCATAAGAAAGCATCCGTTGAATGGAGCCTTCGAACCCATTTGTTGACCGTAATGTTTTTGTTTATGATTGTGCGTTAAGCTTTTGACTTGAGAGTTACGACGCAAATAAAATTAATCGATAATGTTGTTAGAATTGCTGTCAGTTCAATTGAAGATGGCATCGAAATAGCAAGCACTTCGCGAGCATGTTGTACGGTTTTATGCATCGCATGGTCATCGTGGAAAAAGATTTACGGTAGACCACTTTCGAGACGAAAACGTGCCCATGAGTACAGTTTGCCGGATCCTGGCATCCCTGAGTGTGGAGCGGATGGCCGTCCAGCGAAGATAATGACGAAGACGAAAAAGGAAGCGTTGAAAAAGCTGTTCGACAACTTTCACTGTTCACTGCTCCCATACCTTGATTCACCGAACCATCAAGATGAAGTACATCATCTGTCAGAAGAAGACTCGGTCCCTCGAGTACACGGACGAGCAGATAGCGATCGTGAAATCGCAGTGCCGGTGAATGACGAAGAACTACCGCATAGTAGTCGTTCGTGCTGGACGACGAAAGTTACTTTCCCACATTTACAGAAAATGACAGCTACTATTCCAGCGACAAGTCGGCCACACCCTCCGAAGTTAAATATAAGTTTAAACATAAATATGAAAAAAAGTTATGTTATCCATCGCCATATTGGACAAAGAGATTTGAAAGCCCTGGTTCAAGCCGAGCGCTTTGGCCATCAATCAACAAGTGTACCAGGAGGAGTGTCTTGAGAAAATTCTTCTGCCGTTCTTAAAGGAGCATCATGCGGATGGGAAGTACGTCTTCTGACCGAACAAGGCATCTTCTCATTAGCCAAGAAGACGCTGAAGTATCTTGAGCAGAAAAAGATACTGTACGTGCCGAAAGAAAGGAACCCGACCAACTTACCCCAGTGCCGTCCCATTGAGGATTTTTTCGGCTCCCTGGTATACGAAAATAATTGGCCAAGTATACGAAGCAGTTGACCACCAGGATCTGGAATTGTAGCCGGGAGATGGACGTCAGTGCCGTCCAGCGCTCTTGTGAGAGCATCGCGTCTAAGTTGCGTCACACGGCTGACCAGGGCCCTTTCTCGAATATGCATTGTAGTTTTTTGAAGAATAAACATTATGTTATTAATAAAAAATAATGAATCCGTTGAAAAATTTTGTTTTGTTTTATGTCACCCGAAAGTACATGCGATACTGTCAGCCAACCAATGGTCAACGCAGATTCAGTTCCGCTAGCGTCACTCGTCTAACGATCAGCAGCCCAAACCCTGAGAACAAAACGAGTTTCTCCAACACCACTCTTGCAATAATTGTTCAACATGAAGTAAACGTTAACTTAACTTCGCTCTCATGGACAAAATTCAAAGAAGAGAAACTACTGCTAGCATCCGTTTCTCTGGAGTCTGACCGTTAGATTGTGACTTTATACAAAAATTGTAAGTTTTTTTTTTTTAATTTTTAGGTTTAGGTTGAAAAATTTGAAATTACCTTTAATATGATACCAATATCATGAAAATCGATCAAGTGAACGATCTCTCGCAATCCGGGAGCTGAAACTGAAAAAAATATTTCGACTCTGCTCGTTAATATCTCCTAAAGAACAAATATTTAACCATATAACCACATTGTAGTAACGAATGAAACAAATGTGTTTTAATGTGGATCCTATTATTATAACTGATATAGTGCGTAAGACACATTGTTGAAAGTTACTCACCTGTTAAAGCTGCATCTGATGCGGTTTTTAATGTAATTGTTCTGATTGATATATGGTTAAACGACAAAATAAACTATCCATAGTTGCTTCGTCCTATGTATACGATTTATCGCAACGATCGTGATACCATTATTTCCGGTAAAACAAGGGGTGGTGGTGTGCTTATCACTGTTTCTAATTAGCTATCGTATGAAGTAGAATCGTCTTGGTCAAGACGATAATATCATAGCAGTTGCCTGTAGCCGTGAGCAAATAACTGCGTTGATGAATTTAACCCACCAATGTTCTTGTAGACGCTGTATAAGGACGGATAATTCTCACGAACAGAGCCGGAACGATTATCGATTGTTGGTTCGACTGTGGCGGAGGATTCGAGGCATCCCAAATCAGCAGCATTGCGTCCTGTAATATGTCGATCGTAGTCGGCAAGAAAGGGGTTCTGTAGCAGGTTGACATTTGATCGCAAGATGCCGGAGCAAATTTTAAATTACAGGGAACAGAAAATACAGCAGCGCTAGAAGTGTTTGGAGTGTTTGGAGCTATCCATATTCATTCGAGTTGTACGCAACATTTGTAATGTGCTTATCAAAAACTGCTGTGTGTTTGAGTGTCATCTTTCATTTGTTTATTGTTTTGTAGGTTGAATTTTTTCGTTTCCATGCAGTAAAAACGAAATAAAAATTAAGGTTTTGAACACAGCTAATCGGAAAGAGTGTAACTATGTGAAAACTGACGAAGTGCTTTGAAATTGAAAAGTCCATCATAATCCATTTTTTTCTTCTTTGGAGTCTTTAAAAAGGCTGCTAAAGTAATTGGAAATATGCAGAACCGTAAAGATACTTGTCAGGAAGTTGAAGAAAAATTCGCGAAAGGAATAATAGTAATTTGAACTAGTCTTCACAATGTTCATGTTAAATTTCGTACAATGAAGGTTCAAACATTTTTGATACAATTTGAAAGACTAGCCATTTGTAGCGTACTGAAAAACTCCTTCACCCATTCCGTACACAGTACCGAGACGACTGATGATAGCTAGTTACAATAACTCGACTGTGGCGGGGGGATCAAAAGATTCCGTAATGCCAACTGCATTGCGTTCCAGTATGCGCTCACCAACGACAATCCTTCACAATTGCAGTATTCTTTGCTGTATGAGATTTTTTGCCAATATATGTGTAGATAATATTCGTATCTCAATAATTGAGTTTCTTAAAGAATCAGTAATCTGCCTACAACTTTGTCGAAGACAGCCAGTCGATGTAAAATCATCCAAAAATGCTATTAAATATCTCAGCAAGTTGTGTCTGACTTAGCTTTGCACAGGATCTAACAGCGCACGCTCGTAGTTTAGAAATAAAGTGTGATTTATTTAGAAGATTTTTAATAATATTAATTTCTAGAGTAAAAATTTGTTAAAGATGAAAAGTCTTCTTCAAAGTTGTATAATGGGCGTTTTGCAGCCAAACTACGGCGCATCTTATTTTTTCAAATTCTTTCGAACATATTTAAAACAAATAAGTGAATGAAAATTAGGAGATCAAATCACTATACGCTATTAGGTTCCATGCCAAATTTACTGAGACACTACTAGATTATTATCTTCTCCGAAAGATTTTAAATCGATTAGCAGTCTTCAACAAAGTTTTATGCAGTGCAATCATCTTTCAGAATCTAGCCATGTTCGAAATGTATGTTGATACGGTAGCTACACTTGATCGATTTTGCAAAGATTGGCATCTTTTATGATATTGAATATTGACGGTTCTGAAAGACTCGAAAAAAAATGATTAAAATCAAAAGTAAACCCAATACTATCAAATATCACGCAGGTTTAGATGGTATTTAAAATTCTGTATGAAGAAAATATTAGGAATTTGTGTATCTTAATTCCTTCTAATCTAAATTATGTTTACACTGGATCACTTTTTAAATAATATCTTATTTATACACCGATATCAGTGAAAGGCACGCTTGACCCTTTCGGGTGGATGAAAATAGGATTTTTATTTATTGAAATTATCGAAACGCACGAATGAACGGGAACATGTTTCGAATCGTTCCCTGTCTGTCTCGACAATATGTGTAGCTTTTCCAACGGACGGAAGCCGAGGGAGTGGCACGAAACCAAAGTTGCATGTTTTCATAAATAACATTATTAAACATTAAATTACATTGCAACTGTGGTAAGAGCTCCTCCGCGCACTGTTCCACTACTGGCACTGCTAGCTCAATCGAACAGCGACTGGCTGGCTTGCAGTGCGAATAGTTCCGAACATGGAATTGAACTTATTTGCTTTATGATTTGTGTAGTATGATATCTCAACTTTTTCAATTGAAATGATAGCTTTTGTTTGGTGTGACAAGTTTATCGAATGTGTTCTTTTTTAATGCTATTTGGTTAGTTAAGGGATCAAACAGGTTACACGAATGAATACTGATACACTAAGGTTTTTTTTACACGGGGGATACGTACCGTGTAAAAAAAAACCGTGCAAAAAAAAACCGCGTTAATTGCGAAATCCGTGTAAAAAAAACCGTGTTAATTCAGAAAACCGTGCAAAAAAAAACCGCGTTAATTATGAAAATCGTGCAAAAAAAACCGCGTTAATTGCGAAATCCGTGTAAAAAAAACCGTGTTAATTCAGAAAACCGTGCAAAAAAAACCGCGTTAATTATGAAAATCGTGCAAAAAAAACCGCGTTACATTCAATGCAAAAGACTTAGACGATTTTAGGAAAAGGGATGATTTCGGAGTTTGATCAAAAATGTTCTAAGTCCTTTTGAAGGCAAAAGACTTAGACGATTTTTGAACAGGTTTTTTTTTGCATGGATTATGCAAGTAGCACGGTTTTTGCTTTTTCCAATTCCTTAGGTTTTTGGAAAAGTGGAAACGTCGGATCTTGAGGTTTCCTTTTGTCCCGCACTTTAACAATATGGTTGTTTTCGGTACAGTGTTAACGAGTAGGCACCAAATATCGATGCCTGAGGCCATTTGGAATACCAAGATGACGACTTCCGGTCTAACAGAATTTTCAATAACCCAATCAGTATGCATATTTTCCGAGCGGGCCTAATGAGCGCATGATAGAGATCAATGTCTGAGGCCATTTTGAAATACAACATTGAGACTATCGGCTTAGCGATATTCTGTATAACTCACAACATGGAGTGTTTTGGAACTGGATTGACAAATATGCAGTTGCCAGAGGTCTGACGTCATTGTAACACCCAAGATGGTTCTGATTATTTAGTATAAATATCCAGCGTAAAACAAAAAGATACATTTATTTTTGTATATTTTGCATTTATAAGATAAGAAAAATGTGCTCATGAATGGATTTATTCGAATTTGAGTTGGTTCGTCTGCTAGAGCTCATCGAGCGAATCTTCATGCGAGACTCAAAGTCGAATCAAAAAGCTGACATAATCAGGGGGAAATAATAAAATCAGGTCTTCGCTGTATTATTAAGGGGGGCGTCTGGTGTAAAGTGCTCAAACCGAAAGTTATTTTGTTTTACGATTTTGAAGGCAAGGAAACAATGCATCTTTTATGTAATGTTAAGCTTTAAATTTGTACGTTTATTCTGTACGAAAAAAATATTTGCACGGCCTTATTCTGCGCGGCGTGTGACGTGAGACGACGAAACTCACCTCACTTTACGTGACTTTTCTCACCCGATTCTGAGAGTCGACTCGGGTGAGGTGAGATTCCTCATTGCGGTTAAATGGGAGTCTCACGTCACCCGAAGTGACTCTTCAGAATTGGGTGAAGTCACGTAGAGTGAGGTGAGATTAGTCGTCTCACGTCACACGCCGCGCAGAATAGGGTCGGCAGCCACGCAGAGCCACACATACGAGCGTTCCAAGAGTAGACGTCCAACCATTTCCACGTCGAGGAGCGCCGCGGCTAACACGATGACTCTTGATAAAATTGTTTGACACAGGAAATTAAGTAAAATTTGTAAAGCTTAGACTTGTAGTTACTCGATGAACCCAAAAAAAAAAGTTCGAGTTTAGGAAAATGGCTTCATGTAAACCGAAAAATCTCATATTTTTCTGTAAAATTCGTGCACTTTTCTTCAAAATAATAGAGAGAACAATTTTTTTCATTCTGTTCTCTGTGGTTCACCGACAGGCTACACATATTGTGCATTTTCATAAAAAAATCAAGTCAATTCTTTGATTAGTTTTTGAGTTATCGTGTTCACCAATTTGAAAAACGCGGTTTCGAAAAAATGCTATTAAAGGATACTCCATATCAAATTGCATCACGGAAAAAATGACGTGGAAAACAATCCATTTGGTATTTTCTCTTAAAAATTTGGGTGGAAGTAGTTTAAAGTGTATTGTTCACACTGTAATTTTATCGCTGTCAGTCTTAAGAAAATTGTTGCCGATAGATTGAAATCTGCGTGTGTCACAGCAAATACGCGCGAGGAATGCATGGCTGTTTTTAAACAAAAGTTCAGCGTGGATTGCGGGAGACTATTCTAGAGGCTCAATACTAACAATTAAGCGGATAAAAAAGAAGTCGATTTTTTTGCCCACTACACCAGACGCCCCCTTAAGATGAATGAGATGTACACTCATTCCACTGAACCGGAAGTCGCCTTCTTGGTTTTTAAAATGGCCATAAACATCGATATCTGACGTCCACTCATCAATCCCGTTCCAAAAATATCCATATTGATGGGGTTTCAGAGACTTCCACTGGACCGGAAATCGCCATCTTGGTTTTCAAAATGGCCTTAAACATCGATATCTGACGTCCACTCATCAATCCCGTTCCAAAAATACCCATATTTATGGGTTTCAGAGAATTCCACTGAACCGGAAGTCGCCATCTTGGTTTTCAAAATGGCCTTAAACATCGATATCTGACGTCCACTCATCAATCCCGTTCCAAAAATAGCCATATTGATGGGGTTTCAGAGAATTCCACTGAACCGGAAGTCGCCATCTTGGTTTTCAAAATGGCCTTAAACATCGATATCTGACGTCCCGTTCCAAAAATAGCCATATTGATGGGGTTTCAGAGAATTCCACTGAACCGGAAGTCGCCATCTTGGTTTTCTAAATGGCCTCAGACATGAACATTTGGCACCTACTCGTTAATGCTGTTCCAAAAGCAATCACTTCCACTTTTCCAAAAATCTTCGAAATTCTTTGCATTCAAAATGGAAAAGCAGAAACCGTGTAAATTTCAAAATCCGTGCAAAAAAACTTGGTCAAAAACCGTCTAAGTCTTTTGCCTTCATAAGGATTTTTGCTAAAACCGTGTTAATTGCGAAATCCGCGCAAAAAAAAAATTGATCAAAAATCGTCTAAGTTTTTTGCCTCCAACATTTTTGCGAAACCCGTGCAAAAAAAATTGTTGAGAAATCGTCTAAGTCTTTTGCCTTTAAAAGGACTTAGAATATTTTTGCGAAAAACCGTGTTAATTGCGAAAACCGTGCAAAAAAAACCGTGCTAATTGCGAAAACCGTGTAAAAAAAGCCGTGTAAAAAAAACCGTGCAAAAAAAACCGTGTAAAAAAAAACCTTAGTGTATTTGGATGACTGTCGAAAAGTTCAAAATAAACCGATAGATCAACTTGAAATGAGATATCGTTGTTTAGAGATAAATTTTATGAAAGGCTGACACACACCTTCGAATAATGATAAACTCTAAATATTGTAGAATAAATTCCAAAACAACATTAAAACTTTTACTATTTCGACCTTACAATAGAATAATCACGGCGTGAATAATTCCCAAGTTTTTAACGGCAACGCGTCAAAATGAGGTCATATGTAAAAATATCAGAACATTAAATGTAAAGCCATGGCAAACTTTGATACAGTTTCATGTGTCAAAAATAACCCCCCATTAGTTGGAATTTTCGGAAGCCCACTAGGAACCAAACGAAAAAAAAACATTACATCAGCCCGACTGCAAAGTGGTTATTGATATGAAAAATTAAATCAACTTCAACCAATGGTCCCGTGAAATGCATATACCACAGACAGAAGGCCCAACACACAAAAAAGTCCGGCCTGTTCATGAAATTAATTCAGATTAAAACTGCCCTGCATTGTTGCGTTCGTTCACACAAACAGACACATACACACACACACACACAGATTG
Source organism: Topomyia yanbarensis (assembly GCF_030247195.1). Classification (NCBI taxonomy): domain Eukaryota; kingdom Metazoa; phylum Arthropoda; class Insecta; order Diptera; family Culicidae; genus Topomyia; species Topomyia yanbarensis. The sequence continues at coordinate 2,824,435 of NC_080672.1, forward strand.
GCACGCAGAAGACCGAGCATATGGATCGAATGAATGGGGCGAGTTGGGCCAGTGACTTAATAATTATTATCGAATTTGATTATTTTACGTGCTTCCCACCCGATGACCGCCGCACCGCTCGCGCTCCCCAGTCGGTAGCCGGCAGTTCTGGTTGGCAGTCAAGCCACTTCGGTTTTCGAGCGAGCCTCCACAGTCAGTGGTAATCATTTCGTTCAATTTCACATTGCACCATTGTTGGTTGGATGGGGATCGGATTGTTGTAGTCTGTATCGATTCGTATGTGCGCGACTACATACACGAGTTAAGCAGTTGGTTTCCGCCGAATTATTTCATTATTTATTTCAAGACCACATGAATAATGTACAGATTTTATAAACAGGCGAGTGATTTTATTTTAAAGTGGAAGTTCAGATCGGAGGCATGTTTAATGCTTTGATATTTGCGAATGATCAAAGTTCTTGCCGAAAAATGTTAGCAGCGTTGGCGGTTTCACGTAGCAATGAACCTCCCACTTTGCAAACATTTAATGCCCATCGTTATCTCCTAGCCTTCCCTTTTTCTGTGGAATGACCTTTATGTGTTTCGACGCCTTGCATCGTCCTCCCACTGACAACAACCGTCGTTGAAAGAGCAAACAGCTACACACAAACAGGATCCATTTCCACCCACGCACGGTCTCCACACTTTATCAATTCTCAGAAAAAAATATAATCCCTACCATCTCCAAATCTTCGAATGGCAAAGGACTCAATCTGCTTATCAGTGACGTCAGACGCCTCGAGTGGGAACAAAGAAAACCCATTTTCATCCCCTGAACACGACCAACATGCTGATGACGACGGCTGACGCAATAAGCCCGCTTTCCAATCATCACCAATTCCAGGAATAGACTGTGGAATCATGTACTATATGTCATTTCAGCTTGAAACTGTTGCCAAGTGTGCCAAACACCCACCCGTTCCTGCATCCACCCACCCACCTTTCAATTCACGGCTGAAAATAAGCAATCCCGGGACTAATAAAGGATTTCTTGTTTCTCTCTCTCTCTCTCTCTCTCTCTCTTCCGCTATCCCGAACAGGCATGGAAAAGCTATGAGTGCCCAGGGGGGCTCCCCAGGGGTCCCATTATTGGGTGATCGTGGATCTCCGCTTCCAGGAGTTTTTTCTGCTTTACAACGAGTGTTTGTAGGTAAGTATGCAGTGTATTCATAACGCATCAGGCGCCTGTAGGAGCTAACACGGTGTTTCCGTCGTCATTTCAGAATCCATCCAAACAGCCAACTAGATCAATTTTTGCTAAATGAGACAGCCTACCAACGAGTGAAACGTTAGGATCCCTATCTAGCCAGCTTCGGAAGATACAGCAAAAGTGGAAGAGCTCCTTAAAACGTTTACTTACTCGAGATATGGTCGCTGCAGCCGGGGGACAGCAAGGCGGGATGGACGTCGGATATAACCCTCAGGTATGATTGGGCATGGGTGGGATGTTACTTATTATCAGACAGTATCGTTGCTTAATCCGATAATTGTGTTAAATAGGGAATAGATGAGTTTTTCTACATAAAATTTCAAATTGAAGAATTCGATTCTGGGCAATATTTTAGATTTCTCGAAATTTTTGCATCCTGTCGTACTATTTACCCACCATATTTGACTGATGTGGTCAGGGCCGTACACGGAAAAAAATCCGTTCATAAATTTGTGATCAAAAAATCACGATAACGTAAACTGAAAGATTTACAAAAATCGTGACTGACGTTCCTGAAATTGTGAATAATAAACCTCGGTTTTCATGAAACTATTTGTGTTTCCAAGAAACTAGTTCGCCTCGAATATATACATGGCGTTACATTCGAATATTTAGTTGGGTTACTGTTGTTGTTCTCTGGAGATATTTTTGTTATGATTCTTGTTCATAATTTGGGAATACACAGCCGTCAGTCACAGGATGTTCATGATTTCAGGAGTTTATTCGCGATTTTTGTGATTACTCATCATGTTACCGTGCTATTTTATTCGTGAGTTTACTGTCAGGCTGGCGGGATTTATATTCATGATTTAAGGATCTTAGTCGCGAACTTCGTAATTTCTATTCACCTTTTCGTCATATTTTGATTATAAGTAGTTCAAGTTAATGATCTCAGTCGCGATTTTTGATATTTTTATCACGAGTAATGAGATTTATGTTCATGATTTTCGTAATTTCATTCACGTTGTCACAAACTGATACTTTAGTCACGAGTAGAGATTTATGTTTATTAATGTTCTTGATTTTAAGATCTTAGTCACGATTTTTGACATTTTTGTGACTAGTTGTATGTTCATGTTACTGATTTCAGGATCTTAGTCACGATTTTCGTAATTTTTTGAAAGCGTTATCGCGATATTATATTTTAGAGCTCACTTTCGAATTTGACACGTGGAGTAATGTGACTAATGTTCGTGATATCAGCAGTTTTGCCACGAACACGATTTGTGGTGCTCAACGCAGTTTTCGTTTTCTGTCAAAGCATCACACTGAACCTTTTCATATGGATAACGATGTTCGGGGTTCTAATAGTTTTCCTATCCCTACTGCTCGTACCTTTTACTGATCGCTAACAGCTAAACATTTAATGAAAAAGTGCATGGGACAAAAATGATTCCACAAGTCATATCCTCAAATTTTGTGAAAGAGTTCACGTGAAAATTTCATTACCAAGTTTCATGAAATATTACATGAAACAAAATGAAATGAAATAGATCGTAAATTATGTACTAGGACACTTGAGCTAATTCACGAATCCTTGAATAATGGTTCATGAATTTGTAAACTCTGACGAGCACGAATGGTCAGACGTGACTATTGTACTAGGAATCATGAACCAGCTCACAAATACACGAATGTTTAATGATTTCGTGAACTATTTCACGATTACAAATCGTAAGTAGTGACTATTATATTTAGGTATCATGAACCGAATGAATGAAAAATATTTCATGATTTTGCGAACTATTTCACGAACACGGATATTGGATCGTGAATAACATATTAGGCATCACGAACCAGTTGACGAATACATGAGTAATATTTGATGATTTTGTGAACTACTTCAGGAGCATGAATGGCAAGCTGAATTAGTTCACGAAGATTGAATAAATTCTTGAATAAAATTCCAAGCTTTTCGTGAAATAGTTCACGAAAAAAGGTGTGAACTACATGGCGAAAAGCGTGTCTGAAATTCACAAAATAAAAACAAATATTTTCATTAAAAAAACGTCATGCGAGGCAGTACCGTCTTTCCGCATGGGCACACTGGGCCAGAGCCAGGGGCCCCGTGATTTTGGGGGCCCCGCACTGAGGATGGATATAAATCCATACTAACGTCTGTCTTCGAAAAAAGGTACACTTGAATATTTGTAACTCTTCAGTGCGTAGCTAAAATGTCAGAAATTTGAATTTGTGGTTTACATTTTAAAGTCTATACTGGCATTGCTTTATTAATATCTCAATGCATCATATCAATGAATCGGTAGCAAAGCAGCCCGGAATCGCACATTGATTCGTATTCCATGTGGTCAAACCATCAAAAAGCATCACACAACCAAGCAGAATTATCCTACTAGCGACAGGAAATGCATCAGGTCAGGATAACATTGAACCAATTCAACAGTTGCACAAACATTTAAGTTTAAATTTGTTTAATTATTTAACAAAAAAAACCTGCTTCGACAAAAAATTCGTACACACCGGGATATTGCTAAGAACCGTTATTTCTATTCTTACAGCGCGGATAGAACATGAATGAACCTCAAGACGATATGCGCGCTTAAAATCAACATTATATGGATTGATTTCAAAGGTCACAAGACTCGGCGAAGTGGGAAGTTGAATGGAAAAGGATATGTGGCTTTTTCGGAAGTTGGATGTCGACTCTGACCATTTTCATCACAGCGGGAATGTTGTATTGCTCACAATCAAGAAGTTCTAAACGGGACAATGTTAATACGTACTATTTTAACACTCGTAGTTTCAAAACTAAAAACTAGTTATCTTAACATTCAAATTTATTGTCTGCAATTTTGGACATAACATCGCGATCAAGATGGCTGTCATACGCTAATAAGAAGAATTCGAAACGTTAAATTCAATTTATCATGCACGGCCAAATGGTGTACTTGACTATTATTTATTGGCAAATGCATTTCCAATTTTAGTTAGTTCAGTTTGAAGCAAGACACATCGTTTCTTATAGATTGGGCACTCTTTAGCTTTAGATCTAGAAGAGAGGACTACGAAAAAATAACAAAAAAATGAACAACAAATACTTCTTTATTTTGTCAGCATTGTAAGAATTAGAATGTGTGGTGCTTTACTTTACTTAATCTCCTAAAATATCAACGTTCGCCCATATACGACGTTTGACAGCTATAGTCTCGATGTTAAAATGTTCAGATTGAAAATATGAAAACCGTACTATTACCCTATGAATAGGAGATTTCGCGCTTTGTTTACGAACGCCACCTATACGCATCACGAAATACAAAGGTTTTTTAGCGGTCAAGCCAACGTTCAAATGCTGGGTGCGAACTCGTCATAGTTCCGCATTCCCCTTGACTAAAGCACTCTTCATTCTCAAACAACTTCATGCAACTATGAAGGTCAGATTAGCGCATGTTAATTGTCAGGTTTCTGCTATATTATGCAACTGCTATTAAGAGAAGCGTTACACAATATTTCTTTATTTATAACCTACAAATGTCCTTTTATCTTTCCAATGGCTTTTACAATATGTCTCGTTTTAGAATTTTTTGATTGCAACACAATTCTTCTCTGCCATATTCCGCTTTATCATTTTAACCCTTTCATGCCCAACTTTTTCAAGTTCCTGTAGGGTTTCAAAACTATTTTTCCTTGAAAACGATGAGCTCAAGCAACAAGCAAGCCTTTTTCATAAAGTTAGGTGTTTTCCTCGCAGTGCTAGAAGCTGCTCAATTTTTACCTTCCAATGCTCAATAGGGGAGAGTGAGGAAACTTGATCCTTGGGGATATTTGATTCCCTGGCCATATCTCCTAATCTATACGTATAAAGTTATCACAATATAGAAATAAAATGAAGCATTTGGTCGTTTATGATCTTTAAAAAACAGATCTAATGTATTACATTTGGATTGGAAAAGGTATATAATAATTTAGAAAATATGTGTTTAAATCTATCTCGAAGATCTTTCCACTAATTTTTTGAACGGTTATATGAGATCGTCGAACTAATTATTTATAAATATTTTCAAGTACGATTACTTTCTAAGAGCTTTTGCCTAGAAAAACACGTTTTTTGAATAAAAAGTTTCACAGCACATACGAAAAAACTAAATATTTTTCACCTCATGCAACTGGTATCTTTGATCCCTGTAACACTGGGTATTCTTGATCCATATCATTAGTTCTCTCAAACACTTTCAAAATGTATAGAAATAGAAAAACATCATTTTCATAACGTACCCGGCACTATTAATTGATCAAAAATGTTCGTTCTGTGAACAAATGATGGTATAAGTTATTGAAGGTTGAAAAAGCCAGATAAGCAGCACTGATTTACCGCAAATAATTGTCTTGACTTTCTACTGCGATTAAAGTTTGTCGTACATCTAAAAAGCTAGTCTTATTAATTAATTTGTCAGGATAGGTGGTTAGCTGAACTTTCGTGTCTATTAGGGTGGGACAAAAATTAGATTCCAGCTCCGAGCAACTTTTTAGGTACCATTTGGGTCCTAGAACAACTGTGAAAGTTCTTAGCTCGATCGGTGAAACTATATTTTTGCGCCCACTGTTCAAAGTTTACATGGAATTTTGTATGGGAAAATTGACTTTTACAAAATAATTCCTCCGGGTGTCGCCCATTGCCTCCTAAAAATAAATCGTTATGTGACTTTTATAGGAAAATTAACAAAGAAACAAAGTCTCGAAAACCACAAAACGATCTGACGCTTGAGAAAAAAATTATTAAGCAGAAACCGATTGATGCTCTGACGATTGATAAAATATTCATTTTTTCTAGCACCACTGCTGTTGGTTGTCCAACTATACGCAATTTTGTTTTAATCTTCTCTTAATGTGTCTAAATCTTTTATGTACACTATTTGGCCACTTCACAATGTTTTGAGTGATAAATTGAGGCTTCTTTTGTACATAATAAGAGAAAGTTAAAAAATTGTATATAATTAGACCGTCAGAAGCAGTGATGTCATGAAAAGTGAAATTTTCATGACTCTTCAGGGCATCAATCAGTTTTTGCTTAATAACTTTTTTCACAAGCATCAGATCGTTTTGCAGTCTTCTAGACTTTGTTTTCTTGGCAAATTTCCAATAAAAATCAGATATCTATTTATTTTTAGGAGGTAACGGGCGACTCTTGGAAGAAATAATTTGCAAAAGACAATTTTCCCATACGAAATCCCATGTAAACTTTAAACCGTGGGCGCAAAAATATTGTTTCACCGATCGAGCTAAAAATTTGCAGAGTTGTTCTGGGAGTTAAATAGAACGCAGAAAGTTACTCGGAGCCAAATTTTATTTTTTTCATATAACCATGTCCCACTCTAGTGTCTATAGGTCATAGTGTGCTTTGTTTCTTTACCCCTAGTAGGCGGGGGATCAAGTTACCACACGTTTTTACAAAAATCTCGTTTTGCATGATTTTTAAAACTGTTCATATTACTGACAGGACATAGTACTCGGATTTACACATTATTCATGCCTCTTACAATTTGAATTGACTACAAGATGGCGAATTTTACAATTAAAATTTTAATTTCATTGAAAAGTTATGAGAAACTAAAGTGGGATCAAGCGTACCCACTCTCCCCTACAATTCTCTTAAAATATTTACAATAATCCAATTTCATGGAAAACGTAGCCAAAGACAGTCTAAATTGATAGGTTTTATCAGTTTTTAATACTGATTGCAACATAACGAAGACATATGAAAAATTCATTTTCAGTCGTTACCGTAAACTGTCTCTGGCAGCACTGCTTCATCGGAATCCAATCAGGCTAATTGCAATAACTTCAGTTCTAGAGCTGATCCTTGCAACTGTTAATACTCAAATGAAAGGCAATAGTCACATTCATGAGCCTTGCTTGTTTTTGTGAGAAAATCTTGCCTCAATCAAAAGTTATAGCTGTTTAAAAACGTTATTGTCCACAAACAACATAGGCATAAATGGGTTAAACGCTATTAACTTTAGCTTAGGGTGTCCGGGATTTTCTTTTGGAAATTCTGTGCATGATTTGCTAATAAATTTTCAGACATCTCAGACCATTATGCGAGTATAATGCCACCTGGCGGTAGAATCTATAACTATGTATTATTTTGATGGTTTGTTGGCACACTTGGCTCAAATTTGAATGTCTGGCTTCAAAAACCATGCTAATATACATCTATTTACACCTGTTCAGTGATGGGGGGGGGCTTAATTCAATAGTGCCCAGGGGCCCCGAACGGTCGTAGGACGGCCCTGATGCGAGGGTTACTGAAGGGAAATTAAACATACTTATAAAAAAATTGTTCATGGTCCTGTATTCGTAACGTAAAAACGTGATTGTTCCATAATTCACGGTACTTTATTTACGATTTTGAGAACCATTTTTTTTTTCGTGTATGCACGAACTCACTGAACGAGGATCCTTCTGATAACGAAACTGGTTCTCAGTATTAATCAATTTTTTTAGTCCCGAAATAAATTCTCATAAGATTATAATTTTAAGATTATTTCAATTCATAACGGTCAAAGTCAGGACCGTAGCCAAGAATTTACTTTAGATGAGACTGAGAAATGTAATATGTAATTTGAATAGGTTTAGTGACTTGAGAAAACCTACCAATTAGTCAATGAAAACTGAATGGTGCTTTGGAAAATTCTCTTAGTGGTAACAATTTCGAAACAACGACAAACAAAAAAAAATTCTAGACTCATGTTTAAAAGGCGCAGGAGGCATCAAACTGTATTGTCACAAAAACTCGTGTCCGGAAGCCTTAAACGTAATTACTCTCCAAATCCAGTACCGTCGAGTTCCATCATCATCAAAATCGACTTTCGTTTACTCAATACACAGGAACATTTCAACGATCAAGTCCGAGCTAGGAATTACTGAAGTAAAGAACAAAATATCGAATTTTTGTCAAAAATATCTGATCTTGCAAGTGATTTGTAACGAGTACGTACTCTCCAAATCACTTCTGTAGCAGTAAATGGTGGATTATATGAGTGACCGAAAATAAAAGTCACAAAGACAGAGCACGCTTCGCAAAACCTGTTTCAGATATATTAGAATATAAAAATCGGAAATTAGCTTCAACCGTAAAAATCGAACAGAGGTCCTTCAGTATAAGAATCGTTTAAAAAGATCTCACTCGTAAAACTCGGCTAGGATGAACTTTCAGTATGAAAACTGGTTAAAAATAATTAATAACGATAGAGCATTCGTATATCAAGATCAAGATATCAAGATTAAAAGCCGGCTAAACAACTACTTTATAAGAATCGGATATATTTTTCCCGGTTTTAATTCTCCAGGGTTTTTCTATTCGACTCTTACTAAGGAAAATCTCAGTCCGACTATTATTCTTTGAATTTATGTCCGATTTTTATCTTCTAATATTTTTGAAGCGGGTTTTACGAAGCGTGTTCTGCTCTTGCAACTTTTATTTCCGGTCACTCATATAAAATAGAGTGAAATCTGGCACCCTGCAACAATGGTCGTAGCATGTTGGAATGTTACGAGATCAACAACGAGAATTTTCTACCTAGATAGAATTAGTATTCGCCAATTTGAATATTCAAAACTATTATCAATATAGCACTTGGTAAGCATCCCAAAACTATTGAATTGTGCAGAAGAGAAATTTCTGGTTTGTATTTAAAACCACGCAACATTTCGGTGAAATCTCTTAGTTGCTTTACATTGGCGTCTCTGATCGAGTAATGGTGATTCATACGTGAGATTTTTAAATGTTTTTGCAAACGGTTTTTTCTGTGAAACTCTCATTTTTGAATTTTACCACATAAAAACGGTTATTTCGTCATATTTTTAGATTATTATCTGCAATCATTTCTTCTGTGGGTTTGACGGTGAACTTCAGTCTACAATTTTTATGCTTATAGATTTATAATGGCGGACTCTTAGACTTTGGTGGTCCCTAGAATCTTGTAGCAAAAAACGCCCACACGATAAAAAGAACGCCTACAATGATATACAAACGCTCCAAGCTTTCGCAATAATACAAACTCGATCACTCAGGTATTCCTACGCCCACGATCTCGCCATCATATAAACGTCCCGTTGATTATGTCAACGTCGTAGCACTTACGAATTTATAAGCGCGGTCGCATGTGTCAACATACAAACGCCCGTTCTCGCGCGGTTATAATCGTCCTCGTCCGGGAACTCACACTTTTACAAAATTAAACATCAGAATGACGACACGTGAGAACATTAAAAAGCCCACGCAAATATACAAACGGCTTCTCGATAATATAAACGAAATTAAACACTCGAATTATACACATTCGCGACATCAAAACACCCACATGATCAAACTCGCTAATATAGAAACGCAAGCGATCAGTTTTAATTCATAACGTTGAAACTATAACCTAGAAACGGATACTTACATTAACAAAAATCTGACTAGCATCCGCCATTTTCTTAGCTTAACCTGATAACAGTAGGCTTGATATCAGTAGGACGTAAAATTATGAAACCTTCGGCTAAGTGCCAATAAATAAACAATTTTGTGAAAGCCATCAAAACACTAAAAAAAATGTTTCAAACGCCATCTGTGCGAAAAAGTTGAATAGTATGTAGACCTTGAGCTCTAAAGAAAGACTACGATGTGTGTAGCGAACTGTATCAATGGTTTCTAATTCAATAGGGCGTAAGCGCTCAGCTTTGTCTTGCTTGATTGCATCTATGATTCAATATGCCATGTGGTAGCTAGGGAAGATACTGGAAGGGTTTTGATATGCATAGTTGATTGTCCAGAATACGAATCGATTTCCAACAAAACCATCAGCGATTTTGGCAGTAGAAATTGAGCATCTTAGTTTCCCGAGCATCTACCTTCGAGATTTCCTGAAAGCGTTTGATGATTGGTTACATAAAATTATTTCGAAAAAGATAATAAATATCGTTGATCACCACCATTTAAATATCCGGTAAGATGACCGTAATTATTCTCGAGAACTGAATACAATAGCTGATGCCGCAAGATTGAAACAAAATGTTTCGGAACACATACCAGTTCAGCAAAAATAGCGACTCCAAGAAGTTCTGCAAGTGTTTAAAAACTCTTATCAAACATGGAGATGAAAAAATCTAAAGGTTATTTTTAATGGGTTCGAATGAGGTGTATTCTGACTCAATGGTCCTGCGCAAAAAAAAATCCGTTTGGGGATTCTTGCATAGTACCAGGCGTTTGGGTCTCATTCCAAAAGACAATTTCGGTTGAATTTTTCTCATCAGCAAACATGAACTTCTGCGTTTACTACCGAGACACCACTCGGTACCGGCCCTGTTTAGTGCTTACGCAAGGCTAACTGTCGCTTTTAGACTTATCTTACTAGAATTTAGTTGGCATTAGTTACTGACGAGGAGAATCCTAAACACTAAAACAGCAAACGTTTAAACTCAATAAGTTTAGCATCGAGAACGTTGAAGAGATCCACGAAGCGATTCCCTCACCTACCGAGCGGCCAGTGAAGGAAAACGAGATACTCTAAAATCGATTTTGTGCTTTCGTGTCTATCGGTATGCTAAAACTTAAAGTAATTGTCACGGACCTTCAAAACTGTTATTCTTGAAATGGAAGCAGGTCACTGAGAATGGAAAAGTTTTTGTTGACTTAAAATGGGCGTTTGAAACAATTAATCGCCGTAAATTGATTTGTGTATCAGAGAGGTACGGAGTAAGAGTAAATGCTCTTGAGTGGTTTCGCAGTTACAGTCCTCGGACATCGAAATCAATCACGGTGGTCCACAGGGTAGCATACTAGGACCACTTTTGTTCATCCTATACATCACCGACATGAAAAAAATATTGGAGAATGCGGAGTCGACGAAACAGTTTTGTTTATCATCGGCGGTAGTTTCGATGAGTGCATCAGCCTAATAAACCTTGAACTGACAAAGCTTAGTGAGTTGAAGTGAAAAATCTCAAAATGAACATTTTAACGGCAAATATATGATTGTAACTGCGCAGGAGATGAATGAAAGTACATACTGCCATTGTTGAAATAGATGGTTGAAGGAGTTGCAACTTTTAAATATCTTGGATTCACATTGGACAAAAAACTGAGTTTTAATAATGAGCACATGAACTATATAATCCGGAAAGCTGTTGGAAAGTTTAGCATTCTTTATTAGATCAATAGGTTTCTCGCATGTGACTCGTAGTTAACAGTTCATATTCATATATTCTGTATATTCGGTATGAACCTAGAAAAACCAGCAATCTGACATTGCTTAGCGCTAAGACGCAAAACATTTTAATTCATTAAGACTACAATTTGTTCAACGCCTTACCATAATACGCCAAGTGAACCAGTAACCTAAGAGATTTTTTTATTCGTTTATTTAACACGGCTCATAGCGGTAGCTTAACGGAGCCGTGGGTCCTTGACATGTATTCAATATGTAAAAATATAAAAACATATTAATGATTATCCGTTGGCTCTCGTGCACGCAATTTTCTATTGCGCGCAGGGACCTTCTTTCGCGGTTGGGAAACGTTTGTCTGCTCGCGGAGTCATTTGATTCTCCGTGTCTTTCACATCAAGGTCAGCGTCGTTAAAGCTGTCTTGGTACCAGTGATCAGATGTTCCTCCCTGCTTATTGCACTTACAGGTGACCAGTGTAAAACTGTCGTCATTGATATTAACTTCATCGTCGACGTTGCTTTCAGTTGATGTTGGAGGGGTGGTGTCTTGTGCGATTGTCATTATGGCTTGAATAGCTGACACAAATTCGGCAACCGTTTGTGGTTCAGGTATTAGTATAGAAAACTCTGTTTCGGGTGACTTAGCCGTAGATGAGTTGGTAGTTGGTAGAGATGTGCGCAAGGTTGTCTATGGTGAGTTGTCCGATTACAGTCCTTGCACGTAGGAGTTTGTCCCTCGTGGGTATATACCCTAGTTTGATTATTGGTAGTGCCGTGAGTTTTATGTTTATAGTCAGGTAAGACGAAATTGGTCTTTCGAACCAAATCCACACCATAAGAACGCCGTTAGGAATACGCGGGAAGAAGTTTCTCCAAGCATCAGGTGTAACGAATTAGACTTTTGAAATAAGCTCAGGAGGGATACGCAGTGATAGATCATGTCGCCATACCTCTATACAGTCATTTTCAATATACACGGGAATCTTAATTCCAGCGTTGTCACTTTCAACTACGTGTTTCAAGTTGTGCTGCAAAACGAATCGTTCGGCTTGGACTAACGTGTTGAATAACATCAATACTGCATTGCGGAGTTAATGATACACACCAAAAAATAATGAAATTTAAACGACATGTAAATCAATACGAATGTAAACATACAGCGATTGAATCCAAAATTTGATTGAAAATTACGTTCAAATCAATTGGAGCATCAAACAGCATACAATTTTTCACTTTCACTCGTGTAATATTACATGTCATTCATCTTACAACAATATTCGAGTAAAAATGCATTGAAGTACATTCGTTTTCCGTTTGAAGAAGCTGTAATTTTCAATCCACGTATAAAATTATAATAAAATTCGTTGAAGAAAGCACGACAAGTCGTGTGTATTTGTGGTGGAACTTAGTTTTACATTTATATTAATGCTCCAAATATGTGCATGAAAATAAACTTAAAATTACAAAATATTTTTATCTGTGTACTGAAGGTATATGGCCTGCCTACGCATAAGACCCATTTTCATCTTCAGAAAGTATTCCATTCATAAAAACTCGGTCGTATTGAACAAAATTTAAAGCAACGGCTGGTTCAGAGCGCAGCTTTTTCATAAACTTTACTCATGATGGCAACAATAAATACAATTAAAAATGTTCACAAAAGGAGGCAACAGAATGCACATAACAATAAATAATTATTCAATGTGGTGTTTGTCATGTTAAATTCCAAAGTTGGTGTCTATAAAAAAACTGATAAATTATTCGTATCGCTTCATACCGTATATATCAGGATAGTGTCTCGATAGTGCAAACACTTGATAGTACATACACCAACAAGCAAAAAAAGTTTAATTTTTAATATTCAAACTAATTAGACAAATTCGTGGGGGGCCTTAAAAGATTCAAACAAATTTCTGAAAATTTTGCTAAAGTTCTATGCAACTCGGAACAATTTTTGGAACAAAAGGATTTCAAACTGCACGGCAAAAATTTCTCTTGAGTCAAAATAATCTTATTGACTGTGGAAAATATTTAGTCTTCCATGCCGGTGAAACCTGTTAAGTTTCATCGGAATCTAAGATGGTCGGTCACGATTTTAAGACTTTCGGACGGATCTTCGTGGAATTCTTCAGCTGCGTTCTCCAGCGCAACTTCAACTTTTTTGTACCAACATTTCAGAGAGGTCATATCCGGGAAAAGTGCGGATTCACCCAACCTTGTACATCTACTTTAACGCTGGCATAATTTTGCAGACTTTCTCAGCCTGGAGAAATTTTCGTGAAATTACTGAAATGTTTTGAAATTATATAATATAATATATCTAAAATACTACATAAAAATATAAGAGACTAATTGAATTAAAAGTTTCATAGAACAAAGATTTGAGTGGCATTTATTTCGCACTGTACCGTAAATCCTAACGGAACGATTAGTGAACTGTTTGCTCACGAATAGTTATGACAACCAGATTTGCATTTCTTTGATACTCATCAAACAAATTGATAAAACAAATATCACAATGATCTATTCATTATTAAAAACTTCACTTACTTGCAGTCGGGTAGAACAGCATTATATAGTATAATTTCCTGTCGTTTTAGTACAATTTTCCTGAGCACTTTATCTGGGATGTACACATCACTTGCTATTTTCAAAGTTTTTTACAAACTGCAATTCAAACTGCCGACATAATTCACTGCGAACGAATGGAAAAGAAAACACATAATATCTTTGTACAGACTGCTGCCCGAAAACATCTTATAGTTAAAAAATAGCAAAATAGAGACAAAACGCGGTTTAACTCATAGCGTAAACGTATTCATAATCACTTTATTGTAAATTCACTTTCTATGTTAAAAATTACCCGTTGTTCATGTTGAAAACGAAAAAATTAACAATTTTCCTCCTTCAACGAATCACTGGACGCATCCGCAAACAAATTCGACTTTGACTGCGAAAATCACAACCTACTTTGATGCTTTTTTTCTTGCATCGCCTCAAATTGTAGCTGCGTTCCAGTATTTGGAGAAATGTGCAGCACTCCGAAGCAAACTGGAAGAAAGTTGTTCTTGTTTTTATTTTTTCGTTTTTTTGTCTCCGAAACGTAATCGGATTAATCAGGGTTTTTTTTGTCCCGAGGAGTGACACTCAACGGACCACACGTAGCTGACTAATATTGAACGCTCAGCTGTTAATTTTTTTCCAATTTTTTGCGAGTGAAACTGTATATTAGATCTAATGATTCTGGGAACAAAGTTTTACTTGGTCTTCACTTTGCACCCTACCGAAAATTCTAACGGAACGATTAGCGAGCTGGTCTGCTTCCGAAACGTTACGAGACGACCTGATTTCCATTTTTTAACGTTCGTCAAACAAATTGGTAAAACAATTATCACTCTATTAGTCGTTGTTAAAAGTTTCACTTACTTGCAGTCCAATAGTACGGCAATATATAATACTATTTCATGTCGTTTGAGTACCACCTCTGGGCCCTTCAACTGGAAGCACACATAATTCACCATGAACGAATGGAAAAAAAACACGTGCTTGGTACAGACCGCGGGCTTGGAACATCTTATATTCATTAACTAGCACCAAGAAACAGATCAAACGCGGTTTAACTCATGGTGTGAACGTATTTATAATCACTTTATTGTAAATTAACTTTCTGTGTTAAAAATTGCCAATTTTCTATGCTGAAAGCGAAAAAAATTACAATTTTCCTCCTCGAACATTGAAACTGGACGCATCCGCAAACAAATTCGACTTTGAGTGTGAAAATCACAACCTGCTTTGATGCTTTTTTTCCTGCATCGCCTCAAATTGTAGGTGCGTTCCAGTATCTGGAGAAACTGGCAGTACTTTTGAATCAAACTGGATGAAAGCTGTTCCTGTATTCACTTCTTGCTCTTTTTGGTCACCATTGGCAAACCGGATTTAATCAGTAGGGTGTTTTTGCTCCGAAAAGTGACCCTCGATGGATCACATGTACCCGACCAATCAAATTCAATTTCTTCTTAGACTAAAAGTGTGTCCTCAATTCTGAATATTTAGTATAAATCCAAACAATTTCCAATATTCTGATTAGCGAATTCTTTCCTTTCCAGATGAACAACATGGCGATGCACTCGCAGTCATCATGGAACCAGATGAACGGCATGAACGGAATGAACCAGATGAGCGCAATGAACCAAATGGGCGGTGGTGGAGGCGGAGGCATGGGTGTTGGTGGAGCGGGAGGCGGTGGTATGAACCAGATGAACGCTGGCATGAGCCCAATGGGGCAGATGGGAACGGGCGGTGGTGGTGGTAGTGGCGGCGTTGTAGGAGGCGGTGGAGCAGGTGGGAACATGGGCGGTATGGGAGGAATGCAAATGAACCAAATGAGCTCGATGAATGGAATGGGTAGCTACGGAAGGCACCACCAGCAGATGAATCCGATGGCGCAGATGATGAACATGGGAATGGGCATGGGAGGCCAGATGGGTCCCGGAGCCGGCATGAATGGAATGAATCAGATGAACAGTATGAATCCTCTTAGTCAAATGAATCAGATGTCACCGATGTCGAAGATGCAAGGAATGGCAAATGGATATCCACCACATCCGAGACGGATGGCTCCCTACCCGAACCCGCAGATGCAGATGGCTCAGAAACGGTCAATGTACGGCATGAGTCAACAGGCGATACCCGGAGCAGGATCTCAGTTTCCCCCTCACCAACCGGCTGGAGTTCCTCTGCCAATGCAAGCAAACACCGGTTACGGAAGGCACGCTCCAATGCCTATGAACTATCGGGGCGGTCCTCCGATGATGCAACAGCGACAAAACACTCCTCCGTATGGCACCAACACCGGTCACAGTCAACAGTATTACAATTCGGGCTACCAGACCATGCAGGGCTACCAGCCGGACATTCGAATGAACTACCAGCATAGTCCTGTGCCCGGCAATCCAACACCTCCACTCACACCCGCCTCTTCCATGACACCGTACATCAGTCCTAATCCGGACCTTAAGCCAAACCTACCACACAGTAAGTCAAGTCAAGCTGTCCTCTTTTCGAACCTCTTGCACTAACCTTTACTTTCACTTTACCAGAAGACGAAGAGCTTCGGCTCACCTTCCCCGTCCGGGACGGTATCCTTTTGCCGCCGTTCCGATTGGAACACAACCTCGCCGTTAGTAATCATGTATTCCAGCTGAAGTCGACCGTATACAATACGCTTATGTGCCGGCCCGATCTGGAACTGCAGCTAAAATGTTTCCACCACGAGGATCGACAAATGAATACCAACTGGCCGGCCAGTGTACAGGTTTCCGCCAATTCTACTCCACTGGAGATCGATCGAGGAGACAACAAGAATACCCATCGACCGCTCTACCTGAAACAGGTGTGCCAACCGGGTCGAAATACTATTCAAATTACCGTTAGCACGTGTTGCTGTGTAAGTGTTATAGGCGTCAAACTAATGGACCAATGTCACTAATTGATCGTTCTTTTTTGCAGTCCCATCTCTTCGTACTCCAACTGGTGCACAGGCCATCGGTCAACCACGTACTACACACGCTGCTGAAGCGTAATCTTCTGTCGGCCGAACAAGCGGTGGCAAAGATCAAACGTAACTTCGCCATTGGTCATACAACGAACCCCCATCAACCGCTAGGCGGAAACGGACCAGGCTCTGACAAGGATTCACTTGAACCCGCATCCTCTACTAAAGTAAGTCTAAATGATCTTGTTTGGGTACTGGCCAGTGGACTAATCGAAATTGTTTAGGTCTCCCTTAAATGTACCATCACCTCGAAGCGAATAGCACTCCCTGCGCGTGGCCATGACTGCAAGCACATCCAGTGCTTCGACGTAGAGGCATATCTAGCACTCAACTGTGAACGCGGCAACTGGAGGTGTCCTGTGTGCAAGTAAGTTTCTTGGGCGATCGAAAACTCCGCGGGAAGATTTTTAACTCGTTTCTTAATTTTTCAGTAAACCTGCTCTGACCGAGGGTCTCGAAATCGATCAGTACATGTGGGCGATCCTGAACACACTGAACTCTTCCAATACTCCGAACGGGATGGAAACGGAAGAGGTCGTCATCGATTCACAGGCCAACTGGCGAGCGATCAAACCTGCTAATAATACTCCGGGTAGTAACACTCCCGGTGCCGATGGAAACGGGCGAGGTAGTTCCACACCCGTCCTGGTGGGCATTAAACCGGATCCGGACGGTGACAGTAAGCAGTTCAGTAAGGTTATGTCACCCGGATCGACTTCGCTGCCTACGTGGGATAACATGAACGCGATGAGTCCCTATATGAGTCCGGATATGAGCTCGATTGCGAGTGGAAGCATGATGGGATCAAAGTGAGTTGTTAATTCACTTGTTCGTTAGAATTAGGTTAATAGTTTGTATTTTTTCAGTAACTATAATCAACGGACACAGTTCGATTCATTTGGCAACCCAATCAAGCAGGAGCAGTTCGGAAATTCTATTAAGCAGGAACCAAACAGTAGTTCGCAGGGTGTAGTGAGCGGCAATGGTTCCGGTATTGCCGGGGATTTCAGTAACAATCCACTGGCGCATTTAAGCGATTCCGTCAATTCGCTTGATCCACTTAATGCGATGGAGAAATCGTTGATTGATCAGGTAGGTGGATCGGGAGTGGGCCATTTGGCATCAGGTCATTTGGCATAACGGACGTTCAGCATAACGGACATTTAGCATAATTTTGAGAAGTGATCATCCTACTGGTCATTTGGCATAACATATTTGACAGGTTATTTGGCATAACGGACATTTGGCATAATTATTTTGAACTTCTGGAAAACGGTCATTTGGCATAACGGACATTTCACAAAATTTAGCCAGATGATCTCACAGAAGGCCATGTGGCATAACAGACATTTAGCATTATTTTCAGAAGTGATCATCCCGCTGATCATTTGACATAACGGACATCTGGAAGATTATTTGGCATAACGTACATGTGGCATATTCCCAGATTTTTTACGCGGGAGATACGAACCGCGTAATTCGAAAATCCGCGTAAAAACCCTCAGCAAAAGACTTGGAATATTTTTGGAAGCTGCTTTTTTGGGCGGATTTCGCAAAAATATTCTAAGTCCTTTTAAATGAAAAGAACTTAGAAGAATTTTGGTAGTTTTTTTGCACGGATTTCACAATTAACACGGCTTTTGCAAAAAATACTGCAAAAGATATAGAAGATTTTTGGAGAGATGGAAGACGGGTCTGGAAGACTCCTTATGGCCCGCACCTCAACAATATGAGTATTGTCGGAATGGTCTTGACGAGTAGGTGCCAGAAATTTATGTTTGACACCATTTTGAAAAACAAGATGGCGACTTCCGGTTTAGCGAAATTCTCTAGAACCCAATGAATATGGGTATTTTTGGAAGTTGAAGTTGTAGTACAAATAGTTTAAATTAATCAGTTGAATTTACTTCAATTTTAGCAATGTGTTTAATTTGAATCAATTCAAACCCCCAACTCACACCCCATCCTTCTCTTTCTTCTCTCACTTCCAATCTCACCGCGCTCTTTTTGGACGAACAGATAAAATATTTTGCATTTCACTGATTTATGATGATGATTTTAGACCTTATATTCGAGCAAGTTTTGGATGATCGCCCAGATTTTTCATGCGGAAATTTCGGTAAACCGGAAGTTGCCATCTAGCATTTCAAAATGACGTCAAACATCGACCTTTGTCTGCTACTCGTCAAGACTATTCCAAACATACTCATGCTGATTGAGTTGTAGAGAAATTCTTTTAGCCGAAAGTCGCCATCTTGGATTTTAAAATGGCGTCAAAAATAAATTTCTGGTATCTACTCGCCAAGACCATTCCGAAAATGCCCATATTGCATGGTTTATAACGAAATTCGCTAAACCGGAAGTCGCCATCTTGGATTTCAAAATGACGTCAAAAATCAATTTCTGGCATCTACTTGTCGAGACCTGTCCGAAAATACCCAACTTGTTGAGGTGCGTCTTCAAGACCTGTCTCTACCATCGTTCCGAAAATCTTCTTTTGCAAAAGTTTTTTGCATTCACAAGGAATATTTTTGCGAAATCCGTGGAAAAAAGCAGTTTCCAAAAATATATAAAAAGTCTTTTGCTGAAGGTATTTTACGCGGATTTTCCAATTAATGCAGGTTTTTTACCTAGTAACCTCGTAAAAAAACTGCGCAGAAAAACACGTAAAAACCTGAGTGTGATTAATTTTAACTTCTGCATACAGACATTTGATAGGTTAGGTTAGGACATTTGGCGTAACGAACAGTTGAAAAAAAATTCCAAATGGTCTCACTGAAAGTTATGTGCAGTCTTCCCATTTAAACATCGTACACAATGTTCGCTCTGGTTCTGTGCTCATATTAAACCCACAATTCAACACGCTATTTCGTACCTAAACACATGCACATGTTCGTTTGCACAACCGAACCTCATGTACGTACACGGTGTGCGTACACACAGGTTCGTGGCACCAGTTTTCTCTTTCTCAGTCTCATCATCACTAGCGTTGATTCTTTTTGCCTTGTGCAAATCGTTCTCGTGTACGCACCCGGTGTACGTACACGGATGTTTGAACTAGAGTTTGCACCTCGTTCGCTGCGGTTCGATGTTCCAGGTGAACTTGAACATCGAGACGAAGCATGTTTGAGGTTGAACGCGTGCACGAAATTTCGTGCGCAGGTACAAACTTGTTTTTTTTTCTAACCAGAAGAAGCGAATGACCTTAAGGTTAAAACTTCTAGAAGTGATTATCCCGCTCGTCATTTGACATAACGGTAATTTGGCGTAACGGACATTTAACGTAACGACGGATATTTGACAAAATTTCTCCAAATGATCCCACTGAAGACCATTTGGCAAAACAGACGAATGTGTGGTTTACCAGCGAATGACCCATAAGGTTAAAGTTGCACTAAGCAATAATGTATTTTTTTCCATAACCTGATATTGATTATTCCTCGAGTGAATACATTTTACAACTGGTTTTGCCTTCTTCTAAATATGAGTAATTGTTTTGAGTTTCATTTTTGAAATTATTGTGTTTGTTCATTTTTGCAATCATGGATTGTTTGTCTCTGACTCACGTATAATGCAGATTTTACTGGTTTTTGTTGATGCAGCGCACTAGAACTGCGATCCACCAGATGTATGTTTCGTTTGGGTTATCATTATTATGGTCGCCAGTGACTTTTAGCTTTCCATACAGCGTTTCAATAATTAAAATTATCCTTATTACCCTTCTTTGTATCATGAGCCGTTCATTCAAATTATACCGTTCTATCCAGACGATAGTTTCTTGATATTGCCAAAATTTTCAAACGATTTAATAAATTAATTTACATATATTGAATCATCGGTTGTTACACTGATTTAGCACTTGAGGCGAAGTCAGTGTGATGCGGCTTTGACGCATAACCGATACCAAGCAGCCAAGCGGCACTGATGATCCCACGAGGGAGGTTGCCACCGACCCGTCATCGGAAACGGCGGCCCCTCGTAAGCAAACCTGTGATACACTCGTTTGCCTGGATTACTTAAAGATAGAAGCTGCGCATTAGTTTAAGTCCGACGGAGCGATAGCGCTGTCGGACAGCACGCAACCGCAAGCGATGTAGCGTTATCATTTTAGGTGTAAAATATATATATAATTTTGTAAAGATAAATAAACGATTTAAACGATTTAATTCAAATTTAACGACCTTTAGCAGTAGCACGGCTCAAAATTATGCCGAATGACCTTACCTTTCGCACGGCCTAAACTTATGTTTGTTTGCCTATAGATAAAAAATAGCAAATGACCTCTAGTGTGATCAATTCTCAAAATTATGCCAAATGTCCATTATGCCAATTTTGTCCATTAGGCCAAATGTCCATTATGCCAAATGTCCTTTATGCCGAATGTCCTCTATGCCAAATGTCTTCTATGCCAAATGTCCTCTATGACAAATGTCCTCTATGCCAAATGTCATCTATGCCAAATGTCCTCAATGCCAAATGTCCTCAATGCCAAATGTCCTCAATGCCAAATGTCCTCAATGCCAAATGTCCTCAATGCCAAATGTCCTCAATGCCAAATGTCCTCAATGCCAAATGTCCTCAATGCCAAATGTCCTCAATGCCAAATGTCCTCAATGCCAAATGTCCTCAATGCCAAATGTCCTCAATGCCAAATGTCCTCAATGCCAAATGTCCTCAATGCCAAATGTCCTCAATGCCAAATGTCCTCAATGCCAAATGTCCTCAATGCCAAATGTCCTCAATGCCAAATGTCTTCTATGCCAAATGTCCTCTATGACAAATGTCCTCAATGCCAAATGTCCTCAATGCCAAATGTCCTCTATGCCAAATGTCCTCTATGCCAAATGTCCTTCATGCCAAATGTCCTCAATGCCAAATGTCCTCAATGCCAAATGTCCTCAATGCCAAATGTCCTCAATGCCAAATGTCCTCAATGCCAAATGTCCTCAATGCCAAATGTCCTCAATGCCAAATGTCCTCAATGCCAAATGTCCTCAATGCCAAATGTCCTCAATGCCAAATGTCCTCAATGCCAAATGTCCTCAATGCCAAATGTCCTCAATGCCAAATGTCCTCAATGCCAAATGTCCTCAATGCCAAATGTCCTCAATGCCAAATGTCCTTAATGCCAAATGTCCTCAATGCCAAATGTCCTCAATGCCAAATGTCCTCAATGCCAAATGTCCTCTATGCCAAATGTCCATTATGCCAAATGTCCATTATGCCAAATAACCGTTATGCCAAACGTCCGTTATGCTAAATGACCCAGCCCCAGGTGGATCATAGACATTTAATTGATAAATGTGTGAATTAATGTTTCGGTTTTTTTTTCCTATTTTAGATGCCCCACACACCTCACACTCCTCACACGCCTGGCGGTGGCAATTCTTCCGGACACCCGATGACCCCTGGTGGACCACCGAGCGTACCGCCGGCGAATGACATCAACTCGAGTCAATCGGGCGGCAATGGAAGTGGCAGCAACAACAGTAGCAGTAGTAGTGGTGGTGGTGGTGGTAACAACGGCAGTAACAATAGTTCCAATAACAATAGTAGTAATTCTGGCAACACGGCCGGCAACAACAACAACCAAAACAACAATAGCCATAGTAACCCGGGGGCAAACAGTTTGATGCATTCGCCCCAACACCAGCAAGCCATGGGAATGGGTAACAACCCGGCGGCAAACATCATGAACTCACCCCAGAGTCTGATGAACTCGCCTCAAAACATGATGAATTCGCCACAAAGCATGATGAACTCGGCAAACAATCTCCAGCAGAATCTAATGAACACGATGAACTCGATGATGCAGAGCCAGCAGCAGGCAGGGCTGGTCGGTTTGACAGATGTCGATCTGCCAGCGGATCTTAACTTCGATCCTGCTGCAGTTATTGAAGGCGAAGGTGGTAACGATTTGAATGTAAGTACTCTATTGACACGATTTCGGTTAAATCCTTAATTAACAAACCAATTTCTCCGCCAGCTTCTTCCGGACAACGTGGTCGACCCGATGGAACTGCTATCGTATCTGGATCCACCGCCAGATCTGAACACGCCACCTTCGAGCGGTTCCAGCAACAATGCCAACAGTGACGACATTCTGGCCGCACTGTTCGACTAGAGACGCGCGTTCCGGCCCGGGCCACCCGAGCGACACAGAATAATATAATGCAAGCTGAAATGTGATGGGTTTTTGTTTTTGTTTTCATCCAACTTTCAAAAAAAAAGCAGTCAAAATTGTTTGTACAGAAAGAGACATTGTTTTCCTAAATGTGTAGAAGAAACGTTTGAGTTCGGTATGACAAAGCAAGAGGAAGTGACAGACGAAGAAATCTATCGAAGCTAAAAATGTATGAAATGTGATTTCGAATGTGGCGCTAATCTAATGTAATGCAAAAAGGTTACAAAATGAACCATGATTATGGACCTAGAACGTGATAGCCAAAAACGGTTTTTGGATCCCTCTACTTATTTTCGACACGGGGAAGAAAATGAATGCGCACGGCATTATTCTTTTTTAATTCAATATTTATTTTCCATGAAATAGTTTTTAGTCTTTTGTAAAAAGAAAATTATTTATTTTGTACAAAAAACACCGAAGATGGAAAATTTTTAGTATATTATTTCACCTTTTATTTCGGGACAACATGGATCGACTCTGTTTTATAGAGACAAAAATGATCTTAAATGAATGATTTAAGATATACAACAAAGTAAGAGAATTGTTTAAGTGAAATGTTAAAAGTAAAGATATTAAATTTTAATCAAAAATGTACAAAAGAATTAAGGAACTATTATACATAAATTTAATATATTACAAATACAGCTAACTAAATTTAAACTAAGTCACACGCGCATATATACACATTGAAAACAAGCTGACATTTAACTGATAAAATGAAAAGAAATCCAACAAGTACACGCTAAAAGTGGAAAATCGGTTATAATTTTCGCTCTCTCTTGAATGTTTGTAGAGTTATAAAATTAATCAATCTGTATTTTGAAGAAAACATGATACAATCTGGATGAAAATTGACATAAATAATAAACAGAAAAGCAAAGACCTATTAATTGATTGGAAAGAGAGGAAGAAATACTAGCAAATAAACGGCTTCAACTTAGTGACCTTTGATTTTACTGTATAAACAGATTAAACAAGACAACAACAACAACAAAAACATCAACCATTGATTGATCAATTAAGATGGCGCCAGCTCTTGAGGCCAGTATTTTTTGAACTCGAAACCAAGGCAACATCATTCTAGCACGCATTTGTTCCTTTTGTCCATGAGACCGCATCGCAGACCAACGCAGACCACCCCATCTCTCATGAAGAAGCCGAGGCCACACAAACACAAACAAAAAGTTTGTCTCATTGTTCCTCGAATTCCTAGCCAATCCCGATTGCATTAGTTTTTTTTGTATTCTTTCTCGCTCTCCTTGTTAGTGATGTTACGCAAAATGAATCCTCGAAATCATGGGAAACATTATCTGGTTCCCCTCGCGAAAGTAAAGTTCCACGCATAAACGGATAGTAAGTTATTTAATTTTTTCCAACCACTAAACACAACAACACCCAACGCATACTAGATCGATCAATGTGCGTTCGAATACTGTTCTTTTTTTCTTTTCAAAACATTTCTGTTTCCAAGCAACGGACAACAGTCATACCACTTTTATTTATGGTTTCAAACTCTTAGATCCTAACTAAAAAAAATCCAAATTAACAAAGTGATAGTTATTTATATTTAAATGTAAAAAAATCGTAAGGATTAACTAAATCAAGACATGTTTTAAACAACAAACGGACAGAAATGAACCAGCAAATAACGCATAATGTAAACAAATCAAAATTCCTAAAAAGGAAGCATACAATTGAAAAAAAAAAAACAAGAAAATCAGTATTTTGCAATGCGAATTAATATGAGAAACAGCATATTTTAAAACACACACTCTCTCCCATGAAATGGATTTTTAAACCAGCATTGTCCACCCGTCAAAGAAACATACTTTTCTACCATCATTTGAGTAAAGTTGAACTTTGAATCCAACGAAGAGCATGAAACATCAGCAGCAACAAAAAAAAGTATGAAAATTTCAGTAAAAGTAGAACGATCGGTGGATGCTTTCTATACGTTGTTCTTTTTATGTATCTAGGAGGGATCTTTCTCCTCGCTAATTTAAACTTTCCCCCAAAAAATACTATCAAAACTATCTCCCCTATCGTCAGGTGGTTCTAACATTTCTTTTGTTTGTTTATTTATGAAAAGCGCAAGGTTAGTTCACTAAGTTCACCTGTATAATTTTGTAAATAGTCTACCGAGAAGAGAAAGCTAAACAATGAGATAAATGGCAAGAAAAAAGTAATTGAAAATAATAACTTTAAATTAATTATATTTAAGAAAAAAATACCTATGAAAAAAGGAAGCAAACAAATTTTGAAAATAATAAAAAGCAAAATGGTTTAAAAAATAATAACACATCCGGGTCGTGTTTCACTTGCACCGAAAGCAACAGATCACAGTCACCTTTTGACGGCAGCCATCGAAACACGCCGCGAAAAACCCACCCAAAAAAAGCCCGATTCTGCATTCTGCAAGCTAGGCGACAAAACCGTTCTCGCTTTTCATTGTTTATTAACTTAATGCTGGTCGCTCAAGTCCGTTTTGTTTTTGCAGGAAGCGCACAAAACCCAAAACACTGACCGACCGATGACTGACTAACTAACCGGGTTGGGGTAAAGTACTTTCATTTGTGCACGGTCAACGATTCGAGGTTTGTCTTTGGTCAGTGGAAGAAAAAAAAAACGGCTAGATTCGAAATTTCGCCCAATCAGTTCTATGTCGGTCGCGAAACGGAACGGAACAAAGTTCAAACGAAAATAGTAGGCCGTGGTAAAGCAGAGTGAGTGAAGAAGTTTGAAGGAATAGTGTTTGGTGGAACATAGATCTAAGGATAAAAAACGAGAATAGTACAAAACATTGGTGAAAAATTCCAATTTAAAAGTGAAAGTGAAATCGTCGTATGTTGTAAAAAGTGCTGAATAGATTTGTGATAAATTGGGCTTTAAAAAGTGTGGGGGCTCTCCGAATTTTCTCTACTATGGAAGCTGAAAAAAATGAAGGTGAGCGGTTTGCAATGAGAATGTGCTATCATAACTAAAAGCGTTTTCCTTTTTACTTGGTGCTACACTGGTGTAGTGCAATGTTAAAATGGAATTGTTTATTTTATTCAGTTCTAACAACCAAGCCACATGCATTTTTATAATATTGAGCTAAGTAGGCCATGATTGGATTGCTTAGACGCATTATCCGTGGTGCATCAATGAACAAATGTGAATGGCGATAGGATACATTAACTGCCTACGATTGGAAATCAGTCCCATAAAAGTAGGAAATCCCATAGGAATTCGAACAAATATGCGATCATTGGTAGTTTATCTAGTCACTAGTGAATTTTTTTAACAATTTTTGGAATTACCGATGTTGTACGTTTCCGAGGCGTACATTAAAAATACCAAATGAATTTTCTTACATAACTTCAACATTTCACTGCAAATGCAATTTGTAGTGAAATGTTGAAGTAATGTAAGAAAATTCATTTGGTATTTTTAATGAATGCCTCTGAAACGACATTTTATTTAAAACATAACACTCGTGGGAACTCGGATAGACTAAATATTTTATCACGACTTGAAAGTAATATTCTAGTTATTTATTTCACTATTTAAAGTGTTCACTTTTCGCTCAATGCTTCTTTTTGAGTGGACAATAGCTGAATTTGGTTTGCAATAGCGATGGATACACTCGGTCAAAACCGCTATAATTCAAAAATCCGCGTTAGAAAATCTTTTTTGTCGATTTGATAGAAGGATTTTCACCGTCACCTCAGTGACGAAGAGGTATTCCGAGAGCTTTTTTGGTTGAGGTGACTCAATTAAGAATATTCCCCACAACTTGATAAAAATTAAAATTAGGCATGGCTTACTACGATCAAATTAAAAAAATTAACTTTTTATGCTGGCGAGGTCGAAAGTTGGTGTCTTCGACAAAGTTTTAGAAATGCTCGTAATAAAGAATTTTGTTAAACTAGTTGAACTTGTAGGATTTAATGTTATCGATTTGTAAAGCGTTTTCAATTGCAACACCCTCAAATTTAGTTTTTTTGATATAACTTTTTCCACTGTGACTTTTCGTGCAAACCGTGCTCCAGACAAATGTGGAGGCATTAAAACCACATAATTTTGTTGAAGACTAAGTAAAAAAAGCCATATAAAAAACATTAAAAAATGAGCTTAAAACCTTTATTATGCGTAGTCCGGACATTGAAAATAATGCCTGCTCGTCCATCTTGGTTTGCACCTTTCTTTCTTATACGCAGTTGAACTTGGTGTAAAAAAATTTAAAATTCTTCAATAACTCCAAAACGAATGAGTATTTTTACAAGAGGTGTGCGCCGCGCAGCCGATTTCAGGTGAAATTTTTATATGCTGTGTTCCACAATATTTTTACATGCAGTCTTCAACAATATTATGTGGTTTTAATACCTCAACAATTGTCTGGAACATCGTTTGCACGAAAAGTCACAGCGAAAAAAGCTATATTAAATAGCTAAATTTAAGGGGTTTGCCTTAGAAAATGCTTTATAAATCGATAACATTAAGTCCTACAAGATCAAGTTGTTCAATAAATTTCTTCATTATGAGCATTCCTAAAATTTTGTCGAAGACACCAACTTTCTACCTCGTCAGTATAAAAAGTTAATTTTTCTAGTTCAATCATAGTAAGCCATGCCTCAATTTAATTTTTATCAGATTGTGGGGAATATTCATACGAACAATTCCTCCAAAGATACCCTATGAATATATTCAATGGTTTGGCCTCTATTGACGTTTTTGGCATTTCCGACCACTGTGCGTTGCCTGCTGGCTCGTGGTGGATTCGGATTAGTTTGTAGTAGTTGTTAAGCCATCCGACTAAACTTAAACCTCTTGTATCTCGTAATCCTGTGTTTTTTCTTATTTTGTTTTGTGTTAATCGTAATGTTTTTGTCCATATCTACTTTTCCTTACTTGCTGTCAAACCTTCGCGATATATCTCACCAGCTCAGGTCTGCTACAAATATCGTACCCTGTTGAGACATGAAACGATCTGGGGGTGTCGACCATAAGAATTTACATCTGTTTACAACCACCTTTGCCGGGTTTCTTATCCTTCTTTGTGCTAGTCGTTCTTATTTATCTGCTAGCTGGTGCTGAGAACTTCTTTGCGGCAGTATTTCACCCTATACCGATACCGATTTTTGCGATCCATTTCGCTGCCACTCTAACGGAATAATAATCTTCTGGAAAATTTCTCAACTTTATCCCGATTTTCTCCAACTTCGTGTTTTTTCCTCCTTAGCTGCCGTTGCTAGCCCGCTGACCGACATTTATTGTCTACTCACTACTTTTGCCAATATTGAAGCTTGTCGAAACGTTAACCGATCCTTCAGAGAAGCCGTCCAACTTGACATATATCCCTTTCCAGCCACCCTCGCAAAGTTTCGTCTTTACTTTCTAGTTTTTTGTTTTTTTTTTGTTCAAGTGTTCCGATTTTTAGTCTGTTTTCTACCTTTTTTCACATTTTTATGTACAAATTTTCCATTTTCCACTTTAGAGGAATTCCACGAAGATCCGTCCGAAAATCTCTAAAATCGTAATCGACCATTTTAGATTCCAATAAAATTTTACAGGTTTCACCGACATGGAAGACTAAACGTTTTCCACAGTCAATAAGATTATTATAACTCAAGAGCAATTTTTTAAAAGGGTGTACGTGCATTAATTTAAAAAAATTTCGTCGATTTGCTATATTTTATACAGCAAAACTATCTGAGAACGAGTTACATGAAATCAATACTTCTTCACTACAAAAATGTATACTGAAAAAAAAATTGTGTCATTTTCAACAAAAATAAAAATTTATGTTAAAAATTTAAGCTGCAAAAACCTATTTTTTAAATTTTTAATATTCTGCCAACAAAAACCTAAAGAGAAAGGAAAAATTTTGAATGTGATTGTATGATGGAGAACATATCGGTAAAAAAGTTTTTCTAACAATAACATTTTTTTTAAAATTTCGTACTAATTGATATACAAATCTGTAATTTTATTACAGAATATAATTCGAAGTATCATTTTAAATCAAAATTCATTAAACAAAAATCTTACAAAATGCGATGGTTTTCGAGATATTTGAATTTTGCTTCAACAAAAACAGTTAATTCGAGTAATTATGCCCTTTTCAAAAGTAACTCGCGTTACACCATCATAAAATGTCGACAATATAATGTTAATCGTTTTAAAGACGTAAAAGAAACATTTTCAGTGTATTTGAATCATGGAGAAGCTTTCAATAAAAAGTTTTTCTAACAACTTTTGACATATTTTTCTAATTCATACCATTTGCAGTCAAAAATACAATTTTATTTTGGAATATAATTCTAAACGCCATTTTAAATTAAAATGTTCATAACAAAAATTTTCTGAAATGTAGTAGTTCTCGAGATGTTTTAAGTTTTGTTTTAACAACACAATAATTTTGTTTTATTACGACCTTTTCACAAGTTATTCGTATTTCTCCATCATCAACAATGGATTTTTCAAAATGCCAGTAACGTTTCCTGTAACTTTCCCATGGACATCAAGGCGATGTTGTAAACCATTTGAAAGCTACATTAAAACAACCAAAATATGATTCAACTACATAGATTAACCACCAGACCTCATGGTTTCAGATTTTTGTTGATAAGATAAAAAAAAATAAAAAATCTATTTTTTGTGCAATTTTTTGTTTTTGTGAATAATAACACAATATTTTTTTCAGTGTATATTCTTTCGTGAAGAAGTATTGATTTCCTGTAACTCGTTCTCAGATAGTTTGGCTGTATAAAATAGAGTAATCCGACGAAATTTTTTTTGAAATTAATGCACGTACAAACGTCTACGACCTTTTCAAAAATTGCCCTTGTATCAAAATATTTCAATTGTCAGAAAAAATCATCGAGATTCATAAACCGAACACAACTGCAAAGTTTCGTTCGAATCGACGATGGTCATATTTTGCGGTCGGCCGGTTTCGCATGAAATCCCTCTTCACCTTTCTTACATATTGTTTATGGTTACCATATTTTTTTTATTTTTTTTTCATTTCCGCCTTTTTTGTCATAAGTTGAAATTTTCCTGCCCTTTCACAATGTTCATTTGGCTGTCCCAATACATTATCCTATTATTTAGCATTTTTTGCATTGTTTCGATTAGAGTAATTTGCCTTCTTTTTGAGATAGATAAATTTCTTAAGAAAAATCTCTGATCCTATGTGCAGAGTTGGAATTTAACCCATGCAGCATACATGCATAAGCAATCGATCTATAAACTACGTTATGCCCAACCCTAACCATTTTTATTATTCTCGATTCATTGAAGTTTTTATTTATATTCATTAGTTCCATATCTATCTTTGTTTACTTTTTTAGTGTTTTTTCCTTAATTTTTTATTGCTCTGTCTATTTTTCGAATGCTTGTCATTTTTTGATTGTTCATTATTATTCTGTTGTTAAATGTTTGCAATTAGCTTTTCAAGTTTCATGTTGTTTTTTCTGTTTTTGCGATCTTGTTATGTTTATCGCTATTATTCATTTCCTATTAATCACGTTTTCATCTATTGCTATTATTTATTAATCCATTTTTAAAATTTTCAATTATTCCATTGTTTCAATCTGTCCGATTTTCGATTGTTCTAAGTTTAGATAAGGCTTAGGTTTTTGATATTGCTATACTTTTGACTGATTTATTTAAATTTTTCAATTTAACCAATAATTTTAATGTTTTTAACTATCTACTTTCCACAATTTGATTATGCTTAAAGAAGCAATAGTAGATTGAATTTGTTATGATTGATGGAGCATAATGGGCACACACACATTTTGGTGCATCCGCTTCTTTATATCTTTCAAGTATCACTAAGTACTAAATACACGTTATTGAAGTTAAGCTGAAACATCACCTGTCCCAAGTAGCTTCCCTGCGTTATTTCTGACATAAATGTGGGTGGCTGGCAATCTTCGAAGACAACCGAGAGAACAAATTCTCGATCTGTGAGCTAAGCTCGAAACACTTGCACAAACTAGCGTGCCAGTACCTAGAAATCCGCAAACATGTTTCCAGTCCTTAGAAAGGAAAATAAGTGAAAAATCATCATAATCATCGTAGAACAACTTCATTGAACTTGAATTTAGGATTATGGAACCAATTCAGACTCAAAGCAAACAGTATCTAAACGCCGATCAACATGACTTCATGTCTGGGCATTGAACAGTGACTAACTTTCCGTATTTAATATCCTACAGAACAGGGATTATGGAACTAATATTATTTACACCAACATATACGCCGCTGTTGATAGAGTGAACCACGATCTCACAATCGCTAAAATGGAGAAATTTGGAATCAACGTTAGTTTCTGCCGGCGTTTCGATCCCAGCTCACAGATCAAGAATTGTCTCTTTCGGTTGTCATTGTAGATTGCCAGCAACCAACACTTACTTCTACGTCAGAAATAGCCACCGTGTATTTAGTCTTGAAGGGAATCCGATCCTGGGATTTTAGTCGCTTGATATGGTCACCTCAGAGTTATTGAGGGTAGTAGTCGCCAAAATAAACACTTGGAGAATTTCGTTTGCATACAATCAGGGCCGTTGCGTGGTCTTCAGGCGCCCTTGGCGGAGTCTCAGTTTTGCGCCCCTTACGACATTTGTCAGCGCTAGCAGCAGTGTCGGGGAATATGCCGCGGTGAATATAAAGTTATGTATCTGTAAGGATGTGATACTCCTTTCATAAATCCAACAATTTCAATATTCCGGGACGCAAAATTTTATGCATTATTCGTATTATATTTTGCTGTTTTGTGTTTGCATAACACAATAGACGAAATATGCATTCGATAAAAGAACCAAATATTTCTACAGACGATCTAGAAACTTTCTTTAGCATTTGCGTTAACCACGGTATCTCTACAAACCATCCCAATTATTGAAACTACCTGCAGAAATCACGAAAGAAATCTAAATTTTACTGAATTAAAACATATATAGTCCATTGATTTGCGAACTAGTTGAACAAGTATAATTTACAATTACCACCCACTCCAAGTAGAAGTTTTTACATAACGTAATTCTTTTGAAGTTACAATAAGTCCTTAGTTAGTTGATCTCGGCGGTATATAATTATGTACTAAAAGTAGTAAATGTGGTTTCTTCGACCAAAAAGATGTCCAGAACACAAATGCCGAATACTGTCGAAAAATTGGATCCTCCATCGAAATTGTAATTTAACCTAATTTGGGTGGCCCGTTTCAGAAATGTTGACTCCATTGTTTATCCGAGATGAAAACCGTAGTTGGAAGTTTCCTACGAAAAATGTGACAATTTCAAAAACTACCATACCATACCTCAATCAATACCAACTACATTTTGTACATGCATTGGACGCATTGGATAGTAGTAACACATATGATTTTCATGAACTCTTAGTCAGTCGAACTAACGCTATACGCATAGCTCATACTAGATCAAAAATCTCATCGACCTACTAAGATTTGCCGTTTAAGTTTTCCATGTTTATTCATACACGCATTACCAAACACATTGGTATTGGAATGCCCCGATAATCAATTTTTATTCCAAATTATGATATAAGGAGATGAGCCTATTTTCGCCAGGTTTCTATTATCACCCTACCCATTTGAAGCCGTTGGTTAGAGCAGTGTCTGCCATCTTTGTTCAACGCATTGAGGGGCACCCGATTCGAGTTTTCGTTGCGCTCAAACACGAGAATTTCATTATTTTCAACGCATTTGTGTTATTATATTGGTTCTTAACGAAGAAGCAAAGCTGTTGATGTCAATTTTTACGCATTCCATTAATTCTATGTCGAGAAATTAATGAATTAGTGAGGCACCCTGCTTGGTATGGTGAAATTAGGCACTTTACCCTATGTTTGCCAAATTACACATGCCAAAACTCATCAACAGTTTAAAATCTCACCTAAATTCTATACCCAGTATGACACAAACACTGTAAACAAATCAGAATCAAATTTCACAAGCAAAGCCTCCATTGATCGAAAGAAACTTCCTTGGAGTGCATTGCTCTACCCTGCATAGAAGTGCAGTGCCGCATTGCGTAATGGCAGGTAACGAAAAACCCCGTTGCTTGGCACGAGAGCGCAAAAGCAAGTCAGCATTTCTGCGTTTGGGTGTTTGTAAACTGATGAGCCCGCGTAGTTACCTGCATCAGGAAGCGCATGCAGTGTTTTGGGCTCGACTGTCTTACGTACCG
Source organism: Topomyia yanbarensis (assembly GCF_030247195.1). NCBI lineage: Eukaryota > Metazoa > Arthropoda > Insecta > Diptera > Culicidae > Topomyia > Topomyia yanbarensis. The sequence continues at coordinate 2,857,785 of NC_080672.1, forward strand.
TTCTCTGTTCTAGCTGTGGAAGCCCCGCACGACGAGTGTTTTGTTTTGCGCAGACCGCAGCTATTTGAGTGTTATTCGCCACTAATTCGTGTCACCTTAGGCTCTAGTTTCAATATTTGCACTTTAACGTGCCCGGAAGCAGGTCAAGGGAAAACTTGCGTCCGGATTGTTGTCTTTGTTGGATAAAAAAAATTTGGATGCAATCTTGATAATTTGGAATGAAGAGCATTCTCATCTAGTAGAACATGTTCAAAAATGAAAATGTGTTAAAATTTTATTTTGAGATATGTCATATAACTAAATTAGTTATGGAATTTGAATTTCAACTTCATCTCATAAGAATCCGACTCAAACTTAGTGAGAGGACTAAGCTAGCGCCGGGTTCCCGACCTGTCCTGTCAGTAAGTTAGTGTCGAATTGTGATGCGACGAACTCGAAACGCTAATTCCATAAGTAACATGAAGTCGCTTTATAATAACTATAAATGTTTCATGGGTATAACGTGTGTAACGCATTCTGCCACCAATAAAACAAAGTGATCTATTTTGAACTTCCAAAAATCGATACATTATCCTTGCAGCCATAGATAGCTGCTCAAATTCGAATATGTTCCGCGTTTTGTATGGCATTTTTGAAGTAAATTCTTATTATGTAGTATTTCTTGGAGTTATTGGTTAAAGATTTGGTATGCTGCTGTACCAGGGCTCTTAGATGTATCTGACGATTCACCGAAATTTTTCCTCCAGTCGCCCATTCCGGCACAGACGCTGTTTCGAGCCGCTCCGTACATAGAGAGCAGACGCTCTTCGCTCTTCTCATTCCCTGTCAGTATACGAAGCCAGCTTGATTGGATCTTGGTCGGTACTTATGGGATAGAGGAATCATATTCAAACACACTTTAGAAATTTATCTAGGACTCAGATGTGAATTCTGTTCTTTAACATTGTTGATTGAGAAACAGGTGGGACATAGTTTCGAGAATCTTTACAAAATATTAAAAATTGTACAATATTAAATAGTTTTCCAGCTTTCTCGTTATGCGGCCCCTCTGGTACAAAACAGTCGCTTGAGGTCCACTTTTCCCACAACTTCTGTCCCACCAAGTATAGTTCCTGTAATGCTACGACCGCGAAGCGTCGACTGTGCAGCCAGTAGTCCAGTATTCGTTCGACCGCGGAAAGCCAAGTGACTAACAGTTTAATTGTCCAAATTTTCAAACCGTATTTTCTTTTTGATTTAAAGTGATGTGATGAATGAAAATCAAAATCTGCGCTCTGATTTTTCATTTATCATCATTCGAAGAAGTCAATTTCTTTTTTATTTCGCCAAAATCACTTTATTGCTGGTTGGGACAACTTACGTGGAGTTCCGTATTAGGGGGATTTTCTTCCTTCCGTAGCAGGTCGATCATCTGGTCCTGCACCAAGTGTTCTAAAATCACACACTGCACTACTAAAGTCCCCTTTTCTTCGGCTGAGTATACTGCCTAGTCTTCTTCGTACTGCACTTGGGGTTGCTTTGCCTTTTTTCGCCTCTACTAGGCCACACGTTTGCCGACAACACGGCGGCACACAACTCTAGGCGCGCGATCGATTGGCAGGTGGCTAACGGTGCGACCTTGGATTTTGACGTAAGCAGCTGAACACGAATCCCTGCAACGGATCCAGACCGGACATAGCAGTATGCACCATATGCCTCCTCTAAGGCATCGGAGAAAAAGTGGAGCTGGCTGGTTTCGGACACGAATCGGAGAATGTGGATTTTGGAGATTGTATCTAGCGTACCTTGGAACTCCTTCCATTCACCTTCGAAGATCTGCGCAATGTAGAACCTTCCTTTTGATCAGGACGGGCGCTTTTAACGGTATCTGGGCCTGGAATCGGGTCGTATCGGACTTCGGCTCCCACACATACCCATAAGATTGTTTGATCTGGAGATCATTTAGTGGCAGTAGAGCGAGATCTTCCTGCAGAACTTCCGCGAGAGATTCGGAAGAATCGTCAGCTCCTGATAAATAGATCATCGCGGTTGGGACGCCAGAAAATGCGTTGAAACGGTCGGTCCTCGGGACTCTGTCGGCTACGATGGCGATCGGGCGTGTGCGGAACCGAATGACGATCGACAGTAGGTCCTTCTGGACGACAGGTCCAACGAACTGCTTATCGTTGACGGAAAATCCTGAGGACGTTTTACACGACGCATCGAAAACAACTCGGACCCTTGTGGTTGTGCTGGATTCCTTGAACACTCTGGTTTCGCCTCTGGTTTGACTAGCGGATCTCGGGTGAGTGGCAATCTAACGAGATAACGACCGGACGTAAAGTTCTTCACAGTGTTTTTCTTCTACGACATAAACAGAACACGGCTCAACAGCTTCTAGCTCCCAGAACTTCTGTAATGCTTGTTTTAAGCTTCGATTGACAGTGCTCAGATGGCAGACACGGTAGTCCCTCTCCCAAGGAACTCTTGCTGGCAGGATGCAGCGCATAGTACGCCTCACCACCGACAACCACATCAATGTCGGATGGGATGTGGAATCTGGTGTCTGCTAACGACAACTGGAGAAGATTCCTCGCGAAAATGTCAATCGGAACGGTTGGACAGTTCACTGTCGGTGTCTTGAGGATCAGGTTGTGGAGTACGGTGTCGACTTCGACTTGATTATAGGAGTCAACTGGCACTTGATCAGCTTGGTGGATTCACCTATACCATCTACTGCTATAACCACCTTGGTGCGACGAAGGTTTAGGGAATTCGCAAGTTTCTTGATAATGAAGTTTCACAGGAACCGGAATCAAGGAGTGTGGGGATCTTCTTGCCATTCTAATCTACGACGAGGAGGGAGTTAGCTTCCAGTAAAACTGTACTGTGCTCAGCCTGAACCGACAGGCTTACTTGGCTGTTCGGCTTCATCGAAGTGGAAGAGACAGCGAAGGTGGACGTCGAGGAATGACTTTCCGCGATAACAGGAGTCGATACATCTTCGGCGTTACTGACTCATGCAGCAGGGAGTAGTGTTTTTCGTGGCAGTAACGGCAAGCGAGCTTAGAGGTACAGTTCCTGGTTTGATGTCCAGTACGGAAGCAATTCCAGCATAAGCGCCATTTCTGCCAACACTGCTCTTCTCAGTGTAACTGGTGCTGAACAGTACTGTCATTCGACTGAAACGTCATCCGTATACGTTGACGTGGCGCTAAAAATAAACCAAATTCAATTAATTACAGTGAAATCATTGTCAGTATAGTTAAAACGGTTATACACATTTAGGGTTGCCACCTCTGGAGAGGCTTGACCCGGAGATTTTCACTGACTTGGGGGTGGTGAATTTTGAGTGGGACGAGACAGAAATTGGAATCAAAGCGATTGCTCAGCATTTTAGAGCGCTTTAATCGCTTTTTATAGCTACGTTAAAGTAAAGCTGTAAATTTTTAACGTTTGAGAACAGTTTTATCGGTTTAATCTGGTGTAGTATTTCACTTCCCCGCCTAAGTGTCAAGAATACAAAAGCACCAGCTACTCTCACTGTGGAGGATAAGTCGCACGACAATCGCTCTCCTCCACAACTAACAGAAAAAGGAGGCAGGGCTGTAGCATCACATGGGAAGCACTATGTGGTGTCGGTTATTCATTACCAGAGGTCGCAACAAAAGGGCAAAACAGGGGGCAACCCCCTACCCAACACACAAGGGTCGTCGCAGGAGTAGCAACAACACCGGAAAAACTCGTTTGATGTTGACCTAGTCAGTTGGATTAGAAGAAATCTGCCATACCTTGGTGCAACTGGTGATAAGCACCACTAACAGTGAAGTGATTAGGTAAAATTTGCAGCAAAATAACTTTTTTACATCATTTTAAGCGACTTAGTAGAATGCAACATTTCAATTGCAGCCTATAGTGAAATATTACTTGCCTTAAATTGTAGTAAATTTTATTTGTTGTTCATTTTCATTGTTTTGTGAAACAAATCAGCAATATTTATTTATTTCAAGTCGTCAATCAGATGTAGACCGGTTTCCTACAATAATTATTTGGTGAACTCATCTTCGTCACCTTGAAACGAAGGGTTAGTTGGGATCTTGGGAAAAGTAATTTTGAACCAGAGTAACAGTTAACTATGACTTTTTAAACCCGGAGAAATTTATCTAAAACCGGAGTCTCCGGGTCAAACCCGGAAGGGTGATAACCCTATACACATTGAATCCTAAAATTATACCTAAGCAAATCAAAGTAAGGTATGGTTAAGCCCAAAACTAAATTTCAAACATGCTTCTAACCTCGAACTATATCACAGTCATTGTAAACTGGTTAAAAACCGATTAATGTAAGTTTACCTATTGAAAATGGTATCGCTATCAATAACAATAAAAATTTCAGCTTTAAGCTGTCACACAACAAAATATCGAGTTTGTGAACAGCTAAAAATGACCGGCTAAGAGCCTCCTATGTTCCCGGAAGAAAACTTCAAGATTAATCGACACATTCTCAATGGAGTCGAACACGGATCTGATGGGTAACTCTGCGGATGCTGAAACCCCGGACAAGAACCAATCTTCCAGTTGCGTTTGCTGCCAACGTCCGGAGTCAAGTGACGATTGTGTTCAGTGCGAGCAATGCAATGGATGGTGACATATGTCATGTGCGGAAGTAACTGCATCGGTTGCCGATGCAGCGCCTACTGTTTGCCGCTGAGTGTTTGCTTCAGAACAACCGAATCCAGTGCTAAAGCAGTATGTTTGTCATTGAAAATGAAGCTGTTGGAAGAACAGCAAGCGATGGACTTAGACGTGCGTGGACTGAAGGAGGCGGCCGTTAACTTAAGCAAAAGCCTACGCTTGAACGCAGCGGACAGAGGTGATCGTGTGCTGGGCATGCTCTGTCAGACTTCAGAGGACGAGTTGCTAAGAAAATTCTAAGAAGAGATACAACGGTATCTATATTGGTATTGCTGAGCGCGCTTCTCGATCACAGGAAGATTCTCCTTCAGGATGTGTGGCGTGCTAGATTACCGTGGAACGAGCAGGTAACAGAAGAGATATTCGATCGTTGGGCCGGATCTGTTCTCTAATATCTGAGACCTGCGGAGCCCATGGTACTATTCCAAGGAAGCGAACGTGCAGTCGTATGATCAGCTTTAATTGCACGTTTTTGTCGATGCAAGTGATCGACACGGAGCTCGTTAGTCGCGGCCAAACGAGGGTATCTCTCGATTCCTAGCATGGAACTACAAGCAGCAGTTCTGGGCAGCCGTTTGATTTCATACGATCAGGAAAATCACAGCATAATTGTGAAGGTGCAACAATGTGGGGTGAGAATACGTACCCTGAAGCAACCAAAACCTTCAAAGTTACCTGAAATGGAACTGAAACCTAGCTTTCTGATCCAGGGACCAACTATCCCGGAGGTTGTGGTAGATTGTTTTTAGATTCTCGAAGTGACGACGACTGCTAGGTTTAGTTGCATAGGTACACCGTTTCGTGGGCAATTGTAGGCATAGATGTCGAGGTGAGACGCCGGAATTGCTCCATCTTAGTCAAGAGGAACTGAAGAAGGCGAAGAACACTCTTGAGTGGATGGCGCAATGGCAGGAGTACCCGGATGAGATGATTACAGTTTCGAGAGGACTAGCAGAGTTATCTAAATTAAGCAGCCTGTAAGCGGATTGATTGGATTGGAGCTACGCCGCATTCATCGTTCGATGTAAGGTTCCCTAGGGTGACCATATGAGGCGAGTGAAAAAAACAGGACAGTCGAAAGGGGACTCCGTTACCTATTAATCGACTGTGCCTTCTCCACAGGTTTTCAACAGTCCCAAGTAGCCATGCCCATGCGCGAAGCCATGTAAATCACTTAGTCCGCTTTCACTCGGTTTATCGTTTTCGTCCATGCTGTCCTCTTGATGTTGTGTGGGTTTTCACGATCACCTGGTTTGAATTGTTTGTGGGACCAACGGGTCACGATCGTGTATCCGTATTTTTGTCATTTAGTTTATTGTCGGGGGTGCTGGCAGTTGATTGGTAAGTAGCATCACAATGATCGGACACGCTGTGTGTAGATTCTGTTGTTCCAGCATTCGTTGGTGGCTGAGTTGCAACTCCGGTTGTTGGTGATTTAGTTAATGTTGTTGGGTTTCCACGCAGTTGATGTTGTTTCATTAGAGGCTTTCGCACATAGCTTGGCACGTAGGGATCTGTCCTTCATATGTGTACAGCGTGATTTGAGATTTGCTTACACCTTCTAATTCGTATTGAATGTTCAGGTATGAAAGAATAGGTTACGTAACTCGCATTCTCACGATACGAAAAAAGATTCTCCAGGTTTCAAACTTTCACCGTTACGTACTTCGACATCAATAGTGAATTTATTGGTTGTACGCGGGAATAGATCGTGCAGACGCACACCAGTCTTATCATCGTCACTCTAAACGGGTATCTTGATTCTAATATTGTCATGTGCAACAACGTGTTGCATGGTGTTTCCCATAGCCAAACTATTCGCCATGGCCAAAGTTTTAAATGCTATCAGTACCGCATTACGAGTATGCGCCTTTTTAAATTGTTCCACTTCGCGAACACAAGGGCGGATTGGACAAACGACCACTGTATTGTATCGAAGATTGTTCAAATTTTGATGCTGAGTTTCAATCATTTTTAAATAAACGATCCATTCCGCATCAATGAAAGTAACGGTGCCTTATTTTCCACACTGGCTTGGGACAACCATTATTTTTCGATTGCTTAGCTGGCGCGGTACATATAGACAGCAGACTGTATTGTAACCCGTCAGGGTAACAATTTAGCACTGGGTGGAAATATACCTTTTTTTACGTATACACTCCGTAGAGTGTATTGTTTACGTAAAATTATGCTCACCACTGTTCCATATGATCGTTCGCTTTTTACGTTAAATTTTGTTTATATTTTTGTTTGTGAACGATTTTGTTAGATCAGATAGGTGTAGTAATTTTTGTTAAATATTTGTATATTAATAACATAGGGTTTAGTCAGGTAACCGCTCTCCTCTCGCTGGGAAAAGTGTGCGGACTATGCTGTACCATAGCGATGACAGCTATGCGGGATGTGCGTTTTTTTGGTGTTGGTGATAGTCGAGTGCGGAAGGCAGCGATCGAGTTTTTGACCAGCGGAAAGTGACGGACCACAGCCAGGAACAGACGTTCCAAATTTATTCCTTTTTTCGGGACAGTTTCCCGCCACCGTAACAAAAGTTCAGTGCGCGCGTGTGACGGTAAGTGAAATCCGTCAGTGTATCGGTGTGTGGTCCGGGCATACAAAAAGTCCTGGTGTAGGGTCGCCGAGACGGGAAGCTAATCGCTAAGGAGCTACTCGCTTCCCCGGCTAAATAAAAAGGACCCAAGTGACACCAGTGCCGTTCTCACTGTGGAGGATCAGTCGAACGAGCCAAGCTCTCCTCCACAGTTAATTGCCAAGGAGAACGAAGCAGGGCGGACAAAGGTTCCCCCTGGGAAGTTTACTGCGGTAACTTCCGGGATCGTTTACGGCGAGTAGACGATCCGGCGATTCGTCGCCAACGTCGCTAGGGAGGTTCCAACAAAGGAGCCAAGCTCACCTCCCTAGCTAAACGCCAAGGACCGCTGCCGGAGCAGCCAACGACCAAAGGAGAACGCGGCCGTTGTTGTCCCGGCCGGTCGGAGGAAACCGCCCGCCTTTCCGCCCGCAGCAGTGAGCTACCAGCAGCAGCAGTGAAGTGGAGAGTTTGAGGACAATAAAGTCGGTAAATTTAGTAATTTATTTTGTTTGTTTACTTTTGTTTTTTTGTTGTTACGAAAATCCGAAATTCTGTAGAGGCACCTAGGCCGCCCTGAAAAGAAGGGTACGCCGGGCAAATAAGAACCCGAGTAGTGGGCAAACCCCAACTTACAGTATGTAGAAACGTTCGTTTGATTCACTGCACTGTTAACAAGCAACGCGATTATAGCTTCCGATACGATTGATATGGAAAAGTAGACTGATTAGGAACTGGTATTGATCCTGAAGGGGTTCCATAATTACCAGCTCGAGAGAGCGCTTAATAAGGTTATTCCACGACAGTTATTGTTGTTTTGCCATTTTCCTTTTTTATGAAATGGATTTCCAGTAAAACGAAAAACTACCACTTGCAAGAGAACTCTAGAAGAAGCAGAATCGTCAAAACTTCAATGTATCTTCTTAGAGGTAGATACTAAAGGAAATTTTTAGGATCCCGGAATCATTGTTTCATCGACATTGATAGCGGCCAGAGTTTGGTTCACAACAGGAATGGGTTCGATTTGTTCGATTGCCAAGTGTTGTTGCAAACAGACTACAGCTCATTCATATGGTACGTACATACGAACGCCTCTTTCTCTTTTCAATTTCCATGTAAAACTAAGTTGGAAAAACAAATAACGAGGTACTATCGAGAGATTAAAAAAGGCATCGGATGGTACAATTGAGAGATTCGAGTGTAATAAGTTTTGTTTGTCGTACTCTGGAACAGAGTGAATTAAGCGAAAACTCAATAATTAGAAATATGACGGGTGTTCAATAAAAAATGAGAATGATTTCAATACCTTTCTGTAATTAAAGAAAAGAGCGTAAAATCTTTTCTCTCCAAGTGAATTGCTCTCTGGACTCCCTATAAATGGGTGACATGTTTCTTTTCGCTCGGGTACTGTCAGTTCAATCGAAGATGGCGTCGAAACAGCAAGTACTCCGCGAGCGTGTTGTGCGGTTTTACGAAACACTTGGCCATCGTGGAAAAAAGTTTACGGTAGATCACTTTCGAGACGAAAACGTGCCCGTGAGTACAATTTACCAGATCCTGGCATCCCTGGTAGCGGCCGCCGGCGAAGATAATGACGAAGAAGAAGGAAGCGTTGAAAAAGTTGTTCGACAAAAAGAACGAATCGAGTTTGCGTGATGCCGGCCTTGATTCACCGAGCCCTCAAGATGGAGGACATCATCGGTCTGAAGAAGACTCGGTTCCCCGATGACACGGACGAGCAGATAGCGATCGTGAAATCGCAGTGCCGGTGGATGACGCCAAGAAGACGCTGAGCAGAAAAAGATACCGTACGTGCCGAAAGAAAGAAACCCGACTAACTTGCCCCAGTGCCGTCCCATTGGGGTTTTTTTCGGCTCCCTCAGTGCTTTAGTATATAAAAATAATTGGCGAGTCAAGGATACGAAGCAGTTTACCACCAGGATCCGGAATTGTATCCGGAAGAAAGATGTCAGTGCCGTACAGTGCTCTTGTGAGAGCTTCGCGACTATGTTGCGTCGTACAGTTCTCCAATATTCATTGACGTTTTTTTGAAGAATAAACATTATGTTTTTAATAAAAAAAAATCTGAATTCGTTGAAGAATCTTTTTTTTGTTTTTCTACTATACATGACTGAAAAAACTCTCATTTTTATTGAACACCTGTTATTAGGCTTACAGGAGAAAAACCAGGACAAATCAAGCTTTTGCCTCGACATCCCAGGACACCAGGACAGTCAGTGAAAATCCAGGACATGTCCTGGGAAACCAGGACGTATGGGCACTAGACTGGTTCATTTTTTGACTTTTAGCTCACCTTTTCTGATTCCTTTTATGGTCCTTAGCAATTGTGCAAATTTTGGTACCGATTGGTTGTGTCTACGGACCCTCCAAAAATTTCAAAGCTTATATGGAAGTTTGTATGGAAAATCGGTTAACATTGAAAATAAATTCTTAAAAAATCACCTCATCACTCAATTATTCAGAACACTATATATTTCTAAATGTATTCTTCTACTGAACACATTCGGGGAACATTGCAAGTTTATGAAAATTCGTTGAGAAAAGTTATTAACAAAAGAAGCAGTATGACTTCAAAACAAGAGGATTTTATTAGTAACCATAGCAACCCTGTTTGAATAGCTATATCGTTATACCAGTGTAAAATAGACTTGCTACCCACCGCTCGCGTATGGCAGATACAGCTATTCAAACAGGGTTGCTATGATTAATAATAAAATCCACTTGTTTTGAAGTCATGCTGCATTTTTAGTTAATAACTTTTTTCAGCGAATTTTCATAAACTTTTATTGTTCCACGAATGTGTTCAGTAGAAGATTACCTTTAGAAATATATAGTGTTATGATTAATTGATTTATAAGGTGATTTTTTAAGAATTTATTTTCAATGTTAACCGATTTTCCATACAAACTTCCATATAAACTTTGAAATTTTTGGAGGGCCCGTAGACACAACCGATCGATACCAAAATTTGCACAATTACTAAGGACCATAAAAGGAATCAGTAGAGCCTGGTGGAGCTAAAAGTCAAAAATTGAACCAGTCTAATGGGCACCCTAGGTTCCCGGAGATTCTCCCAAGAAAACATGGAAATTTCGAAACTTCGCTCTACTGCATCTTCCAACTAAAGGAGAGTTGTGAAGCAAGTTGCTGCCGTTTGTCAGTGATGCAATTGAAGAACCCAACTTCAAAGGCAACTTCAAAGGTTATTTATGTTTTCGAACCGTTGCTGGTAACAGTGGGAAGGAGCTCAGTTAAACGCTGGATCTGCCTGTTCACCTGTCTAATCACCCGTGCCGTGCATGTGGAAGTTGCGCACAGTCTTTCCACACCGTCCTGCATCAAATGCATCCGTCACTTCGTCTGAGCGCCTGTGGAGATCTACTCCGACAATGATACCAACTTCCAAGGTGCCGAACGACTGATGCGGAAAGAACCTCAAGAACGTACATAGAGAATTAACAGTGACCAAAAGGGTCGCCAGCTGCAACCTCACATGGGAGGCGCGTTGAAAATGATTGTGCGATCGGTAAAGTCAGTAATGCAAGCAGCCTACAACAACGATCGGAAACTAAACGACTAAGGGTTGGTGACACTAAGCGTAGAAGCCGAGGGTATAGTGAACAGCCGGCCACTTACCGTACCTAGATGCTGCTGGAGTTGAAGCCCTGACTCCACCAAATCATTTCCTGTTGGGAAATTCTACATGTGTCCGTCAGTCTTCCATACCCTCCAGTGATCGTATATCTGTCGTCAAAAACTCCTGGAACCAAATACAACATCAACTGGACATCTTTTGGAAGCGCTGAATACGGGAATATCTTCCGATGCTGACTAAGCGAATGAAATGGTTCGGAGAAGTGAAACCAGTGGCTGTCGGAAATTTGGTCCTCATAGCAGACGAAGTCCGTAAGAATGACTGCACGCACGGAAAAATCAAAGAAGTCGTGACTACGGAATATGGACGAATTCGACAAGCGATAGTTCAGACTACGAGGGGGATACTGCGTACCGAAGCAAGCCGTGTTACAGGTTGAGTTGAATGAAAAAACTAGGACCCATGGGGAGAATGTTCTCGGAACAAGCGCTTTTAAGAAACCAGCTCACGGCGCTGGCGGACGAGCACCTCGGAAAATGCAGGGCATTGGAAGAAAAACTGCTTCTCTGGACAAGCGAGGCACGAGGGAGTTCGGTTCAACGGTAACTGACTTGTATACCACCTTGAACGGATTCGGGGTTGGAATCGGACCGGCCACCTTACCTGTAACCGGTTACTGGGACCAATATTGCAATTTGACAACGATACCTCGATACAGTCAGTACTGTGCGTATGAGCCCCTGTACATAATTCGTCGTCGCGTGTGACAAATTTATGATTACAATATTGAAGTTGTGCCGAACGACTGCTGCGGAAAGAACCTCAAGAACGTACACGGAAAAAAATTGTTCCAAAAATCGTGAATAAAGTGCCATGAATTCTGGAACAACCACGTTTTTACGTTACGAAAACAGGACAATGAACAAAAATCATGGCTTTTATAATTATGTTCAATTTCCCTTCAGTAACGCCCGCGTTACGCTTTCATTGGTGGAAATATTTGTTTATGTTTTGTGAATTTAAGTCATGTTATCCGCCATGTCATTACCAAATCAATTTACTGTACGTGAACTAGTCCACAACTTTAAGAACATTACTTATGAAACCAAAGGTTGACTTATGATGTTATTCATAGATTTAGGAAAATTAGTTCACAAAATCAAAACTATCTAGAGACTTTCTCGTGAACTATTTCACGAAATTCACAATTTTATTCATGAATCCATACAATCCTCATGAAGTAATTCATGATTCTTAATATATTAGTCACGATCCAATATCCGTGCTAGAGAAGTAAAATCATCAAATATTATTCATGTATTCATGAACTGGTTCATGATTCCTAGTAAAATAACCACGATTTACCATTCGTGGTAGTGAAATAGTTCACGAAATCATAAAATATTATTCATGAATTCGTAAGCTCGTTCATGATTACATTTCACAATTATTTCACAACATCGTGAAATATTATTCATGGGTTCGTGAACTAATTCATGATTCCTAGTACTTGACCGAGGATCTATCTTGCGTGTTTGTGATATTTAGAAGATATCCCTAATCATTTTCAATTTCATTCAACAAAAACCTAGAGTATTATTCGTAGAATCATTTTTGTTCCATGCATTATTCCATGAAATATCATATATGTGATATATGTTTAGCTCCTAACAACCAGCAAGAGGCACGAGCAGTAGGACCTAGAACATCGTTCATTCATTCGACAAGGTTCAGTGTGCTGTCTCGAAAGAAAAAGAAAACTGCACTGAGTACAAAAAATCAATATAGAGCCACAAATCGTGTTCGTGATATAGTTCATGGAACAAGATCTCTCTTATTAGTCACACAATTAAGTTCCTGTTTATATTGTCGCGATACTCCAAGTACAAAAATCGATAATAATAAAAAAAAAATAACAGATCGCGATAAGAAGAAGAAAAATTATGAATATCATAATAAAACTGCTGATGTAATGAACATCCGTCACATAATTTCACGTGTCAAATACAAATGTGAGCTCTAGAATAAAATATCATGACAACGTGGAAAATAAATTACGAAAATCGTGACTAAGATCCTACAATCAAGAACATAAATCATTATACTCGTGACTACAATATCAAGATAACGTGAATAAAAATTACAAAAATCGTGACTAAGATCCTGTAATCATGAATATAAAACACATTACTCGTGATTAAAATACCAAAAATTGTGACTAAGATCCTGAATTCATGAACATAAACCACTCTACTAGTGACTAAAATATCACGATAACGTGAATGGAAACAGAAATAGATCCTGATATCATGAGCATGAATCACTATACTCATGATCAAAATACTACGAAATAGTAATCGAAAATCGTGACTAAGATCCTGCAATCATGAACATAAATCACGCTACTCTGACAGAAAAATCCGATTGTAAATAATATAATAATAATAAAATAAATTAATATAATAATAATAATATAATAATATAATAATATAATAAAATAGCATAACTCTAGTGATCGTATACCTGTCGTAAAGAACTCCTGGATCCATATACAACATCAGCTGGACAACTTGTGAAAGCGCTGGATACGGGAATGTCTTCCGATGCTGACTAAGTGAATGAAGTGGTTCGGAGAACGATACCTCGATACAGGCAGTACTGTGCGTACGAACTTCCGGCAATAGTCCGTCTTCGCAAGTGTCAAATTTATGATTACTTTATTGGAGTTGTGAAATTCTCCCCGAAAAACCGATAAGTGCAGTGAGAGATCGATACTAGTTTACGAGCGAAGAAAGGGACAGTGCAGTGCGGAGACAACGGTTTTGCCGTGAAACAAGATGCGTTTGGTAGTGGAAGCAGTGGGTTTTCACCTCATTACCAACGATCATCCTGGCCGTCTCTGAAGGATAAGTGATCTATTCCTCACAGCGATAGTGGCTAGTGCTTTTGGATTATTTATGGTTAGACAGGGAAGCGAAATACTACACCCTACCACACCAATAAAATCATTTACGAAACAACCAAGATTTTCAGCTAAAGGTGAATGGTACAGAACAGTGGTGAGCTTTGCTAGAACATTGTATACTACGAGGGACGTGAACAAAATGTGATAATTTTCTACCCATTGGTAATTTAAATCACTAACGGGATACAGAAGAGTCTAAAGAGAGCATATTTGTGTTCTTTAAAACTATTGGATAATAGAAAGCGACGAATGCTATGTAGCAATCGCTTTGAATTGAAAAATTCTCAATTGTCAGCAAATACTCATGATTTTCTTGAAGTCAGTAAAATCTCTGGTCCAAGGTTGCGCCAGAGGTAATAGGGTTGCCACCTCTGACGCAATCTTGGACCAGAGGTACGATTTACTACGATTACTGAAAATTACTAATAGAATATTTTCCAATATTTCTTTTCCTTTTTCAGATGATACCCAAAAACGCATACAGAAACGACTCGTACTTCAACGAACAATTCTTCTTGGCATGATACTCATAACCGTTTTTGGTTTAATGTTTGTGTTCACCATTCTCATAGGACAGCTAACAGGTAAAACCTCTTTTCCGAAGAATTTACTTACCATTCAGAATAATTAAATTATATCCTCTAGCTCCCGATCCTGTCCCACTCACCGGCAACGCATTCCAGATCACTTATCATAGGGCATTTCACTCAACGTTTGACGATTTTCCGAATGCCATTCTGGACACAGTCAAGCATCTAATCTCCAACACAATGAACACAGTCGGTTTGCACAGCAATCACAAATCCCGACGAAAACGAGACTTGGAGCGCGAGAATCGACTGGAGCTGCTGAACGATAACCAGTTGGATAAAGACGAAAAATCCGTTGAAGAAGATGATAGCCAACCGAAGTTCGTACAGGGATTCGAAGGTTTTCTCCAACGACTGGCACAAAGTAATCGACCCTTAAAAATTGTATACTCTTCCAATGGAAAAGATTTTAACAGCAACAATGATATTATTCGGGCGATGCGCCGACGAAGGAAACGAAGTGTCGAAGATGAAACATTACTACGAGAGAAACGCTACGCAATGGAGTACAAATCTCTGGAGACTGAATATTCTCGATGCAAAAAGGAAGCTCCCAACGAGAAGGAATGCGAAAAAATTTGGGAGAAACTGAAAAAGCTTTCCGCAGAAATCAACAAGAATTTCATAGAGATGACAAATTTAATACACGATTTTAAAGATAAAAGGAAACCTAATTTAGAGGATGATTTGAACGATAGTTTTCCGAGGAAAATTGATAAGAAAAAGCTAGATAAGTTTTTTGATTCCGATGAAAGTGAAGAAAGAAAAACGAAGAAAAAGGATAAACCGGAATCTAGTGCTTCCAACACGACGACCACACCAAAAATAACAACTGAAACTACATCGACAACAATAAAAATGACAACAACAAAACACCTCAAACCGAAAGAAACCACAGTCAATCCACTTCTTCACGATAAACACGGAAAAGTATCGGAATTTGAACACAACAAAATTGACGATGATGCTTGGAGCACCAAACCAATTGATCATTCAACCACTCCAATGACTCACACGATGGCGAAAAGCACGACTTCCGCTTCACAGATACTAAATAGAGCCGCCAATCACACCGAACACAATACCACGGCCATCCCGTACGACCCAGACCACCATCGCCCCATCGTCGATGAGTGTGTTAATAGTATAGACGATTTGTTGGACAATTACGTTCTCGGCTCAGGTGAACGAAAAAACCATCGAAACTGTACAAAACCTTCAACGACCGAAACACCAAAGGAACACGTAACTTCCACACCGGAAACAACGGTCGACGATCTGCACACCCATTTCGGAAGACCGACTCATCCAATCCACGAAGACTTGAGTGGTCGTTCGGCTGAGACGCAAGACATTCACGACTTCATTATGAATCGTGCGAAAAATCGCTTCCACCACAACCACGACTACGTAGATCGTTACCCAACGACCGTGGAGTCCCTGGATGCGCGAACTACTAAACAGATTGCACCGGTAGCGGCTAGTGGTCCCTTTCTGAATCTCTGCGATCAAATGCGACACCAGAACCATCAGCAAGCCCCCATTAAAACTACCGTTAGCAACCACAATAATTTCCAGGCCCAACAATTTGGAGGTATCGGACAGACTGGCTTCCCGGTTTCCGGAGAAACGTCCCACGTAAAATTCACCTCTGCCTACGGAGGATACGTACCTAATCATTTCTGTTTTTATCAAGTACCGCAGCCGTACGGATTTGCCCGGCCGATGTACGGACATCATCAACCAGGAGGTAAGTTCCAAATAAATTTATTGCGGAGCAATTAAAAATAAATCTTGTTGGCCCTCCCAAAGGACAATCATATTCCGTTCCACTTCATCTGTTGAACGACCCAAACATCGCATCGCTAATTGCACCGCGAACTGATCAGGAAGGTTCGTGACATTGTCACGGATTCGTATAATAACTCACTAAGATAATTTTCTATTTCGTTCTAGGTTTCATTAACATTCCCGCGCAACTTCAAAATCTACCGGGACGTCGAGATGCCGGTGAAGGTTCGGAACCCCAGAACGTTCAATTGATCTGCAGTATCGTAGGACAAGGATCGGTTCCCCGAACGGTTAATACCGTCACGGATCACGGCATGACAGATCATAGCTTCACGGAACATAGCGTCACGGAATCTATAACTCACACCACCCCAGTATCAATCACCACCGTATTGGGAACCAGTGGTCAAATTCCCGCCAACGACACGGAAGACCTTGACTTCCAACAGGGTCGAACTGCTGTTCGGGGACACCATTGCAGTCGCGGTTGGATGCATTGTGCCAATGGACATCAATGCGTACGGAACCAGGATTGGTGCAATGGGAAAATGGACTGTCTGGACGGAAGTGACGAAACCCATTGTCCGTGTGTAACCCGATTGAATCCGAAACGAGTCTGTGATGGTTATGTGGATTGTCCTCTCGGAGAGGACGAAATGGGTTGTTTCGGGTGTGACAAGTTTTCATTTTCTTGTTTCAATAGTGCATCTGAGTACGAAAGTGCACACAAATCGGGAGCTACGTGTTATTCGATAATCGAAAAATGTGATGGTTTTGATAATTGTTTCAACCGAAAAGACGAACAGGACTGTACAATGTTGGTTAAGGATTTGGGAAAGATTAAGGCATTTTCGGTGGGACATACTTCCGGGATTTTGCATCGCAACTATAAAGGTAAATGGTATCCGGTTTGTAATAATCCTACTGCAATGGCTAGGGATGCGTGCGAAGCTGAAGTCGGTGCCCTTGATCAGGAACCAACGATTACTCAAATGCAGGGACATCTTCCCGGGCCGTTCATTCAATCGAGCGCCAAAAGCGTACACGTCTTCCAGCCACAGTTCACGGATGGCTGTAAGGATTCGTTCAACTTTGTCAAATGTCCTCCGCCGAAGAGTGGGACATCGAAACTTAGCGAGTTCCCGAGTGTACGCATCAAGATCCCGTCGAAACAGAACGCTACCAGTGAATCGGTGGGGAGTGTACGGATTGTCGGTGGATCCGACGCTGAACCAGCTGCGTTTCCCTTTATTGTGGCAATCTTCAGGGATGGAAGGTTTCACTGTGGTGGAAGTATCTTCACCGAACATTGGGTAAGTTGAATGGCGATGTCGAAATGGATTATTTTGTTCTATGTTATTTAAGAGCTATGCTATGTTTCACAAATATGAGCGCTAGATGCTACAATGATTGATTATAGCGCACTCAGTCAGATACGGCGAGCAGAAACATGAAAAAAACTGATTGGTCTTTATTTAAATAACAATTAGCAAACGTCATACACAAATCGAAAAATTCTCGTTACAGTAACGAAGCCTTTCGTATCTCATTGAAAAAAATTATAATAATGATCTCGAACCCTAAGCTTAGCCGTTCAGAACTGAGCACCAAAATGTTAATATTAATATTAAATATTAATCTATAAAAGAACGTACGCCGATATAGTACCCAAGCCTGATTCGAATGGGACACGCAGGGATGTGATCTGAGTTTGTAAACAGCGTTGTTCAATTATATGAGATTTGCATTCACAATCAGTTAAGAAGAGATATGTTTCGTCATCTGGACTCTCACAATACGAATTCTAAGAGCAACATGCAAATAGGTTTCTTTAAATAATGGATTCTACTCTTCCGCATTTCGATGTGATACTGTTAAGGAATTCCGAGTTAGTGAAAACCGACGTACCTCGAGATTAATATCATCCATGTATACGGGAATTTTGGCTCAAACGTTATATTTGAAATTATGTCGCATGACATTCTTTATAATGATTATTTCAGCATCGGCTGAACTTCTGTATGTTATCAGTACGCCCATAATGTAGCTCCGTTTACATCTTTCATAACTGTTCCACCTAGCACACGTTTGGTCTGATGCGAGTTTGTTAAAAGTAAGTGATTATGGTGCAGTGGATAAGTAACAAAGGTGTATGAATTGATTACTTGCTTTATTGATAGCTATAGCAGCAGAACAATAATAAAAGTATACCTTTGAACATTTTATTTCACTCTAGCGTTTTATAATTTTTGTGACAAAAATATTCTAGTACCAGTATTTTACCGGTACTGAAGGCTTCAGTACCGCAGAACTGGTTCTTGCCAAAAAGGGTCGATACTATGAGCCCTAGTTACAACTCTTTCGGTATCGAATTGTTGACGCAGCAGTTCTGTAAACTGCGCAGGCCTTCTTCAACGATATTCAACCTTTCTGTATACTTCAAATGTAAGATACTTCAAAGTTTATTAAATTGAATAGCAATAACGTAGAATCACAAAACAAATATCTAAACGTTATACCTATAGACAATTATTGTCCGAGTATAGTTGCAGGTAATCAATTTTATTGCCACTCAGAGATGCCAGGTAACTTTTTGAAAAATCTGTGCTCAGCTTAGAAAAAAATCTGCGCACCGCAATTTTTAGCAGTTTCGTTCGGCTTGTAAAGCAGATGTGGCCAAAAATGTTTTTTTTTGCAGAACTAAAATTCATTAGGTGGCCTGCCTTAGTAGGAAAAATAGCAGCCTTTTGCGGTGTTTCTGGAAAGGAAAGCAATAATCCAGTATAAAGAAGTTTTTGCTATATGTTCATTAGGGTGACAATTATTTATATGAAATAAATCTCAACCAATACCACCACTAGGGCATCACAATTTTTTTTTTTTTGGAATTCTCTTTCATACTGTGACAAATGTCAAAGTTAGATCAGATACCAAATTTCCAGAGCTTTCACCATTCATTCAAATTCAATCCGAACGAACCACAATACAGTTCAGTAAAACGCTTGCCTTCACCCCAACCGAATGAATTGCCGCTATGGTGTATGTGTATGTACGAAAGTAAATACCGAAGCAACAACACGAGGAAACAGGAACGAATATATCCACACACGCTTGCATAAGCACGTATCATTATAATGATGAACAGTTGTGAGTTTCATTGAGAGAGATGATATCAGTATTCTCTTCTCTCTTGAATAGTGGTCCCTCTTTCTTCTTCTTCTTCTTCTTCTCTGGAACTGTCAGTGACAGTTCTTTTAAAGGGCAGAGTGACATCGACTATAATGCCCTGTGGTTTTTAGCGAGAGTTGTGCTATGGATTCACCGCTAGTACAAGGCTCCCTCGTTTCCCTTCACAGCAGCCATAGCCCCAACGGCGAGGCCAGTCAAGCCTCTACAGGATTAAGGTGCTAAATATCCATATTAATATTTTTAAGAAATTTGCATACTTCCAACAGGGTATCAATATTTTTGTCATTGAACAAATCAGTTAAACTACGAAATCGGCAATCGAACGAGTATTTCGATCTAGTCGTTCCAAACCTTACGCAATGCAACACAATATGCTCTCCTGTTTCGGGTTCGTTACAGATTTCACACATTTCATCATCAACTAATTTCATTTTAGCTTTCCAAAATTTTGACCAATCGTGTCCTGTGATAAGTCTATTCAGCAGCCTTACATTTTGATTACTCAAATTTTTATTAAAGTACCATGCCTCTTTATTTACTGTTTGTTGAAATTTATAAAAAGTTTTTCCTTTTTCAGATGAATAATCTCGGTACCACAGATTCGTATTTTCAATTGATTTGATCTTGAATAACCCGAAAGCGTCTGAAAGTAATATGCTATTGGACATGGTTATGGACCCGTTGATTGCTGATTTGGCAAGACTATCAGCTATTTCATTCCCTGCAATATTCGTATGGCTAGGAATCCATTGCAATGCTACATTCCATTTGGCTGCTTTCAAGAGTATGTGGTTTACAAGTTGTGGTGTTTTTCCAGATTGTTGTCCGGAATCGATAATCAAGCATGAGGATTTCGAGTCTGTATAGACTACTGCTAAATTTATTTGTTCTTCATCTATTATAGTAAGTGCCTTATCTATGGCTAAAAGTTCTGCCGTTGTGATGCATGTTTCTGTTTCCAATTTATAAGAATATCTTCTATTATTATAAGCATTGTATATTCCAATTCCACAGATTTTATCGATTTTAGAAGCATCTGTAAAAATTCTTGGTCTGTTGTTATATTTTCCGTGGAAAAGAGATAGGGTGGCTTGTTTCAGTATGACGGGATTGGTATTATTTTTTGAGGACATAACTGTGTTTAATTGTGAACAAATATTGATTTTGGGTAGTGTACTGTTGACGGTTGTAAGTGGCGATATAGATTTGAAAATTTGTTGTTCTTTAATAAAGAGTGATTCTAGATACGTTAATTTTTCGCTATCTGTTTCGTCTTTTAAAGATAATAACTGTCTTGCAACTATATTTTGGTAATTGAATGATCGGGCTATTTCTTTATATGTAACTAATTCGTGTCTATTGTTTAAATTTTCACAAGCGGCAGCGGCAATCAGGGAATTTAAGGGAGTAGTTTTGGTGCAACCGGTAATCATACGCAAGCATTGGTAATCATACGCATCATCGCCAACCAGTAGATT
This sequence comes from Topomyia yanbarensis, assembly GCF_030247195.1. NCBI lineage: Eukaryota > Metazoa > Arthropoda > Insecta > Diptera > Culicidae > Topomyia > Topomyia yanbarensis. Next base: position 2,878,674 of record NC_080672.1, read on the forward strand.
TGCTTTGACCCAAGAGTTGAAAAACACGATAATTTTGTTACGTCCTAGGTATTTCAGCTCAGTGTCGCGTTTCTGTATTTTTCCATTTTTCGCAGAATTGATCCAACCGAGAATTTGTTGATCCGTTTTGTATTGTCGTCCATTTCAATGTACACTCGGAACGGTGCAGCATCCTCAGCTACATACATATAGGATTCACGTGGTTGATCATCCGCCATTTTATTGGCGTCATTTTTATTCGAGACCTTTCCTTTGTCCGGGGTCAGAACGCGGTCCCCACCCGACGCCATGTTTTTTTTGTACCAAGAACTCTTTCTCTCGGCTTTTCTGTTCAATTCCCGTAAATTAAATTTGTATGCTCAATTCGCGCTTATTCTGCTCCGCAAGATAATTTTTATCCCGTAACAATTCGTTTAAATCACGACCCGAACTAAACGAGAATAAAACCGTACGCACTCGGATATCGTTCCGCTCACGACGGCGTTAACCACTCGAATGGTCCCACTTTGCTTGGTTGGTTATTTGGTGGAATTGGTTCAAGAACATACAAGCTGTTGAATCATTCAGATTCATTGTGTAATGCTGAATCTGAATATAAAATTTTTCTGGCCATATTAGCGGTTTTCAGCGTCTTTCGCTACGTCAGTTAAGAACATATGGCTTGTGGAGCGGACATTAGGCAACAGGTACCGCTTATTTGATTCTGCTGAGGTTTGAGGGGAAAAAATTTGAACTTGTGTTCACGATGCTTTATAAATTTAGGGAAATCGTGGATATTCAAAGATCGATATGCATTTTATCAGTTTTTTGGATGTTGGTTCCTCAGATGATTCAGCCCAACACATATAGGTTCAATTTTTTCTTACATTCCCAACAAACAGTTCGTGGTTTTTTAAAAGTTGCTTTATTCAGCTCTAGCTGAACATTAGAGGTGTACGTGTAATCATATATCGTTTATTCCACCCTTAAACATCCGTGATTTGGAGAATTTATTCTGCTTGTCTGAATAAGATACATTAAAGAATAATTCTTCAGTATGTATACAGCCTGAAGAAAGCCACAGTTCAGCTTCATCAATAAACCTTTTTGTTGTCGCTATTCAGCTGAGAAAATTATCATAGAAAAATTATTATGGATCCGAACCAGCAACCTGTTCAATACTAAGCACTTACCGTACTGTCTGCACCAATCTTGCATACATCGAATGCTTAAGATTTCTCCGATATACCGAAAAGTCTAGGCTGCTGAATAGAGTCTGTACAAAGACTACACTAGCCTTTTATAGATTTGAGTGAATCTAGTTGGCTTGGGTTCGAATCCCAACCTACGATAATTTTTTTATGCGATAATTTTTAGAACGTTCGGAAATTTTAAAATAGACAATTTACTAATTTCAAAAACTACTGATTGTAGACGTTTTTGTATCCAAGATGAGGACTTACGGATGTCATAAAACTTTTAGACAAGTAAAAATGAGTGTCATATGTAAATGGTGGTAACTGAATGATGGATTGAAGCCATTTATAATTCTAAGGTAGCAATCTCCTTGATTTATTTGCCATACCATTTGGCAAATGGTCCATGGAAACAATTCTGGTGTCAAAAATTGACAGCATCGTTCGAACAAAAATTTTCTCTTGTGTTCAATAGGTAAACAGACCATTTTGAATTAAAAGGTAAATTTACGTAAACAAGGGCGCGTATGATTTGGCAAGCTTTTACATTGAAAAACTGTAAATCGTTGGTTTCACATGCTGAAAACTCAGTAGATATAAAACAACAAAATAAATTTGCTGTTGTTATTGCTTCTAAACCATAATATATGAAAACATCTCGATTGGAATATACCGAAACACTTTGGAAATATACTGTTTTCTCGCTTGAAAGATTTACGAGTACAGTTGTCGCCAATGTAATAATCATATGTTATTCCAGGGATTTTATAGTCCACAGATAGGCACTTACTTCGAAATAGGAATGGGCGATATAGCAATGAATTTTTCAAAATCGATGTTGTTAACTTAAAAAAATTGATCTGGTAAAATCGATTTTTGTTTCAAAATTGTCATTGAATCGAGATTTTTTTGTTTCTTACAATCGATCTTTTTGTCTCGAAAAATCGAAAATTTGATGAGCAAGATTTATGACTCCTGATTAAATTAGATACCTACTAACGGAGTGTTTAAAATGCACGGCATATTGTGGAATATTTAATAATCAGAAAATTGCTTCGAGCTTCGTTCAAAGTTAAGCAGGAATAGTAAAATTACACATGCCTTTCAATCCTTGGGAAGAAATTAGTATCCCGCTTTAATGCTTTAGTGATCTGGACAGATTAGTTCGACGCAATTATTCCGAGCTTGGCGAATAAAGTTTTATTCGGAATATCCTCCAAATTAATCTTGACAGTTGACTGCTTTTATTCTAAGTTACCCGAGATTTTTTTTCGACCAGGCAACCAAAAATGTTTTGAAATTTTGTTAAATGGGAAAAATCACGGTATATTTTTTCCTATTCCATCAACGTTACTATCCTATGCCTATCATTCAAAATTTGTCAACTGATTAATAAAAACTTGACATAATTTAACAAATTGCATTCATTGACATTTAAATCAAACCTGATTTACGAAATTCATAGTCATTTGAAATTAAAATTAAATCTAAAACATTTTTAATGCTCGTACACGTAAATTTTTACGATTTTTTCTAGTTCTGTGTAATACTAAAAAGCCCCCCTGAGTTGAACTTGAACAACGACTGGCTTATGAATATTTTAAAATATATTGTATTCCATAAGACAAATTGTTTTTGGTTTAATAATTGAATGTCTTCCAAAACTCGTTGAAATATAATATGCAAAAGTATTATGCGTATTAATGATTTTTTCAGAATTGATAATTTACTTTTTCAAAAGTTACAAAAGTTTTTCTGTGATCGTTTTTTTTCTGGTCAAGTCTCCCCACCGCGGGGGCCTTGACCAAGGCGCGGGGAGCTTGACCAAGCGAATTTTGAAATATCAGAACAAAAAACAATGGCATATAACATGCTGTTATCTTTTCTTCCCATATTGTTGAGGTTCTTAGTACTAGTTAAAAATATAAAACGATTGTATTTCAAAAAAGCATTAGTGTATCTATCTGTGGTGTCCTTGAATAATTGAATGATTGATCCAAAAAAAAACACCATTTTCACCTAAAAAATTATTAACAAATCCATAACATTAATATGAAAATTTTGACGAAAAAATACAATCGTTCAAGGACACGGCAGTTAAATTACGAACTGTAACCCGCCAGGGTAACAATTTTGCACTGGGTGGAAATATACCCTTTTTTTGCGTATACACTCCGTAGAGTGTATTGTTTACGTAAAATTATGCTCACCGCTGTTCGGTACCGTTCACATTTAGTTGTAAATTTTTGTTCATTTTCGCGTTTGTGAACGGTTTTATTCGTACAGATAGGTTAGATAATTTTTGTTTTATGTTTGTGAATAAGTCACATAGGGCTTAGGTAGGCTACCGCTCTCCTCTTGCAAAAATTCGTGTGTACTGGTTATGCTGCTCATCGTTGACAGCTGTGCGACAAGGCGGTTGGCGGTTTGTGATAGTCGAGTGCGAGAGGCCATCGTGTTAAAGATGGACAGAAAGTGACGGACCACGGCAACGAAAAGACGTCCAGAAAATTGTTGATTTATTTCGGGACAGTTTCTCGCCACCGTAACCAACGTTCAGTGCGCGTGTGCGACGGTCGATTTCCGTCGAAAGTGCCGGCCCGTGGTCCGGGTGCTCGTTTGTATAGTGGTGCTGGATCGCCGTCGGGGGAAGCTAATCACCAAGGAGCTTTCGCTTCCCCGGCTAACCGTTAAGGATCCGACGCACCCGCCCCTCTCGCTGCAGAGGATAAGTCGAACGAGCCTTGCTCTCCTCTGCAGCTAACAGTCAACGAGAGGGAAGCAGGTAGGACAACGGCTCCACCTGGGAAGAACACTGCGGTGTCTTCTGGGATTCCTTGCGGGGAGCAAGTGAATCCGGTGATTAGTCACCAACGTCGCTAGGGAGGTTCCAACAAAGGAGCCAAGCTCACCTCCCTAGCTAATTGTCAAGGACCGCTGCCGGAGCAGCCAACGACCAAAGGAGAACGCGGCCGTTGTTGTCCCGGCCGGTCGGAGGAAACCGCCCGCCTTTCCGCCAGCAGTAGCAGATCACCAGCAGCAGCAGCAGTTGAGAGAGTAGCGGAGAATAAAAGTCGGTAAATTTAATAATTTATTTTGTTTGTTTACTTTTTTCCTTGTGAAACGAAAATCCGAAATTCTGTAGAAGCACCTAGGCCGCCCTGAAAAGAAGGGTTCGCCGGGCAAACAAGAACCCGAGTAGTGGGCAAACCCCTACTTACAGAACAAGCAAAAATAATGTTTTCAAATCGGTTGCAAACTCTTTCGGCACTCGTAGTCATCGCAAATATCGTGACAATCGCGTTTAAAGTTTCAAGTATAAGCCACACTCCGTAAGGGATCAAGATGAAAAACGAAATGGAGAAGATGAAAAATTAGCTGATGGGATCGAAACAAATATAAAAATATAAAAGAAAATTAAGTACCAAATGGAACACGTTATTAATAATTGTTGAATTTCGTGCTTATAAAAGTCTCCCCATGTTCCCTTAACCCTATTTGTATTTTCACAATTCGACAGATTCAATAGGTTGAAGACAAAACTAAAAAATATTGCGTATGAAAAGCGCACAGAACATGTACCTATCACGAATAAAAATAATAAAAGACAACAAACACATTCTCGTTATGAGCGCTGTTCGACGGGGCAGCTGGGCGGCATCATTTTTCGTACCTACATTCGCACCCAGCAAGCAAAAAGAATTTGGGTGCCTATGTACAGCTTGCTATGGAGAACGAATGATGCACAGCGGTTGATATCTCTTCGAATGGGGGAGAGAGAGAATGAGCAACGGGTACTATTACGCTATGCTCATATACCTACACTATAGAACAGCAATGATTCACCAGCCTCGGTGGTGGTGAACCAAAGCCGTCAACTCCGCAGCTCGGTGGTGAATGGTTCAATGGGTGGTATGTTCGTGAAGCGAAGAACGAATGAAGAGTGTTCGTTCTTTTTGAGCTGATCCGTTTTCCAAGCTCTGCAAATTCACATCATTTAGACCATTTTAGACCCCCGCCCACATCGCTTGAAGTTTTTGAAATTGGTACTATGGGAGAATATAAAGGAAACATATATTAAATGCTATAACTTTTGAAGTAGCACTCAGAAAACTACAATGCATACTTTTTTAAGGAAATAACCTTAGTATTTGAATGGAGACAATTCTGTTTCTCGTAAAATACGGGAAAGTGGAGTACTGGGTCATTTTATCCCCAAATTTTCTCTATTTTTAATAGTTTTTTCTGCTCATTCATATTTGCAGTTTTTCTGATGATAAAAAAGAAAACTCAGAAATCGATCGGAACCTTTACGACCTTTGTCCAAATACGAGGAGTTAGACTTATAGGGCCTTTTATCGTTAATATTAAATTTGATCGTTTTCTCGTGCAAATATCTCTATTATTGACTGCGCCGGTGGTTGAGGGGCATGTGTGACCGTTATTCCAGTTGGCCTGGGTTCAATTCCAGAAGAGGTCGTTGGGATTTTTCTGAGGTGAATAAATCTGTGATCACGTCTTCCTTCGGAAGGCAAGAGATGCCAGGTCCGTTCTCACTTTCAGCGTAGTTCGTGAGCCTGTTGAGGTTGACCCTTTCCAGAAGTTTACCAAGAGTAGGCATATAGGCCGATACTATGTTGGATCTCCTGCTGGTTTCCCTGGTTTTGGCAGCAGCACCAGCTTCTGGATCTTCCATCTGTTCGGGAAGTGTAGCATTCGTCCAGGCATTTATGTAGAACTAGTCTGAACATGTCTGAAAACGCCAGGATCTTCAGTGTCACGTTGGGGATACCGTCCGGAGCGGGGGCTTTCTTCGCCTTCAGCACTTTTCCCGTCGTAGGAGACTCGATTTACACCAGCGTTTCCACCGTCTACATCAACGTCCGGTGTAGGCGGTTATGCGGTTGGGTCGTGCTTCGGAGAAAGACCCTTCCCAATGATTTTCAGTTTGTCAGCGCACCTATAGACTGGCATCGGTGAACCTTTGAGAATGGCCCTAGGGCTTAGCGTCTGCTTTTCAACACAGCTGTTACAAGGACTTACTAACCACTATCTCGCGTTTAAAAGCGGTTCTAGCCGCCCGGATTGCCGCCTTACACTCTTCTTTGCCTGCCTCAGATCTTACTCACTGAACACGTCTTCTGGTTTTCAGACAGGCAGTCCGGTTGCTGAGCCTTTCGTTCCACCAATACGTCCGACGCCGGCAGTTCCTCGGCATTGTTACGTCACACACCCTCGTTAATGTTTCCGACAGCTCATCGGCATTCGCCATTGGAGCGGGGCTGTCAGCACGAAGTGCTTTCACAGATAGGTCCTTGTCGAAGTCCTTTATTTTCCACTTCTGCTCGCCATTCCTTACTCCGCGCGTTGCAATGCAATTCCGCCGACCAATGGTGTAGTGGATCGCCTGGTTGTCATTCACTAACTCGCCAATTCATGTTATCCATCAGCGACGCGCTGCAGAATGTTAGGTCGATGATGGATTCCCGGCCGTCTTTACGGAATGTGCTAGCGGAACCTTCGTTGCACAGCCTTACATCCAGCTTCGCCAGGGCTTCCAACAGGCTGGAACCTCTTGCGTTGATCAGCCTGCTACCCCACTCCAGGGCCCAAGCGTTAAAATCTCCTCTTATAACCATCGGAGTTCGTCCGACTAACGAGTCGGTTAGTGCGTCCAGTATCCGATTGTTCCGTTCTGATGTGCCCCGTGGGCAGCTACATGCGAATACGCCGTTGATCCTGGCGATCACAACAGTTGCTGTGCAATGCCACAATGATTGAGATCAAGCTGCGTTATCTCCACCATCATTGGCCTGTCTTCGCCTTTTTGTACTCTGGGCATAAGAAGCCTCCTGTCGTGGGGTTTATTCCGCGCTCGTTTTTGCAGAGCAAGCACTTCGGTTGCTTTGTGCAGTCTCTAGCAATGTATCCCTTCTCCCCCACATTTGCACAGATCAGATCTGTCCGAGCCTCTACAGTTTCTTGCCTGATGGCCGAAACCCAGACACCTGAAACACCTCTGCGTTTGTTTTAGCGATCAATCACAACGAGCACCAGCCATCCAATTTTGATCTTACCGATCGACAAATGCTGGTTAGCTGCGGCTGGCGGTAAGCGTATCGCTTCTGTTTGTGTTTCTGCACTCGACCACTGCTTTCCTGAACTAAAGTTCTCACGTTCGCTTCTCCTCCGACCGCTTCTGCCACGAGTTCCCGATAGGCTGAGCTCTTGATCAATGGACCTTTCTTCAGCTCGACCAGTGCCTTTCTGGTTGCGCCTGGCTCTTACCACGTTTTCCTCCAGCTTCTTCAGCTTGGGATCCTATCTGACCCTTTTGAGGATTGCAGCGTACGTCATGCTGTCGTTTGCATTAACAACTAGAGCGTCTCATCTATACCTCTCCTGGCGCGGCCGAAGGTCTTATTTCTTCTTTTTTCTTCTTTTCTTTCTGTTTTTCCTTCTCTCTTCTACGGTTTCAACAGTTTGCCATTCATTCTGCAATTGTCGGCTGTTTCGCTGTCTTTCGCCGACCGTCTTCAGCGTCTTTTCGGCGTTTTCAGCTCCCTATAGTAACGCCATCTATTCGCATTCAGCTGATACTAATCACTACATCCCTGATTTGTCCGTGCACATTGCCCTGTCTTTCGATTTCTTCGAGCCTCAGCTTCGTCACTTTAGGCAACCCAGACTGCTGGTCTTCTTGGGAAATGCTTGGTTTCGACGTGCGAACCTGAAACCCTAGCTTTCCTTGGCGTTCTATTGGTTTGTCGCTGCTCGTGCTCGGTATGGCCTCCCTGGGCTGCTCTCGCTGCTGCTGCTGTTGCAGTTGCATTTGTTGTTGCACTTGGTCGTTTTACTGGGTCGCTAGCCTCGCTAGCCTACCTTTAGCGCACGACTTTATCACACTTGCGCCGGTAATTCTATTCAAGTGTTATGGGAACGAAATGACTGAAATATCTGAAGCTAATGCCAGGGAAAACACTCTCAGGTTTGTCAGTCTCTTGGAGTGATGTCGACAGCTTACTAATAGATAGTTGCCAACAGCCATCCGTACTGAACAAGTGTTCAACACGAACTGAAAAAGAATATTCAATACCTTTTATAAGCCATAGGCACAGTTTATTTGAAATTACTTTCGAAATTACTCGAATCTGTAAATATTAGCGGTATAACTCATTTCAAATTTAAAATTGTATAATAGATGCAATAAAAAACGTCATTTCCCAGAATTTTCTTTAGTATTGTCGTTTGCGTTTAAATCTAGAGTTTGAAGTTATTTCAGTAGCACACGAATGTTCTTTTCACCGCATATTTTAATTGTGCTGAATGCTGATAAAAAATATTACAATAGAATACTTATAAGAGTTTCATGTATAAACGCCACTTCGAAATGTCGAAAAGAGAGTGTAAGATTTTGACCGTTTACGATTTTTGGTGTATCGAAATTAATTAATTAATTTTTGCACTCTATGAATAGAAAAATATTTTACAATTTTGTACTAAATTTCAAAGTACAGGTTTTTTGAATTGATAACGACAAATTTGACTTTTCACAAAAGAAACAAGTTAAAATTCATAATTTATCTGAGGTGAAGCCATCAATAAGAAACAAACTTCGTAAATTTGTAATAATGGTGATATTTATTGGTACCACCGTTTATATCTGGCCGTTCGAATGCGACAAGGTACTTTACATCGAGACGATTTTACTGAGAAAACAACCTTATTAGGGAAAGTTGTTTAATAAGCTTTTGTAATATTGTGTAGAAAAAAAAGCTGAAAATTTCTGTATTTTCTCAATCCGCAACATATAAGCCCTTAAGTATACCAATTAATATAGGAAGCCCTTTTAACATAAACTATCGCACGAATAGGAATAGATTCACCAAAATATTGGAAGAAGTCGATAAAATAACCCCTTGAAAACTACCAAAAAATTGGTGTAGTTCGATGCAATTGTAATAAAATATCCTCAGAAAATGGGATGTACCTTTCTTTCCTTCTTTATAACAAACTGAAGCTGTTAAAATATTCTCCCCTTCCCTTGATTTAGTCTGATAGCTAATTCTGATTATATAATATAAATTTCTCTTAAAGGGGCCTTCTAGCGCAAATTAAAAAAAAATGATTTTTTTATTTTTTTGCATATTTGCATTTTTGAGGAAAGAAAAATATGTTCAAGAAAGGGTTTACTCAAATTCAGCCTTGTTCGTCTGCTAAAACCCATCAAACATATTGTCATATGAGACTCACAAAATCGAGGGCTAATCAAATGGGGTCATCACTGTATTGTAATAAATAGGCAGCATTCGAAGAAGTTTCGTGTGGACGAGTGTAGAACGACTTTGTTTCTACTTACTTAGGGTCAGCGGCGTAGCTAGAAATTCGGTTTGGTGAAAATCGAACATAATCTCCAAATGGCATAATTCCGAAACCGTCGCATTTGAAGTTTTGAAATTATGGAGCATTAATTTTTCAATAAATAATAACAGAGTTTGTTCCTTTAGCGAATATGTTGAGAGTATCATTTAAAACAACTTTTTTGCCGGAATAAATACTACGTGTAGGGAGTATATCGAGTTTTAAAATGATATTTACGAAATGTTCTTTAATCTATTTTTTATCTTAAACAACTTTTTATTGCGAACTTCACAAACTCAAGCTTTAGATAAAATGTAAAATTTATTGTTTATAAATAATAGAGGATCATAAACAGTAAAATCATAATAATTTATTTAAAGGTACAAATAGCCTAAAATATGTTGATACCCTGAACACACGGAGCCTTCATGTCTTCAACAAAGTGGTTTGTAATAGCACTCCCTAAAATGTTGCTGAAGACATTAGGTCTCGAACTAGAATTGTTTGAAGAGTAAATTCTCCATAAATACTTCTTAGAGGATATAACGCCAAAGTTATTTTATCAGATGATGTGCTGTTTAACGGTTGTAAAATTCATCGAAAATACTAAACCTCCTGAATTGGCGGTTGCAAAATGATGTAATCTTGACCTTAAATTACTGTTTGCGAACATTTATTTTACCTATTCATATAATTGGTAACACAATAAAAATTAAAAGCTCATCAAAAGTTATCAACCTCTGCTAGAGTCGAACGGAAAACGCCATTTTTCATAAGTTTCACTCTACTTTCGGAAACTGTTATCCTCGTTATTAATCATATTACGTTTTCGTCTCAACTATACGCATTCCCAAAATAAAGACATGTTTAGCAAATGTTGAATGCTGTGCAATTTTTCGGTGAGCAGTTCTATGTTTCATGTTTCTGTGTTTCCAACTTCGCTTCCTATTAAAAAAAGACCCTAATCCATATTACGGTACATCCATTCAAAAGTTTAGCTCAATATGATAGGAAATCTGAGGATTATGATTGATTTCAGAACTCTGGAACGAGTGTCTATTGGAATGTTTTCAGGCAGGTATTTGATATTGATGTGATTAAACAACTGTTAGATCAAGACCAATAGATCAGTTACAGGTCAGGATCCCATTCCCACAACTTTTCAAAAGTCCTCATGGTGTTTAAAACGACGGGTTATTAATGTACTTATTTGATAATTATTATTGTAATATTGAATGAAATCAGTCAGCATCAGTGAATTATTCTCATCAATCCAATTATTTTTTTTTGGATGGGTGGCAAGGGGTTGGGTTGAATCCTGAAGTCTTCTCTTGGCTACGCCGTTGCTTGGAGTGATTTATATCGCTTTTTATTTTCCAAGATATGTTTCAGATAGATCCGATGTTTGTAACTTAGAAACTTTGCAGTCATCAGGTTCGCGCAAATGAAAATTTTTGCATCGATAAGTGATCAAGTTCCATGTAGACAACTTTGAATTGTTTGGTGGTTATTTCTAGCGATTGTAGATAGAAAAAGGAAATGCGAAATTCGTTTTAACGAAATAATACTTGGCTCATTTAAATGGATTATTACTATATTGAACAATATATAGGCGACAAAGGGTAATCCACAAACAACGAGCTATAACTTTTAAAATATTCATAATAAATATTTGATGTCTTCAGTAAAGTTATTCGCAAAAGTAATAGCTATAAATTTGCTGAAGACATCATTTCAATACAATCACTTCCAAGAAAATTTTTGAAATATCTCACTCTTAGGTGGATTAATTAGCAAAAAAATAATACCAAAAGAAAGGCCATATTACATCCTTCAAATACTCCAAAGATACTATTGACCTAAACTTAGCCGCTTTGGCGTTAAAAATAAATTGCCTGTTTTTGGTCATATTTTGTGGCTATGGGAAATGAATTGAAAATTACTGTTTCTTTAAACGGAAAACCAATGCACTTCAATAGTTTAGAACACATCGGTAAAATTGTTTTGTGGCGTATAACCTTATTTAATTAATTCTTGATCAGGCGTCTGCATTTCACGTTTAGTATACTCATGTTTCATTCGTACCAGAGATACTAAGAACTGTAGATGCCTTGTTAGTACCGAATCGAATATGGGTGTGGCTTACGCAACAACCAATTTTATCGACATAGTACAAGGTCCTCTAAACCGACGCTCTTGTTTTAGACCAAATGTTTATTTATCGGAATCACTATATGATTCACTGCGAGTCGTTTGAATGCAGCGGAGCTTCTAATTCAGGAATGTAAATACATAAAAAATGATATACCGTGTGGACCATACTTAGGCTCCAACCAGACTGGATTACTTGCTATTACGAAGTATTCAATATTTTCTGCTGTAACGGGCTCACGGACTTGTACACCAATCCATTCCAATATGAGCAAAATTCTCTGTCTTCAGTGGCAGTATCTATATTACATTTCTTGACTATAGACAATGCCATCATTAAAATAATTATAATCTTCCGCTGCTTTTTTTTTACTTCCAGATCATCACGGCAGCCCACTGCTGTGACCATCACCACACGCACTACTACGAACTTCGCGCAGGAATGCTAAGGAAGGACAGTTTCGCTCCTCAGGTGCAGATCGTCGTGGCAACAAACACTATCGTTCACCATGGTTACAGTGCGGAAAAGATGGCAAACGATATAGCCTTGATGCGTACGAACAGACCCTTCCACTATAACCGGTGGGTTCGACCGATTTCCCTACCCGACAGACACCGGACGAGCAACGATCGCGACTGGGTGTGGGGACCGAAAGCGGGAACTCTTTGCACTGTGATCGGCTGGGGTGCAATGTGGGAGCATGGAAAAGCTTGTAATAGATAATAAAGACGTCGGAAGGATATTTTTTTCTCATTCCTTTTTCCATTTCAGCTGATCATCTGAAGTACGTCACCGTGCCAGTTTTGCCAACCTGTAAGCACAAAAATGATCGTGACGGCTTGTATATCTGTGCTGGTTTATCGGAGGGTGGTCAGGATGCCTGTCAGGGTGATTCGGGAGGGCCTTTTGTCTGCCAAAGTGTTTCCAATCCACATGAATCTTATCTCGCGGGAGTGGTTAGTCACGGAGAAGGATGTGCGAGGCAGAATGAACCTGGTGTTTACACCAGAGTTGCGCTCTATCTGGACTGGATACGAAACAAAATACGAGAACGTTCCTCGGACGTGACGACATCGGTGGCATGTCCAGGTTTCCACTGTCCGTGGGGAACGGCGGTTTGTTTACCTCTGGAAAAGAGATGCGATGGTGTGGTGGATTGCCTGGGAGGTGAAGATGAAGCCAACTGCCCCATGGATAATCTTTTTGGAAGTTTTATGAATAAAACAGGAAATGTTAAGCCTTCTAGTACAACCACGACTGTTAGACCGCATTCAATGCATTCGAAACCGAGTAGCTCTACAACATTAAAACCGCCGATTCGACGGGAAAATGAAATACCACCTGGAGCACATAATACGTCGGGTCTTATAGTTTCGCCCATCGAAAGTCCATCAATAATTGTACAACCAACCACGGTCACGGCAGAATATAATTTTTCTTCGACGGTAACCTTTGAACCAAATCATATAACGACAGATTCCGCGACGCATGCGACAACAACACAAAACGAAAAAACAAGCACCACGTCAAAGAAAACAGACGTTTCCATGACGACAGTCGGGTCGACTTCAACTACAACGGAAACAACTTCCACAACACATAGTACTAGCATTCCGACACACAGTACAACCGAACAGATTCGAGAGAACAAAACGTTGCCACATTTGCATCTTGAGACTCCATCAAATTACCGTCTGCAGAACGAATCTAATGAACATCAATCAAACAGCACATTATCCCTCGTAAAAATTGACAGTGTTGGAAACTCGACTCATCATGACGGGAACGCAACAATCCATTCTAACTCTTCAGCCCACCATGACGATATGGAACCCGGTGCGTCCGATGTCATACTTTCCCACGAACCTGCCAACGAGCATCCCTTCTTCCGGCAGCTCGTCGATCTGCACGATGAAAAGTACAAACGATTGAACAGGTTCCACCTGTCAGCGCACAATTTGCACACTTCGTTGATGAACATATCGCAAGTTCAACCGTTGAACGATACACATCGGTATAAGCGGTTCGCTTGTAATAGGTAGGTTTTGAAATTGTTTAATTAATCAAAATGACCGAGCGAAACTATTGCAGAATTCGTCAGACGATCAACATCGCCCATCGGTGCGATCGAGTGATCGACTGCGAGGATGGTTCGGATGAGATTGGTTGCACCTGCCGGGACTATTTGCAGGACAAGTACGACTTTTTGATCTGTGATGGGAAGACGGACTGTTGGGATCTTACAGATGAGAAGGATTGCTGTAAGTAGATTTTTTAAAAGTGTTGCTTGCAACTGAAACAGATAATGCACACTCGGTCTCAGTTTTGCGCCTCTTTTTTTTTGTTTATTTCCGTCGGGCTCTGTCCGCACTGTATGCCAATCACCGACACCAGAGAGGTGACTCCACCATCTGGACCCTATATATCGGCCCATCAAGACATGGACCGGGACCAACGGGTTTACCTCCCTTCCGAAAGAAGACGCGACTATTGACGGCGGCGGTGGTTGAGGTTCAATCCCAGCCGAGGTCGTTGAAATTTTTCTAAGGTGAAAAAAAATCTGTAGTCACGTAATGGAAGGTAAGTAAAGCCGTTGGTCTCCCGGTCCATGAGGTGATGGATTGATATCTAGTCCAGATAGTGAAGTCACTCCTCTGGTCGTTGACTATGAAGAAGTAGAGTGCGCACTAGTATATACATAACGGTCTTTAGCAAAAACAAGTATCGGACTAACATTCCTTCCCTTTCCTTCCGCGATCTACGTTCGGGCCTACTGATTGGCCGGTATTGATAAATAAACACTTTATGATTACACCAGGAGTTGCACAATGAAAGATGTTATATCTACAGATTCCCTGTGCAACTTCAGCTAGTCCAGATCGATAACGGAGTGGTAGCCAGGTGTGGTCGCACAAGCTCAAGCGAAGGAAGACGTGACTACAGAAAAATCTCATCGACCTCGGCTGGAATTGAACCCAGGCTCACTGGGGTGAGTAGCGGTCACGCTTACCACTCAACCACAGGCTCCGTCTATGTTCGGTGAATTGTTGATTTTATTCCATCTCAACCAGATTCTCATTGACAACTGAAAGCAAATGTAACAATACACTCTAAAGAGAAACTGGGAAAAATTTGGTTCATTTCGGTCAAATGTGAAAGAAAGTTACGCAAGTTAAAAAGTGTTGCAATAATTATCGATTCACCCTTCGCGAAGTATATTAATAGATTTGAATTACCAATCCAAGTGCCGTCACGCCGTTCCTGTTATGTCCCAGACATTATCTACCCATCTTTTTGCACATACAAGTGAAACAAATATGTTTTTATGATTTGTTGCTCAACAACAACATTTTTTGCTTTGCTATCCTCTAACTTGTTTTTTAATCAATTGTGTGTTCCGTTATTTATGTTCCTTCCTTCGTATTATTTACGTTTACAATTTGCGCCGAACTCGAAGCCCGTACATAAATAAAGTCTTATGATAAAATCCACCTGTTGGTAAAAAGGATGTCGAACAAGATGCGTCATCAAAGATTTCAACTTCCAGTTTAAAATCATACAATAAATCAGAAATATTCAGCCATGACAGATATCTCGAAAGATCGCCCTGCCTAAGCAACTGATGTTACTGGCGGTGGACCTCTTACGAAGGGCTACCGCGTATACATACCCGACTACAAAGTTGAGATCGACGGTGTGTTCACCCATACAATCTCGCTGTTTAAAGGACCTCCGAGAGCGTATATTTTAAATGGCAATCGCACAGGACGGAGCAAAATAGAATGTCCCTTTGATGGAACTGTTATGCCTAATTATGTCTTGTTTGTCACTACCTGTTCCACTATGTGTGCCACGCATCTTGCATCGAAATAAACACAATCGAGTGGACCATTGTAGTAATAAGCTCCCGATGTGTCAAGTGCGCAGAAAACGATTAGAATGACTCTTGCATTGGGAATGCTGAAAAGTGTGCTTATTGTGGGAAGAATTCACTTGATCTGTACCCGTGCCCCGCGTACGAACAGCAATGTTTACTAATTTTGCTTCGTCAAAACATCAAGTTGAATACTCGCATTGAAGAACATCATGTACAGTAATGTACCCATATTGCTTTGAGACTCCTGAGTTGTTTCTAAACGCGAAGATCTGAGTACCATTTTGCCAGACAAATAAGATGACAGTCAGCAGACATCTATTCGGTTGAAGTTCACCTTTTAAACTGGAATCTTTTGCATTTCACTGATTTAGCCAAATTCTTCGTTCCACGATAAGCGGATTCCGTAAATTTTAAGGGAATTTGGGCATCCCTTGACGCCGTTGCAGCTTTCATATTGGGGTCGGTATTTTCTGGAAAACCACGAAAAACGAACTAAGAGAACAACTAGCACAAGTCCAAATACAAGTTTCTTAATCGTTGGCCAGTTGATGGAAATCCAATATCATACTGTGGGCTTTGAAGGGTTGGCGCCTCAGGCTCAATCTTAGTTGAAATACTTATAGTTATCATCACACAAAGAAGCCACTTAGGACAATTGATGTTCGGTTTATTCGTCAAAGATATATGCCATCATGGCAAAAAAGCTAAACGCTGAACTGAGCGACGAGTCCGTCTGCGAGAAGGCTACAAATGTCACTGAGCCAGTAAGCAACCTAGCAGCCCGGACCGCTTAGCTGTACGGCCAGGTGCTGATGAAACTCGAGGGACAATGAATCTTATGCAAAAGCCAATCTAAAACGAATTTTAGCACTCCAATTTTACAGAACTACTGCTCGCGATTTCTAGATGGTTTTGGCGAAAAAATTCTAAAAAAATATGATTTGGCATGGGAACTGTACCGATGGCAAGAAAATCAGCATCACCAGTCCCATGATGGCCCAGTTACATGATGGCCAGATTTTGGCAGCTGCTAAAACAGCAAGAGCTTGCTTCGATGGTCGACAATGGGGTCCAGTTCACCACAAGAGAGCTGAGTTCAGAAAATTTTCCCCTGTTCCGTCCAATAGCTTTCCCAGCCCGTGACTGAAAAAGGCATGCGCCGGCTGATGGGCACGATGAGTTAATTGTTTCAGTTTTGCAGTTGATTCGGCCGATAGATCAAATGTGCTGGGTGGCAGCGGCGGTTGTGTGTGATCTCGTTCTAGAGGCAGTGGTACGATCACTGTCACCAATGCGATAATCATGTGTTCTTCCTGGGTCGTCATCGTAGCCCAGGGATAGCATAAAGGTGCGTGCATTGGGTCGGAGTCCCAAGGGTTGCAGGTTCGAGTCCTGCCTCTGGGGGGAATTTTTTTCACGATTGCTTTCCTTTAACTCACTATTTCGATCTATTTTTCCCGTTGGCTACCACAAAAAAGTCTGTTTCAATTGCTTTTATGAAAGCAAATGTTATCTTTATTTTATTTTTACTAAGTTTTTCGAAAGTCTGGGTTCTGGCGATTTGTACTAACTTGGAATCGTTCCAAAATATCACTTCGAGAATGCGATATCGAATTATAATATAACGATATAACGCCCTTGGATTCTTTTATGGGGCTACGTTAAGGGGTCGTCTGCTTTAGGAAGAAAAAAACAAACTGTTTCTCGCGATTATTGTTTTTGGAAGGGAAAGACAAGCCCTAGCTTGGTTATTCGGCGAAACAACTCATTACTGTAGGACCTAATTGGCTGGTTGCTGGTTGAAAACAATGAAACCACAAACATTTATAAGCTACTTTTAGTGAAAATTGGCACCCAGCGGTATACCCGTTAAGAATGCTAGATCCACCGCCGGGACTAATTGACTCACTAAACGGACATTGGTGCCGTGCGAAAAATCCCACCATCGCTCACGGAAACGGCCAATATTCACTGAAACGGGAATCGGTATCGGGAGAAATTCCGCCGCCGTGGAACTCTCAGTCGAAATAACGTGAACAAAACTGGAATCTAAATAGCTCACGGAAATCGGAGCCAAAAAGCTTATTGAATCATGGCTCAAGCACGAGGAGGATTGAGTCGATGAAATATATGGCGAGAATGAGGGAAAGTATGAGAAATGTTGGGAGCTAAATTGATGGATCAGGCAAGGCTCCGAGTTAATTGTGGAAAACTCGTGAGCAAAAAAAACATATTAATGAACATAAATAGCTTAATATCAATCATTACGACATAGCACAGCAACTCTTGTGGTAGTCGAAAACAGAAACGTGCTACGTTGCAATTATTGTAGAGCCGTATCGTGTTCCTCCCGATAACGGTAACAGGGTGGTGGATAGTGCAGGGATGGCGGAAATCCAAGCGACGGTTTTTTTTTCACTGTCTAAGAGGTGGTGGATTACATACACGAAGGCTTCGTGTTCGCCAAGATCAACGGTGTATTCGTATGGGCCCATCCATAAATTACGTAGCACAAAAATTGCCCAAAATTAACTCCCCCCTCCCTCCATGTAATAAATTGTTACAAATTTCACTATCCCCCTTCTATTTGCCTGCTGGATATTCTTGGTAAACTTCTGGAAAGGGTCATCCTCAATAGGCTGGCATACTTCGCTGAAAGTGAGTACGGGCTATCACAGAGGCAGTGTGTATTCCAAAAATGGATTAGATCGAGATGAAGAACGCGTTCAACAGCGCCAGATGAGTAGCTAGCCCTGTAGTGCTGCACAGTTGCATCTGGTTCACCGCGAGACGGAAGTAGTGATGGTCAGGAAGGAAATCAGTGAACTAGCAGCCAGTGCTGAGCTCCCTCACGGTACTGATGGCAAACCAGCTAGACAAAAGAGAATGAAACGATTAGCAGTTAAAGCAGTAAGCGATGCTTTTTTGAGTTACGGTTCTCATTCCAATGAATTGACAACAGTCAGACGGTTCTCTTCTGAATCTCTCACTCATTGGAATCATTATTGAGAGGAAGGGAAATTGACCGTGGTTTTATTAACAATATAAATACGGTTATGACGGTCATCTTATTACAAACAACGAGCTAGAATTAACAAACAGGCGGTTTCACATAAAAAAGCTATGCATAAAAGAAACTGAAAGGTGGAGAAAAAATCAACAAAGCACCGCATGCTGCCTGAATACAGTACACTGATAATATTTAGTTTACCATACCAATCCAAAACAAATGGTACTCAATCTGTCTATCATTTCAATGCGTTCTCTCTCGCACGGCTTCTGTGAGAGATAGTTAACTGAAACACTATCCGAGGAAAATGGAAATGAAATAACGGTCATTTTTGTGGTGATACGGTCACTTCATATTTTCCGTCACAATTCAAAGACCATCGTGAGATTGCACAGCACTGCTAGCAGCAATAGCTAGGAATTTAAAGTTGTAAATGCATGAGCACAACCTTCCTCCTAAGTAGTCACATCCAGTGATCCCGAGTCATAAAAAGAAGAGGTAGTCCAAGTAAAGCACTCAGGAATACTTAGGCGCAATTTTTAGTAGGTCAACCATCTGCCAACCCCACTCCCTGAGTGATAAGATCAGGATGCGAAGGTCACCCGATGAGAGTCTGAGTTGACATATGTCCTCCTCCCGTCAGCTGCGACTGATGCCGAATGCAAACATTTGCACTGCAGTGTCTTCATTGGCTGATGCATAATAGGGTCTTTAAACAGCCAACCCCAAACTCGAAACGAAGACGACCCCACAGTTTTCAATTCGATTAACTGGTATATATACTTTTTCGTAAAGGGCCCGTTGCCAGCAATATATTTTGCCTACTTCAAACTAATTCAAACCATCACCTGAAGCTTATCAGGGCGAATTTTCGACATTACGGCCGATTATCGTTTCGTCGGAACCCAAGAAATCTACCATAGGTTTAAAAACTTTTTGTCTTTGGCTCGGAGGCGATTGCGATTTGACGCTCTTGGACATTTTATAAGGCTACTTTGGGTATCTCGTCTATGCTGAAAAACCACAATCAACTGATGTGGTAGAGGCCCTAATTTAACGCGTTACATTTAAATTTCTCCAGTAGATCTCGAAAAGGGACCGCCCGAATGAGACTTGTTAAACGTAATGGCGACGGACATTTGCCTAAAAATATTTTCTTGCTTTAAATTGTTTGACAACCAAAACAAACTGTTGCCAACGATTGTTTGTGTGATTTGTTTAAAAAATATTAACAAAACATCCTTTAGGTGGAGAATCTCTGACAATACATAACAATGTGCGGACATATTTGATGAAGATATTCTTTTAAGGACATTATACAAGCAGGCCACAACATAGCTCCTACGCCACACACTCCGAAGGATGCAAAATGCTTACCTTTTCTGCGGCTGTAATTTTTCTGCCTACATTCTCATTTCTTTTTCGACGGTGCCGTCGTTCGCTATTGCAGGACGCCAAGCGCTGTACGACAGTCTGTAAGCAAAGCAGTAACATGACAAAGAAATACTGCCCCCAGTACAGCCAGCAGACGCGAGCGGTACAGCTTCTCTTTCCTTATTTTACACCTTTTAATATTTTTAATCTATTCAATATTTTCAATAACAAACGACGACAATAAATGCGGTTCGTTTACGCTACGACCGGCATCAACGCTTTCGTGTGCGGGCCTCTCCCTTTGACTACGCAGAGAAAAGTGTACAAAGCGAGAGAACAAACTTTACTACGCCACACTCTCACCGAGCAGTCGGAGTACAGCAGCAAAACAAAAATGTATTCTGCTGCTCTACGGGAAAATGTACTCGATTTGGCTACCGTTCTGGCAAGAGCTGTAGTGATGCGTCGCTGTAGCGGGCTGTACGGCTTGTGCAAATGTAAATATACCGAAAAAAATGGAGTTTAGCAGTACCTTTGGCATCCCTGCACACTCCTTTTTCCCCTGCCTAACCATATATCTAACATGGGCAAATATAAAAATACGTTTTTCAACACACTAACCTTGCTGGTGTGCCACGAAACTGCTACTTAAGGAAGCTAGAACATTTTCCTATACAATCAATCCGAGTTTTTGACGGAATGCCATCTGTAGCTCCTATTTTGTGCGAAAATAAAACAAACACTCTTGTTTTTCTTCTTCTCGTTTTCATTGCACTTTTTCAAATGCACTTTATTCACACACCACTGCAAAAACACTCGCAAAACTTTAATCGTTTACTTTACTTCAAATTTTCTGCCA
Source organism: Topomyia yanbarensis (assembly GCF_030247195.1). Lineage (NCBI taxonomy): Eukaryota > Metazoa > Arthropoda > Insecta > Diptera > Culicidae > Topomyia > Topomyia yanbarensis. Next base: position 2,899,482 of record NC_080672.1, read on the forward strand.
ATGTGCAGACCGAAGGAAAATGTTCGGAAACTCTTATTTGTGCGTTTGAATTTTCACTTCAGATTTCAGTTTTTCTCAATGTAAACAAGCGAGTCGGTGCCTAGCAACGTGGCTTCCACATATCTTCACCTTAAAGCTTACCTATCGATTAAAACCTACGTTTCCAACAGTGCTTCTGGACACAAACACTGAACATGTCGAAAATTGACAACCAAACGATCTTTGTCGAAAATTATCATGGCTGTCTGCGATATAGTTTCTATATTCACACGTTGAAAAGAATCCCAAACGAGTTGCTGAGGGTAGGTACCAAAAAATCGGTAATAACCTGTATTAAATTTCGTTGGGGATATTTGAACGTCGATCTAAAATCTGTATTTAGAATATTTTAATTATTTTAGTTTTTAAAGGTACACTGTAATAGATCGGTATATAGTGTTGAGATGTGGTGTGCTAAAATTCTATCCGGCCATGTTTCTATGGACACTCCATAAGAACCCTTGGTCCAAAAAAATACTCCATCTCTAACGCAATGTTATAATCCATGTGACTTATTTATTAGAACCTGACGCTTCGTCAGGGACGAAGAATACTGGTTTGGTCTTCATAAAGTTTGTAGAATATTGAAATCTCAGTTTGGTTAAAATATTTGGCTATCTTTCGCATCAGATCTAATAAAAAATAATTAGTAGTTATTGGTAATCATTCACCTACGGTCATTTTCAAATAGAAAAGATTCTAGATCCTAATCCACGACCAGTCCTTAAGACTGATACAGAAGGCTCCGTCAACGACACAGCGTCAGGTCAATTTTAAAACCATTCAAAATGGCTTGGACAACTCTCTTAAACGGACTTTAAGCCAGGCTTCGACGGTTCGTCAGAGGCGGAGCATTCTGTTTGCATCTTTATTCAAATTGCGTATTTCATTTCAGTTAAATGCGACCCCGGAAAGTATCCCTGCAGAATGAGCAGAAAATGTATCAGTGAAAAGCAACTTTGTGACGATCACCCGGATTGTCCGCTACACGAAGATGAACTGGACTGTCGTAAGTTGCATTTTTTTTACAAAACCTCTATCGTATAATAATTTTATTTTTAATCACACAGTTGCTCTTACCGATGGTCACAAGATTTACTTTGACGCGAATAACCTATCTCTGTACAAGTACGATGGTCTGGTTACAAAAAATGTTAACGGCACTTGGAAAGTTGTATGCGGTGTGGAAACGAACAACCAATCTGCAATGTCGGTTGGAAAAATATGCTCATTTTTGGGATTTGCGTAAGTAAAGGTATTCAGTATTCCAGACAGTCACTATAACGGAAAAACCCATTTCAGAGGGTACCAAAACTACTCGCATCACTTGCTGGACGTCAACGGCAACAAATCCACGACTCTTTCCGGACCAGTCGCAAAACTTGTTACCTCCCACCGGAACATTTCATCCGAACCAAAATGTATGGCCCTCCACATAACCTGCGTCCCATACATCAACGCAACCGAGCATGAAATTAGTCACTTCGAGAACCAACACAAAGAGATCCCGGTACAAGTCAACATCCGACCGATCAACCCAATCGAGAAACCTCATCTGCTGGGTCACATAACCTTCCACGAAAATGCTCACATTGAGTTTATTGAAAATTTTGGAGACGATTACGACTGGCCCTGGAACGTGGACATTTATCTCGAGGGGGAATACCTTTGCAGTGCGATAATCGTCGATGTTCATTGGATCATTGTGGAAAGCTCGTACATGCGGTTGATCAATCTGAAGCACGATCATCTCTCGATAGTTGCGGGTGGAGCGAAGGCGTACCTGAAGATCACTGGACCGTACGAGCAGGTGGTGAGGGTGGATTGTTACCATTTCATTCCGGATGCTCGAGTTGTTATGCTGCATCTGGAGAAGAAGCTGAGTTTCACGCGTCACGTCCTACCGACCTTCATTCCCGAGAAGTACTATTGTCAGAACTAGTCAAACAAAACTTTTACTATTTCTCAATTTCAGGGAAAGCAATATAACAGACAATCAATGTCTCGCGGTAGCGCAGGACAAGCTAGGAAGAACTCGGACGCTGCGAGTCCATCTCAACATGACCAACTGTCCAGAGAAAAATATCTGCTACCAACGTGATCCGGAGCATGACCATTACCACGCGGAACACTGCTATACGGAAGCTGCGATTCGTTCGGGAGTTGTCGTTTGTAAAACTAAATTTTCCGGCTGGTATCCGGTTGGTTTCTATCAGCACAAGCGAGGACTCTGTGGGTTCAACGAAGTAGTTCGAATGATTTCGCTGAAAGAGTACTACAATGACATTCAGCATGTGCTGGGTCATCACAAGTGTGACTACGACTTTCCGTCACCTCCTTGCGCGGGGAAACGGTGTCGCTACGGAAAGTGCGTCGATCACTCGCTGGTATGCGATTGGAAACTGGACTGCAACGATGGTTCCGATGAACGTGAGGATTGGTGTGCTGCGAAGAACGAGACGTCGTCTACCTGTTCGCCTACGCACTTCCGCTGTCAGAATGGACGCTGCGTAGATAAGAGCAAATTCTGCGATGGACGAAACGATTGCGGCGATCTGTCGGATGAACCACACGAGTGTTCCTGCTACACCTATATCAAGTAGGTTTTATTTTCTAAGGGGGGTGTGATAATGTTCTTTACCGATTTTTTTAGAGTTACTGAACCAGCTAAAATATGCGACGGTATTCGCAATTGCTGGGACAAATCGGACGAAAATCCACGGCTCTGTAAATGTAGAGAGGACAGTTTCCGATGCGGTGATAGTAGTATCTGCATACCGCACGATTTTGTCTGCGATGGTGATGTCGACTGTCCGGAACAGGAAGATGAACGATTCTGCTACGCGTTACAGCAAAATCACGAAGAAACGTGAGTTTTCAAACAAAAAGACTAAAATCAAGTAGATTGAATAACACGATATTCATTTCAGCAACTACGGAGAAGTGATGCAGCAAACCTTCGGCGTGTGGCATTCGAAATGCTTCCCAAAAAATGTAAAGTACGATGACCTAGCGATCAAGGAGATTTGCCGAAGCATTGGATATCGCAAAATACCGAAGGTGTACGGACGGAAGATGCTTCAGGAGTCTCGCCTGCGGACGGCAAACAACACAGGGAACCCGGTCGATCGGCTACGCAAGACGGCGACCAAGGCCGTAGTGTTGAACAAGTTCTCGAAGGTGGTGATCAACGACAAACAGTCATTCTTCATGAAACCCAGCCGGCCAATGTTCCGGCTGGTAAACTGGGACGAAGAGGATGAACGGGCTTGCGATCGGTTAGAAATTAACTGTGGAAACTGAGTGCGGGTAGGACGAGGTGGACAAATAAAAACAGTGATAATTGAGGTGTGGAATTAATAGATGATCGATGACAATCCGTTGGTTTGTTATTTCTCCAGTTTCTGTTTGGTGTCCCTACGCTAGGATTTCGATTAACAGTATTGAAACAGTACAGGAAAAACTCAGGGGCTTCGCTCTTAGTACCGCTGACACTAGCCTATCGTATTCAAACAGAAAGTGTTCCAGCAGAAAAACAATTGTATGCAATGACTTCGTGATAATTTAATTTTGTAAATCTTAAGGAATTGTTTATTTAGTAAATTGGCGAATATATTTAACCGAAGTGCGATAAAATATTCGAGAGCTGAAAACGATAAGACCATTTGGAAGAACAGAATCCCTAACGAACTTCTAAAAGTTGGGCGTAACCGGCTGTACGAAGCAATCCACTGCGTTACCGAGATGCTCTGGGTGGAAGAAGAAATTACGTCGGACTGATTGAATGACTTCATTTGCCTAGTCTACGCGTAGTACCATAAAATGGAGTGTAATGACTATCGAGACATAACTCAAAACCGCCTGGACGAACGAAGACCGAAATTCGCGGAACGAGATAAAATCTTGCACGGACGGAGCGGAGTAAAAAAAACGTGCTACCTCGTGGATAGATTAATTCAACTGGTTTATTACTCATATAATTCAATCACTCACACTAGTCCAAATCACAGTGCTGATTGTTAGAGGTGGCTAGGCGAAATCAGGGCTAACACGCTCGTCGCCCGGCGTGAGTTTAGACGATGGGTTGTGTAGAGGGTTGTTCGTCGTTTACGTTCGTACACCGCCCATCAGGCCTCTCCCGTGTTCTGTTTAGCAGACTGTGCCTGGTAGCTGAATTTTTTGTCAGCGAATACCAAAGTAGGTTTCTAGAAAAACAATCAACGCCGGACCAGACCCTGCGACACATCCTGAATAAGCTTTGGGAATACAACTTGCGGACTCATAATCTGTTTGTGAATTTCATATCAGTGTACGTTTCAGTGAAACAAAACGAACTGGGGTTATCTACTTGATTTGTAGTCAAAGCTGATTATACAATTATACGCTTAATGAGTATAAATCAAGCATCAAAATAGTCGAAGAAATATCTCATTCTGTGACGTTAGATGAGTTGAAGACGGCTATTGCACTTTCTAACTCATTCACCACCAAAGAATAGAAGAAGAGATAAGTTGATCACGGATGTGAAGAAACAAAACCATTTCCACGAGATCTCACCTTCTTGGCTTCGCGTATGTATGCAGAATGAAAGGGTGAGAACGGATCTAGACGTGCAAACACAATCGTAATCATAAATAGTGGATCCAAGATCGGTCCTAATGCGACTTTCATCTGATTAGTAGCGATAGTCACGAGTCAATAGATACACTGAAAAATACGCCGTGTTTACATTTATAAATCCAATTTCAAGTTCCGTAAATGATAACAAGCCCATGATTTAGGTTATCAATACCTTTGATAGATGTTTTCATCGCTCGTCTACGCATTTTATACTAACAATCTGATATGAAGGAAAGGAAATACTTTCCTTGATCTATAACATTTGGCGTTAACATAATTATTTGTCCATAGGTGATAAATTCGGTGGCTTCCAACCCAATAAAAATAAATTCAATTGAAATATCGAAATCTATCTAAATACTGTTGCAATAAATAGTGAACCGATCAATCACGCTGAAAAAATTAAAATTTTCTACTCAACGCTACCACGCCCTAGTGTTTGGAGTTCAAATTACCTTTTTTATAAAACATAGGTTACTCTCGGTAGCCGGCTGCCCAAAGTTTTGAACAACTCAAAAACCAAACGACATATTCTCTTTTTCGTTTGACAAATAACAAACTAACTCATGGAATCACTTGCTTGGAGTGAATTTTAGACCTAATGCCTTTCAAATCTCGAACTCCGCGACCATCGGTAGAGTCTGATGAATCGGTATCCTTCTGTTAAGTAGGTGAAGCATCAACACTTTCCGTCTATTCTATCCTGTGTCCTTCCCCGTGAACAATGAAGATGGGGCAGCCGACAGTGAAGACTGTCATTCTGTTGAGATTGTAATACAGCTCACAGTGGCTACCACTTCCTACTTACCATTTTCAAAGCAACTTTTATTGAATAATCAACAGTGAAACATGACTAAGTGTGCAATTCGCTCAAATATTAACGCGACTCTGAGGGAAAAATATAGCATACTGACAGGATTCCCCTCTGAATTTCGGCAGCGTAGATATGTCTGATAAAACTTCTGGGGTCGTTCGGCAGGAATGCACCAATCGTTTTTCGTCAGTCTACCTTCTCATCTCGTACAAAGCTACAGAAACGAGGGGCAAGCACAAAATTAGTTTCATTTGTAAGGGAAGTGTAAACTTGGGAAAGACATTCAGAAGGGGACTTAGTTCCAATATCGAAACAGAAGAGAGAAAGCAGACAATGATAACCCGGGTTTCACTTGCAATTTTATGAGAAACGGAAGATCAACTAGCCTTTACAGCATGAGCCAGATCGACGAGTGGGTTTCTTGGGACTAACTTTAAGGGCTCCCACTTCAAACTCTGCTTAAGCATAGCTCTGTGATGCGGGTCTTCTCCGCGAAGGCAGTGTAGGGGACTTCTAAAAACTAGAAACAAAAATAGAGGGGCTGAATTAAAATATTTATCGTTTTAAAAGAAGAATTAAACCTTGAACCCGAAGGGAATTATTTAACAGTGCAAGAGGTGAAATTGCAATTAAACGGTGAAATAAATGAATGTTGAAGAAAAGACCTACGTACAGCTACACCACGCGAGAAACTGTGTATTAATAGTGTTTATAATGTTAAGAAATTTAGTACCACGATGTCAAATACAACAATATCATAACCAAGATCTCCTTATATACGAAAGATGATAAAATGGATGTTCATATACACGATTTAACACCACGCACTAAGCCAGAATATATCAATCGAATTATGTCGGAATACGGAGAAGTATTTTTTGTAAGAATGTGGGTGACCTTATTTGACTATGGAATGCAAATCACCCAGGAAATTCGAAAGCTATAATTAATGCACACTGATCAATTCTGCAACCAGACGGCCGACTACGGAAAAACAAACGAAGAAAATTTATCTAATACAATGAACATTGACAATCAGCCACCGACACCTAGTGCTAAACCACAGACATCCGCTCAATCAATACTGGCTGCGCCTAGTGCTTCGAAACCTACAACCAGCACATATGCTACTAATCAATGATCAATGATGTTGCGGATGTCATTCCACAAGTATGCATAATGCCCCATTTTGATTACAATACACGGAAGATTTAACAAATGTTAGTAAAAACAAAGAGCTTTATTTAATATTTGGTTGGCGAATTGATTTTTTGCAGAAATTTGAAGAAATACGCAATTTTATCAAAAAACGTTGAAGCATCCACAATTTCAATAAATTCGATGTCTAACTATTGTTTAGTTACGATGTAATGTGTGGTTTAGGCGATTTAAAAATTGTACAGTGTTTGTTTTGTATAATTTTGTTTTCGTCGTGGTTCGAATTTTTTTTCGCACGTGACTGCTTCAAACAGATTTTTTTTGTCTACAGGAATTAGGTAAATGTTTTATGATAAGGTATTTCGGGGCTACCGTAAGTCTACTCGCATTTACTGGAAAAGTATTGAAATGATTATGGCTCAATATCACATCACATCACATGTGATTTATTCAAACAGAATTTATTTTACTTAGGCTATTTTAGGATAATAATGCTGATAAGTCCACTTTTCGATACAAATTATATCCATCTAATACAACCGGCACCAGGAATGTATTCTTCCGGAGAAAATATAAGTCATTTAGCATCATCGATATATGCGGGATCTAACTAAACACATGGCCATGTACGAAGAAGTCTTGTCTACGTACCCGCCTGTGAAGTACAGATTGATGGTGTAGTCTCCTACGGGGGCCCTAATTGCGAAGTATGGGGTTGGATTCTTTAAGAACCCTTTGCTTTAGTCAGTGAAAATTGTGGTTTGCAAGTAATTGCGTTCGGTAGAAATCAAGGAATGTAAGAAAACCTCATATCGAGCCTTTCGCTGGGTCTACTCTTTCTGTTCGTCTTTTTGTGCCGCGAGACATGAACTTCCCTCGTCGCAACCCATTGGGTCTACAGCTACCTATTGTAGAAACAAGGCACGATGTGGAAAATGCGGACAGAACTATGAAGTTTTCCTACTGTGGAGAGACTCCGCGTGGTCTCTCAACATATTTCACTTATAATTATTTGGGGAAAAATTGAAGCACTCTTTCAAAGAACGCTCCGAGAAGAATTGCTAAATAGACATACGCTACCGGCCATGATTAATTTATACGCTTCCTCGATCACTAAAGAGCGAGAGTCTAACCATCCCATTGTGGGAACATTTTCTTGTGTGCGATATACATTTTCGAAGGAGGAAAATCGATGTCTCTCCTTAGATTCCTCGTAAAAGCCTGAGACTGACGTTTTGAAGGCAAAGACTTATTGATATTGTTAAGATATACACCGCACCTCAGCTGGTTTTCGAAGACTTCAATTCTGGGATTATCTTCACGATTATAACCGATCTATCTAACTGCGTGATATTTGTAACAATTTTAATATGACACAAATTCCTACTCCACCTGCATGACCAAACGCATTAGATTTACTATTGTACTCGACCTCGCTACAATTAGTGAGCCCATTGACTGAAAAAGCTAGACGTCCTCTATATCCGAAACAATCGAATTAAAACAAGAAATTCTTTCGGTGGAAGCATACAAGGTTTGGACTGGTTTGATTCTATACACTGCGATTACATGTCAGACGAAACGAGTACCCGGCGCGAGCAACAGTGGACTCAGTGGGGACCAGAGAGTGTTCAGAATTGTACGCGAAACTGTCTTGCAAAGACTTTTTGAAAGTCGAATCGCCTGAATTTTTCCGAATATACGTGACGTTAGAAACACAAATGAAAAACTTGACGAAAGCTGAAAAACCGCGGTTATTGGCACCGGTTCGTCGACGGATTAACGAGAGCATAAATGTTTCAACTGGTGGCTATTTAGGCCCTACGTTGTGTATTCGATTCAACCTTTAATCGAAATACACGCAACCAATAATCTTTCGGTGATAACAGCATTCCGTGTAGATTCACATTCAAATCGACCTTTCACGATCATTTGAATGTGGATCCAGAATAGAATAGAACAGAGACGCTGCCAGTGGGAGAAATAAACGTAGAATAAGTTTATATTCGATTCGATCGAGCGACGGCAAGACGCGCTTGGGTGAATAAGTAAGAAAATTCAAATTCAATTGTAAACTTCTTAATATTATAATTATTTTTATTTTGTTTTTGTATTGTAAAGTTCTGAGGATGGCTGAAATTAAATAAGGAAGTAAGCTGAAACGTAGACGGTAAACTGTTGTTTTGATTAAGTATCACCGAAAAATATCAACTGAAAAACGCCATAAAAACAAAAATAACCGGATAAAATCCCTGTGAGCTAATTATGCGAAAAAGGCTGGAGTTACGCCCTTCTAAAAACTGTGAAAAATTCATACAAATAGTTTAATTAAGTTTAAGCGTATTTGTAAAATTACCAAAACTTGAAAAGACCAAATAACACTCTTCAGGGCTACACCATGGCGCTTGGCTTTTAACATTGTTATACCCATGCATCTGGTCGAGAGACAGAACAAATATTGAAAGTGAAAGTTGAGCTTAGGCTTTCAGTCACCTTGATTCAGTTTTATCCTGCAAGGAATGCAATATTGATATTGTTTAGTTGCATGGACGAAAAGTTTTACCAAGTGTATCCTAGTTCGTGTATCATGACAAATATTTAGCAATAAAAAAAAGGTAGCACCGCTTGGTTTGAGGCTTAAAGAAATTTCTATCCAGGATCTCGCAACAATGTTAGTGTGATGAGAATGTTACAGATCAGGTCAATCCCTTGCTAAAGTACAATCAAAATTAGTACATAGTTTTAGTTCGGTCGAACTGCTAAAGGGTTGCCCAACTAGCAATGACTGTGCCTAGTACCTCAAAACCAACAACCATCACCAGTTAAAAGAATATCGAAGACGAATATAGAATCGCAACTCAGCAAATCACAATATGAGTTCAAAGTTTCAAGTTAGTAAATTCAAATGTTCTCCTTGATATTTTTAAAAATCCTTGCTTTGATCATACATTAATTTAATGAGTCACATGAAAAGAAATATACTACAATTACATTTTTGTTGCTCTTTCGTAAATACCAGAATTGTTCGTCCAACCTCCATCCATCTAGTTGTTTCATCAGGTAACAATGCTGGCACCAACGCTTGCAATTTACACGCACCGAGATGTCAATTACACCGAAGCCTACATGCATATTTATAAATGACTGATTTAAGGACTTTAAACAGCCAACAATTGAATTTACTATATTATCCCTGGTGGGAGTATATTCCGATTGAGCTCTATAAATCTTCTTATCCCAGTGATACCATTTTGAAAGCGTTCGTTACTAATGATGCCAGAGATTTAACATTTTTAATAAGTCATTATTTGAGAGCAAAAATGTAAATATATTTTAACACAGTTTCTGTTAACACAGTAAAAGTAATCATTCACATTAGAAATAACTAGTTAAGGGCAAGGACAGGAAGAATCGCATCGTTTTATGCTCACTCAAGGCTCACGCGCACTCACCCACCTCCGATGCTTTATTCTGTCTTTCTTGTTTATGAGTGTCATCTGTTGAGCTCCCGATCGGCTAAAGCCAAGCGAATATGGTAACTCACATGTTCGTATTTTTTCTCTCTTACGCTCACCTTGGATCGCTGCGATTTAGGTTCTTTCCGATACATGTTCGGAATTGTATCCGAACAATGATGAGCGGATCCGTTCGGCAATGCGATTCTTCCTCAAAAATTTGGATCGCGATCTATGTTCGTCTAAATCGAAAATCAATTCAATTCCCACCGCATGCGACCGGAGCGGTGCTTGCGATTGTTTGCATTGACGCTGGCGCGGTGTTTTGTATCGATGAAGTGGTGTAGTGTCAGTCGAGTGCATGTGCGTGTTTGTAATTTGCTAAGCGAGCAGATTGTCCTTTTGTATATCGTTGATATTCCACATAGGTATAAATGAATAGCGGACTTTACGCGTTCAATATTTTTGATGCACAATGATGCGTCAATCCAACTTTGTTATACCACAATGAATTATTGAACGCTTAAGAGCCGCTAATCCTTAACAGACTTTGGAGTTTTTGTTTTCAAGACAGTTTGATGTTTTGAATAATTTGTAGTATAATAGTACAGTAAGTTGACTTTGTGGCCAAGCCGGGGTGCGTGGAATCGGTTTCTTTCACTAGGCTGTTCACAGTGATGTCATGTGGATCTAATTCGGAATGATGAGCGGTCAAGAATGGATCTGAAACGTGATGTTTCGGGTACGACGATTTATCCATCTGTTCTAAATATTGTTTTCCCGATGTTTTGATTGCTTGTCCTTTTTGTGGTGCTTTTTGTTTTTCCTGCTGTCAATCATCATATATACTAGTGAAGAATGTTTGATATTGTTTGTGTTCCATATTAACGGTCCTTACACGTTCAGTTGTTTTGTCAATACTGGAGCGTATTGACAAGGTTATTCAACGTGTAATGGAATGGAGGAAGTATTGACGATATGTGTTTTTTTATGTTTCTTGGAGGCTGTTCAATGATAGTACAGTAAGATTCCGTTTTTGGCACGTTCCGATTTTTGCATGTTCCCTTTTCGGTACACTCAGATTTTGGCAACAAATGGGTTCCGTTTTTGGCAACATTATTGTGGAACATAATAGGTCTTTTAAAAATTTGCAATAGATATTTTTTGTATCAATTGATATCACATTTTACTTTATTTCCAAACATGGGAGTCATATTAACTCTCAAAGGCGTAAAAAATTCTTTTTTTTTTTTTAATTTTGTGAAAGTTGTTTCATAGTTTCAATACATTACTGTGATAATTTTGAGATGTTTTGCGTAATATTGTTTTAAAACAGCGTTATGTATTTAAGGGTTAACTATATTTTATGCTATACGTGTTATATTTATTGATTACAATGCATAGAAATGTATTATTTATGTATAATATAACTGATAAGACCCAGAGTCTGTGCACTTTAGGAGTCAAATACAGAGCAATGCGCTACACTGGATAATAAGACTATTTCTGGAGAAAATTTTCAAAATAACCTTTTGTTTGGACAGTTGAAAGTAATTTTTACAACAAAAATGGTTTTCTTGAAACCTTAATATCTTCAGGCTTTACAATTCGATTTTCAATCTATCTAACTCGGTCACTAAAAATATGACGACAGTAACGCACCGGGTGAAGATATCCCAATTAGCTTCGATAACGTTTGATTTTTACACAAGTTGAACGCTAAAGATGGACGTCTGTTCTCTGTGGTATGTGCTTCTCTTTCAGTAATAAGCTACTACTCAATGTTTACTTTCCGAAGCACAATAGAATTCCCCTAGAACCTTTGCAAAAGTCCAGTTGCTTGGAAAAGATAGCCGAAGACTGTCCAAATTGATAGTATTTATAAGTTCTTCAGTTCTACGCAGTTCTGTGTCGTAAGTGCCCCAGTTATCGCAATGAACACCATTCTCAGCAGATAGCTAAGCGTTTACAGGATTGTCGTCACTGCTTCCATCTGACACCACACAAGAACATTATTAAACGTACAATTTTTTGTATAAACTCTAAGATGTAATTCGGTTTGAGACTCCAAGTTTTCCTAACAGCTTTTCTGTGCTGTCTGAAGACTTTTCACATTTTTTTTTGGGTCTGACCCTAATGAGAACAGTTTAGTTTAAATTCTAATATAATGCGCACAATACTCACAATCATAGAATTGCGACCTGGATTAAAATTCGCAACTTCGTAAAATTAACCATGTAACATGTTTCAAATTTGAATCTTAGGAAAGTATTCTTATACCGTGAGATTTAACCAATGTTCTCTGAAAGTATTATATAACATGGGGTCTACTATTAATATTAGATTCAAACTCAGCCGATCTTGTCCGATTCATAAATTCCAATGGATTTGAAAATACTGTGATTTTAAACAATTTGAGGCGGATCGAAATGTTGTTGGCCAGTTATTATGATTGGAAAAATATATGGCTGCACACGTTTTCCATCCCCGGTTTTTGAATGATGTCTATAAACAAATTCATTCACACCGATCACTCGAAACCTTTCATGCTAAACTTTTTTTTATTTGTTTGTATCAAGAAACACTAAAAACCTCTGATTATCAAAAGTGATGCTTCTATCAGAGTGCTATGGCCTGCCAAATTGTTCAATAGCCCATAGCACAGGAAAAAAAAGACAAAGATAGTCTACGTTTATGTGTTTTTATCAGTTTTCAATAATAATGCAATATAACGAAAATATCTACAAATTTTATTTTCACTGCTAACTGAAAATGTCCCTAGCAGCACTGCTCCAGCGGAATCCTTTCAGACTAATATCAATAACTGCAGTGCTATAGATAATACAACTGTAAGCGCATAAATGAATGGTTATAGTCCTAGTTACTAGCCTTATATATTTTTGTGAACATATCTTGCCTGAAGCAAACACCAATAGTTACTTCGCCAGAACGGTGATTCTTGTTACTAAATTTCACGCAATCCACATTCCAATTATAAGTTCCAAGAAACTTAATAAACTTAACAGCATTTCAGTGAAAATTTCGTTTGGTAAACTGTTTTTAAAATTTCGATGTATCTATTATATTGTATTATATTGTTATTAGTTGATACATATGATTCCCATTCTATCTGTTTATTCACACCTAATTTCATGCACACAAAAAGGTATGAACTTTATGCGCCGGACTCGTATGCCCTAGCACGAATGCGTTTTTGTTTGATCTCGAAACTGAGTCAGGTTTCAACCGAAACTGTTATCACTTAATTTGTTTAGACATCAATTTGAGTTATAATATGGGCCAGCTTCGCCTCAAACCAAAACCACCTAAACGTGGATAATCATATGATTGAAGTAAAAGATATCATTTCAGTTAAAAACAAGAAAATTGAAAATTGATGCATATCACCGAAAGTAGTGAGCTATATTCGCGCAATGATACGCTTTAAAACGCACAACTTTCGAGATTAATTATTGGCATAGAAAAGAAGACAAATGTAAGTTTCCTCTCGAATGTAGCGCATGGAAGGAGCCGAACGCGCCTGAACATTGAAAATTAAACTAAATCCAAACAAATCTAAACCAATGTACATTACCACACATCTTGTCTACATCGCAAGTACGGCATTTGTACATACAATAATATAGTTCAACTCGAGCGATAACATGTATAGCGCATGATAAAATTAACACGCAGCAAGGAAATGACTGCGAGTTGAACCTACACAGCAGAAATTGCCACTCCGTGCGGTGTCCAGGCGGACACCGACTCCTACTGATATTTTCAGGCCAGCCATATATTTCAATCGTTCAGTTTCAGGATTGCGCACGAAGATTTGGATCATTTTTCCGAACGAACATGTTCGCTGCCGAATATGTTCGATGGCACTCATTACGTCACTGCATCGGCAATGTGGAACGCGTTAAAAAAATTTGCGATTTTCGATTCTCTCTCTCTCTTTGTAATCGCATACGGTGTGATACGGAACGAGTTGTGTGGGTCTGTATCTTTTTAACGAGAGCGTAAACCCCCGACGATGTATAAGGAAACAAATTCATGTACGCTCATGGCGGTGAGCGAGTTTTCCGCACCTTGGTTAAGGGGTTAGATACCTTTTTGTGCGTAAAATGTCTAGAAAGTTTGAATTTACGTAAAAACATAAAGCAATGATTTCACTACCTCAAACTTATATTATTTTGGTAGTAGATTTTTCATTGAAAGAAACAAGCATAAGTTTCAAAAATGTATTGATAATTGAAGGAGTTTTGGCTTTTTCCCCTATACCCTTGTTTATTTAAGAGGTTTGCAGTGTTCACGATTGAAGACCAATACATCAACCAAAATCCCAAAACTCAAAAAAATCCATTAGAATATGGGTATTCCTCGTACGTTAACGATTAGTTGAATGAAAAATTATTTTTTTCCTGCATTCGGGTCTTTCCTAAAAATCGCTGTTTTAAGCTCTAAAAATTGTATTAAAAAATATCACCCACAAAACAAAAATGTATGCATAAAAATGGAATCCTAAAGGTAAGAGAAAAATTAATTAAACGATTCATTGAAAAAAAAATTGAAGGAAATCGGTAACCGTGATCACGGAAAAACCATTTTTGGAAAATGGTTTTGCGCTTGATAGGCGAATTTTTTCATGGATCTCTATAAAAATTTAGGAAAATATTCCTAAAGAGTTGTACTTTCAGATAAAGTAATAAAAAAATCATTTTTTCGAAAAATAAAATGGTATGTAACCCCTTAATAGATCTATTCAAAACTGATTGAATTACTTGATAAGAATGCTGTTTGAAAATCAGGGTACTCTTCACGTATGTCTAAAAAAAACTTCTGACTATTGCCAACCAAATTCATTTGCCTTCCAACTACCTACAGTATAAACGATAGAGGTGCTCTCTGTACTGTAGATGGTAATCATTGGGCTTTGTCGAGCTGCTTGTAGAACTCCAGTGTGTTTTCGATGGTATCCGTACAACTTGCTAGATACTTTTTCCAATCGTCACAGTTTGGACCTGAAATAGTACAGACACATAAAATTCCTGATTTTTCCCCCAAATTTCACTTTGCTAACCTTTGTTCCAATGCTTCGCCGGACAGCCCTGTAAATGCAAAATTTTTAAACACTCACATCAATTCAAATTTCAAAAAAAAACAAAAAACCCTTACCGCAAATCCCTTCGCCATAACGCAAATACTCATCAGCATCGGTTTCATGGAACACTTTCCCGCCTCGGGCAGTTCCATTTTGTTCGTCTTGAAGAAATCCATCATTTTGCTGTAGTCCTTCTCAATACTCACCAGACAGTTGTCCAGGGCGATCTGCTTTATCGACGGTAGCCATTCTGCATTATCCTTCAGATGGGTTGTTAAGTACGTCTCAATAACAGCTCGATCCAGAGAATTATCTGCTTTCAGAGCGTTGCTTTTCTTGAAAAAGCATTCCAAGGATTTCTGTTAGTAAAAAGTAATTATCACATATTTTTTTCACTTGACCAGTCACTAGATACTAAATCTTACGCAGTGTTTGGTCGTGTCTGTGTCAGTTGAATTCTTTTGCTCATTCCAGCATTGATTCATTATTTTTGCGTCCAGTAACATTGGGAAGGAACAACATGTCTACAAATCAGAAAAATCATCATTTGGAACATAAATAATTTAAAAACGACAATCATACACTATTCCCAAGTAAACCGTCCAGCGTCGGTAACTTCGAACAGACAGGGTTTGGTTGAGCGGTTGTAAACTGAAAAGACAAACACAAATTAATATTGGTTGACATCGGTGCAAAGCATTTGCAATTACCCCCGCCAAAAATAAAACCTGTAGAGTTAACACGGAAAGTGTAAATTTGTCCATAATTCTGATGCTTCAACTGAACGACTGATGCAGTCAGCTTGGAACAGACATGGTTATAAACAGCTTAGCGGTGGTAAAAACTAACATCAACTAATTAACGGCAATGGTGGAGTTAGTCAGAAAATTGTAATATCGATATTTTCCTTAGTAATGATGGCTACATAGGGAAAGAGCAAAAACGATAAGCTCGGGAGTCGATTGCACAAACACCATTTGAGTCACAGCTTCACACACAATTAATTCTGATGATTGACTCGTTGGTTTCTATTGTCCATGATTTTGAAGGTCAACATATTTAAAATCGGAACACAATGATTCATTCATACAATTTAGGTGTTAGAGAGACTGACATTTATTCAACTATACTGCGCGCTCGAATTCCGTTTCCTATAATGTTCAGGTACTGATACATGTTCCCATACCAATCATATTACAGCTCTTCGGGATATCAAAGTTCCAGAACTACATTAAAAGCTGTATTTAAACCCCAGATATGCTGCGTCACATGAATAAGAAATTATTTTTATAAAGACTACGGATAATTTGTTTTCACAAAAATATCATTAATTCGTATAAAAAAGTGGAAACAGATTCATTTTTTTATAAGAGAAGCTTATCTTTTTGGGAATTACTGGCTATTGCAAAGAAACGCTTGAGAAAAGGACATCATCGTTTTTTGTACGCACGAAGAGCTTTAATGTGAGTACGTTTTAGATTCCGAAGCATAGCGTTAGTCTATGGAGGCTTCCTAGGAGGTTGGCATTTAGGGAACGGATATTTCAACACAGTCAATCAGTAGTCGGTTGTAAAGGTCAACGGCAGCATATGCATCCACATGATCATGTAGTACACTCCAGTTGATCAGCTGCAGGAAGCGGCGCAATGTAGCTAGATTAGTTTTGCGAAAATTACGACGATCCATAACTAAAGCTTCTACATATTGCAGGATGCTACTGGGATAAATTGTTATTTTTAATGCGGGATGATAGTTACCCTCAGGCAGAGCGATTCATGAAGACGAGGTCAAGGAAACGAGGTGGTTGGAGTTCGTGCTTACTTGATTTAGTCCGTGGAAAGCCATCCCGTCCAGCCACGACCGCGAATGCTGTTGCTATCGCATCGATATGCACAATAAACAGTGTAACCATCCCCAAAGAGCTGCATCGATGAAATTCGAGCATCAAGCCAAGTTTCTGTTAGAACGTAAATATCGTAGTCGCCGTCAGTTACAACCAAGTACACGTCCTTGATTTTCGTTCTTAGCCCTCTGACATTTTGATAGTACAACCGCAAACCGTCAATGCCAATCAGGTGTACCGCCATATTGTCCGAACTTAATGTACTCGATGGCAAGCTAGACACCGAAAGGACTTAAGGAACCGGATCGTCGGTTAAAGCAAAATACTGAGAAAGGAGTTCGAAAGACCCCCCTCACGACCTCCTAACGCAGGACCGAGACGAGTCAGCTGGTCTGTAGTAGCACGACTACGTCGGATCGCTCGGTGAATCACCGCGCGAAAAATGTTATTTAAAATCGCCGAAAGACCATGCGTGGGTAGCGAACGATAACAGAAACTGAATCACAAGCACCCATTGTATTGAAGAACGCTGATGCCACCTGCTCTTTGCTAACATAGACTATTTCAATTTCTGTTCGGCTATTGGAGACAATCGTTCGTTTTTTTGCGGAAGTTAACCATTTGCTTCGATCCAATTATCGAAGCGGAATAGAAACACTTTCTCGAGCAACGTCCGGATACAGGACACCGTTGCAATCGGCCGATACGAGTTGCGATCGGAGGATGTTTTCCTATCTAGAGAGACACTGTTACTCGCAAGGAACTAAATAAATTTACGCAAATTCTTCAACAAGTTCAATTTGATTATGTCTAACGCCGATGCATCATTGTTGCATGAACAAAGTGCGAATAAGAAATACACTATCGAAATCGGGACAGTAGGAGGATCCAACGCGGTAGGTCTTCTGTGTCGGTACAGAGCCGCTGACTTTTTTTTTACGAAATCGAATTTTCAGCATATATTTCAATATACCACGTTTTCATTGGTATGGATGCTCATGCGTCGAGTGCTCATCGATGTTTCGCTCGTTAACTTGTGAAAGAACCAGTACCTGTTGTGGCTCACTGTAGAAAGAAGAGCTATTAAAAGACTTTTATCCTTCAAGTACTCGTGCCGTTGTATTTAACACAACACCTTCAAGAAACTCTAGCCAAAGTCTCCAGTACACGATATCCGAAATCAGGAGCCACTTACTTTAGTATTATAACAGCCCTTTCTTGAGTTATTATTTTTTGTGATCCAACACTATCGGGTTTGTATGAGGATGCTTAGGAAAGGAAATGAGTAGCCCCATTTAAGCATTTCTGCAAAAGAGAGCTTGAAGCTATTCTTGAGGGAACGCATCAGCTTTACAGCCAATTTTTACGCGGAACGTGTCAAAAGATAATGCGAAGTCTCTCTTCTTCAGTAGGAACGTCTTTCAGCATTCCTAATGCAAGAATCATCCTCATGATTCTCTCCGTATTTTCTAAACCGTACCTTACAGCTACAACAATGGGTAGTTGTATGGCCCAATTGTTTGCAACGATGATTGGTCATGACCTGCGGTACGAAATTACGATGTGATAGATGAACCTGGTCCAAACAGACAAAGTTTGTAAGAGAAAACCTGGCGAAAGTTACTCGAAACAAAGGTGATGAAGAATAAATGATTTTCTTATTGCAATTTTCTTTAGACTGATATGAACACTGAAGAAGACTACAATAAATAGTTGAAATACTAGTATCTGATTGATGGTGAAAAGCAATTGTTTTGTCATTATTATTAATGTAGTGGAATTAAACGGAAGACATCTTAAGAAGATTAATTGTGACATTCCACGAAGTCGCTCAAAATGTTTTGAATTTTGTAAAATTGTAATTCAACTTGTTTTTTTCTATCTTTGATAGTACTCCTAACGAACTAACTTTCGCTTTTTCAAATAAAATTTGCAGAAAACCCTCTGAAAAAGCACGAACTTAGCTCATTTTCTCTCCACAACTTTGTATGGTATGAATAACGTACATCAACTTAGATTAGCTCTTACATATATGTATGGTGCATACATACATGTCCAAGAAGAAAATTTGTGCTCTTTAAGAACAGCTCATGAAAGAAAGAATGATGCATTTTATTATTTATTCAACGAATGAATATAAGAATGCTTCAATATTGATTATCTCCTATATTATCAAGTTCAATGATTATATTCTTGAGGACATCAAAATAGAACTATGGAAATTGTCTGATACGAGAGAGAGAAAGAGAGTTTTGTGTACTTCGAAACGAAAAAGATATCGCCACAAACGTAAAATCTGTAGCCTAAGGATGATGCTGTACATAACAATGCAAGTTTCCATAAGCTCCAAAACTTAATGTTTGTTCATTATTTGGCGTTTTTAAATATTTAGATGCAACTTTATTGGTTATAGATATAATAGGCTTGAAATGTACTTGTACCAAACTGTTGACTTAAATCAAGGGATTCTTTTTTCATCTCGTCCGCGGAAAAATAGAAAAAAAAACCTTACAGTTGCAAGGGATAAATATGTTGCATGGCGTTTTTCATTTTGGAGTCTGTCGTTAAACTCGAAAAAAACAAATGTAGGAATAATATTTCTATAATAACGAAAGCCTTGCGATTATTTTTGTGTTTTTGTGAATTATGCCAACCGTCCATTATGCCTATCGTATATTACGCCAATCGTCCATTATGCCTAACGTCCATTATGCCTAATGTACTTCTGCCTAACGTATGTATGCCTAACGTACTTATACTTACCGTATTAATGCCAAACGACGCGCACCCATCAATTTAGTAGAGTTCAAACTATATTTTTCTCGATGAACTTGTCTTTTTTGATTTATGGTTAATGTACTTCATTAAAACTTTGTAATGAAGAAATATGGTACAAGAATATATTTAAAAATAAGCAAGTTTCAACATTCTCTCGGTCGGTTCAAAACGCAATTCTTAATGTGTTTCATATGAAACAGCAAATAGAACGGCACCAGTGTCAAAGGGATGTGATCGTTTCCATTCCAATTCCACTTTGAAACTCCTATATAAAATCCCACGCTGCTGAATACGCCCTAAGGAATTTGATTGGTATAAAAAACTAAGGCTTGCAAACCTAAAAATAAAAACTATTCTTGGTCACTGCTCTAACATAACTCAATCTTCTCACCCACCAAAATCTCCAACTAACCTTCGTCCTTAAGTCAGCACAAACCCAGTTGAATCCGTCCGTGCTTCAGAAATATCTACAGAAGCATGTTGTCGGATGCCTCAGTGATAACAACGAATCGCATACATACGAAATATGAAGCATGTGTGCCAATAAGTTTATTACCCTAGGTACCTAAAAATCGCCAAAATCATTTTGACATGAGAATTACAACACACAAGTATAAAAATAAATTTATTTTTCCCAATGCTAACTAACAAGCAGCACATACGCGTCGCACCCTGCAGTGTGCTGAATTCAATTCACACCCACCCTACCAACACATTTTGCAAATCATCGAGTGTACACGTTTCGAACCATACCATAGTATTTCAATACTCGATCGTTTCAAATCGCGCGCATGATAAGCTTTGCACACAACAAAGAAACGAGTGCTAATTCGAACACTGTTAACTGTGTTTAACCGCTTATTGTACCGTCCGAACGTTATCGTCACATCTAGCAAGGAATTTTGAGCTGCGGACTCAAAACACCGTGACATTCTGACAGCATTGCCGAAAACAATTCTTCGAAATTCTGTCAATTAAAACAATTCTTAAACGTTGAATGAAAATTTTCTTTGTAGTATTTGAAAAATGGCAATAAATGACAATAGTTTTCATTATTCTACGATAACGGAAGAACACTTCTGCCTTCAGACATGATGTTTAAAAAAAGAACAATAAAAATTGCAGATAACACACAAATCATCAATTACATCAAGTGTAGTTAAACAGTAATTGTCGGTCGCGTGTTCGAATGCCACGAAATGTGACTTCCAAAAAAGAAGGAGTTCCATTTAAAAAAACTCGGTCGTAATGAATAAAATTCAAAACCAATGACAGCGGCGTTGAATCGGAGTAGAGCTTTTACGTCAAGTTTACTCATAATGACAAGAATAATCCGATGTTTCCTTTGTTCTCGAGTCAATGCACACTAGATCCGAGAGGCCTGTTGTTCACTTGGCTCGATTGTAGGTCTGACTGCGGCAGAGGTAGAAAGTACACTCAAATTACACAATAACAGTTTTTGTTATTATGCCAAACGAGTAACGTTATGGTTATAGCTTCTGGCACCACACAGAGTTAAACCGTGTACGAATTTTACGGTACAAGTATGGTGCCACAGAATCGTGGTTTTGGATTGAGTTCAATACCGCAGAGTGCGACGTGTGTGTGCTGCTTGCGAGTTTACGTTTGAAAAAAATAATATTGCATGGTTTCTCGTAGGTGAAATAGCGCTGTCCAGGTGTCTCTTTGCTACAACTCAAACGTCGTCACAAAGTTCGAATCTGAACGGTGTGGAAAATATAGAAAATCCAAAACGGGTATGCTTTCTAGTGGCTTCATCCATGATTTTTACATTTTTTGTGTATTTTCGCTACGTGGGATAAGCAATGTACCCAACTGTTTTTCCCACATTTAGACCTTCTTTACCGACAAAATGTGGTTAGTTATTCGAGTGTGTATTCTCTAGAATCGCTTTAATGTAAGAAATTATCGCCTTCATCATGTATATTGTCGACAAAATTGTTGGGTGCGTATATGCGGATTTTGTTCAGTTAGTGCGAATTTTTGGAGGTATATTAATATGTAACTGAATAGCACCTTGAATGAACCATCACAAAGGCTGACTAGGAAAATATTTGCTTCGACCCAATTGTCGAAGCGATACAGAATCATTTTCTCGAGCAACTTTCGGAAGCACTGCAATCGGCCGATACGAGTTGTGATCGGAGGCCAGTTTTTTTAGTTTTGGAATGACGATCATTCGAACTTGCTTGCTACGTTAGGAGACAACGTTACTAGCAAGGAACTTGTCTAATAAATCGATGTAGAATGCGGCACATTCTTAAACAAGTTGAATTTGATTCAGTCTAGCGTCGGTACATTATTGTTGCATGATAAAAGGGTAAATGAGAGCTCCACCATTGAGAACGGTGGTTCGTTCCCAGTACCGTAGGAGAACGTAAGGTGTTGTGTCGACACAGAGTCGGAGCAGACTTTTTTTTAGCAAATTGAATATTCAGCATATCAATACACCACGCTTTTGTTGGTATGGATTCGATTGCTCATCGATGTTTCGCTAGTTAACTCGTTCTGAGAATAGCCTCGATGCGGAGAGCAGTTCTGCGATATCACAAACCCATCGAATGACTAATCGAGGATCCAGAAGAAATCTGGCTGGAAGCAATGGAAAGAGTGCTTGTGGAAGTTGAGAATCATGTCGAAAGTTACCAAGTTTCATATAATACAAATTCATCGCATAGCAAATCGATGTTCGGGAAGATACACTATCAAACTATTATCAAATGACCTCGTTCGATGAAAATACCATCGAACAATAAGATCACTACGAGGAGGAGCCATTTTGAAGTCAACTGTTTAAATAGTGTTCTCACTGCAGTTTTCTTTCTACTAAAACACTTGTAACCTTCCAGCACGAAACGAAGGTGATGAAGAATAAGTTATTTTCTTATGCTTCGCGATTTTTGCTGGACGCAATTTAAAATTTTCACAAGCTGGAGCAAAGGGGTCTCGTTCTCCATACATCATCTGATTTTCGAGAATAAATCCATATTCCATATTGGCGCGAGCAACAGTGGACGATCTCCCACTCCATGGGGACCAGAGGGTGTTCAGAATTGTACGCGAAACTGTCTTGCAAAGACTTTTTGAAAGTCGAATCGCCCGAATTATTCCGAATATACGTGACGTTAGAAACACAAATGAAAAACTTGACGAAAGCTGAAAAACCGCGGTTATTGGCACCAGTTCGTCGACGGATTAACGAGAGCATAAATGTTTCAACTGGTGGCTATTTAGGCCCTACGTTGTGTATTCGATTCTACCTTTGATTGAAATACACGCAACCAATAATCTTTCGGTGACAACAGCATTCCGTGTAGATTCACATTCAAATCGACCTTTCACGATCATTTGAATGTGGATCCAGAATAGAATAGAAGGGAGACGTCGCCAGTGGGAGAAACAAACGTAGAATAAGTTTATATTCGATTTCCCCCCAGCGACGGCAAGACGCGCTTGGGTGAATAAGTAAGAAAATTTAAATTCAATTGTAAACTTTTTAATATTGTAATTATTTTTATTTTGTTTTTGTATTGCAAAGCTCTGAGGATGGCTGAAATTAAATAAGGAAGTAAGCTGAAACGTAAACGGTAAACTGTGGTTTTGATTAATTATCACTGAAAAATATCAACTAAAAACACCATAAAAACAACTGTTTCTTCGAAAAACTAAAATAACCGGATAAAATCCCTGTGAGCTAATTATGCGAAAAAGGCTGGAGTTACGCCCTTCTAAAAACTGTGAAAAATTTATCCAAATAGTTTAAATTAAGTTTAAGCGTATTTGTAAAATTACCAAAACTTGAAAAGACCAAAGAACACTCTTCAGGGCTACACCATGGCGCTTGGCTTTTAACATTTTTATATCCATTCATCTGGTCGAGAGGCGGAACAAATATTGAAGGTGAAAGTGGAGCTTCGGCTTTCAGTCACCTTGATTCAGTTTTATCCTACAAGAAATGCAATATTGATATTGTTTAGCTGTATGAACGAAAAGCTTTACCAAGAGTATCCTAGTTCATGTATCATGACAAATATTTTGCAATAAAAAAAAATAGCACCGCTTGGTTTGAGGCTTAAAGAAATTTCTATCCAGGATCTCGCAACAATGTTAGTGTGATGAGAATGATACAGATCAGGTCAATCCCTTGCTAAAGTACAATCAAAATTAGTACATAGTTTTCAACATCTTCGGTCGAACTACTAAAGGGTTGCCCAACTAGCAATGACTGTGCCTAGTACCTCAAAACCAACAACCATCACCAGTTAAAAGAATATCGAAGACGAATATAGAATCGCAACTCAGCAAATCACAATATGAGTTCAAAGTTTCAAGTTAGTAAATTCAAATGTTCTCCTTGATATTTTTAAAAATCCTTGCTTTGATCATACATTACATTTTTGTTGCTCTTTCGTAAATACCAGAATTGTTCGTCCAACCTCCATCCATCTAGTTGTTTCTTCAGGTAACAATGCTGGCACCAACGCTTGCAATTTACACGCACCGAGATGTCAATTACACCGAAGCCTACATGCATATTTAGAAATGACTGATTTAAGGACTTTAAACAGCCAACAATTGAATTTACTATATTATCCCTGGTGGGAGTATATTCCAATTGAGCTCTATAAATCTTGTTATCCCAGTGATACCTTTTTGAAAGCGTTCGTTACTAAAAATGCCAGAGATTTAACATTTTTTAATAAGTCATATTTTAAGAGCAAGAATGTAAATATATTCATTTCAACACAGTTTCTGTTAACACAGTAAAAGTAATCATTCACATTAGAAATAACTAGTTAAGGGGTTAGATACCTTTTTGTGCGTAAAATGTCTAGAAAGTTTGAATTTACGTAAAAGCATAAAGCAATGATTTCACTACCTCAATCTTATATTATTTTGGTAGTAGATTTTTCAGTGAAAGAAACAAGCATAAGTTTTAAAAATATATTGATAATTGGAGGAGTTTTGGTTTTTTCCCCTATACCCTTGTTTATTTAAGAGGTTTGCAGTGTTAACGATTGAAGACCAATACATCAACCGAAATCCCAAAACTCAAAAAAATCCATTAGAATATGGGTATTCCTCGTACGTTAACGATTAGTTGAATGAAAAATTAATTTTTTCCTGCATTCGGGTCTTTCCTAAAAATCGCTGTTTTAAGCTCTAAAAATTGTATTAAAAAATATCACCCACAAAACAAAAATGTATGTATAAAAATGGAATCCTAAAGGTAAGAGAAAAATTAATTAAACGATTCATTGAAAAAAAAAATTGAAGGAAATCGGTAACCGTGATCACGGAAAAACTATTTTTGGAAAATCGACATTTCGAGAATATCGAGTTTAAAATTTCAGTGGTGATCTTGCGTGGCTTAATTTTTGTCGGTTGTCACGGTAAAGATAGATACGTCTACCTTTATCAGGACACATGTTAGTGAACTCGGGTGATTCGTAGTTATTCTGCCTAAGCTCGACCCTCATTAACAGAAGACAAAGATTAAGCCCGTACGATATTAAGCCTGTTCTAATGACCCTGCCACTTTTAGTTTTCCGATCTGTTTACTTCATATCCTTGCTCTCACTTGAGTACTATGGCTCTAAGTTTCATAACTTTCCCTACCCAGTAATCTCTAGCTAATTGAATGTCGTTAAAATGTAAAAAAAAGAAAATGTGACTAACATAGTCGAAATAAAAAAGGGAAAAAGTGGTTTGGTGGCAGTAGTTTGGTAGGCGAATTTTTTCTTGGATCTCTATAAAAATTTAGGAAAATATTCTTAAGGAGTTGTACTTTCAGATAAAGTAATAAAAAAATCAATTTTTCGAAAAATAAAATGGTATGCAACCCCTTAATAGATCTATTCAAAACTGATTGAATTACTTGATATGAATGTTGTTTGAAAATCAGGGTGCTCTTCACGTATGTCTAAAAAACTTCTGATTATGCCAACCAAATTCATTTGCTTTCCAACTACCTACAGTATAAACGATAAAGGTGCTCTCTGTACTGTAGATGGTAATCATTGGGCTTTGTCGAGCTGCTTGTAGAACTCCAGTGTGTTTTCGATGGTATCCGTACAACTTGCTAGATACTTTTTCCAATCGTCACAGTTTGGACCTGAAATAGTACAGACACATAAAATTCCTGATTTTTTCCCCAAATTTCACTTTGCTAACTACCTTTGTTCCAATGCTTCGCCGGACAGCCCTGTAAATGCAAAATTTTTAAACACTCACATCAATTCAAATTTCAAAAAAAAACAAAAATCCCTTACCGCAAATCCCTTCGCCATGACACAAATACTCATCAGCATCGGTTTCATGGAACACTTTCCCGGCTCGGGTAGTTCCATTTTGTTCGTCTTGAAGAAATCCATCATTTTGCTGTAGTCCTTCTCAATACTCACCAGACAGTTGTCCAGCGCGATCTGCTTTATCGACGGTAGCCATTCTGCATTATCCTTCAGATGGGTTGTTAAGTACGTCTCAATTACAGCTCGATCCAGAGAATTATCTGCTTTCAGAGCGTTGCTTTTCTTGAAAAAGCATTCCAAGGATTTCTGTTAGTAAAAAGTAATTATCAAATATTTTTTCACTCGACCAGTAACTAGATACTAAATCTTACGCAGTGTTTGGTCGTGTCTGTGTCAGTTGAATTCTTTTGCTCATTCCAGCATTGATTCATTATTTTTGCGTCCAGTAACATTGGGAAGGAACAACATGTCTACAAATCAGAGAAATCATAATTTGGAACACAAAAAATTTAAAAGCGGCAATATACACTATTTCCAAGTAAACCATCCAACGTCGGTATTTTCGAACAGACAGGGTTTGGTTGAGCGGTTGTAAACTGAAAAGATAAACGCAAATTAATATTGGTTGACAGCGGTGCAAAGCATTTGCAATTACCCCCGCCAAAAATAAAATCTGTAGAGTTAACACCGAAAGTGTAAATTTGTCCATAATTCTAATGCTTCAACTGAACGACTGATGCAGTTAGCTTGGAACAGACATGGTTATAAACAGTTTAGCAGTGGTAAAAACTAACATCAACTAATTAACGGCGATGGTGGAGTTAGTCAGAGAATTGTATTATCGATATTTTTATTTGAAATGATAGCTAAATAGGTAGGGAAAGAGCAAAAACGATAAGCTCGGGAATCGATTGCACAAACACCATTTGAGTCACAGCTTCACACACAATTAATTCTGATGATTGACTCGTTGGTTTCTATTGTCCATGATTTTGAAGGTCAACATATTTAAAATCGGAACACAATGATTCATTCATACAATTTAGGTGTTAGAGAGACTGGCATTTATTCAACTATACTGCGCGCTCGAATTCCGTTTCCTATAATGTTCAGGTACTGATACATGTTCCCATACCAATCATATTACAGCTCTTCGGGATATCAAAGTTCCAGAACTACATTAAATGTTGTATTTAAACCCCAGATATGCTGCGTCACATGAAAAAGAAATTATTTTTATAAAGACTACGGATAATTTGTTTTCACAAAACTATCATTAATTCGTATAAAAAAGCGGAAACAGATTCATTTTTTTATAAGAGAAGCTTATCTTTTTGGGAAAGACATTTACAAGGGGCTTGGTTCCAACATCGGAGTACCAACAGTAGAAGGAGCAGCGGATACGGGGCGGATAAAGATGACAGAGGAAAGAAGCATTTAGCAAAAAGAAAATCAACGGCATTAATGACAGCCACGTACTGCCAATGACATCATACACCACCTCGAACCCGCAGGGATTATTCAAAAGAGTCAGAACTTCAGGTCGTTCTCACTTCCGATTCGGTTAATGCGTGCACAATGGTGATGATGAAAACGTTTACGTTGTAGTGCACTGGTATGGGTTGCCACTACCGAGAACGAGAAATAAAAGTAAGTTCTATCAAATTTGGATATTTATCGTTTTAAAAAAAGATAGATGGGGAGATCCCGAACCGGAACATTGGTTGATCTACCACGGGCCCGAAGAGGATCCAATAACTTGGACCTGGCATCACAATATTTGACGAACGTTCAGACAATATGCTCGATGTCGTGATAGCTATCACCATCAGTGCAAAAGTCCAATACGCATTAGATAT
Source organism: Topomyia yanbarensis (assembly GCF_030247195.1). Classification (NCBI taxonomy): domain Eukaryota; kingdom Metazoa; phylum Arthropoda; class Insecta; order Diptera; family Culicidae; genus Topomyia; species Topomyia yanbarensis. Next base: position 2,927,424 of record NC_080672.1, read on the forward strand.
GCATTCAATGTGTAGTAGTTGAAGATGAGCAGTACGTATAGCATTCTTAAAAGAAACGAAATAATCAACACTGACCCTCTTGCCAACCAATACACATAATTTTTAAATGATCGCATTAAATCACTCATAATCTTATTAGCGCGGAACGAAGATCTGGCATTCCAGAGTTAGACTATCAAAATACTGGAATAGTGAAAATTATTCACCTAGTCTCATACCCCTCGCTAATGTTGTTTACGGTATACGTGCTGTGTTGATTCCACTGCCACTGCACGGTGGATGTCAAATACGGTTGTCACTTAGTTCTGGAGCAAACGACGATTTAGTTTTCCGAGTTGCAGAGAGAACCGATTGTTCTGAAATTGAGAATACATCCATATCCACAGCATCAGCGGGAACAACACGAACCGCATTTTGGAGCTCAATAGCAGATGGCACTTCAGTCGTGAAAACACTCGGGAAGTAACTGACAAATAGTGAGCATTTTGCAGCAGTCGTCGCTATTTCGTCATTGTAAAGCATGGAAAATGAATGAATGAAAAAAATGAATTTGGATGAATGAACTTGGATAAAAGGCCAGCTTCTTTTCTTTCCGTGTTAACGAAAGGCCAGAAACCTTTCAGATTTCTTCGCAAGTTTTGTTTAATACGATTCACATATCCTTTGTACAGATGTTTATTGTAACTGCGATAATCATTACTGGCTATTGCAAAGAAACGCTTGAGAAAAGGACATCGTCGTTTTTGTACGTACGAAGAGCTTTAATATGAGTACGTTTTAGATTCCGAAGCATAGCGTTAGACCATGGAGGCTTCCTAGGAGGTTGGCATTTAGGGAACGGATATTTCAACACAGTCAATCAGTAGTCGGTTGTAAAGGTCAACGGCAGCATATGCATCGACATGATCATGTAGTACACTCCAGTTGATCAGCTGCAGGAAGCGGCGCAATGTAGCTAGATTAATTTTGCGAAAATTACGACGATCCACAACTAAAGCTTCTACATATTGCAAGGTGCTACTGGTAGAAATTGTTATTTTTAATGCGGGATGATAGTTACTCGAAGGAACAATCACACTAGAAGCTTCACTCATAAAACACTCAGGCAGAGCAATCCTATTCACGAAGACGAGGTCAAGGAAACGAGGTGGTTGAAGTTCGTGCTTACTTGATTTAGTCCGCGGAAAGTCATCCCGTCCAGCCACGACCGTGAATGCTGTTGCTATCGCATCGATATGCACAATAAACAGTGTAAGCATCCCCAAAGAGCTGCATCGATGAAATTCGAGCATCAAGCCAAGTTTCTGTTAGAACGTAAATATCGTAGTCGCCGTCAGCTACAACCAAGTACACGTCCTTGATTTTCGTCCTTAGCCCTCTGACATTTTGATAGTACAACCGCAAACCGTCAATGCCAATCAGGGGTACCGCCATATTGTCCGAACTTAATGTACTCGATGGCAAGCTAGACACCGAAAGGACTTCAGGAACCGGATCGTCGGTTAAAGCAAAATACTGAGAAAGGAGTTCGAAAGACCCCCCTCACGACCTCCTAACGCAGGACCGAGACGAGTCAGCTGGTCTGTAGTAGCACGACTACGTCGGATCGCTCGGTGAATCACCACGCGAAAAATGTTATTTAAAATCGCCGAAAGACCATGCGTGGGTAGCGAACGATAACAGAAACTGAATCACAAGCACCCATTGTATTGAAGAACGCTGATGCCACCTGCTTTTTTCTAGCATAGACTATTTCTATTTCTGTTCAAGGCTATGCGAGACAATCGTTCGTTTTTTTTTGCGGAAGTTAACCATTTGCTTCGATCCAATTATCGAAGCGGAATAGAAACACTTTCTCGAGCAACGTCCGGATACAGGACACCGTTGCAATCGGCCGATACGAGTTGCGATCGGAGGATGTTTTCCTGTCTTGAGAGACACTGTTACTCGCAAGGAACTAAATAAATTTACGCAAATTCTTCAACAAGTTCAATTTGATTATGTCTAACGCCGATGCATCATTGTTGCATGAACAAAGTGCGAATAAGAAATACACTATCGAAATCGGGACAGTAGGAGGATCCAACGCGGTAGGTCTTCTGAGTCGGTACAGAGCCGCCGACTGTTTTTACGAAATCGAATTTTCAGCATATATTTCAATATACCACGTTTTCATTGGCATGGATGCTCATGCGTCGAGTGCTCATCGATGTTTCGCTCGTTTACTTGTGAAAGAACCAGTACCTGTTTTGGCTCACTGTAGAAAGAAGAGCTATTAAAAGACGTTTATCCTTCAAGTACTCGTGCCGTTGTATTTAATACAACACCTTCAAGAAACTCTAGCCAAAGTCTCCAGTACACGATATCCGAAATCAGGAGCCACTTACTTTAGTATTATAACAGCCCTTTCTCGAGTTATTATTTTTTGTGATCCAACGCTATCGGGTTTGTATGAGGATGCTTAGGAAAGGAAATGAATAGCCCCATTTAAGCATTTCTGCAAAAGAGGGCTTGAAGCTATTCTTGAGGGAACGCATCAGCTTTACAGCCAATTTTTACGCGGAACGTGTCAAAAGGTAATGCGAAGTCTCTCTTCTTCGGTAGGAACGTCTTTCAGCATTCCTAATGCAAGAATCATCCTCATGATTCTCTCCGCATTTTCTAAACCGTACCTTACAGCTACAACAATGGGTAGTTGTATGGCCCAATTGTTTGCAACGATGATTGGTCATGACCTGCGGTACGAAATTACGATGTGATAGATGAACCTGGTCCAAACAGACAAAGTTTGTAAGAGAAAACCTGGCGAAAGTTACTCGAAACAAAGGTGATGAAGAATAAGTGATTTTCTTATGCTTCGCGATTTTTACTGGACGCAATTTATAATTTCCACAAGCTGGAGCCAAGGGTTCTCGTTTTCCATACATCAGCTGATTTTCAAGAATAACTCCCATGTCAGAGACTACGCCACCAATTTAAACATCACGGGCGGGTAAGTAGACAAGATTCTTTTTCATATAAAGCTAACAGTGGGCAACCTTGTGCTATCATGTGATCTAAAACTATTCCAATATCCTTTTTTTTTTTTTTAATTTTTGACTTAAGTGTTCTGTAACGTTGAACGGAAAAGCTAATTTAGTGCCCTATTAGAGAGTAAAGATACTCTGCTGCTGCAATATATCCTTCCACTTGAAAAGCGATCTACTTGAATCCAACTAACAAAAAGGAAAACTAATAGGACTAGATAGATTCAAACTTTACATTAAGGCTGGGATGGTTGATGAAACAATGACTTCGGAACACGATTTGTCCTCTACACGAAATGGGTCATCGAAATTCAATCGAGCTTACACCTTCCAAAATCCTTGAACCAAGTAAATTCATTTTTCCGTAAACCGCTGCCAGCCAGTTGGCGTGGTTAACAGAACACAAACAGATACAGTGTGTTCGGTAAATGCGCTTTATTTGATTGTATCAAATTAGTTTGGAATTCAGTCGCTGGGACTTATTAAAGCTAGATAGAAAGATAATGTATTTCACAAAATTGTAGGTTATCTTATTATAAATCTCTCTTCTTAAAAAAAAACAAACTTTATAGGTCCTATGCATTTTGATATATGGAGTATTTTTTGAAAATGTAACGTTTACTAATATTTTACCCAAAGTTTGCTTATTTCTATCTAATCGTCATCTAGCAAATTTCTTCACTAGAGCCTGAGAATCAAATTCGAGTCATATGAGAACAGCTTTGATCTAAAATTGTAGAGGAAAGAACATTTTTCTAACCCATAAAGTCATAGAAAGATAAAGAAATTCGAATATTTTTTACTCCACCTTTTTCCAGCATAGACTTCATCAGGATCAACATTTTAGGGTTTCTTAGCAACTATAATGCATATTTGGTCGACAAAACTTGACTCAACTCTTTGGCGACACTCAAATAAAAGTCTATAAATATAGTAGAACTCAAACTATATTTTTCTCGATGAGCGTGTCCTTTTTGTTTTTTTTTTTGTCAATATACTTCATTGAATTTATGTAGTGATATTTTTCTTCTGCAGAATGATACATATATTGAAAAATAAGCAAATTTAAATATTGAATTTGAAGATTGTTTTCAAAAAATACACCTACTTTATTAGTCGTATTATTTACTACAATTTACTATAAAATCGAGAAAAGAACCACTCCTGAACGTGTCCTTCGGTCATTAATCGACTCGAAATTATTTTCTCTCGGTCGATCGAATCTGGATGTAGTATGTTGAAAAATCTTTGTTCAAAACGCAGTTCTTAATGTGTTTCATATGAAACAACAAACAGAACGGCACCAATTTCAAAGGTCGAAACAAAACTGTTTAAACTAATAAATCAAAACACTGCTGGAGATGTGATCGTTTCCATTCCAATTGTACTTTGAAACTCCTATATAAAATCCCACGCTGCTGAATATGCCCCAAGGAATGTGATTAGTATAAAAAACTAAGGCTTGCAAACCTAAAAATAAAAACTATTCTTGGTCATTGCTCTAACATAATTCAATCTCCTCACCCACCAAAATCTCCAACTAACCTCCGCCTTTAAGTCAGCACAGTTGAGTCCGCCCGTGCTTAGATTACTTAGTGATAACAACGCAACCATACGATATACATACGAAATATGCAGCATGTCTGTCAATAGGTTTATTACCCTAGGTACCTACAAATCGCCAAAATCATTTTGACGTGAGAATTACTACACACAAACATAAAAATAAATTTATTTTTTTCAACGCTAACTAACAAGCAGCACATACGCGTCGCACCTTGCAGTGTGCTGAATTCAATCCACACCCACCCTACCAACCCATTTTGCAAATCATCGAGTGTACACGATTCGAACCATACCATAGCATTTCAATACTCGTTCGTTTGGAATCGCGCGCGATAAGCTTTGCACACAACAAAGAAACTGCGTTAACGGTGTTTAACCGTTTATTGTATCGTTCGGATGTTATAGTCATGATGTAGCTCGTTTAGCAGGCGAGCGACGAATGATTCAAACGGACACGCGACACTTCTATTCATAACTTCTCTCAGGTGCCACATCCCCCAAATTGACCGCTCTGGCTAACCAACGAGCGATCTACGTTTGACGGGCAACTGCAATCATGCTGCAACTGCTACGGCGACAAAAAGTAAACTGATTTCTTCTGGGCCTGGACCTTATACGTGTCTCGAAGTTCACTTGACGACAAAGCAGCCGTGCTAACAACGCTAGCTTCCGTTGGTCGAATAGTACGGACCAATCATAGTGTAGACAATTGCTGCTTTCACATAATCCGTTATTTGAACTAATTGTACGAAATTGGATAAAATTTTGAAACGGGCCGCTATATTAAATCTTAAAGGAATTCTACTTCAAAAATTGATCCTCCATGTAGAAAACCCTTGTCTGCATGCTCTCTGACAGTTTTATCTGGCTACAGTACACGGTGCCCAGCAAACTCAATATTGTTTTTGGCGATAAATTTACCCAGAAACTGATCATCTAGCAATACTGTTTGATTGATTTAAAAACATCTAGCAAGGAATTTTGATCTGCGAACTAAAAACCACGCTTTTATCTTCAAAAAATGATGGACAGTGGTACCGTGATATTCTGACAGCATTGCCGAACACAATTCTTCGAAATTTTGTCTATTAAAACAATTCTTAAAATAAATTAATTTGTAGTATTTGAAAAATGGTCATAAATGACTATAGTTTTCGTTATTCTACGATAACGGAAGATCACTTCTGCGTTCAGACATGATGTTTAAAAAAAGAACAATGAAAATAGCAGATAACCACACAAATCATCAATTACATTGAGCGTAGTTAAACAGTAATTGTCGGTCGCGTGTTCGAATGCCACGAAATGTGACTTCCAAAAAACCTGACTCATCACCGATTGTCACCTCTACTTTTTGTGTGTGCCAAACTAAATCCCATTTAAAAATGGACCAATTCCAAACGCAATGTCATATCTTCTACTTCTTGTCAATCATACAAATTCACGGTCACTGATTCCGAACCGAGTTTAAAAGCAATGACAGTGGACCTGATTCCACAGATCCAACCGAGCAGTTGATCCAGTAAGGCCTATAACATGTCAACCATGAAGAATTGTTTGATTTTTCTGACTGTGATCAGTTTCATTGCTTTGGTACAACACTAAACATAATTTTATTCCAATTGCCATTATATCGAAAATGTGTTTTTTTCACAGAGCATCGCACAAGACCAGTGCCATCCGCCACCAAATCAGAAGAATCCTAAAGAATGCTGCAATGTTCCGACCGTCATGCCATCTAGAGATCAATTCATAACTTGCATACAGAAATTCCCACCGCCACCTCCACCTGCTCCTGGATCTCCACCACCGGCTCCAGGAACACCGCCTCCCGGTGCAAATGTAAGCTAAACGGTAAACAGTCACAATTCCAACAATTGACAAATATTCTTTATTTTTTACAGTGCATCGCCGAATGCGTCCTGGCCCAGCTCGGCATGGTCTCCAACGGAGCTATCAGCAAAGATGCTGCCACCGCTACGCTAGTTGCCGCCCTCGGATCCTCAGCTGAGTGGCAAGCACTTGCCAAGACCACTGTGGATGCCTGCTATTCGAAAGTTTCCTCGCTGCTAACGCAGAAGGATAGTAGCGGGTGTAATGCCGGTGCTGAACCCTTTATGGAATGTCTCCCGACAACCATGTTTAAGGTGACCTGGAAAGATTATGAGGTCTTGGTTAGGCGAAGGCGACTATAACGCGACATGTTTTCTTTTCTTTCAGAATTGTCCTACCTCGTCCTGGGCTGCCATTGCCGAGTGTGAACAACAAAAGGCTCACTTGGCAAAGGGATGTCCAATTATGAGCTTAATGGGACCACCGCACTTGATGTAATATTGGGCCGTCTGAATTAATAAATAAATATGTAATGTTCCATGCACATGAAACTGCTTGGTTGTCTATTGTTAGAAATTTCTGGTTTTTGTTGGATGATCGTTCTACACGAATATTTTATCCATGCCAAGACGAAAAGAAACGACGGTTCGACAAAAGTACACACCATCCAGACCCACGATTCACCCAACTGACCAGCTTCAGTGATTTATATTCGATACACCAATAAATTATATCTAATAGCTCACCGAACTGCTCCTGAACCAATTAAATAAAGGTTAGGGAACACTTCTTCGAGATTTCTTCAAAAAGCTTGACGTAAGGTTTATTTGTTTCAACATGGAATCTTTAGTAAACTAAAGGAAAAACATCAAATTCGAAAACAAAACAATTTTCAAGTTATTCAAGATATTTCTATATACAGCTGATATAACGCATACACTCCTTAAGGATATGAAAAGCATGTATGCTTTACATACAATTTTGGTACTATTTTAGAGCAAATATAAAGCCAATATAATGCTGATTGATATCATCATGATTGCTGTGAAATTATTCGTTATGCCTCTCCTCTTGAATATTATATTCGACATATTTTGTTGCATTCGAACATATCCAATAACCTAGGTACCAAAGGCAGCACACATGCCGTAAATAATGAGGTAAGGTGCCGCTTTTCGAGACTCACTGAAGATCGTTTGCGTAAAACATTGTTTCTAGGTGAAAACCAAATTCCGCTTACCCAACTTTTTCTAGGGCATGTAGAGTTTCAAAACAATTTTCCCTTGAAAACGGTTGGCTCAAGAAACACGAAAAGCCTTTTTCCATAAAGATAGGTGCTTCCCTCGCAGTGCTAGAAGCTGCTCAATTTTTACCTTCCAATGCTCAATACGATTCTCCTAGAATATTCATAATAGTCCCATTGCGTGTAAAACGTAGCCAAAGACAGTCTAAATTGATAAGTTTTATCAGTTTTCGATAATATTGCAACATAACGAAGATATATGAAAAATTCATTTTCCGTCGTTAACATAAAATGTCCCTGGCAGCACTGCTCCACCGGAATCCAATCAGACTAATTGCAATGACTAAGATTCTAAAGGCAATCCTTGTAACTGTTAATACTCAGATGAAAAACAATAGTCACATTTATTAGCCTTACTTGTTTTTGTGAGCAATTTTTGCCTCACTCAATAGTTGTAACTGATTAAAAACGTTGTTGTCCACAAACAACATGGGCATGAAGGGGTTAAAATATTCATCTCATATCATAAAGAAGAATTAACGTCCTATTTGACTATTTTGCTACCTATTTCTTTTTCATTCTGTTAAACAAAAGTTTAACATGAGAAAGTTTTGCAAAATTATTGCAGAAAATGACAGCCAATTGAAGCTGTCTAATCACATAAAAGGCGAACACGAAATTATTGCGACACCGAAAATGTCATGCCAATTTTCTTATAATGTTTAAAATCAAACCAAAATTTTAGGGTAGTTTTAAACATATATTTACTTCAAAAATCAAAAGAAAAGTTAATCGATGGAGCCTTGAGTGTAAAATTGAACGCATTTTCGCTTGATGCCCTCCATCAAAGTTTGTACAGTGTCATCCGGTACCAGTTTCTCAGTTTTTTTCCATTTTCTTAACATGTCCTTCTCGTCTTTGACTGTCTTCTTGCTCTTCCGAAGTTCCCGCTTCGTCATTGCCCAGTACTGATCCACCGGGCGCAGCTCCGGACAGTTTGGCGGATTCATGTCCTTTGGAACAAAATGGACAGAATTGGCCTCATACCACTCCAGAACACGTTTAGAATAGTGGCATGATGCCAAATCTGGCCAAAATAGCGGAGCTTCGTCATACTGCTGCAAGAACGGCAAAAACCGCTTCTCGAGGCACTCAGATTTGTAGATCTCGCCATTTACTGTGCCCTTTGTCACGAAAGGCTCACTCCTCAGTCCGCAAGAGCAGATGGCCTGCCAAATGAGATATTTGGAGGCGAACTTCGACATTTTCTTCTTCTTAAATTTGTCGTCCACATAGAACTTGCTCTTGCCGGTGAAAAACTCCAACCCCGGAATTTGCTTAAAATCGGCTTTTATATACGTTTCGTCGTCCATCACACAGCAGCCATATTTTGTCAGCATCTTCTCGTAGAGCTTCCGTGCCCGAGTTTTAGCCGTCGATTGTTGCCGCTCATCACGGTTCGGGAAGTTCTGTACCTTGTATGTATGTAGTCCAGCTCATTTCTTTGCATTCTGGACGTAGCTATGCGACATGCCGATCTTTTTAGCCAAATCACGGCTTGAGACGTTGGGATTTGCTTTAATCATCCGCTTCACCTTTCCCTCCGTCTTTTTGTTCTCCGGTTCCGGTTTTCTCCCAGCTCCTTTGCCGTGGTCCAACGTCATCCGTTCCTGGAACCGCTTCAACACTCTGGAGACGGTTGAATGGTGAATGTTCAACATTTTTCCCAACTGCCGGTGCGACAGGTCAGGAAATTCGAGGTGTTTGGAAAGAATTTGTTCTCTCGACTCGTGTTGGTTCACCTCCATTTTCGTTGAATCGAAAAACACGATTACGAGTTTGACAGCATGTAAACAATACACATCAATGAGAAAGTGTGCAAAATTTGGTTGATTGTTACCCAATGGTAAAAAAGTTATGCCCTGTTGAATGTGTCGCAATAATTTCGTGTTCGCCCTTTACGCGGCCGTCCACCGGAACGGGAGGATACCGGCTTCGACACAGGTGGCATTGACTGTAGTGCTCGGCAGTAGGTTAGGAGCTAACCAAGTCGTTCCGTTGTATAGGGGAGCAAGGATTCTTATTAGTTCTTCCAATTTGGAGCTGGTTATTTCAATACCGTAGAAGATTTTGCTGTTAATGTGCGCACTACCGACGTTCAGGGCAGTTCTGCTGATCCAGGTCGGATGCCGGGCACTAATGCACAGTGGCTCAAAACAGCGTTTAGAGATACTTAATTCCTTGGAGTGTTCATATTAGCGATTTTACATATGCTACAATGTTTGTGCGTGTGAAAAGCGCCATCTTTTGGCAACATTGTTGTTTTAACAAATTGATCATAGGAGGCTATAAAAAATTAAACTTTTGAACCGAAAGAGATAGCGCTTGGCCGTCTTGGACAAAGTTGTAGAGGAGAGTATTTTTATAAATTTTGCAGAAGACATGTTGTCTCTGTCACACACAGTTATTGAGTTACAAGATATTTTCTATGTTGAAGTCCCACAATTCTTATTTTTACTTATAACTTTTTTGTTTCTGATTTTTCGCATAAACAATACTCGAAGGTATTTTTTATCATTACAAAAAACTAAACTTTTTCGAAGAAACAAGATAGCTGTGAATGCTGTGTAAAGACTTATGACTGATTTTGATTATATTTTAACCTGTTTGCGAACCCGTGTAACTTTCTTATCTGCAAAAACTGTAATTATACTATCAATTATTAAAATAGGACTGGGTTTCACCTACAAAACGAAGGTAAAACCGTTTGTCCATAATCATCCGTTCAGAAGTTATTCCCTGTTGAAAGCTGTATGTCTGGACCTCTTGAAGTCGCGCGTGTGGCTCACTGATCGAGTAGGCGCTGGTGTTCAAAGACGCTTTCGCTTGTTTTTCTGAGTGGCGCGCACTCTATGTACTAGCGCGTCATAATAGAAAATATCATAATAGAAAATATCTTATAACTCAATAACTGTGAGCGACAGAGACAACATGTCTTCTGCAAATTTTAATAAAGCACTCTCCTCTACAACTTTGTCCAAGACAGCCAAGCGCTATCTCTTTCGGTTAAAAAGTTAAATTTTTTATAGCCTACTATGATCAATTTTTTAAAACAACAATGTTGCCAAAAGATGGCGCTTTTCACACACACACACACACAAATATTATAGAATATGTAAAATCGCTAATATGAACAGTTTTGACTCCAATGAATTAAGTACCCCAAAACGCTGTTTTGAGCCACTGTGTAATGGTTCCAATAAGGCGCTTCCTGCTTTTACAGCCTCGTTTGACTGTCCGGAAGTGCGCTACGAAGGTGAGATAACGGTCCAGCGTGATACCTATGATTTTCAGTTCTCGGCGGAAAGGGTAGATCGTCGCTGTTGTGCTATCTTATGACAAACGGCGTTTTCAGAATTTTGGAATTCTACGTGGTTACTTAGATATAGCGAGAAATGTGATGATAAACTGTGAGTTTTTTGCTTCAAATCACTGTATCTAGGGATTAGCTCAAGTTATATTGAAGTTTGAGATGTTTTTATATGTGAAAATGTCTGAAGAACACAATGGCATAAACATTTTCAAAGGAAAATTACACGAGTTGTGAGAAAAACACAGTTTTAGTTTTAAACTGGAAATAAAGCATATTTGGCAACACTGTAATCAAAAACAAATTTTTTTTTCTAGATTCCCTGACTCATTTCCTTCAAAATGCATTTCACCGATTGTTTATAGACCATATGAACGCAAAGATATGAACAAAAGTTAATAATTGATGATTTTTTTCTATGGAAAATTTTCCATGCACGATTATGACACGTCATACAAATTTTGTCATCAATACACGCCTATGACACGTGTGAGTGCAACTTTTGTTTACATTCATAGTAAAAACTCGCAACATAGTCAACCGATCTTCGTAATATTTGAGAGATTAATGCAGAATAGATAGAAGCATCAATTGTCTTCTTTGGATTGTTTATACCATTTATAAGTTTCAAAATATTCAATCTCAAACTTTAAAAATCGTTTTTCTCGAAATGTGCTAAATGGCGCTTGTCATAAGATAGCACAACAGCAACGAGATGTGTCTCTGAGTCTGACTGGTCTATTAGTGGCTATGGGAATTGCAACAGTGAGATAATGAGCATTTGGCTGCGGCTATGTCGAACTCCACTGCTTCAGCCCATCTTCCGACAGCGTTTGCTGCGACTTGGAGCATTATCCTCACTGGACCGGTTGATTCTCCCACCATGACGATTATGATGTCGTTGGCATAGACGAAAATGTAAATTCTCCCCAGCATGGATGCAAAGAGCGAGTTCATGTTGACGAGGACTAATGTGACGGCAAGGACAGATCCCTGTGGAATACCGTTTTCAACCGCATACGTTCTGGACTGCAAACTGCCGACTTCCACTCAGACGACACGATAGTTGAGGTGGTTCTTGATGTAGTTCCCAAGGTTTCAGGTGACTCCTCAGTTTGCTAGGTGCCGGAGCACCCCCTCGCAGTAGTCTGTGTTGTAGGTCTTGACGATGACCAGCATAGCTATGTCGGCATTCAGATCGTCCGCCAGGGCCTGCCGGACGATTTCTAGGAAGACCCCAAGATGTGCTCTGGTCCCTCCCCTTGCCAAAGACAAACTGGCGCTGTTCAAGATGAAAGGTTTCTTCGAGGTAGGTCATAGGCTGTTTGTGACCATCCGCTCCATAGTTTTCCCTACGCGGGGTACCAAGCTAATCTGCCGAAAGTCTTTCGCCGTACGGAAAGTGTCACCCTTCTTTGGTATGCGGACTACAAGGGCTGTTTTCCAAGAGAATGGAATGGAATAGCGTCTGGCAGAGCGTGCTGTATGATAGGGCAGCCGACGCATCTAGTCCGGAGGATTTCCCGTAAGCGGTAGCAAGTGCAAGCTCTGTTGATGTCTTGTCCCGAGTTCGGTGGAAAAAGGTAACAGCGCTCATGCAAGTCTTCTGCGGCATGTTAAGAAGATTGGAGGCCCCTGCCTGTATCTGAGGATAGCGAGCTGAAGTGTTTGCCGAGTTCTTCGGCAATTTCTAGGGGCTCGACTGTTGTGGTTCCGTTGACTACAAGGGAGATGCTGACTTTCCTCCTTTTACCGCTGAGAGCGTTCACTCTCCTCCAAAGCTCGGCGGTGGAAACATCGGAAGATATCCCTTGGAAAAACGCGTTCCAACTCTTGATCTTCGGAGCCTACCCACTCAATTCGGCTCGGTGTATACAGCAAATTTATAAATTGATGTCTCAGAAAAGTGAGATTAGTTTGCTGATTTTCGGTGAAATATTTTCCGGGTCTCAGCACTCAAACGTCACTTTTACTGAGATCTCAGCAAAAACAATTGTTTGCTGAATCTCTGCTGTTGAGATTTCAGCAAAAGATACAAAAAAGCTGAAATCTCAACAGCAGAGATTCAGTGAGAAATGCTACGCTCGGCGGCCTGGATGAGTTTAGCCATTAGTTGGCCAGGGTTGTGTTCACGGTCTGGTGCGTGGGAGTTCGAGACTACTTCCTCGTAGGCGACCCAGTTCACCCGGTCGTATAACCAGCGCCGACGGCGAGTAGTGGTGCTCGTGTGTTATTTGAATTGGAATGTGGTCACAATTTCCGGAGTCTGCGAGAACGGACCAACCACACACAGGCCCCAGTGTGATCCGCGGGATAGAAAGAAATATCCAGGACTACGGAGTATTACTACGCGAATATAGATGAATCTTCCGATGTTAAGTATAATAACTCTACATTCTTCTATGGCTTTGACAATATGGTTGGTCGCTTCTGCCAGATCCCAACAGCAGATGATGGGCGTTGAAGTCCCCCATTATCAAGAAGGGGTATCTATTGGTTCCTGCATGTTCTTCAGTTTTGAACTGATGTTGCGCACTCTGGCGGGAATGTAGACGGAGGGCACCGTATCGAGTTGTACCGGTGTCGATAAGATGTCGGTCCGGACTCCGAGGCCAATGGTCTGACAAATGTTATCTTCGCTTCTAGCCACTAACAAGTACCGGTTGAGACCCAGCAACGGTCCGGGATTAATTCCGTCCTGAGTGTGAGTTTCTTGGAGAGCCAACCATATTGGTTGAGTTGAGGTGCGCAAATCAAGTATTCGATTCGAATCTTCCTCGTTTGGGGTTCGCCACTTCACAAGTCACCGACGAACGACACTATGATGGAGGCACAAGTTTTTCACTTAGTTTGAATTTTCAACTTGGAGGAGGCGTGAGGAGTTCACCAATTTGAAATTCAACTCTTCGATGGAGGTGCGAGTAGTTTACCTTACTTACGATTCTGCGGTCCTGAAATCTGCTATAATTTTTAGTATTTCGGATTTTCCTCGTCAGTAACTAACACTAACTTAATGCTAGTTAGACATGTCCAAACCGACACCAAATTGGTGCTAGTTGCGTCTTGTGTGAACGCTAAACAACTGGCTTATACCGAGTGATGTCTCCAGTTCGTCCTGTCCCAATTCGCTGAGCAGAATGATTGTATATACTACTCGGTCTACCGGGCCTCGAAAAAAGGTTAAGGTCAAGATATGTAAAAGTATGCCACTTCTATTGCAAAACTAAAGAAATTTCCCATGTAAAAATATTAAGGTACCAGGTAAATAAGTTTGAAATCTTAAGATATCTTTAAATAAGTTTCCTAAACTCATTCATTAAAACCAAAAATAACCCTAATTATTCTATAAAACTGATATAAAACTGTCTTAAATCCCTAATCATACACATCAAGTTCATACCAAATGAGATTCTAAAGACATTGTTTACATCGGTTTCGGTTTATGAGGATCTGAAGGTCAAGCGAATCACTGAATAGGACGCATAATTCTATCAAAACAAATTAGTTTAACTATCCTTGAACAATATTATTTTTAAACCAATCATATCAGCATGTCACATTTAATTCATGCTCTTTTTTCTAACTGATCTCGTTGTCATCGAGTTTGTCAGACCGAAACCATTTACGAATGATTCAGCAACTTCGAAAACCTAACATTAATAAAAGTATCACTCGGTACAGGAAGCAGCGGTATTTCGTTATAGCTACTCTTTAATTTTGGTCGCCTTAATAGTTTTGGTTGCCGTATGAATTTCTACCTCGATCTTTATTTTAGTCGTTTTTAATTGGGCAGATGGATAGCACTGAAGTAGAAGCAGAAGCCGGAATGAATCAGACTTCAGCTCGAAATTACAAAACCAGAACAATTCGCTGCTCCGAAGCTTTTTACTTGACTGATACAAATCTTAATATTTCAGGCCAAAGGGCAACCTCCTCCGGATAGTAAATCTTGCTTCGAAGGTGCCACACGCAAGGCACCTGATTGTTGTCCTCTTCCTCCGTTGATAGAGAAGAACATTGTAGACGACTGCAGAGAGAAGTACATCGATCTGAAGATAGTACCAGGAGCCAAGCGAAGGGAAGGATCAGTAAATGTGACCAGACACTCGTTTTCTTATGTGGATTTTGCTCGATATTTACCCAAATGTTAACTACTTTCAAATCATACGATTTTGTGAGCAGTTTCCATCTCAAGCAAATCCGTTTTGAAAAATTATTCCCCCCAGCCTACTGATTGAATTACCTTTTCAGTGCATTGCGCAGTGTGTTTTTCACGACATCAAAGCTTTCAATGCAAGCAGTAATACCCTGGACAAGGAGGCTGTGGAAAAAGTGATTCTACAAACTGCTGGCAGCAACGAGGACATCGGGTCAATGTTGAGCAAAATCATCAGCGATTGTCATGGGCGGGTGACAAAGAATCCCGTATTTTTAATACAACCAATTTCGACAGTTCCCGGGAGAGCCGGTTGCAGTTTTCTACCGCAGGCACTGATAAACTGTATCAAAACCGAACTGTTTACGGTGAGTGTAGTCGGTACAATTTAAAAATTGAGTAACGTTGGTACTTCTGTATTTACAGAATTGTCCGTCCAGTCTTTGGTTCGGGGGACCAGAGTGTGATAAGTTGAAACAGAAGCTTTCTGTGGGGTGTTCGTTCTCTTCCATAGTTGGATGAGAACGGGAGGGGGAATTTAAATTTGAAATATTTGAAAACGTGACAAATTGTATTAAATGTTATTTTAAAAAAAAATCGAATTCTCTAATTGATCGTAGTAGCAAGAACGAATGACTCTGATCAAATACGGTTTTTTCGTAAAAGACCGAGTATTTGCAACGTGAACCACTTATGAAGGAGTTTAGATTAACGAAAGTTGTCTATATCCAATTCCAACATATCAGGCTTACAGTAATGATAACGATAAAATTGACTTAGGCAAAAGGATTCGCTTTACATATCGACCTAGAATGCGTGGTTGTGTGCGGCTGTGTATAAATTAAGGACTCTATACGGATGATGAAAAAATCGAGGTATGACTACATGATCTGGAACCGCGTGCTTGCTATAGCAATGCAATGCCGTTGAGTTATTTCCAAAAAAAAAACATTTTTTCTACATTTGTGAAAGAAATGTTTAAAAACACTCATGGGTTTTTCAGAAGCTTGCAGCATTAATTCTTATAAACAAACAAATTTTACGCCGAAAAATCGATGAAAAAAAAGTTATGTAGTTAGTCAAAAATAACAAAAAACCTAGGTGTTATGGTCGCAGCTGCAAATCCCTTGCTAGAAGAGGAGTTATCAAGATAATAAATCACTGAAAATGAGATGGAAGTTGCAGGAAATATCTGTTTGATAAACCTACTACTCTAGAAGCTGCACTAAACCATTTTCACGCATGCCTTGTCTTTCATAATCAATCATCCACGGAACTTTACTTGTATTTCCCTATTTAATCTTCAAGCACGTCGATAATTTTGTCATATCTGGTGTGGATACCTTCTTCCTTGCAACGCAACTGCCGTTTGTACCTGTTAGGAGCTGGAGGTTTGCTTCTTGCACATGATTTGAATCCATCCCCGCGTCATATAAATTAGATTTATCAGCTTTTGTTGGAATGCCAATCTCTAGCATTACCGGCTACAGTTTGTTTTGTCTCAGTGAACCGTACGCTGCCTTAAAATCAACAAACAGATGATAAATACGCGAGCACATTCTGCAATTTACTCACTAATTAATCAAATATTTGTAGCAGAGTAAACACACTTTTTTAATTGCTGACAAAGAATTCTATCTACGAATTCTATATTCTATGAACATCGCTTCTGAAAGTAGTAATTTTGCAAGTTTCATGTTCGCTGTTCCCTGTTCCCCATTCCCTGTTTCCTGTTTCCTGTTTCCTGTTTCCTGTTTCCTGTTTCCTGTTTCCTGTTCCCTGTTCCCTGTTCCCTGTTCCCTGTTCCCTGTTCCCTGTTCCTTGTTCCCTGTTCCCTGGTCCCTGTTCCCTGTTCCCTGATCCCTGTTCCCTGTTTCCATCATACGAGACGAGCAGTATGAATCACGTTCAACTCCTTAGCCAAGGCAGAAAGCTTCGAAGCGGAGAACAACATGCAACACGACGTCGAATATGAAAACACCAAAACCAAGATTCCCGTGTAAATGGACCAAGATCTGACGGAAATTCGACTACATGCTTTGAGACCACGTACTAGCAATTAAAAATATAATTAAAATATTCATGTCGAAGTTTGGAGAAGAGGAATCCGTCAGAAAAGACACTTGGAGAAACTTTTGTCCTGGCAATCTGAACGGTGTTCAGCTGGTGCGAATAAGGCTGACCCAACCTATACCATCTTACTTGCCTTTCGAGGGCAGATCATATCCAGGTGTTGACTACATCCAAAGATCCCTATGTACATACCCAGGACAGACGACCAGCACTAAACAGCCTTCAACCACAGCTGATGCACCACAGACAGCAGGTCGAAAAATGAATGCCAAACAAACAATATTCCACGGCATCCCCAGGCAATAGTTAATATATCTAGAGAAGAAATAAAAAAGAAAGAAGACAGATATACCAAAGTCACTCGAAACACACAAAAATTACCAAACAACTAACAGCGAAAATCAAAGCTCCAGCGATGACGACATGGACGCAAACGCGAGCGAGGGAGATGACAGACGGAATGACCATCAAGAAATAAAATTAAAACAAGAAGCGGAAAGCAGTGCGCCCAGCAGCAATAATATATAATTATTTTTGACGAATTGAACTTAATTATTACCTGAATAGTATATTATATCCGAAAAAGGCGTATGGGGATAAAACCTCAATAAATAAACAAACAATTACTTTTATAATTCTGTTATCGTTCAGTAATCGTAGCTGAGTTCAACTTTTTTGTTTTACTATTTTTCGTGGTAAATGGCTTTAGCACCCGCCACAATCGCATTAGAAAAGTATGAACTGAAAGACAACAGCACTACGAAATTTCGGTTCCTTGAACACAGTCCCACAGTCGCCGATTTCTAATCTAAAAAAATGGGTATCCGTTT
This sequence comes from Topomyia yanbarensis, assembly GCF_030247195.1. Lineage (NCBI taxonomy): Eukaryota > Metazoa > Arthropoda > Insecta > Diptera > Culicidae > Topomyia > Topomyia yanbarensis. Next base: position 2,945,521 of record NC_080672.1, read on the forward strand.
TATTAGAACTTGTTAAATCTTCACTCATTGAACATAATCAGCTAGACATTGTCTGAATAGCCAAAAAACAGAGAGGTGTCCTCGGGATATTTCGTTTACCCATGAGTAGCCGCTTCGCTCATCAAAGTGTTTAAAATTCTTCTTCCAACGACTAGATCTCATTAGTCAATCGCAAAGAAAGCCGTCGTAGCGTAGAGCCGAACTTCCAATAAGTGTGATAAACAGCCCGCACTTTGTCTACGAAATGTTGGAACAACAGGAAGTTGGCATTTCCACTCTGCTTATCCAAATCGTTTCAATCGAGTGCCATACATTATTATGCTTGTTAATGGTAAATGTTCAAAATAGTACAAGCTCAGGTGAACCTGAATGATAGTAATACCTAAAATGTATCCTCTGTAGTGAGCTGCAGCTTTGCTTTGCAAAAAGAGCGCTCTGCACACGGCGTTTCACCACCAGAAAATTTTTATTCTAATTTCCAGTTGTGTTATGTTGTGTTTTGGATTTACATCATACTTGAAACACCAAGTACATATTGGAAAAGCTTAGTGTACATCGAGGCTACTGGACAGCATTTCATTTAATATGATTCCTACTCATAATCCAGTTTTTTTTTCAGTTTTCTATCCTCCTTCCCATCTTTTACTTTTAATCAGTTTAACGCGTATCCATGTATTCTGTAATTTCTGTTTAGTGAAAGAAGTTAACCTAGAAAATTACTACATGCTATATTTCTTCCTAAATAGAAAAATTTAGGGAAAAAAAACAATTTATCACCATTTTTTTAAATGAGAAAATTGGGCAATACCATATTTGGGCGTAAAAGACACAAATCCAATAACTAAATTAGTTATGGAATTTGCGTTTCGACTTCATCGCTTCAGAATACGACACTAATTTAGCGCCAGGACGAAGCTAGCTCCGAAAACGGAGACACAATTCTTGTTCCCGAGCAAACCTATAGTTAAGCGCGATGTCCCGCAAGAAATAGTATTTGTCAAAACTACTACAGAATTCGTCCGCCATATTGTCAACAAACTAAATTTTCAAATCCAAAAACCACACATATTGACCTAGCCGCAGAGCCTACTACGATGGTAATATACTAATGCAGAATTGATTGTAAATGGTCAAAAAAACGAAGTGTATAGAACGAATGAAAATTTTATTTGAACTTGATTCTTGAAATACTTCGACACGTACCATCTTCACTATCTCATTCTAACCCATCAGAGCCACAAACGAACATCCCGAGATTGATTTCTGCTTCAGCTGTTTACAGTCGGTACTATCGGTCCAAACCGCGGCAGGACATCTCTGAAACGAAGCCAAATAACACCATTGTTCAAACCTAGTCAACACATCCGCAAAAAAAACATCAAACCTGAAACAGTGTCGATTTGAAACAGTTGAAAAATCCTTCCGGCATAAAACTACAAGCCGCCCGGCCCGGCGTCGACGAAACCGGCGTCGCTTTGAATGCTGGATTAGTGCTGACAATGTTAACACATTCGTCCACGGTGCTGTTAATCAGTGGACCAAAGTTACGATCCGATCCGATATTGGACGTGGACAATGCTCTTTTGAGGGCCGTTTTATCTATGGTATTGTTCTTGAAGGTGTTCAGCGTTGTCATCAGACACTGGGCGATGCACTGTCAGGGAACAATGTTGATATAGTACGGTATTAGTTTGAAAAGCATCAAAATAATCAAAATCATTCACTTACGCATCCTTCCGTCTTTTTGACACCGGGAGCAGGAGCAATCGTTGGATTTTCGGTAGCACAGCGATTCATAATACTCTGATCCACGAACGATGGAAACTGGCAGCAATCCTTGATCGTTTTGGAGTTTCCATGCATACATGATGCGCTGTCAGCCTGCGGTTGGCATATTGCCTAAAATTGGAAAAAATCCGTCTCAGATAATTGCACGAAAATTTTCGAAAAATTACACACAGATTTTAGTAGAACAGTAGCGACAACAGCAAACGTGATAATTTTTGACATTTTCGCAGCACTTTGGTGTTTACTTTATCGAAACAAACTGGTAATGAAAATATCTGCCTTGATTTGTCTGATTATATAGTTACTAGAATTTCAATTGAATTACTCTTCTTTGTTAAATACTACGCGGCAATGACATTGAACTACAATCAAACAATTATTGTAGTATTTTTTATCTCTTAAGTGTCAGTGCCACGTATATGGCACCCCTATCCGTTTGTATTGAACTGACATAAGTCAACATCTCAGCGGGCACACAAATTATGGGCCCCACTGACAGTTCAAATTGTTCGACTTGTTTTGCTCGAAGCTCGATTTTCACTAGACAGATACCGTACGGCATGACTCAATTTTTAGACATTTGTTAAACAGCGAAAATATTGGATAGTTAACTGAAGAAATGTGTTGTTTTGGGCATGTCGGTGAATAACAAAAACTTTACACCATGGTGCACCAACAAATTAAACGAACTCGACTATAACAAAATTGTGTCGAATGAAATTGATTCTGTTTATTGTGGATCGACCCTAACGCGACGTTTTAGATGTTGGCATAGAAATCATGGCGGCGTAGCAGATACCTGGTCAGTGCTTTAAAAGTTACTCATGCAAAACTGCTGAAAAAGGTAACTTGTTTGACAAACAATCTGGTTGGTGTACTACACACATGATGAACAATCTACGCAATGATTCGCCTACTACGACATTTTAGCAGAGTTTTTGAGTCGACTCAAATTCGTTACAATAAAGGGTAGAACAGTGAAAAATTGGTAGAACATTATGTATGTGCACGCTGATTATACTATTAAATTGCTAACGATATTCCGTAAATCGGGGCGACTTTGTTCACTTTTTGATTTAATTATGAATGTACTTTCGATCATCCGTATACTTTGTTTTATTGCAATTAATGATTCTGACGCTTTGGTTGATTCTTTCCTAATTTTTTCTCATTTTTTAAATAAAAATGATTCAGTGAATATTTTAGGCAAGCACAGCAATCCTGAAAATATACTTTTAGGAAAGCTTAAAGTCAGCGAATAATGAATAAAAATAAGTACTTATTAGTTTGAATTGGATGAAAATTGTGAAAGTGATTCAGTATTTTTTAAAATGTGGAATTTTTGAGTTTCATTAGATCTCAATCCCAATTTTTACATTTCTTATAAAAGAAATGTATAGAATTCGCTCAAACTTTCAAGATTTCTTCCGAGGCCCGGAGGGCCGATTCTTATATACCAATCGACTCAGCTCGACGATTTGGGACAATGTCTGTGTGTGTCTGTGTGTGTATGTAACGGACAAATTCGTGTTTCTCAGCAATGGCTGAACCGATCTTAGCCAAACCAATTTTAAATGAAAGACCTATCAAACAGTAAGAACGCCTTTAATTTGTTTTTGATTCTGATGTTTAGTTTCCAAGATATGAATGTTTTGAATGTGCAAAAATGCCGTATTTCGCGGTTTTTTTTAAATTATTTGCCGAAATTGAAAACAAAGATTAACAATTTATATATTTTTAGGCAGCTTATACGAATACCTTTCGAACAAGCTGTAGATTGTTGAAATCAGACAATTATCAAAAGAGATATTTAACATTAAATGCGGACGAAAGATTTTTATCATTTCTCATTGCCAGAAATATGACCAAAAACATGTAATCTATTATTAACACCAAAACGGCTTATTTTAGGTCAATAGTATGCCCTTTCTTTTGGTATTGTGCTTTAGCTGATTAATCCCCCTATGAGTGAGATATTTTCACAAATTTTCTTGGAAGTGATTATATCGAAATGATGCCTTCAGCAAATTTGTAGCTCTTACTTTTGCGAATAACTTTACTGAAGACTTCAAATATCTATTTTGAATACTTTATAAGTTATGGCTTGTTGTTTGTGGATTACTCTTTGTCGCCTATTTATTGTTCAATATAGTAATAATCCATTGAAATAAGCCAAACATTATTTCGATAAAACGAATTTTGTATTTCATTTTTCTATTCACAACCGCTAGAAATAATCACCGAACACTTCCAAGTTGTCTGGAAGGAACTTGATAACTTATCAGTGCAAAAATGTTCATTTGTACGAACCTTCTGACTGCAATTTTTCTAACTTATAACCATCGGATCGATCTGAAACATATCGGAAAATGAAAAGCGACATAAATAACTCCGAGCAACGGCGTAGAAAAGAGAAGGTTTTGGGGTTTAACACCATGCAAGAGATGGCTGGATCGATTTGCACAAAGTTAGTCTCAAATGAAAGGTACAACCTTCCCATCGGCTGCTATTGATTTTTTTATTGATTGGACTTCCGGTTCCGGAGTTACGAGTTGAAGAGTGCAATCACACAGAAAATTCCCATATAAACTGAAATGAAAAATTTTCAAAATCAAATTTGTATTTTTGATGCCAAATGACTTTAAAATGAAACATTGAGATGTTTGACAAAAATTGACTTCTTTGGACTTTGGTACATTTTTGTCTTTCTCATATAGAAAGGTTATGCAATCACTCTAAAAATCGTCAATCATACCGGCCCGGAGGGAGTATGCAGTGAGGGGTTGCTACTTTAAAATTAAAACTAGTTTAAAATTTCTTAACAAGTTGAAAATTTTCGGCAGGACCTGGACCTCCCGGATCTTTCTCCATGATCCGCCGCTGGTTTCAAGCGATGTTTCAGTATCACATAGTATCTCAAGATCGTGGCTGTCGAGCCATTGTATGTATGTGCAAATCGTACTGAACATGTAATATTCATTTCCACCATTGTATTGAACATAACCAGCCATGGAATCGTAGTCTGGACAAATGAGACAAGCACAATTGCACCACTAGGTGGATTAAAACAGGTTTTTATTTTGGGAATGCGTCGAATTGAGACGAAGACGTAATATGGTTAATAACGAGGATAACACTTTCCGAATGTAGAGAGAAATTTATGAAAAATGACGATTTCCATTCGACTCTAGCAGGTTCTGATCGATTTTGATGAGCATTTGATTTTTGTTGTATGACCAATTATATGTATAGGTCATATGTTTAAAAACAGTAATTTAAGGTCAAGATAGCATCATTTTGAAACCGCTAATTTCGGAGGGTTAGTATCATCGATGAGTTTTACAAACGTTAAACAGCGCATCATTTGATAAAATAATTTTGACGGTATATCGTCCAAGAAGTATGGTGTATTTTCTCAGGTTAATATTCATGACTACAATAAAGTATCAACAAATTCGCTAAAGATACGAACTCTGTTACTATTTTCTGAAAAATTAATTCTGCATAATTTTAAAACTTCAAAAATTACGGTTTCGAAATTATGCCGTTTGGACAGTATGATCGATTTTCACCAAACCGAATTTCTGGCTACGCCGCTGACTTCAAGTAAGTAGAAACAAAGTCGTTCTACACTCGTTCACAAGAAACTTCTTCGAATGCTGAATATCTATTATAATACATTGAAACGCCGATTTTATCAGCCAAATATGAACATATTTTTTCCTAATAAGTTTGTGGAAATTATAAACTATTTGAATTTTTTTAATAGTTTTATTTTTTATTTTTTTTTACATTTTAACGACATTCAATTAGCATTAGATTACTGGGTAGGGAAAGTTATGAAACTTAGAGCCATAGTACTCAAGTGAGAGCAAGGATGTGAAGTAAACAGATCGGAAAACTAGAAGTGGCAGGGTCATTGGAACAGGCTTAATATCGTACGGGCTTAATCTTTGTCTTATGTTAATGAGGGTCGAGCTTAGTTTATTTTTTATTTAACCGTGATTTTTTATTAAATAGTGACCATCGCTTCAAAACGTAGTCTATTTTTCATGGCTTGCGGTGAGCACGATCTCTCGAATTGCTGAAGTTTCGCCCTCCACGCTCCATGCAAACAAACAGGGCGATTCTTTCTTTGCTAGCAGTTTCACTGAAATGCTTTTGAGTTTATTAAGTTTCTTGGAACTAATAATTGGAACGTGGATTGCATGAAATTTAGTAACAAGGATCACTGTTCTGGCGGAGTAACTATTGGTGTTTGTTTCAGGCTAGATTCGTTCACAAAAATAGATAAGGCTAGTAACTAGGACTATATCCATTCATTTAAGCACTTACAGTTGTATAATCTATAGCACTGCAGTTATTCATATTAGTCTCAAAGGATTCCGCTGGAGCAGTGCTGCCAGGGACATTTTCAGTTAGCAGTGAAAATGAAATTTGTAGATATTTTCGATATATTGCATTATTATTGAAAACTGATAAAAACACATAAATTTAGACTATCTTTGTCTATCTTTCCTGTGCTATGGGCTATTGAACAATTGGGCAGCCCGTAGCACTGTGATAGAAGCATCAATCTTGATAATCAGAGGTTTTAGTGTTTCTTGATACAAATAAATAAAAAAAAGTTAAGCTTGAAAGGGTTTCGAGTAATCGGCGTGAATGAATTTGTTTATAGGGATCATTCAGAAACCGGGGATGGAAAACGTGTGCAACTTTCATAGCCATATATTTTTCCAATCATAATAACTGGCCAACAACATTTCGATCAGCTTCAAATTGTTAAAAATCACAGTATTTTCAAATCGATTGGAATTTCTGAATCGGACAAGATCTGTTGAGTTTGAATCAAATATTAATAGTGGACCCCATGTTATATAATACTTTCACAGAAACTTGGTTAAATCTCACGGTATAAAGATACTTTCTTAAGATTCAAATTTAAAAAAATGTTACATGGTTAATTTTACGAAGATGCGAATTTTAATCCAGGCCGCAATTTTATGATTTGAGTACTGTGTGAATTATATTAGAAATTAAACTAAACTGTTCTCATTAAGTTCAGACTCAAAAAAAATGTGAAAAGCCTGCAGGCTGCACAGAAAAGCTGTTAGGAAAACTTGGAGTCTCAAATCAAAATACATCTTTGAGTTTATATAAAAAATTGTATGTTTAATAATGTTCTTGTGTGGTGTCAGAGGGAAAAAGTGATAACAATCCTGTAAAAGCTTAGCTATCTGCTGAGAATGGTGTTCATTGCGATAACTGGGGCACTTACGACACAGAACTACGTAAAACTGAAGAACTTATTAATACTATCAATTTGGACAGTCTTCGGCTATCTTTTGCAATCAACTTGATTTTTGTAAAGATTCTAGGGGAATTCTATTGTGCTTCGGAGAGTAAACATTGAGTAGTAGCTTATTATTGAAAAAGAAGCACATACCACAGAGAACAGACGTCCATCTTTAGCATTCAACATGTGTAAAAATCTCTAACGTTTTCGAAGCTAATTGGGATATCTCTACCAGGTGCGTTACTATCGTCATGTTTTTAGTGGCCGTGTTCGATAGATTGAAAATCGAATTGTAATGCCTGAAGATATTTAGGTTTGAAGAAATTCATATTTGTTTAAAAATCAAATCACTGTCCAAACAAAAGGTTCTTTTGAAAATTTTCTCCAGAAATAGTCTTATTATCCAGTGTAGCGCATTCCTCTGTATTTGACTCCTAAAGTGCACAGACTCTGGGTCTTACTATAAAATTGATTCCGTCAGACACTAGTTACACTATTACCAGTTATATTATACATAAATAATACATTTCTATGCATATTGTAATCAATAAATATAACACGTATAGCATAAAATATAATTAACCCTTAAATGCATAACGGTGTTTTAAAATAATATAACGCAAAACATCTCAAAATTTTCACAGTAATGTATTGAAGCTATGAGACAATTTTCACAAAATTTGAAAAACAAAATTATTTGCGCCTTTGAGGGTTAATATGACTCCCATGTTTGGAAATAAAGTAAAATGTGATATCAATTGATACAAAAAAATATCTATTGCACATTTTTAAAGGCCTATTTTGTACAACAATAATGTTGCTAAAAATGGAACCCATTTGTTGCCAAAATCTGAGTGTACCGGAAAGGGAGCATGCAAAAATCGGAACGTGCCAAAAACGTAATCTTACTGTACTATCATTGAACAGCCTCCAAGAAACATAAAAAACACATATCGTCAATACCCGAGCAAAATCCAACATCAAAATTACAGCAAATAGACAACATATTTAGATATCAAGCATCAAATTGAAATCTTATTTTGATATCAGTTTAACCTTTTTCAGATATGACATCATATTTTGATCTCATTTTGATGTGCTTACATTTTTAGAAAAAAAAATGTTTGTTTCTATTTCTTTGACAAACATCAATTTTTTTGTTTTAATGTTTCGGATTCTCCTCGTCAGTAACTAGCACCAACTAGATGGTGCTAGTTACTGACGAGGAGAATCCGAAACACTAAAACAAAAAAAACCATACTTTATGTAAGGCATGTGCCCTCATGCACTGTTACTGGCTGGCATATGGCCAGTCTTGGAAAAGCCCCTAGTCCCTGGTCAAGCCACGGGGAACGTCTGGGGTGGACTCTCACGGTCTCTTCTCTGGCTCGCTCGATCGTGAAAGCACGAAGACTTTCAGGGTCGGCTCCGGGGATCAAGAGTTCGGATAGTAGTGATTGAAAGGCTATTTCTCACTTTAATATTATGTATTACTCACAATTAGTGTGTGCGTGTGTGTGTGGGGTGTGTGTATCGGGATGCACTCGTCTGCACGTGGTCGGCCGACCTGCTGCTGCTGCTACTGGTGGGTATTGGCTGAATGTGCGCTGTACTGCTCGTTGATGCTGTAGGTGACTGCTTTTGCGGTGATAACTTCGGAGGGTCTCCCGCCCTTGACTGCATACGACTCCGAAAGCGGGAAAAAGGGCCGCGAGTGCGGTTATACGGTGATCCAATCAGCGAGTAGGGATCGATTCTTGGTCCTTCTGGGAGATATTGTGTTGCCGCGGGTTTACTCCAAAGGCGTAGCTTGGAAAGGGCTCTAGCCCGTCGCAGCACCGAACTTGAATGCGTGCGACCTCGAAAGCTGGAGCGCCCACGGGTACGGTTATGTTTAATTAGTCGGTCAAAGCCCGACGCTTTGTTTTCCGTAGTCCGGAATCAGTCGGAAATTTAATGGGTCCTAGCGTGGTTTTGGAGAAGCTTGGGGTTAGGTCACAATATTTCTCGCTTGTTGCAGCTAAATTTTTATCTTCATTTACCTGACTGCTATGGTTGAAGCACGTCCAATATACTTCGGCTTGAACTACCGGCTATTTATTTTTCACTTTTAAAATCAAACTTGCTAATATCGATTTTTTAGCGATCGTTCACGTTGGTTGTCTAGATGATAAGACCTTGGCTTTAATAATTTACCCAGCTTCTCCCCACGGATGTTCTCTAGAATGTTTTCAGGTGCATAGTGCAGCAATTTTCGTGCAGTGCATTTGTGGTGTGTATAATGTCTGTTTTAGTACAATTATTTGAACTGCTCGTTATACATATTACTACGGAGTTTTTAATTTTAGTTTATTTTATCCCTAATTTTAATTATTTCTAGTTCTCTGACAATTTTTAACCTATTAGACTATAATCGATTTTACAATTAACAACAATATAATATTATAGATAATATCAATAATAATTAACTAATAAACCCATGCCCAACCTAACACGTATATACATGAAAATCAGAATGAACGCTAGTATGACTGCTTTTTTGATTTTCGCTTCTCCTATAAGGGCTTCATAGGGTGTACGATTCGAAACGGTAACAGCACAAAGAAATTGGTCTTGTCCAAAATTTTTCCCACTTGGGAATTTTGCAAACATCAAATTGATTACTTATTTTGTTATCAATGAAATATTTCACCATCTCAATGAGTTTTCAAATTGCTTTCACTGATAGCATGAATAGTTTTCTGTTTGATGTCATAGTGCAATTTTTCTGCTTTCGATTTTGATCTTTCAACCGTTAAAACGACCAAAATGATAACCTGAGCAATCATTCTGTACTACATCACAACATTAAGTTTAGTTCTCAATTTGCTATCAGACTCTGCTCGGGACTTCCTCCATTCCATTACACGTTCAATAACCCTGTCAATACGCTCCAGTATTGACAAAACAACTTAACGTGTAAGGACCGCTAATATGGAACACAAACAAGATGCTGAATCAAACATTCTTCACTAGTATATATGATGATAGACAGCAGAAAAAAAATGAAAAGCACCACAAAGAGGATAAACAATCAAAACATCGGGAAAACAATATTTAGAACAGTTGGATAAATCGTGGTACCCGGAACATCACGTTCCAGATCCATTTTCGTACACTTTTTATTACGAACTAATTTAATTTACGAACCCCCGATTTGGTTCGTAAAAGGAGGTTGCAGTGTACTGTCATCCAAGTATACAAACCTTTTTGTACAGGCCCAGAGTAAAAGCTCCGTCGCATTCAAATAGCTAGCTAAAATGATGGTATAGACATATATCGAAACATGAATTCGCATAAAAAACTGCATGTTCGAAGAACGCATAGCACATAGCACATTGCAGAAATAGCAAAAGATTTTAGGGAATCTGATAAAGATTTTAGGTTTCACTTCAAGTCTACCCAAGTAACAATTTAGGTTTTACAGCACACTCCAAGTGCATTCTAAGTTTTAAGAGGGGCTCCAAGAGTGCCATGAAACCTCAATTGTTACTAGGGTAAGGTGATGTAACATGCTTTTTCTGAAAAAAACACGACCTATCCGATAACATGACCTGGTTATCCATTCGCGACTGTTTTGGGTTTTTACTCGTCTACTATGGTCACCCCACGCAAGAGAAACTCACAATACATTCCGTAATCGAAAAAATATACTATAAACATAATACAATACTGTGTCGATTAGTTTAGGTATCATGTTAATGTTGTGTCTGATTAAAATTTCAAATTCATTGACTGCTATCATTTTGCAATTTTCAGTTTGTTCTAATGACTTTTAAATTATTGTCACTTCACTATATATAGAATTCGTATTGTTACTACAAAGCCAAACTCAAAAAAGACATCACTTCTACGAGTGTACGCTGAACAGAACCTCCAAAATAAAATGCAACTAACTGCTGCCTCAGTTTTTCTCCTAATCACCGTTCTGCAACTCACCTCCGCTGCCGATGATAAAGTTCCACCCAACTGTTTGGGCAAAACTTTCAACGTGGACCCTTTCTACTGCTGCAAAACACCAAAACTACTGGACGAAGCGGTCGTAAAGCAGTGTATGCAGTTGTACCCTCCACCCAAGGATAGTCAGACCGACATCAAGCCGGATGTAAGCACCGATTGTATTGTCTAACTAACGAAACAATTTAGTTACAGAATGTATCTCATCTTTTTTTTAAAGTGCATATCGGAGTGCATGATGAACCGCACGGGAATTTTCAACCGGAAGAAGAGCATCAATGATGAGAAGGCAATGAACACGTTCACCGATAAACTGGACGAAAATTCGCTTTGGGTCAGCGTTGTCGAGGATTCCGTTAAGGATTGCCTTGCCCAAGCTGATGCTCGGAAGTCGGATTTCGACAAGGATATGAAAGAACTTCAGAAGCGATTTGGTAGTGAAAAGATATGCTCCCCGGCAGCCGGGTTTATCGTGGAGTGTGTCCATGCGGCTGTTTACAGGGTAAGTTGTTAAAAGCTGAGATTCTGTAAAAGGATTGATTTGAATTGATTTTTTTAGAACTGTCCGGCAAAAATCTTCAAAAGCAGTGACAGCGAGTGTAATGCCATCAAGACACATCTAAGCCAGTGTCCATTCTTCACGATTTTCCCGAATAAACCTACGAAGACAAACTGATCTGCACGGTTTGAAGTTTAATAATAATGGTGGTGGGATTCTACATAGAATAATTTTGAACTTCGGATAAATTTATTTGAACCCAGGCAACTCAACAATAAGTCATAGAATTATTTTATTTGTCTATATTGGTTGTTTCCTATTTTCGACGCTGTAAATAGAAAGCAGGATGCCACAAAATACAAATTCTTCTGTAACTGAAGCACAGAATGTTCAGTTTTAAATTTAATCGATCATCAAATTCCATATTAGTTTTAGAAACTATCAACAGTGACCTTATAGTATACTACTACCAGTAAGTATCGGTATAAAATTCAAATCTATTAAGAAGGTAATTGCCCTTTTCAGCATTCATTCCGTAAGCTCGCACTGGATATCTCATTCCATTCCATCCACTTTGCCACCTCGCGGGACATTTCCGGTTTCAACTTGCTACAGCTGAACTCGCCACCATTGCCGTTGCCGTTGCTCACCAGTCCCCCGTCGGCGCCATTCTCCCCCTTTTCAATGCATGTCGTCGAGCTGTTGGCAGTCGCACTCGGTTTCAGCAATGTCGCCATTACTTCCTCCACAGAGCACTGAAGGACTCGCTGGCGACACAGGGCTATGCAGTGAATGAACCCATCCGAAGCGCTGATGAACCGATGTTCCATAAAAATCGATTGATCGTCCCAGTAAACAATCTGCAAAAAAAAAATTGAAGGGAATAGTTAGACGAAAGGAACAACTTAATTAACACGTTGGAGCTGTCTCACCCTCGAACGGATACTGAAGCGGGCAAATGGACGTATGAATCTTCTGTAGCGAATGGTTGTCGCACCCTGCACAACCGAACCACCCTTGCTGACAATGGTCCGGTATAGTCGTGTCCGCTCGTAGAAGTCAACCCGGGCGAAATCCACTTCCCGCAGGTAGCGGGCGTTGTTCATATGGTACAGCAGAGTGTCGATGTCGTTTGTGAGGCAAAGTCCTGAAATAAATGAGGTTTATCAGTACATCTTATTTTTAAATGATAGTCGAAAAATTTCAACCCCATATATAGTATGGAGTGGGAACGGGGGGAAATTTCTAGTGGGAACTTATAGGGTTTTTGTTTTAAGGTGTAGCGCAAAAGAGAAGTAGGTTGATTACACCCAAGTTTGAATGAGCACTGGTGTAGTGCTATGTCAAAAACAAAAATGCCATAAGTTACAAGCAATTGAATGGCTGGAGTCCAAAGGGGGTAACCTCACATTGTGTCTTATGGAAATTCAAGTTTTCTCGTTCGCTTTCCGAGGTTTTAAAAAAAGTAGTCTATCGAGAAATGTTGTGGCTCACATCCCTGTCAAAAAAAAATGCGGACGAGCATGGTCAGCCGATTTAAAAAGTTTGACGTTTGACTCGACTCGCCTGTGCTAATTGCCCCTAGGAACAAATGCAATTTGCGAATGCGATTTAAAGGCAATTTCAATACTTAGACAAATTTTCTGGCGGCTGAAATGGACTTGGTTGTTTTTTGCGTTTTTCAAACATGGCGGTTCATGTTTGGATTAAGTTTTTTAAACAATTGGCGTGTTCTCGCTTGTATTTTGTTTGTCTAGTGCACTTAATTTAGCCAACAAATGTTGAAAATTGTGGAATCGTGTGCAAGCATAGTGGAACAAGATCTTTGACCTAAAGTCTAAATAAAAGTCTGATTGTGGTAAGTTTTGTGTGCAATACGAATTTCACCATCGATTCTTCCTATAGTTTGGTGGTGATTACCTAGTGTACTGATAAATTTATGTGAGTAGATATTGAATCCGAAAATAATTATTATTTTTAATTTTCATATCAGGCAATTAAGGGCGATTAACTAGCGTGTTCCCTGGGCGATTTGGGGGCGATTTAAGGGCGTGTAGAGCGGCAAAAAAATGACGGCGGCAAATCGCCCAAATGTTGCATTTAAAATAGCCCCCTAATTGCCAGCAAATTGCTGGCAAATTGTAGGGCAATTTGCGCATCCGAGTTGGCAAATAGCCCCCCGCTAGCCAGCAACTTGCCCTTTTTGACTGGGATATCACTGAACTCGATATAATACTGTTTTAGTTGGATTGCATTACGTTGACGTTTCGGCTTAAACAGTCGTTCCTGAAGGTGACTACCGCTCACATACTTGTTGTGTATGGCCATTTTCCATAAAATATATATTTCTTGCGCGAATCTATATTGTTGAGTGTATTTTTTCGAAAATTTCAGTAAAGTCGTCATGTCTCTACGTTTAAAATTGACCGAGAAATGTTATTGGAAACGTTTCTGTATAGCATCTAGCGGTTAATTAGCGGTTGCATCATATCATCAAGCATAATCGGAATTCAGTTGAAAATGTGACCAACACAGTTGAAATAAAAAAGGAAAAAACATACGAAGATCGTTGTCGATTATTAGGACTACACACTTTAGACGATCGTAGACCCGCGTCGTAAACTACATTCGTGTCTAAGCCTCTTATGGCTGAATATCATGTTCCCGATCTTCTGTCACAAATTAACCTCTAAGCACCAACCCGTGTCCTTTGATCTTGAAAACTGCAGCACTCTAAAATGTACAACACTAACTACGCTGCCAACAACCGATATTAGAAATGACCCGTCGCTTCAACGATTATAACGACATCTTCGACTTCGTCATTAGTTCCGGGCATGCCACTTTAGGTCATTTCTTTTTAGTATAGTTCATTAAGACTCAATTATTTAATTACAAATACAAATACAAGAGAATGTCAAAATTCGCTCCAAATCTTCTGATTAAGCAGGCGATTTGCAGATGCGCAGTTCAACTCCTATTCAACTCAAATTTATAATAATTTTCAATTTAAATGATGATACATTAAAGACTGTTTTCAGACAAGTAATTATTCAAAGTATTCAGATTTTTCACAGATCCTATTCTTTTATGAAATTGATACTTTTTATATCATTAAACAGACATTTTTCTAGGCAATTCCTCCTAGACCCTTGAAACTATGACAAAAGACAGACCAGTAATTTTGTTTGTTGACATGTAAAGGGTGTACAAAAAATATACTGATTTCTCTACAAAGCATAAATAATAACTATAGCTGTATTTACCTAGATTAAGCAAATACTATATTTGAGCACACGAAGCTTACAGGTTTCATTTCGGAATTCATGGCTTTTTGGATAATACAAAAGAGATGTTTCAATGAATTAATTTACTAAACTAGCCGGAATTTTATCTACTATAGGACTGTTCACTAATCGAAAGGAAATCCCCTGATTACTGTTATCTTGCAATTTACGTAAATTTTGTTAAATGTAACCAGAGCTTAAAAAATTGACATCCCTGCGTGAACTTGAAAGAGAACCGAAATTCAATTCCTGCCCGTCCGGATGAATGAAATGTTTGGTTCGTTTCCCACGTCATTCATTATCCCGACATAGCGCATTCGGGTTCGCATATGTTCGGTTTCAGAAGCAAACTGAATTTTGTTTCTATGCTAGCTCTGAGAGGGATTATTGAGCGAAAATGCACTAGACATAGATTACGCAGCTCACTAATGCTTGAACTGTCCACATAATGACAAATGAATGCTTTGGTTGGTGAAGGAATTATATTTCGATTCTGCATGAAATTTCAGTCAGTTGGAAAGTTGAATGACCGAGGCGTTGGATCTGGATGTCAGTTTCCACTAGAATTACTCGAAACTATAAATATTGGTGAGCTAAATAATTTTAGCATCACACTTACTTCCGACAAATCAAAGAAAACACATCGCACTTGCTTCTCCTGTGGCGAAGAGACTTTCTTTCAGATTTCTATGTTTTTAAATTATTGTAATTTATCCAATTTCTGTGAATCTTTTGCCAAACTTTTTGTCAGCGGCAGTTTTTGTGATGCGAAGATGCTTGCAGTTAGACTTTCTCAGTCAATTCAAACAATCTGCTCAGTAATTGGTTCGTTTTTAAGTAGCACAAGTTTTTTTACAATCATCATCAAGATTAAAGAAGATGCATGACTTCTTGAAGACAGCTGTAATGCTTTTTGATTACAGGTTTGTTTTACCAAAATTTAGGAAACAATTTCAATCAACGTTGTTCCTCCTGCCGTTGAATGTTGTGCGGATAACGAAGACGTAATGTGTTTTCGAAAATGCCGTTTTTTCATACCCGAATTGAGAGTACCAGAGCGAAATCCCGAAAGCACTCGTTCTGAGTGCATATAGAAAAAATAGAAGAGTCGCTCTTGAGACTTCTTAGATTAGCTGATTCTTTTTTCCTCCTCCGTGATTTCTGATTATCTCTCATTGTAGTCCAAAACGAATAAAAACTGATCGTGAGACTGCTATATACTGAAGACATAAAATCGAAATTAGTGTACTATTAGATTCAACCAGTCACAACATTTTAGTCGCAACAGTGCTGCGAACTCGCATGAACGGAACGAATTCCTTGCATGAAAGTGAAATTAAGTGCCAATGAAAATGATGAAGCGTTAAAATGACGCGAAAGTAAAAACTGTCGCCTCAGCTATATCGTTCTCAGTAAATTGAAATATTTTTTTGCCTAGTACGCTTGACTGTGACTGTGATTTATACTAAGAGTACAGAGTGCACAGACCTAATACAGTAATTCAAATTGAGTACATTTCAAAAACCTGTCATTTAAATTTAAAATAGAGTTGCCAATATCGAGTATTAAATCTGAGTTTTGTTAAACGGGACAATCACTTGCGATGATGCGTTCACTTTTGGTGAGTTTTAGTACTCAGTCGTCCATTAAACTTCTTCTACTATTTTTTAAATAATTCATAAGTAAACTCGGTTCACTGCTTTAGCCAATCGAAACAGTGGTTCTGTTATCTAGTTATATCTATTTCCAACTATAAAAGTAATAAAATGAGTTTTACTGGTTGTCCAACAGATCTCACGCAAGCTCTTGACCATTGCACGTAGATACCTGTTTACGACGCAGGGAAATATGTTTTCTTCACCAACCGCGTATAGGGTGTCGTTCATATCTATCTCGCTATTGAACACTTCCGTGTCATAATCGTGGCTGCTGCTATTATGTTCGCATACATGCTTGATTGTTGTATTTATGATTGTGAATTTCCTCAATGATTTGCTGGCTGTAGATTTTGAGATATCGACGCAGCTTTTGCCGCTGTCAATATTACCTGAACATGTGCCACATATTTGGTAATTGTTTGTGTTCAGCGGTAAATAAATCGTAATGTGACGTTTTTTCACAGAACTGGAACGTACTAGTTTGCCTTTGATATGTGCAAAGAATACTATGTGCAATTGTACTATCGCATTATGTTTTGTACTGCATTTCTCCCATATGTGATATGTATCTGCAAGTAAGCGGTATCTGATATTGTAACCGAACATTGATTCTCTCACCGTCCATTTATATGAAGATCTTAATTACAGCATTGTCACACACAACCATTAAAATTTAATGGCCTTAAATCATTCGAAATTAATGATCCAATTTGTAGAACGCTATGAGCGCATAATACCTGAGGTGGTAGAACTCAATAAAAGTGGCTATCGTAAGTATAGCCTCCATTTTCACCTTCAGAAAATGGTCCTCATCACAAATACTCGGTCTCATGCGAATCGCCACTAATCACAGTATTGGGCCGGTGCACCACTTCTTGCTTCTGCGACTCACTCATCTCGACAGATTACTAGGACATAGTATAGTAGAAGTTTCCTTTGTTTTTCAGACAAGGAACACAATATAAAACTAACTTTATTTGTCGTTTGCTTCACACCGGCTGGGACAGAAGCATAAAACACACTGAATTTCGTGACCATTGAGTTTGGTTGTTGGAAACAACAATCTTCTAACTTAATCTCAAACCAAACGAGCTACAAGCTAAAGTCGCTGATAATAATGTTTTTGAAATTTATTTTCAAAACATTTGGGGGTCATTGTTATTATCTTCTTCACCGATGTTGCTTACATTGGTTTTGGGGTACTGGATGCTGCTTTAGCAGTTGTCAATATGAACTGAACAGCTGCCACAAATTCGGCAACCGTTTATTGCTCATGTATTGGCATTGAAAACTATTTTAGCATTGAAAATGCTTTACTCCACTATATGGGGCTGGGATTAGGTGTAAAACGAAAATCTAAATTCGATCCGCGTCACGAAAATGTGGCATAATTTTAAACGACTGTAGCGCTGTTAATTGTTGATGGATTTGCTTGTTGATGGATTTGCGTCATTTATATAGCAATCGATTCAGAGAAGTCCAACTTAAAAATTGATTGCAACTTTGAATTGGTATTTCAACCGTACACTATTGAAAAATCCGTATTATTGTATATCCATTGGAAAAATATAAGAAAACAGACAAAGTTTTCACTTTCGTTTTGTTAATTGTTGATGGTTTTTCATGATTCGAACACCAATCGATTCAGAAAATTGAGAGCATAAAAATGTTATCAAATTTATCTGTGTATTTTATTAGCACACTATTGAAAAATAAAAAAATCCGCAAAAAAATAGGGAAAACATATACAATTTTCAAAAAAATTGCCCCACACTTTCCCTAACACAGACCTCATCTCGACACTCATAAACGACTTACACATTTCATCGCCATACCTTCTCTGCTGATAGAACGAGGTGGGTTATCGCTACTGCTGCTGGTAGGATATCTGTTATATCTTTCATATGATACGAACCACGGAAGGGGAGCGTTTATGAGTGCTGGAAGCATTTTGCTCGCAGTTCCCAGCGACGATGGCGGAACAAAAGCGAGATGCCGAATTGCTGGTTTAAGCACTGCGTTTAGTCGTGCAGGCAAGGCTCAAATCGTTTCATAGGATTCTCGTCCTGTATCACAAGACAGTTATTAGCGTCCTTATTAGGAATAATACAATAATGGAAAAAGAATTGATGAAGAAAATTCCTTTTATTAACACATATCAAGTTTGTGCTTGTTAATTCTGTACCTTTAACAGTAAATCATAATATAAGCAAATATTCTTAAAATTAATAATGTACAAACTAGAAGGCTTTTGCAAAATGAATGAATGTGGCAACCCTGCCACTAAGCGAAAGCCACACTAAAAAGAATGATGAAAATATTTTTATTTGACGTACAAAAGGGTGGTTTTCCATCTGCACCAAAAAGTTGATAAAACAGATCACCTTGTTTCACAAAGTGCCTATTTGACATGAGCTGCGAAAGAAGAATGTTCGTTAGAGTGGCTCGCGGTTGTATGGGGAAACTCCAAAATGATTTAAACTAGCACTTTTTGAGTCCCTTTTGTGGTCCCAAATGCCTGTGCAAAATTTGGTAGCGGTTGATTGCTACCCGGGTTTGCGCATTGCGTTCAAAGATTGTATGGGGAAATCAATTATTTTGCATTTACGTTAATAAAGATCGCTATTTTACTAAATATGACAACCCAGGTTTATAAAACTATAGCTCAAACCTTGGTTACCAACTTTGTCAAAGAGGGTAACTAGCTACGAGTTTTCAAAAAATAGTTATAACCATTTTAAAACTTATGGTTCAATTCAAATGCAGAAATTTATTATTTTTTCTAACACTGCCAGTGCACCACCGACATCGACATTTAAAACTTAAATAAATGAGAATATATTAATTGCAGAGACTTGGTATTTTTGAATGAAATATTCAGAATGAATTGCTGAATAACACAGACGTAGTCAGAAAATGAAAGAAGAGGGCGAGGGGGCTTATATACTCCCCGGTTTCCTTTTTTAGATTGATTTGTATCGGACAAAAAATCATAACGTCCTGGTAAATATGAACTACTGAACTTTCTTAACATTTTGATAGACCCAAATATGAATCATACTACAATTGTTGCTGTGGGAAGCAACATTTACAACACTTAGGATTTACACCTAAAGATTAATATGTTGCTTTTGCTGGAGGCTAAAGCTAACTCAGTTCTCGAAATCGTCTTGGTTTCTAGCTAGAAGTATTTCTAACCCTCTGCTGCCCAACCCCGTCTTTTGGCGTTCACAAACTAATTGGCCACTGCAAACTCAATTATCACATGGCAACTATTCAGTGCGCTGAGCCTTTTTCGTGTGATCTTTGTGAATTCGACTACGGAACCGTATATTATCTGATATGCAACTGTCCAGTGGTAGCGCAATTGCGATTTCGAGTTTTTGGCCGTCCTTATATATACGAAACCATGTTTGGACAACTTAAACTCAGAGACATACTAAAGTTTCTTATCCAATGCGGTATAGAGCTTTAGACTTACGCCCAGGCGAGGTTAACTTACCTGCTGATTGTTTTAGTGCTATTATTTTTCCCACCCTTCCAATTCTACTTCCTCCCTCCCCCTCCTTCTTTTTTCCACTCAGTAAATGATGAAAAAACACGGCAAGACACAAATCCACGACTACATACGGGAAACGTGCCATTTGAGTCAATATATTCTGATTCCTGATTCCTGAGCTAAAAAATTGCATAGATTCCTTTTTCTACGTAATACGTAATAAGTATTTTATGTAAGACTCTTCCCTACTATAGAACCACCCTAGTTCTCCATACAAAATTTTGGTTTGAAGACCCGTTCCAATTTTTCTCAAAAATTACTTCACCAGTGGTTTCCTGGAAGCAACACCTTTTTGTAGATAAACTAATGTATGGTGTACTTTAAGTAGCGTCGAAGTGGACCAGATCTCAAACCAGGCTGGTAAGGACTGAGAAGATTAAACCAAGGGATATCAACATGAACTTGGATTTTCAGAATTCCAATTTTCGAATTAATAAATTTAAAAGGAACGTTATTGGAGTGCAAATGGACAGTGAAATAACCTGAATAAAGCTTAAAATAGTAATCCATACCGAGGGCATTGAAAGGTATCGAAAAGATAATAATAGAGACTTCTAGCTCATTGCACGGAGTATATAGAAAACCAATAAAATTTTCTGGTGGTATCGATGGAGGTTTATGATCTCATCACTAGTATTACAGAACTTTGCACAGGTTTTTAAACCACCAGTAGCGTTTAGGTTTTTGAGTTTCGTCAAAAGTTCTTTGAGTTTGTTGTTGAGTCCACTTTCATACAGCGGAACAAAAGGACTGTTAAAAATATCAAGAGCGAAAGCAGAATAAAGTAAAAACCAATTTATATTATTAAAGGTGTCTTGCATTGCCAGCAAAATTTATTCGATTATTTTATATATTAGGACAGTTGTTACTGTTGCGAGATACATTCAGAGGTGCAACAATAATGATAGAGGCCAGGGGCTGACTTGGTAAAACAGAGAACAAAGTATATGTCATTGATTATCAATCCCCAAGGGCCTAGGCAATGAGAATTCAAAAGAAAATGTATTTTGTAATCTTAGATTAATTTTTTAAATTTTACTTACGTCACATTTAAAAAAATCAAAGGACATTAAAAGCTTTCCAGCAATTACCAAGTTTCTTCATTATCTTGCTACCAACCTTACACATAAACATATTCACCCTGACCCTGCCATTCCCCTATACACATGATCATGAAAAGTTCACCGTTCGCGTCACGGTCACATCTATTTATAATTGAATCAGAAACGTTTATCAGAACAGACGTTAACTGCAACTTGTACACTCACCCCCAACGGTAGCCGTATCCAGAATATGTAACCGCTTCTTGACATACCGGGCCGCAATCACACAAAGGCACATCCTCAGGAAATAGTGCAGCTCAAACAGCACATAGAGGGCCACAATCACTCCCAGCACAATTCCCAGCACGGTGCACAACATCACGGCAGTAGGCTGCTGCTGCTGCTGCTTACTTTCTTCAGGCGGGGCAAAAAATTAGCATGAGAAATCGATTTTTCCGCACCTATTCGCCACTTGACCTGTTCGATTAGGCGATAGAAGCTTTCACCACCGCCGTTGTACGCTAGTACGATCGATTCAGGATCGGAAGGGAAACTATTGCCTAAAATGTAGCCTGCCACATCACTTCACTAAGATTTGATCATTTTTATTTGCTGCAGTCGTTGGCCAGGGTCCAGCCCGCAGTATCACACATCAGCTGATTGGAAAGGGCTGATTTTCCGCATAATCACTCTAGTTTCGTCCTTGGTTTTGTTTGGCTTCCGAGAACATTGGCCTACTGCGATTAGGTGATGGCCGTACGGTAAAATTGCGGAAGTTCAACACCTGTCACATTGTTAGATTCTTTCACTAAACATTTGTTGAATAAAATTAACTGATCCTGCTTCGTAAGAGTACTGCAAATTTATCAATAATGCAAATCTTCGAAACAACTGTCACTGTCACGGTTTGCCCACTGCAGAACAGAATATTTAGGATTTGTTTTGATACCCATTTCGCATGCGCTAAATATCTTTTGACAAGTGTTGCACTCTTTTTAGGCTGGCTCTGGCACGTGGAGCAATTGCATAGATATTGCAGGATAATCCCTTGTACGCGAATGGGGTGCATTTTTATGGTTTCCTGAAATTAGTTTTTATTACTGCCATACAAATCATTTGTAACTGAGTTGTGGGTACGAAATATTGCATGAAAGGACTATTGATTTTTTCATTGGCGTGTAGATGCCTTCAGGCAAAAAGATACAGCACAGGGATTCAGGATACAGTAGATACGCATTTGTTAATTTAATGTAATATATTTTTTCCAATGGGTGAATGATCTTTTGGTTAAAGCACAAATAAAAATGGATTACTCTATAGGCTTATCGTATTAGCATTTTATAAAATAAGACGCATTATGAACAGAAAATTTAACAAAACAAGTACAAGAGGTAGAATGATACTCTGCGTTGTAATCGCATACTGTATTTCGTAGTGAGCACTACGCCGACAGAATTGACACTTGGCGATTTAAAATTCATAGTTAAAAAGCGTTGTTTGAGGATGACATTAAGCTGTCGCATGATATTAGTATTCCCAGTCTTCCAATGAAGCTACCTGGGCTAGTTACTATTCCAATTTACATCTGAATTAGTCTAAAACATTTTTTCGTCTCTGACAGCTTCCCAGCAATCTATCAGACGCCACATACACCCGTCACATGTCTGCATCCAAGTTTTACTAGTCTACATGTTCATTGTTGTTGTGAATAATTCCACTCTATTCATTCATATCAATTACGTACAATAAATCACTACCATTAAATTATACGCTAAGTGGAGTTGATCGCCACAATGCCTCCACTCATAATACAGTAATGACGACACCTAATTAGTATTCAGTCTCGTTTCATGAATTTTGTGCAATGTCATCGGCGAATGACACAGGTTACAATTTGGGGAATAAGTTGCGTCTGTTGAATTCCCGCTACCTTTTGAACGCTCTCGTTCACGCATGTGTAACCGCGATCGTCTACGATCGCCATCAGGTGCAATCACGCATATGATATGATGCGACAGAGAACCTCTCCAACAATTTTTCGATGTTGACAGGCAATATTCATCATAATATACTAGGATAGTGTTTTATACATTTAACTACCACTCGGAACCTTACAAACGATTTTCTGATTATGCAGATCACTGTACAATGCAACTGAGTCACAAAAGCAGAACATGCGATGCCATGCTGGAGCTCTATTGTGACGAATCTTTAAATGGGCTACAATTTCCTCCAGCTTTCATTATAGATTTAAGCTTTGCATACTGCTACCACACAAGTGAATGGGGATAACAGCAATTAGAGGAAAAGCGAGTTATATATGACTTCGATCGAGGCGGAATTATTTAGTTTGGTTTTTTTCCCCGGGTACGTCAGTGCAAAATCAACCATGAAGCTAGTGATCACAATCGTTATATCGGCAGTGGTGCTGATGCAGGCGCTTGTTTTTGGGGAAAATCCTTGTGCAAACGGACCACCAGTGGCTAAGGTATGAAATTTTTTTGGTGTAGCGTCGAATCAGTTCAGATCATAGATTGTCGAAATCGGTGATCGATGAGGCAGGCATTGTAGATAGTTTGAAAAAGTCATGCAGATTGAAGGACGTTAAAATGTGGGCGTCACCCACGTGATCTTAATCATTCCAATAATTTTTTGCGTGAACTTAATGTGAGGGTAACGGTGGAATAACAGGAAGTATGAAATAAACGAAATAAAATCATAATGCATTAACAGAATCGTATTTGAGAACTGATTATAACACATAAAATACTTAGAAAATTATTTTCCTTATCCTTCATCTCACTTGAGACTTTAAAATTGGTCGACGCAACCTGGTGAATTCTATTTCTCTTTAGAAGTGTTTGCGTAAAATAAATACTATGCTATATTTCACCCTAAGGAGAAAAAATGGGTAAACACCAAAATTTCTCACGAAGGGCACAAATCCTTACTAGTTACATGGGTGCGTTTCGACTTCGTCTCATCAGAAACCGACGACCTACTATAAAGACCTATAGTCTTTATCCCCAAGAATAAAACAACTATGCGACAACAGGGCAAAATTCAAAAAACTTTTTTTTTGCATATTTCGGATCTTTAAGATAAGAAAAATATACTCAAGAAAGAATTTACTCGAATTCAACATGATTCGTCTGCTAGAGCTCATCAAACTAGCTGACAAAATTGGGGAAAAAAATTGATAAAATCAGGGGTAGACAAAATCGGGGGCTGATAAAATCGGATCTTCACTGTATTCGATTTTATCTTTAATCGAATACAGTGAAGACCCGATTTTATCAGCCCCTGATTTTGTCTACCCCTGATTTTATCAATTTTTTTCCCCAATTTTGTCAGCTAGTTTGATGAGCTCTAGCAGACGAATCATGTTGAATTCGAGTACATTCTTTCTTGAGCATATTTTTCTTATCTTAAAGATCCGAAATATGCAAAAAAAAGTTTTTTTTTAAATTTTGCCCTGTTAGACCCCTTTAAGAGAAATTTAAACTAAATAATTAGAAATGGTTATGAGGCTATATCTAGGGACTAAATAAGAATATTTTAAGAGATTCGGTTTCTTAAAAAGAAAGAGAAATATATGTTCCGATTTTATCAATATCCTTGTTTTATCAGCCTAAAATTTACTAAGGGGCACATAAAAACGGGTCTTCACTGTAGCGTGTTTTTAAATAAAATTGATGAAATATTTTTTATCACATTCATTAAGTATGTTTTCAAAATCATCATCAAACAGTTGTTTATACTTCTACGCAAATCATGCGTTTGCAGCAGCATTCCGATCGACTGATGCTTCCATTGCGGTAAGCTCTTCGCGATTCAAGTATGTATCAAGAAACCTTCTCCCGAATAATCTTCAACGTAGAATCCGTGTACTTTAACTTCACTATCACTTCCATAAGCTGTAAATAGCTCTTATGCATTCAATAGAAATCATATTCGTTATGTTTAAGAACTTTTTATTAATTATTACGACTATCATTGAAACCAATGATACCACGAATCAGATGGTATTTATTATTTTCGAATTTCTGACGATACACTGGTCGTTAAGTATAATTTCTATTCAAAAATGTATTTTTTCGCGAACATTTTTTTCGAGCGGTGATTCAAGGAATCGTTAGATTACCGTCATACTTGTTTTGCACAAGGATTAAAGCAATATCACAGTATCTCGATTCTCCGTAGGCGGAAGCTGAATCGCTAATCAATCAGCAGCTTATCTCGCTGCGGACTATGTACGTGAGGCTGGAGGAATCGTGAGTTGGCTTTAATTTAATCCAGCTAGCTTACGAATATCGATTATATAGTAAAGTCAATGATTTTTTTTTGCTCATCTGAAATAAAAAATCAGGATATTTAATAGAATTATGCAAAATTCCCAAGTGTGAAAAATTTTGGACAAGACCAATTTCTTTGTGCATGAGCATATTTAATAGACATAATCGTCATGAAAAAATCATTTAAGATAAAACCAACGACATTCACACGCGATTTTCGTTCAAGCTATTCTCAAGGTATTATATCTCATTGCCAACTATCCCAGTATTCACACCTTATTAAAAGGAGCACATTGGGAACGGTGCATATGAAAAGCAACTGCGTTCGAAAACTTTGGGTCTAGTGAGCTTCAAAAATTTGTGCATAGTTGAAAACTGTGCAGCTCGATTGGTTTCTCTTCTGTGCTATCATACAGTTGATGAGTTTGACAAAGACTGTATGTTTGTATATTGACGTTGTAGTTGACTTTATTGATGTAGATAGTGCAGGGAATTAAAATTAATAAAATAATACAATATCGTTTGCATTTGATTTGATCTAGGTTCATTTTTCATTGAAGTTTAATTATTGTATCTAAGTAATACTTCGGTTTAAATGTTATGTGTCCACCCAAAAAGACCTTTAACAGGCCAACGAGGGTACCCGGGTACCCACAAATTGAAATGCTCATAACTATGGCTTCCTTTAACCGATTTGGACACTTAGATGTTTTGGATTCAGGAACTCGTCCACTATTTGATTTGGTAAAATTGAACTGGATGAATAGATCTGGTTCTTGTTAATCCGGATTTTCCGGAGTAATGTTCCAGTACTAGGGTATGATTTGTAAATTTTAATAATGTCCTAGCAATATGAGTATCAGAACTCTTCAAATTGTCTCGGAAGTCTGTTATTTATTGTTGGCAATTTGAAAAATGGAAATGGAATGGAATGGCCACTCACGGCCCCACGGGAACCTGCTCCGGAATGTCCGTTCTGGGGTCAAATCACCAAATGGTTCCAAAACCACGAGATACAGTCTACTGATGCAATTCCAAGAATTTTGATACCCATGTTGCCGGTATTTCATTGAAATTCACAAATAGTATCCCAGCACTGAGACATGTTTCCGGAAATCCGGATTCCCAGGAATAGAATGAAGTTATCCGATTCATTTTTACCAAGTCTAAAAGTGGATGAGTTCCTGAATCCACAACACCTAAAAGTATCAGAATCGGTTGGAAATTACCTTAGTTATTGGCATTTCAGTTTTGTGGGTACCCGGGTACCCACGTCGGTCTTTTACGTAGTAAAAAAATGCAGGAGCCCCTCCTCACTCCCGCTTACTATACCAACAATATTATTAATTAAAAAGCTTAGTGAAGTTCTAAGATGTCACAAAGTTTCAAATTCCAGCTATGGATAAAACATGGCAATATCATTAGTTGAAACCTAAAAAGGTACCCGGGTACCGCGTCGGACACAACGGTTAAATTATTGATTCCATGATTTTAGCCTCAAACAGTAAAATAGAACGATTTTAATCAAACAAATGATATTGATTCCTTCGAAACCTCTGGAAAACGAAATGTTGAACGCCATGAAATTATTTAAATATAAAAAATATCGTTTCATTTGTATGTATGAACACCCAAATATTATATTAAAACTAAAACGTTTCTTTTATCGCCGAAAACGGTAATCAACCCTTATTTCCAAGTTCAGAACAGTTAAAACACTGACGTTACGTGTTTTGAATACTATCTGGAGTAATTCTAGTAATCTAAAACGCTATCAGAAATAAGTTTTAACCCGTGTTGGCCGAAGCGAAAGATAGAAAATAAACCGATCCCATTCAGTCATTTTTAATTGAATCGACTTATGTCTAATTATTTTTAGACTCTTATGAGTTTCTAATTTGAAACACAAATTCAAATTACCAGAAATGTCTACATGGCCGACGTTATTCCGGTGGGTCAATGGGTCAGATCGGGTAAAAATAGTGAAAACATTCTTTTAGCCAACATTTACCAAATGAAACGTTATTAATTTTGCAACAATTAATGAAACTTGTGTAGCCTGATTCAATTATGGCCACATGGCTATCTAACTACTTTTTTCGGAAACAACCTTCTACAATGGCCTTTAAAGTGCTTTTGGCAGCATTGGTTCTCTTCAGGTAAGTTCCCGATACTCTCGGGTACGCATATGAGTATATGGGCATCAAACTTCATGATTTTCATAGATAAATTCAAAAATAGTCATTCGAACCGATTTCGGAAACATCTAGGGTGATGAGCCTATTTTCACCATGCTAAGCAAGGTGCCGCACTAATTCGGTAATTTCTTGCCTTACAATCAATGGAATGCGTAAAAATTTACATCAACCGCTTTGCTTCGTTATTAAGAACCAATATAATAACACAAATGCGTTGAAAACAGTAAAATTCTCGTGTTTGAGCACAATGAAAACTCGAATCGAGTGCCCCTATTGTTGCGCTACCATTTGACTCAATGCGTTAAACAAAGATGGCAGACACTGCTCTAACCAACGGCTTCAAATGGGTAGGGTGATAATAGAAACATGGCGCAAATAGGCTCATCACCCTATTCTTTTGGGCTCAGTTTTGGATATCCCCGGAACCCCGTATAAATAAAGATCTTATTCTAACCATTAATATAATCCTATCAAATGGTCGGTGTTAAGTCAGAGCGAACTAAGTGACATTGTATTGATTTCGAGAAAAATAAGTTTAAAATTTGAAGCGCAGTGTACTATACATTTGTGCCATAATACTGCCTTATGGCAATATTTTCCAAATTTGGTAAAAGTTGAATGTAGCAGAAAAAATTCTTTACCCAATCTATCGTTATCTCACTTTTTGAGATTTTGTGACCGCTCTGACTTAACACCGACTAAATGTTAAACTGATAAATTAAGCGGTTTACAGATCAATTTGTCTGATTTAATTCATGCAATGGTTCTACGACAACCGGAATCATTCCTTTTTTCTAGAATGCATCGTGAAATTTTTTTTTATTCAGGCACAAATACGTTAACTTGGCGATGCCAAATTCCTTTTTTGTTTACACTTTGAATCTCTTAAAACTAAGAAGTTACAGTATACAAACATATTTTTAATATTGAGAGGAATATTTTTTTACAACTACCTCAAAACTATAAATACGATTCGATATACGAGATAAGGAAAATAGTTTTTTTACGAAAAATTTCACAGCTATCTTAAGACTAATAATGCAGAATAATATACAAGCAATTTTGTCACAATCGACTTCTCGGAATTTATTATAAAAGATATTGGGGATCACTTGCGGGCGCATATGATCTGGGATTCCACAAATCTCTTCCTTCGTGGATGTGTCGAAGACTACTATAGTATCAGAAGTATCTAGGAAACGGACACGGTTGAGAGATCAAAGTTTTTAATCACCAACGGGTCCAAGATGTCGCCTGGGATGAGCAATCGATATCAGAGTTCCCAAAATCGATTTTTTAGCGGGAAAACACCCGCCAGTATTTCGAGATTCATCGTATGGGTCGAGTGCATGCAACCCAAGGCAATGCGCAAGCAACGATATTCTCTCCAGTTTGATTAAGTGTAAGCTCGCAGCAGATCGGGGACAGAAACACCCGTACTTCATCACCGACAATATCGTTGTTTGGTATAACCTGATCAGGTCTCCTGGGTGGGCACCCCACCATGTTCCAGTCCATATAAAATTGATCCTTTGTTGGCATTTCTGTTTTAGATACCTAATGTGACATCCCTAGGTACCCTCAGAGTCGAACCAGACCCCGAGATATTTAATTGTGAAGACCTGGTTGATCGTTACACCCATCAATAGAAGCTGGAGTTGCGCCGGCTCACGCTTCCTAGAAAAGACAACTAGCTCAGTTTTCTCCGTGGAGAACTCGATACCCAGCTGAAAAGCCCAAGTAGACAAATTGTCCAAAGTATCTTTCAATAGTCTTTGAAAATAGGCTGCATTGGACCCTGAAACAGAGACGACCCTGTGCCTTACCGCGCATGAATTTGCAAGACAATAGTCAACATCATTCACGTAAAAATTGTAGAGCAGGTGACATAGACATGAGCCCTGGGGAAGACCCATGTAGCTAAATCGCGATGTTGTTAAATCGCCATGCGAAAAGTGCATGTGCTTTTCAGACAACAGGTTTAGCAAAAAGTTATTTAGAGTCGGTGAAAGACCATGCTGGTGCAGCTTCTCTGACAGAATGTTGATAGAAACTGAGTCAAAAGCCCCCTTAATATCCATGACGACTGATGCCATCTGCTCTTTGTTACCATAGGCCAATTGAATTTCGGTTGAGAGCAACGCAAGACAATCGTTCGTTCCTTTGCCTTTGCGGAAGCCAAATTGTGTATCTGACAGTAAGCCAATTGCTTCGATCCATTTGAGACGAAACAAGATCATTTTCTCGAACAACTTCCGAATACAGGACAGCATTGCAATCGGTCGATACGACTTGTGGTCGGAGGTTAGTTTTCCTGGTTTTTGGATGGCGATGACCTTCACTTGTCTCCAGTCATGAGGGATAATGTTACCCGCAAGAAACTTGTTAAATAAGTTCAACAAGCGCCTTTTGCAGTGTCAAGCAGATTCTTCAGCAAGTTGAATTTGATTCTGTCTAACCCTGGGGTGTTATTGTTGCATGATAATAGAGCAAGTGAGAACTCTATCATCGAAAACAGTGTTTCATTCGCGGTATCGTGAGGAGACGCGGCGCGGTACCGGGACAGAGTCCGGACAGATCTTCTTGGCGAAAGCGAATATCCAGTGGTTTGAATATTCTACATTCTCGTTGGTACTGTTTCGGTTACGCATACGTCGAGCCGTACCCCCAAAGAGTGCTCATCGCTGTTTCTCTCGTTAACCCGTCGACGAACCGGCGCCAATAACCAATGTTGCAAATATTCTTCGCCGAGCTAGTTCATTCGTTCATCATCGATGCGATATTCGTCGTGTCATTCACCCATGCCTCGAATAACGCTGCGCCGTTCGTCACACGGAAGCACAGACTCAGCGAAAATGAATAATACAAACAATCAAAAAATCCGAATCTGATGTCTGCCGTTCGCTGCTTGTTCGCATCGTTGTTTGTTGAATTTAGCCATTCATGCAATGTTCATCTTCACGCATCGTTCGGATCGGCACACGAATGGCTTAGGTGATAATCGCCACTAGCCATTCTTCGCTAAGGATTCTTCGTTCTTCATTTCTCCTGCATTGCGACCAAGAAAAACAAATTTCTTGTTCATTGATGGAAGGGTCAGAGCTTCATGACTGACTGGTGCAGAAATGCTTGCTATGTTCGGAATACGATGACTTTTGCTATAAACAACAATTAGTAGTACATAATGATTATTTGCTGATGTTTTTTATCATATTTGAAACGGGAAGCTGCGTAAGCAAAGCAAAACAAATCAATTACATTTGTAAATCTGCGGATGTCTCGCGGGCGTAAACCGAATCAACACAATTATGAATCTACATACTAGACTATTGGTACTTCAAATAACTTTTTTTCTAATGATGAATTAACACTGGGTGATAGTTTCCTTGAATCTACGTTTAATGACAACAAATAGCAACCTTAAGACGATATACTCTTATATAATATAATTTCTATATCTATAGAAGTATAATCAAGCCACAAGTTTTTGACAAATCGATGCATTCCGATTTCAACCAAACTTAGCAAATATTAAACTTTTTGCCAAAACTGAACCGGTTAGTCTTATATCCTAGTATCAATTGAGGTTTCATCGTACTTTTATAGCCACTCATAACATTTAAATTGCACTTGTAGGGTGCTATAGAACTTCAGTTGTTGCTTGTAAACATAAAATTTTGTACCATTCTTTAGCTTAAATAGCAGCTAATATGGTTTTAATTTCAGCAAAATCTAGCATGTTTTCAATAAAGTTGTACAACAAAGCATTACAGAAAAAATGCTGAATATGTATATCTCACTTGACATGACATCAAGAAATAAAATTTGGATATATTCTATTAAGAGGCTACACCACTGTAGAGCACGCCAAACATGTCATGAAAATCGACACAAAATTAATTTAAAAAGCTAAGCAATAAAAAAATCCTACGTACGTCGCTGGAGAAATCAATTTTGAATATACTGTGAAAATTTCCAAGCATTCAAAAATCATTTGTTCGAGTTACATTTGCGGCCGGCTCAAAAAAGTGGCTTCGAGAAAAACGCGGTTAAAGTTTTCAGTACACACGAGATATACATAAGAGGCATTGCGGTAGAATTGAAAATCTGAATATTTATGTATTGTTTTCGTCTTCCATGTTTTGGGATATGATTTTGAACATTCTAAAGCCATTTTTGACTAATAAATTGAAAATCGACTTTTTTTTATTCTACAGTGCTGTGACACTTTAAAACCGTTTTAAGATAAATTTAGTAATTATTATTTAACATAAATGTAATCTCTGGACGTATTAAAAATATTTTAGAGCGCATGAGATGTTTAAGGACACCAACCGCTAAACTATTTTCATTTGAAAGTTATAAGAACTTCGTCATCTTCGAATAAAGTGCCTGACTGTTTTTTTTTCATAAAGAATATACGACTTTTTAGAAAAAAATGGCCTGAAAATGCCAAAACAATTTTTTTAAATGTTGCAATATTCATTCAAAATCCTATATAAAAAGTGTTCATAATTTTTTCACGGAACAAACTAGAGTCTAGGGAATCAATATGTCAAGACATATCAATCCTCTAGGCCAGATTTTTAAAGGCAAAAGTTTTGTTCGAAAACTTCAAAATTTCTTTTGTGGAGAAGCGCCTAAATAATATGAGAAATGGACGTTAAAAATATCAATATTTTCCAATATCGCTCAAGTGTTGACATACTATGAAGTTGAACGGAAATAAGCTTTGCTTGCCATAATCTACTGCTACTGGAATATTAAACAGAAATATTTTTAATGAAAAAGTGTTCATAACAGTTTCATAAATAAATTCAAAATGTCTAGCGTGAAAATGCGTTCCGCGAAATGCTTCTTTTTGAATCGATTAATTTTGATCAGAAATGTGTTGATTATCTTGAAGCTTGAGTTACTAAATTTGATCAAGTTGTTTATTTTAAGTGGGCGAATCTTAAATGTAAGATTGATTGGAACTTGGTACTTCTAGCATATTTCGAAAATGTACGTAAATTTAATTGCTCCGACGATAGAGTAGGGGAACATGGGGAGACTTGACTAAGTGTAAGATTCTACATTTGGCTATAACGTATTCTATTTGGTTTTTAATTTTTTTAAAATATTTTTATGCTTGTTTCGATCCCTTAAGGTAATTATAAATGTTTGAAATGAAAAATCCTTTCATCATAGAAAATATTCTGCTCGGGGCCGCCGTACACTAATTACGTAATGCTTTTTTAGAACTATTCAACCTCCCTCCAGATAAGAGTTCGTATGATTTTGGTGAACTCCCTCTCCCCTTATTGAATTATTAAAAGAGAACTCAGGACAAAATTTAACTACACACCAAAAAATTGACGTAATTGTAAACATGACACAATTTAACAAACTGTAATTCACGAAATGACTAAACATTAAACATCACCGTGTTCCATTTAATTTTACATGAAACATATTTTCCATGCGCAATGACATAAAATTACACTTACTGTCATTCAGAACAAACGCCTTATGTGGAGTAAAATTACATGATTTACGAAATTCAATGTCTTGTAAAATTAAAATCAAACGTAAAACTAAGTCATTTTTGATGCTCGTATATGTCAGGATCAGGAGACGTAAATTTATACGATTTTTTCTAAGTGTGTGTATAATCATCTGCAGAAATTTCATTTGTATCCTAATCTCGCCCAGTAGTAATTTCAGAATAAATTTTGGGAGATATTCAGAAACTCCAATTTGTTCCACATAATTTGCTTCGCTAATTTCCACTTCCTTTGAATCTATTTCTTTGTGGTGTAGAACTCAAAAGAATTTATAACCTCTTCTGGTGTGAATTTGTTCGGAGTTTCAACTATAACGCTTATCGTACGCATAGTTCCGACATGGCTATCTTCGAATTTTCTTGAAGTAAAATACAGTTCACACTCTGGAACTATACGGCCAACAAGTTCTTTGACAATCACATGACAGAAAATTTTTCATATACCTTGCGGGTTTGAAGCGAAAGTTTGAAAAGAAGGATGTTGGCCTAACAACACGAAGGGTCTCAACACTTCTTAACTTGTAAAGCAGATTGTGACTCCAGTTCCCGATCAGAACAATGTACCACAAAGAGTCAAGAAATTTCTGTAACTGCTCCAAAACCATCGACAATTAAGCCGCCCCTTACGTTGGCAACAATAAATTCCATAACTAATTTAACAATCATATTCTGTCGCTGCAAAACACTTCAATTTGGGGTCTGCGTTTCCATGACCATGATGTACAGTATGAGCTCATTTTGTTTGATATATAAAATGTTCATGGCACAAATAAGAAATAGTTTCTTTTCTTATGAGAAGAATGTTTTTCTTATCGATTTCATTTTTCATGCATGTTTTATGATATTACTTAAGAAAGGACAAACCTTCCCTCCCCCAGGTGAGAATTGGTAAGATATTTTGAAACACCCACTCCCCCCATATGTGCTTACGTATTTAGTGTATGACCCCTAATTAATAAATTTGCGTTAAATGATGTATTTTTTATCAAACTGTGGTACCTACTGTTAATGTTAACCACGTCACAAAAAATCTCACCTTACACATCAATCTATCTTTATAGCACTAGTTAACAAAGTTAGCAGTCATGGTTGAATTCGTGAGATGTGCACATGCAATGTAATCATTATAGCTAATCCCTAGAAGGGAATGCATTAAAAATCGAAATTCAACCATTTTATATTTTTTGTTGGTATCTAAGGATCTCGACAATATGGAGTAAAATAATTACAGCACGTTTTTTATGCCAAGTCTTTCCCGATGGGGGAACAAGAAGTAATATTTGTATTACACCCACAACACACTGTTCATTCTACAGCTAATTTATTTGTAAACAACCGTGCTGATTAAGCGATTTCGTCGTGATACTAGCAAAACATGCGCAATAGGTTAAATTATTGTGATATAACACCATGTGCAGATTAAAATCAAAACTTCATCAGAATTTTGTTTTGCTTATTCCGAGTTTTATCACCAAACATGGGTTCAATCTCCTTTGAATACTTGACACACAAGGCTTCTATTAAGATTGTACTATATTTAACAAATATTGCCTTGATTCGGCTGTTAATTTAACCCATAGTTTTGTACTGAAGAGCCAGTAGCGCATTGGCTTGTTCCGAACAGTACAACGCATCAGAATAAAAATATATTTCTTCGCGAGCCATCATTCTGCGAAGATAAAATTGAAGTCATCTTCGCCAATAGTTGTAAGCGATCATCGCTATGGTGAGGAATGGTTTGCTGATTCGTTTATTCGTCATTCACTTCATAGCTTCCTCGTGCAGTTCATTCGGTCGTTCGATGAGTAGCAAGGCAAGAACGTATGGATAAGGCATTCGGATAAACACGGATTGGCGGTCGGCTTCATTCGTGGATGAATATCAACAGCAAGTTGAATATAACAGCGAGGAACGATGTGGGACGAATGCAGGTGATTCATATTCACCGTGCTTCGTCGCGATGAAGATTCTGAAGCAACATTGCCAATAACTGCGTTTGTTTGGCTTTCATTAAACTCTTCATTCGCCTTTCTAACGACGTGTACTGTTGATAGCTAGCAGGTAACCCGTCTTCCCGGAAGGCCTTATATGCAGTGGACTTCACCGCGTACAGCTCTGAGCACTCTTTGTCCCACCACAGGGTGGGAGACCGTCCATGGGTATTCGTGCTGGGTACTGGAATAGTCTGAGCTTGATTCGCACTGTCGAGCCAAAAACCTGTACTCTTCCTCCGGAGGAGGCTCTTGAGTGGATTCGATTTTAACGGATATCGCGGTCGCGTAACTCTTCCAATCAATGTACCGTGTGAGGTCATACGAGACATTGATTGTTTCCGATGGTCTTGAACCGTTAGCAATTGAAATTACGATAGGCAAATGATCGCTACCGTGGGGATCAGGGATCACCTTCCACATGCAGTCAAACTGTAGCGATGTCGAGCAAAGCGATAAATCCAACGCGCTTGCGCGTGCTGGTGGAGTAGGAATCCTTGTAATTTCTCCCGTGTTTAAGATGGTCATGTTGAAATTGTCGCAAAGATTAATATTGATCAATCATCATCATGAAGACAGCCCCATACCGTACCGTGCGAGTTAAAGTCTTCTAGAACTAGCCGCGGTGCCGATAAGGATTCCGTGATATTACAAAGCGTTCGATGCCCTACCGAGGCTCTAGGAGGAATGTAGATGGAAGCAATGCAAAGGTCTTTGCCTTTGATTAGAACTTGACAAGCGACAATTTCAATACCTGGTGTCGAAGGGAGGTTAATTCGATTGAAAGAATAGCACTTTTTAATCCTCAAAAGTACTCCTCCATATGGGTTTTCTCGATCTTGACGAATTATATTAAAGTCGTGGAAGTTGATATTTATATCGGAAGTTACTCAAGTTTCACATAATGCGAAAGCATCACATTTTAAACTATTTAGTAAAAATTTAAAGGAATCGAATTTTGGGAGGATACTTCTGCTGTTCCACTGTAGAACAGTGATCGAATCGGTGACCTCGTTCAATGACTTAGCCATCGAAGGATGCGATCGCTGCAAGGAGGGGCCATTTAGTAGTCAACTACTTGAAAAATGTTTGCACTATAGAGAGAAAACGAATCAGAAGGCTCTTAAAAGGATATGTTACATTGAATTCTGCAAAAATTAAGTCCACGATGTCAGAAAATTTCATTAGTCCGTTACTGGACTGAGTGTCTGTTTGAATAAAGGAGACAATTGGGATTTCTGGTGTCCCTGGAAGTGGTGGGTACTCCTTGTTAAAATTAAAATTTCCAAGTCCTGGAGAAACTTGCTTCGGCTTTAGGGCAGCACTTCCGTTGAATGTATTAGATGTTGTTGGCGCACTCTCAGAGTAGGACATCTTGGGACCCTTACGAGGTAGTCTAGGGGAGGCAAGAGGATCATCAGATTCTTGCTCAACGTTAGCCAAATCAGCAAAGGGATTTTCGGACAGGAGAAATGGCGAAGCATTCTTTAGCATTTCTGCAGAAGAACGCCTCGAATGTTTCTTAAGGGAGCGCTTAATTTGATCTCCGTGCTGCTTGTACGCAGGGCATGATTTAAGAGCATGGGAAGGACCCCCACAGCGAATATACTTTTCAGTTTCTTTGTCGCAAGAGTCATCCCCATGCTCTCCCTCGCACTTGCTGCATCGTTTTTTATTTCCACAATAGGTGCCTGTGTCACTCAACTGTTTGCAATTGCTGCAGCTCATGACCCGCGGTACAAACAGACGAACAGGTAGAAGAACTGTGTCAGGGAGGATGTAGTTGGGAAGAGAAAACCCGGCGAATGTCACCCGAAGCGAGTCTGATAGAGAGTAGGTAGTCTTACCTCCCTTGGTGTTTGCGGTATACAATTGTTTGCATTCCAAGATCTTAATCTGTTGGAGTGAGGGGTTCTTAAAGCAGCCAACCCCGTGCTCCAACAGTTCTTCGCACTTCAGGCCAGTTCTGACACAACCCCATCGATTTCTACGGCCATACAAGGCACGCACGCTTTAAATTCCCGCAGCGCTCACAGCGAGCAATCTTGTTTGCCTGACCGAGATCATTCACTAAAACTCGTATCTTGTTTGCCCGAACACGTGTGATCTGAGTTACCGCCGGGAACTGAGTAGTCCAGTCCAGAGGAAGTTTCAATATATTAACCGCTTTCTTCCCGGTCAGAAAGTACACAACCCATGGCCCAGAGGAATCTAGTGGGAACTGTTTTATACGAGGGGCAATGCGCATGTTAGTGGTATCAGGGACTTCCATGATAACATCAAATGGAATTTTGCCCTCGACCATTTAAGCACGAGGGCAGAGCGTTGTATAAACGGGGATGTTTCTTATTATTTGATTGCAAGGTAGAGTAAAAGGAGGGAAAAGGAAAGAAAGCAAACGAGGGAAAAGAACAAACAAAACTTATCTGCAAGAACGTCGATTGTTCCGCACTAGAGAAAACAATGTACTGGATTTGTGACCGGAACCAGCAGAACGGCGGCCAAAGAACGAACAAAGGCTAAACTTCACTGACTAAGATTTACACACCGAACACCACTGTGAAGTATAACGATCTGCGCCGTTCAAAGGCTTAGAAATAACTGATGAAGTAAGTCTCACTTGATCAAAATTACCCGGTGGTCAAAAATACCTCGGTACAAAGGACGCCAAACAAAGCAACCGCGCTTACATCCAACGATTTTTGCACGAGACGAGCGTACAATAACGAATCATACGAATCAAAGTAGACCCTGACGCAATGAAAGCGATATTCATTAATGTTTCATATGTTTTTCAACATTTGAAAACATTTACATAGTTATTTACTGAAATGAATACATTTTCGATATTCGCATGGTCGTTATAGGCAAGGGATTTGTGAAGTCTCTTTTGCCGGCGTCGGTGGTAAAACATGATGCTGAGTTATGTTCTATCATTGACTATGCGGTAGATGTGGATGCAACTCCTACTTAACAGAAGGCAAAGGATTCTTCACATTTCCTTTCGATCATGTCCACATGAGCCTGCCTAGTCCTAGTTTTCCGTTCTAAGTTTATAACTGATTCACTCTAGAATACCTGTCCGTCTTTCAATTTCATTGCTTTCATTTCTCTTAGTCTTAAATTTGCCGAAAATAGCCAACAAAATCGATACAGATATTCAATTGAATGAGTCACACAGACTGTTAATTGAATATTTGTTCCATTCTGTACCATTCGCATCAGTTTCATTCTTAGCAGTCAAAAAATCTTCGATTTTTTTACAAATATGGCGTCAACTCATCAGACAAATACTCTTTGACTGATTTCTTCTATTTGTTCTCCAGAACCCAGCCGAATGCTGCGACACCCCAATGCTTATGGATAAGGAAATCATGATGGACTGCTACAAAAAGTACGGCGAACAAACTAAACGACAGATGAAGATGGAAGGAATTCCTCGGGGTTGCGTAAGTATAGACACATTCCATGTTCGAATAAATTCAAATCTAACCATTAACAAATTACAGTGCATTGCCGAGTGCGGACTGAACGCAACCGGACTCTACTCGAACGGTATGATCCACCGGGAGGACATGACCAAAATGTTCATGGACTCGGTCAAGGATATGCCCCAGTGGCAGCCGCTGGTTCGGGACACCCTGGACGAATGCTTCAAGATGGCCGAATCGATGATGGATCAAATCGAGGCCGGTGCCAAGCTGGAGCCCAGTTTCGAGGGGGAACAAATCTGCCATCCCATCTCCGGGACGATTCTACGCTGCATGGGAATGAACATGTTCGCGAAATGTCCAGCCGGAATATTCAAGGAAGGTGACGAATGCAACCAGCTGCGGGAGTATTCCAAGATGTGTCCAATCATGTAATTCGGAAGCTAGATCCGATGATCTCGTTTGTTAGTCTTGTAGCGGAAACTCTAAGGGGATGTGTTCCTTTCGATTTTGCCAATACATAATTTCTTTGTTGTTGCATCATTTGATTGTTTGATTTCATAAATAAGCGTTAATTTACATTCCTCTGATTAAAGAGAAGAACAAGTGGTAACTTATGCTATACAATCATATTTTCAATATAGGGAAGAAGCCAAAGGATGGTTAATTCATAATTTTATCGTGCTCGATCGCTTCACTTCCGAGAACATGCATTATGCTAGTGCAATTATTCAATAAAATAAGAGTTGTTAACCAACAACCACAATGGAAAGAGCATTTAATTGACTCATCCAGTAAAGTCTGGAACCAGAAGGAAGAAAAACAGGAAGCTAATTGAACTAACCCATCAAAAAGATAACACGCTGAAGTCGCATTACGCTTCCCGCCCTGACAAATCGTAAATCATACTCACGTTTACGTTACTCAAGGAATTCTGCAGAAACTATGTACCCCACATGTCATCGAACGCAGTTCCACACGGCGGATTCGTTCGGGTTGCCTCTTATCAGAACACCTGGCGGGTGTTGTCGCAACAAGCAATCCCACAAACAAGGCCGGCGTTACGGATTGGAACAGGTGTTCGACTGGACCTGAATACTGAACATATCAATGGGCGCGATGATTACTACTTTAGATAAGGCTTAAGAGGCCAATTGAGTT
The DNA here is from genome assembly GCF_030247195.1 of Topomyia yanbarensis. Taxonomy (NCBI): domain Eukaryota; kingdom Metazoa; phylum Arthropoda; class Insecta; order Diptera; family Culicidae; genus Topomyia; species Topomyia yanbarensis. Next base: position 2,985,268 of record NC_080672.1, read on the forward strand.
GATTTGTGGTTTCGTACCTCCGGAATCAAAGACGTACGAGGAGGTGGAGATGGGGGGAATGAAAGTTTTCGACCGAATTTTATGTAATTTGAACAGAACTACTTTTTCATATAATTATAAAATTAACACAATATCTAACTTTAGTAAAGATAAATTTCCCCCGAAAAAAATAATCAACCCAATTGAGACAATGTGAAAAATTCAGTCAAAATAAAAGAAAATGGTTAAAAATTACGACGAAAATTATTGGAAATAAAAACAAACTCATTGCTCGGTATGACCCTTTTTATCGCGAGCTACCGGCAATGTGCCTTATAGATATGATTCTCATCGCTGTCCCGGTTTTTTTTTAAATTGTACTAATCTTCACGAATGCAGTCATGCAATAAGACGCGCGACCATCTGCGATTCGGTCAGTGTTGGCATAGAGCTTGAACCCGTTAGACGTACCGAACGGAACTGACAAATTTTGTTAATAGTCGGTTTTAAGACATAAGTGATTCGTAAGTGAGTTTAACAATGATAAAACTCGGAAGCGTTTCTGTTCGTTCTATTTCATTAGTGATCTTAAGTTTATCGTACGTTCTAAGTGATACCTGTCCAGTTTATTTGACCCTATCGTCACTCTCGAGACACATAGAGAACGCTTCAGTGGTCATAAACTGGGGTCCCGATTGTGAAAGTCCACCCGATTGGATAGGACTCTACACGGAAAACCCAGCGATATCCAATGATCCTCCCACAGTTAAAGTGATCGTCAATGGACAAACGTCCGGAGAAGTCATCACTGAACAAAAATTTGGAAAACAACGTTTACCGGGAGGGTGGAATTTCGAAGAAGTCCTCAGACACATCCCGAAACGTCGGGCCAAACCATTATGCTTCGGTTTCTATCTAGTAAGCTACGACAAAAACAACGAACTGCAAACATTTGAATGTCTGAAAATTCAACCAAACTGGATGTTCACCGAAGGCAACATCGGAAACGTATCGCTGAAGGATCTTTTCCTCCCGGGAACCCACTGTTCAGCCTGTTATCAGACTAAAGCCAATGTGAATAACGTCTTCCTCAAACGAGCTGGCTACCGGCAGGATCTAGACATATGGACTCAACTAGTCTTCGGAATCCGATATCTGGACTTTTCAATCGGTTATCATCCGTCTCATAATGGAACCCGAAATTTCTGGATTATGAACGAAAGCTACCGAGTGGGATCGATCATTCCCATTCTACAGGACATACGCCGCTTCGTCATCCTATCGGAGGAATCAGTTTTCCTAGATTTCCGACGTTTCCCGCTTGGCTTCCATAACCATCCCGAGCAGCATGCCGAATTCCTCCAAATTTTAGATCAAGAACTGGGTGACCTCATCTACCGTCGGCCCAACTTTGGCAACGAAGAGAAGGACGAAAGGCAATCCCATCATCTGACGATGGCACAGATGCGCCAGGAGGGAAAGTATATTCTTGTCACGTACAGTCACGCGGCCAGTCTGAATGGTAAGTACAAGTTAGCGGCGGCGGCGGCGGCGGTCGCAAACTGCAGCTTTCAATCTTCAAACTAATCAAGATCGCCGTTATTATCTAATTTATGACCCCGGCGCGCGAGAGTGTGGTTTTATTATGTTAACTGATCTGTTCCTTGTACAGTATGAGAGCCGGAATTGTCGTCACCGAAATTTGCCTCCCGTAGTGCAATTTGATACCTACATACCATCAAGGCAATACATAACCTCCAACTTGGCCTGCTTTGGCTGAATTGCACCTTCTTCAAAGACATCAAATTTCGATTAGATTTACGATAGATACTCAAAAATAGAATTCTTTTGATTCATTTACTGCTGCTGGATTTGTTCTTGCAGTAATTTAACATTTGGTTAAAATAAGTTATTATCTTAAAATTCAAATAAATATATCAAAAATCTGAAAAATTCACTACTTACAAAACGTAGAGGTTTCAGATCGGTTCCGACAGCATGAAGTTCAAAGTAACTTTACGCTCGTCCGGACATGCCGCACACTAGACTGGTTCAATTTTTGACTTTTGGCTACACCAAGCTCTACTGATTCCTTTTATGGCCCTTAGTAATTATGCAAATTTTGGTACCGATCGGTTGTGTCTACGGACCCTCCAAAAATTTCAAAGTTCATATGGAAGTTTGTATGGAAAATCGGTTAACATTTAAAATAAATTCTTAAAAAATCACCTTATCACTCAATTAATCAGAACACTACATATTTCTAAAGGTATTCTTCTACTGAACACATTCGTGGAACATTAAAAGTTTATGAAAATTCGCTGAGAAAAGTTATTAACTAAAGACGCAGCATGACTTCAAAACAAGTGGATTTTATTATTAATCATAGCAACCCTGATTGAATAGCTGTATCTGCCATACGCGAGCGATGGGTGGCAAGTCTAGTTTACACTGGTATAATGATGTAGCTATTCAAACAGGGTTGCTATGGTTACTAATAAAATCCACTTGTTTTGAAGTCATACTGCTTCTTTAGTTAATAACTTTTCTCAACGAATTTTCATGAACTTGCAATGTTCCCCGAATGTGTTCAGTAGAAGAATACCTTTAGAAATATATAGTGTTCTGATTAATTGAATGATAAGGTGATTTTTTAAGAATTTATTTTCAATGTTAACCGATTTTCCATACAAACTTCCATATGAACTTTGAAATTTTTGGAGGGTCCGTAGACACAATCAATCGGTACCAAAATTTGCACAATTGCTAAGGGCCATGCAAGGAATCAGTAGAGCCTGGTGGAGCTAAAAGTCAAAAATTGAACCAGTCTACCGCACACTCAGGTGATTCGCAACAAAGGGTTAAGGTGCCGGGAAACTCTAAGCTTGCTCATATGACCCTATTCCACGCTTTTCTAAACTTTCTTCCTTCAACTCCTTGCTGCAACTGCGATTTCTAGATACGTCATTGAGTTGACATCTTGGATAATCCAGTCGAAATACCGAAATTCTACTTCAGCTATCCGCTGTGGACAGTGTCTATTTTGAAAACGGGCGCTCTTGGATTCTCTCCTTCCCTGTCACCGTACGACCAAATATAACATCGGAGTTAGCGAGGAGATATGACAGAATTTCATTTTTCCAATCCGAGAATTTTTAAATTGAACATCCGGAAATCGGGAATTTAAAATTTGGAAAACAAGAATTTTTGGAATTATGACATCCCAAACCGGCCCAAACCAGAATATATACAATTGAAAGCCCCGACCGGAATCCGAGGTATATTATATAATGAATCACGATCCAAACTCTCGATGATTCTGAATTTAAGGAGACCTCTGGTGTAGTGGGCAAAAAAATCGATTTCTTTTTTTATCCGCTTAATTGATTGTGTTGAACCTCTAGAATAGTTTCCCGCGATCTCGGTGGCAACCAGAGTTAAAAATAATCGAAGCTCTTTGTTGACGGCCTGAACCTGATGCGACTCGCGGTGAATAGAAAAAATATTCATTCAAATATCCACGTTATTCATTCAGTTGAATATCGTACAATATATTCATTTAGCTATTTATCTAGGAAAATGTTTTCAAACGCCGGTAAAGCATTATGAAACAACAATCATCATCGCTTACATTGTGCCATGGCCTACTTTGATGTGTTTGATTCGTTGCTGCACGGGCGCTTCGTGTAATAATCGGAGACGAATGAAAATCTGCATGGATGAATGGGCGGTTTGTTCGTTTGACGTTTTCAGCTGCGTCACTGAATATTGAGAATGAATGCGGCTGAATATGATAAATTTTCATTCAATGAATTTGAATATTTTTAACTCTGGTGGCAACGCTGAACTTCTGCTGTTTTAAACAGCCATGCATTTCTCGCGCGTATTTGCAAAAAACTGACAGCGATAAAAATACAGTGTAAACAATACAGTCTAAACTACTTCTACCCTAGATAAAATACCCAATGGGTTATTTTCTACAGCGTTTTCTTCGTGATGGAATTTAATGTGGGACACCCTTTAATAGCGTTTTTGTCGAAACCGCGTTTATCAAATTGGCGAACACGATAACTCAAAAACTAATCAACGATTTGACTTGATAGCCTGTCGATTAACCACAGAACACTGAATAAAAAATCTCCCTATTCTTTTGAAGAAAAATGAGAATTTTACAGTAAAATATGAGATTTTTCGGTTTTGATGAAGCCATCTTCCAAAACTCAAATTTTGTTCGATTTTTGTTGGTTCATTGAGTATCCACAATTCAAAGCTTTACAAATCTTATTGACACAGGAGTGTCAGACAATTTCTTCAAGAGTTATCGTGTTCGCCGCGGCGCACAGAGGAGTAACTAGAACAAATTCCTGGCCAATAACCAAAATATTTTTTTTTCGATTTTCTATTTCGTTATATTTTTTCTACATATTTAAAAGCCTACAGTATAACGTGGCAAAATTAGGTACACCGAAATGCTGTAGTGCCAAATACTATGTTTGCCAAAATGTATCTCCATGAAAACATGCACAGGCGTCCCTTTTCTTCTCCCTTTTCAACTGATCAACTGTTTGTGCAGCTGAAAAACAAATGTATTTACAATGATCAACTCGAAATTACTAGTATTCGAAAGGATAAAGAAAATTGACCTCTGCACTGGTAGGTGAATAGATGCCAAATTATTCAAAAAACTAGTTATTGTCTATTTTTAGTTCATTTAAGGCATTATAACAGTAATAGTAGCAGTAAATAATTTTGGCGAGGATTCGACCCAAGTTACTCCTTTGTGCGGCGCTCCTCGACGTGGAAATGGTTGGACGTCTACTCTTGGAACGCTCGTAAGTGTTGCTCAACGTGACTGAAAACATTTTTTTTTCGTGCACAATGAATGTATAAATAAATCTTCAAGCATATTTGAGCAAACAACTGCTTTAAGATGGTTATTGCGTTACGCCTCGATAGTAGTGCATCGAGGAGACCGAGAGGGCTTATGTGCCTTTTTAATGTTTTGTGTTATTTCATACTCTGCACCAGCCCAAACTAACAGTCAGCTAAGAGCCTGTGCACACTGGCGTGGCCGATTGGCGGGTCGCCGGTGACTTTTTCTGTGGGCTGTGTTTGCAGACATTGTTCAACAGCTTAACGGCTGTCTTTTTGAGCACGGCTCGCAGTGGGAGTCAATGTGTGTCGATTTATCGGTCGACCTCGTCAACGTGCACAGGAGCATTAAAAAAATAACAGTTGAACCCTATTAGTTGTGTTGTGTTGTAATAATTGTAGTTTTTAGTACTAGTGTAAAATTTTTATGTGCTAGTCGTATGTCTATCTGTGTATGTGTTCGTCTGAGTATTTGTGACATATGGGTCAGGGAATGGATGCAGAACTGGCTTATATGATAGAATAGTGGGTAATCCTTCTTGGGACCACTTTTTACCGGTGTTCAATTCGTGCATTCGAATCGATTCATTCGGATTGGATAAATGAAGGTACGATTAATTTACCGACGCACGTCAATCATCCATTCCCGGTCAGCATAGCATGAGAAACTTCTAACGGAATGCAATTGTTGTTAATGATAAATATATAACATTTTCTGGCATTTAGAAGATACCAAGTAGTTTTATTGCATGTTACATGTGTGTTGTTCAATTAATACTCAATAACAATACTAACTCTTCTCCGTGGGCTTGGCGGTGGACTCCAGACTGCAAAATTTTATGCTTAGGGATTTGTAGCTTAGAGACCTTGGATTCTGTTGGTCCCTAGAATCTAATAGCAACACGGCGCGTGATTCATTTAGTGAATAGAAGCGAAGGAATACCCTGACGACTGGAAGATTGAATTATTTTTGCTATCTATTCAACTAGATCCAGACCGATGCAGTATCCTATAGTTGATGGTTCACATATAATCTAAATAAAATATCATTCAATTTGCACAATGCATTAAAACTTAAGACAATTAGCCAAAGTACTCGAACCATACCAATTTAAACCCAAATCTAAAGTAAACATCATTCAATTGCACAAAGTATTGAATTTAAAATTTAAGTGAACTATCCAAAGTATTGGGATCATATCAAGTCAAATGTTCAAGATGTGCCTAGTAATTTTGAAGAACCATGAATGTAGTAAAAGTAATGAAGTAGAAGAAAAGAACTCCCGTTCTTTTTTTCTACTTCATTTGTCTGTTTTTGTTTTTCTTCTATTAGTTTGCTTTTCCACTACTCAGGTAAACCAAAAAAATCAGTCAATTTATACGCTTCTACTTAATGTCTTCATTTTTTTTCTTTTAATTCGGCATGTTCTTTTTCCTTTTATCACTATATCTTAATTTAGATTCATTATAACACTCACTAACACAATCAATTGCATATTCTCTCATATACACTTATAATATCTCATTCAAAACGTACAAACGCCGCTAGCCTGCGCGATAACACAAACCGGGTCACAAATGCGAACGTGCAATTGTAATCATCCACACATACTCGCTATCTCGCCAATAACCCACCGCTCGCGCGATCATGAGTCGGTCGCGTTAGTATGTCCCTGCCTTCGTTCTTAACAGCCTAGATTCATGTCTTCAGTTGGAACAATAAAAAAATGAGGCTTATATTCATTAGACAACACATTCCATGAAAACGTGACAGGGAACTCTAGTGTTATGGGAGAATTATCTTCTAGTACCTGAACCGTACACTAAAAACTAAGCAAAAAACTCACGGTCAGCGCGATCATTCAAGAACACACGCGAATATGCATATGGCCACAAAATAAAGTGGCATACGCGACAAACACGTGAACATACAAGCGCTTGAGCCTTTCGCGATTTTCCACGCACATCTACGGTCGCGGTCTCACAAAATTGATAAATTGGCATCACATAATCACAAAATACATTAGCTAGCAAACCTTATGGAGAAACATATTGTATTTATTTATGAACAGCTAACAGTAGTACTGTTCAATGCACTTTTTCATCACATTCTGCAGCGCAATTATTCGTCAAGTTTACATCAATCCATTAACCCTACCCCAACCCACACCCTGTTCCTCTCCCATGGCGTTTTGGTGGTCCGCATAGACTATTCTGCCATTACCCCTCCTATCATCGGCCTTGGCGCTCTCATTGCCCCACCAAACGCTGCAAAATGAAATGAAAATGAAAATTAAACAATGAATGTATAATTAAATCTTAACATTACACAAAAGATCCATTATTTCTTGGCCTTCAAACTCGAACAACAAAATAACTTTCGGTTTGAGCACTTAACACCAGACGCTCCCCTTAAAAACTTAATCCTCTAACTTCTAGAAACCATTTCACAATTTATCCATAATTTTTTCAGAAATATTCGTAAATAAAATTGAAATGTGAACTCCATTCGCTGTGCGTCCATTTTATAAAAGCCTATGTCAAAGTGAAAAATTGGTGAGTGGCATGTGGCTCAACATAAATTTCTTCATTTCTTCTATTGATCTTCAATTTCAAAAAACAACTTCCGCAAGATATTGCGAAGTGGACTGAATCAAATTAGCTTACAATTGTCTCCTCTTTTGATAGTCTTTCATTATGACATCCTCGCTTTGATTTACTGTAGCCTGGTTTCACGGATTCAAGCACCGACAGCGGCCTAAGAATCCTGTTCAAAATGAAATAAGTAACCGAGTGCCATAAACAAGATATTTATAAAATATGTCGGTTGTCACGGTAAAGATGGACTTGTCCCTCTATACCAGAACACATGCTAGTGAACTCGGGTGATTCGTAGTTATGCCGCCTAAACACGACCCTCATTAGCAGAAGACAAAAGTTAAGCCCGTATGATATTAAACCTGTTCCAATCACATTTTACTTTCGAGTTCTGCGCGAATAAAACTTCGAATAAACTGAATAAATTATGCAAAATCAAGAAAACAAATTAAATTTTAAAATCAATGAAGTAAAAAAAATATAAAAAGTTATATATACGCGAACGGAGGTCTTAGTGGAATGTACGTAATGTTTCAAAGATTTTCTTCCATTTAATTCCACTATGTTTTTATAGTTAGATGCACTTGCACTTCACTATTTAACAGATACCGGTATTTCGATTACTACTTGTAATCTTCTTCAGTGTTTGTATCAGTCTATAGGAAATTACGGGATTGTAAAGTCGTTTTATCTAGGGAAGCGGGTAGGCTGTGGTCAGTGGGTACCTAGGTGCATGAAGCTGACCGTTTTTTTGCATGTAGGTAAAATTTCGAAGAGCCATGAATATCCGTTACCTTGGTCTCGATTTAATAAGAAAGGAGACGAATGTTTGAAAATTTCCAGGCTTTCAGCTACGTCTAATTTCCAAGGATTAGAGACTTGACGCTGAATTTTAATATCTTCTATAGTTATGTTTTTCTGAAAAAGCGTGTTCCGCTATCTTGGATTTGAAGTGGAATGGTAAATCTTTAGCAGATTCTCTAGAAGCTCTAGCAACATCCATAAAAATATCAATTTTACACATGAAGAAGAGAAAGATAACAATTTGCCCTTCTTGGATGTGCTTGTAAAAAGAGAGGGGGGTCCTTGACTTTCGAAATATATAGGAAACCTACAAATACTGAGAGAATTATACCAAATACTTCAAACCATTCACATCAGCATAAAATGGCCGCTTTTCACCACATGGTCCATAGAATGCGTACTCTACCATTAGGGGAAGAAGCAAAAACTAAAGAAACTGAATCAGGTAAGCTCAACGGGTATCCAGAGCAAACCATCCAATCAATAATTAATAAAAAATCTAGAATACTTCATAAGCAAAACCTCACAACCTTAACTCCAACAACTGAAAATTTGAAAAGGATAGCAGTAGATTTCAATCAGAATACAGCTTATCCACTTAGGAAAAAATTAAAAAAGTTTGGTGTTGAAAAAATAAAAAGTTAGCTAATTCAAAAAATGTGTAGAATAATTAAAACCAAATTAATAAAAAGAATAAATCAAATTAGTTCAACTCGTTAAATAGAAAATTAGACAATATTTAAAAACGTTATGAAATTAATAGAAAAAAAAAACAAATTTTCAAACTAAAAAAAAAATAAATGAATAAAAATAATTAAAATAAAAAGGACATAGAGAAGCACCCTTTCGTACAGGCCCTTGAAGCCTACCGCGATCAACTCTTGTCCATCTGCTGGGTTCCAGACCACAGCAGAATAAAAGGGAATGTTGACGCAAATCGATTGGCCTCCCTCGGTAGGCGGACATGCGCCCAACTCTCGGCTGAAACACCAACAACCGACATCATTCGAAAATTCAACGCAAGCATCCAAACCAAATTTCACCAACCCGACGTATGGATCGACCACAACAACCAGATAGAGCAGAAGATCCTCTTCCGGCTTCGCTTCGGCCACACCAGATTGACCCACGCGCATATGATAGCCAACAACCAGATTCCACGCGCCTGACCGACGATCACATACTGTGCAACTGTGAGGAACTCGAAAATCTACGACAACAATACAACATGCCGCGATCGATCAGAGACATCCTATCGAACGACCCTGCCCAGGAGCAAGCATTGCTATCCTTCATCAAGGATGCCGAACCACGCGACGGCATTTAACGACGCGGCAAACCAGACGAAAACCGAACGAGGCCTTCCGCCAAACTCCGCCGAGTTGTGGGGGGATTTCCCGTAGCCCATCCAATAACCAACCATGCGCAAATATCACGATAGCATCTGACGGAACTCCGGAGAACACCTAGAAACAAGAAACAACATAATCTCATTACAAATTTAAACCTTTTATCAGCGAATGACCAGCCGTCGTTAAAGCTGCAATAAACAACTAACTAGCTAAATAAAATAAATGAAATGAATAAAATAAATAAAATATATAAAACGAATAAAATGAAAAATAAAAAAACGAATAAAATGAAAATTATAAATAAAAAGTTAAATGAAAAGATAAAATAAATAATATGGATAACATTAACACTATCAATAAAATTAATTGAATGAATAAAGTAAAAAAATGAAAAGAAATTTTTTTTAAAAAAACAGAATGTAAGAAGTAAACGATTAAAATGAAAATTGAAAGGTATTAAACTAGTTTTACAATTAATAGAATAAATTAATTATGTCAATAATAATTTAGAGAAATTATTAAAGTGTTTCAGTCATCCACTTTAATAATTTCTCTAGTAATAGTAAGATTATTGAAATGAAGAAAATGAATAAAATGTATGAACTGAAAAAAGAATAAAATGCATACAATAAAAACAGTGAACAAAACAAATTAAATGAAATATATGATCAAAATGAATCCAAAGAATGAGACGAACAAAATAGATACAATGTACCCAAATGAAGAAAATAAAAAAAAAAATGCTGAATATAAGAAATGATTTCAATGAAATGATCATATATTCAAAATCACCCAAATATTCAAAATGAATAAAATAAATGAATAAACTGAAAAATGAATATATTGAATGAAATTAAAAAAATAATATTTAAACAAAATAAATTCTATGCTATATTTCACCCTAAGGCGGAAAATTTGGTAAAAACCAAAATTTCTCACTAGGGTGAAAATTTGTTGGTAAAACCAGTCTTTGCACGAGGGCACAAATCCTTATTTCATACTCAGTTGTGTTTTGGCTTCGCCTCATCAGAAACCGACACTAATTTATTTTCGGGATGGATTAACGCCGGCTGGAACAAACAAATTTTTACCCTAGTGAGAAATTTTAGTTTTTACCAAATTTTCCTCCTTAGGGTGAAATATAGCATAGTGCTTTCGCATAGGCCTAGTAAGCCAAGACAAGTTTCGGCTTCACTGTGTTTCATCGGCATAAACAGAACTTCTGCTCGAACGTTTGATCAGTCGTTCGATTGAAACACAAAGTGTGTTTTAGTTTTAAGGGATTTGCGTCAAGCCGGCGCTAATCTATTCCGACAATAAGTTAGTGTCGGTTTCTGATGAGGCGAAGCCGAAACGCAACTGAGTATAAAATAAATGAATAAAACGAATTATGCTAATTTGAAAAACCATTATTTCAAATTATAGAATTGTTTGTAAAAAATTAAGTATACAATGCACTTCCTAGTGTTTTCATTCTTTTTTGTTTTCACCTTTTCATGTTCGTTCTTCTTTTCTTGACGGCGTTCAAGCTTATCTGTGGTGTTTCTACTTTATTGATAGGGTCTAACTGGTTATTCGGAAATCGGAATAGTAAATGATGGTTAGTGCTGCGACACTAATTTCATGTATTATACGATATTTTGATACCTTCCAGCCATATGATAAATAAGAAAACTGGTAATTTTTGCACCGTGACCAGTATAAAATAAATTTTACAAAAGAAATCGAATTTTCACTAGAATTTTGGGATTCAAAATTAAAGATCCTCCCGATGATGCCACGAGTATAATAGGATATAAATTATGGGAAATTTACTGTCTCGCTACTAGGTGGATTACTTGGTGATCTGTCTTCATATACCATCGAAGTTCTACCTCACGGCTGAACTCAATGCTTCATCCAAGGGGTAAACATATCAACTATGAAAAAAATTACTTTGAAGTGAACTTATACATTATTTTGTTTTGAAGTGAATTTACATATTAATTTTGAAAAAATAGTTCATTTCTTATTGAGTAAAGCCACAAAATATCTTCGGAATCTTGTGGATGTGTTTTCATGCACCTATATTCGAAATCGGTTTAGTTTTACCCCTAAAACACCAGTAAGGTATTGAAAATGGGTAAGTGAAGAATAAAAATATAAAATGTTTAATATCTCCGCCGTTCGTGAACGTTCATATCGGTTTAAATCGAAGTTTTCTATATGACCGCTCGCCACATCCCATAACTCCGGAACCGAAAGTCGGATCGGAATGAAATTTGATAGCCACGTAAATGCAATACCTTTCATTTGAGACTAAGATTGGTCAAATCGGTCTAGCAATCTCCGAAAAACCGATGTGACTATTATCCTGAATTTGTATACTTCCGCCGCGACTTCCGGAACCGATGAATGTGGACAAAGAGGCTTTGGATGGTTGTTAGTGACTTAGTACTGCAAATCCAAGCAGTTGTGGACACATTTTGGAAAAATGTCTACCTTTTTACATTCATCGTAGAATTCGTTAAAATCGGGATTCGCTGCGTGATCGTACTCATCACCCTGTAACTTCGAACCTGGAAGTCGGATCCATTGGAAATTCAATAGCAGCCGGTGGGAACGTTGTACCTTTCATTTGAGATTAAGTTTGTGGAAATCGGTTCTACCATCACTGAGAAAAGTCAGTGGAATTTTTGGTCACATACACACAGGAGACATTTGCCGTACTTGACGAACTAAATCAAATTGTATATAGCAATCGGCCCTCGGTTACAAAGTCAATTTTCAGAGCATTTGCTAACCTTTCTATCAAGAAAGGCTAAAAGGTGCAAAAAGCAGTTTCGTCAAATTTTTTTCGAGATTGCATCATAACTCGACGTTTCATGCATTTTAAATATATTTGGCACCAAAAATACGAATTCGAATTCCGAAATTTTCTGTGGTCCCCTCATCGAAAAAAATGGCTCCAGCTTATATGGTAATTTCATATATTCCCGGACCCACATAACCGATCCGTGCGAAATTTTGTGAAAATCGGCCAAACCAACCCCGACAAACTGATGTGAGTTTAGTAATTTGGAAAGATGGTCATTTTTCCCAGAACTTCCGGAACCTTATATTGTGGTCAATGTGGCCAACAAGACATCGAAAAAGGTGACAGCGGGCGCAGGGTTGATGGGAGGTGCAACCAACCGAATTTTACACCTTCCATTTGATACTCGGTTAGTAAAAATCTTTTCACCGAATAACCGGTGTGACTTTAATTCAGGTATAAACCTGAATCGAGACATCTGTAATTGCCGATAGTGGACAATAACTCTTTGATTGGCCATCAGTGAACGAGATCTGCAAATCGAAGTACTTTGATGTCAATTTCAGCAGATTTTTTACCCCTGGTGTATTACGATTCTAACGGTTTATATGGGAAATCACTGTGTAACCGTATCAACCAACCTTTAACTCCGCAACCAAAAGTCAGATTTGAAGAAAATTGAACATCAAATCAAGTTTGTAAAAATCGGTGGAAAAGTCGTTGAACAGTAGATGATCCATTAACTTAGGAATTTGTCTAGTTCTCCGGGGTCATCAAGAACCACCATAGGCGGCCAATGTTTTCAAAGCTACTTCGATACGTCATTAGTGGTCTAGACCTGCAAATCGAAGTAATATTGCATATACATATTGCATCATTTGGACATCATGGTGGTACCAGTTTAAATGGGTATTTACTGAGTAACCGCACTCTTCAACCCATAACTCCGGAACCGAAAGTTCGATCAATAAAAATAAATCAGCTCAATAGCAGCCGATGGGACGACTGCACCTTTCGTTTGAGACTAAGTTCATTCAAATCTGTTCATCTATCTTTGAGATACAGAGGTGGCATTATATGCCACATACACACAGACATTTTCCGATCTCGTCGTACTGAGTCGAATGATACATGAGACACGGGCCTCGGTTAACCTTTACAGTACCAAGTTAAAAATTTTCTGAAAATTTTGTTTAAATTTTGCTCTCATTTCGTCAAATTTTGACCGAATTGGATGGAACCGGCTGTAAAAGATCTGGAATTTAGTCCAGTTTCCATATACCGAGTAGCGTTCAAATCCGTGGACCGGTTCCGGAATTAATCCGAATTCCCTTGGGGTGTACCCGGCATCCCAGTGGGGTGACGGACGAGTTTTGAAGAAACATCCCATAAATTTAAGTAATTGTATTTTGAAATGTGCTACATATGACTATTTCCCATTGATCCTTCACAATAGACATGAATTGGACCAATCTTGGCCACTGGAGAACTGTTCCGGGAGAACCTAAGAAAATGTATACATTTTTCTATCATTCTAGCGATTTGGGTTCACAGCTTTATACGAAATGCGAAGTTCTTCCAATCATACGGTTCTACAGCTCCCTGAAGGCCATTCTGGCACCGGTTCCGTACGGATGGACATTTGACGCCATTTTGAAAACCAAAATGGCGGCTTTCGGTTACCACAAAACAGTGAAAACCACCATCAATATGGGTGTTATTTGAAAGAGAACGGTCAGCAAAAGCCGGAAATTGATAATTGACACCATTTTGAAAAGCAAAATGGCGATTTCCGGTTACCACAAAACAGTGAAAAGCATCATCAATATGGGTGTCATTCGAAAGGGAGTGGTCAATAGAAGACAGAAATTGATTTTTGGCGCCATTTTCAATACCAAGATGGCGGTTTCCGGTTATCACAGTGCAGTGCAAACCACCACCAATAATGGCGTCATTGTAAAGCGCTAGCAATCAACAAAAGCCGGAAATTGCTTTTTGACGCCAATTCGAAAACCAAAATGGCGGGTTCATGTTCCTAAGAAACAGTGAAAACCGTCATCAATATGGGTGTCATTTGAAAGGGGTGTGTCAGCAGGAGACGGAAATTGATGATTGACGCCATTTTGAAACCCAAGATGGCAGCTGCCGGTTTCCAAAAAACAGTGAAAACTTCCATCAATATAGGTGTCATTTGAAAGGGATTGGTGAGAAGAAGTACGAAATTGATTATTTATGCAGTTTTGAAAACCAAGTTTGCGGTTTCCTGTTACTGCAAAACGGCGAAAACTATCATCAGTATAGGTATCAGAAAGGGGTAGTCATAAAGTGATTTTTGACGCCATTTTCGAAAACCAATATGGTGGCTTCCGGTTACTACAAACAACAGTGAAAACCATACTAAGTATGGGTGTCATTTGAAAGGGGGTGGTCAGTAGATGTAGTGGTGGCGGTGGTACTACCACCTTTGTAGCAGGAACACTCTTCATAGCACTGAGCAATCTTTACACGACAAGCATGACGTGTTCAAGCATTACTCTCTGACCATACTCAGCATGCTACTGTACGAAGGGCCAAAAAGGAATTGCGTGGTCGGAAAGTGACTTCGCTTACATGTACTACGGAAGCTTGCTGCCAATAACAAGACCATATAAGCCAATTACAATGCATTGTTATAAAAAGTAGCCTCAATAGGTGGGGAGAAAATCCTGCGCCATGTTCACGAAATGTTAGCAACAAGAATCTGGCTACTCCACTCTTCCTGTTCAAATCGTTTTAATCAGATGGCTTGATGGTCCCTCTCAATTCCCATGTATTCTATGTAAGGGTCATTCCACGCGCAGTGATCAAGGCACGTGTAATCGACCTTCACGGATTTGAATCAAATTTGGAGGAATTGTTCATCTAGGGCCAATATATAAAAACCCAAATTTTTGTGTCTATTCAATCACCGCTCGGGCCATGGGAGGCCCCCCCCGTTTTGGCAAATTGTCAAAATCCTTGATTTCCTTTTGAACATATTTCCGCTTCTGTTTACTCTAGAACCAAACCGTAAGATGGGTTTTGAAGAAAATTGTTCAAGGAGTTTAGAAAAAATATTAGTTATTGGCGGCAGTGCTGCCAACTATCCGATTTTTTCAGCAAAATGGCAAATCAGCGATATTTTGAAGCAAAAAAACGCTATTTCCCATATAAAATCGCAGGCGCACAACAATAAAAAACCAACTTGAGGATTCTGAGTTCACACATAATTTATTGTGAAGTAGACGAGAAATTATGAAAAACTACGTTTTTGGTTTCTTTTTAGCAGATCAGGGTCAATTTTCCGTTGCCGTCGTTCCCCCAGCACATTATTCGGCAGCGGCTCACGAGTCAAAACTTCTTGATATCATCCACTGCTTTAATTGAGGCCAGCAATCACTCCGTAAACGATGAAGGCATCGAAGAAGCCCCACACACATGCACGTATACCACTATGAAGCCGACACCGACACCAACCACGAACGCGTGAATCAACAAATACATCTCCAATGCAACGCACGATCACGATCCGCAGTATTGAACGAGGAAAATACACATGTCCAAATCGAAAATTATCATTATAATAATATTGCCGATTGACAGTCCATGTGAACATCGGCTAGAATCAACTAATCTTGTTGAGATCTGCGTTCAACATATTGACAACAATATGATTTAATTCGGTTATTCTCGCATCGTAATGACTACGAAACGGGAGCAAGTTTTAAAAGTTTCGCTTAACTATATTGCAAATCAGTCTAAATCTGTACCTTTTGAGTCACGAAGAAACTTAGTTGTCTGTCACAACAGCACATACTTATTGTTGGTGTGAAATAGTTGTTGAAATAAAAATTGCTACTTGGGTGACCGTTCATTTCTAAATAAAACCCATACCGATGATGATTTTGACTATTTTGTGGTACCACCATCTTGCTTTCCAACATGGCGTCAATCAATATCCGTATCTGCCGACCATCCACTCGCAAATGATTTCCATATTGCTGACAGTCTTCACTGTTTTGTGGAAACCGGAAGCCGCCATCTTGGTTTTCAAAATGGCGTCAATCATCAATTCCTGTCTTCTACTGATCACCCCGTTTCAAATGCCACCCATACTGACTATGGTTTTCATTGTTTCCTTGGAACAGGAAGCCACCATCTTGGTTTTCAAAATGGCGTAAACAACCAATTTTCGTCTTTTGCTGACCACCCGCTTTACAATGACACCATTATTGACGGTGGTTTTCACTGCTTTGTGGAAACCGGAAGCCGCTATCTTTGCTTAGAAAATGGCGAAAAAATCAATTTCTGTCTTCTATTGACCCCCCCTTTTGAATGACACCCATATTGACAATACTTTTGACTGTTGTGGTAACCGGAAACCGCCATCTTGGTTTTGAAAATGGCGTCAATTATAAATTTCCTCTTTCAAATAAAACCCATATTGATGGTTGTTTTTACTGTTTTGTGGTAACCGGAAGCCGCCATCTCGGTTTTCAAGTGATCATTTCTTTTCTAATGACACCCATATTGATGACGTTTTTCACTGTTTCTTTGGAACAGGAACCCGCCATTTTGGTTTTCGAATTGGCGTCAAAAACCATTTTTCGGCTTTTGCTGATCGCTAGCGCTTTACAATGACGCCATTATTGGTGGCGATTAGCACTGCTCTGTGATAACCGAAAACCGCCATCTTGGTTTTGAAAATGGCGTCAAAAATCAATTTCTGTCTTCTATTGACCACTCCCTTTCGAATGACACCCATATTGATGATGCTTTTCACTGTTTTGTGGTAACCGGAAATCGCCATTTTGCTTTTCAAAATGGCGTCATTTATCAATTTCCGGCTTTTGCTGACCGTTCGCATTCAAATAACACCCATATTGATGGTGGTTTTCACTGTTTTGTGGTAACCGAAAGCCGCCATCTTGGTTTTCAAAATGGCGTCAAATGTCCATCCGTACGGAACCGGTGCCAGAATGGCCTTCAGGGAGCTGTAGAACCGTATGATTGGAAGAACTTCGCATTTCGTATAAAGCTATGAACCCAAATCGCTGGAATGATAGAAAAATGTATACATTTTCTTAGGTTCTCCCGGAACAGTTCTCCAGTGGCCAAGATTGGTCCAATTCATGTCTATTGTGAAGGATCAATGGGAAATAGTCATATGTAGCACATTTCAAAATACAATTACTTAAATTTATGGGATGTTTCTTCAAAACTCGTCCGTCACCCCACTGGGATGCCGGATACACTCCAAGGGAATTCGGATTAATTCCGAAACCGGTCCACGGATTTGAACGCTACTCGGTATATGGAAACTGGACTAAATTCCAGATCTTTTAAAGCCGGTTCCATCCAATTCGGTCAAAAATTGACGAAATGAGAGCAAAATTTAAACAAAATTTTCAGAAAAATTTTAACTTGGTACTGTAAAGGTTAACAACAGCCTTTTTTTCTTTTTTGCTCAGTTAATCTACCCCAAGTTACATGTTTTCCGTAAGCCGGAAATATGTTTTTTCTGTTCTTTCGACTGAGAAACACACTTTTTGCGGTGAAATAAAAATTTGGGCAGTAAAGGGTTCTATCTTCCATCTAATGGAACATCGGCACTATGATTTCGTTCGTTCGCAAAAAGTTATCGTCATGCATCGCCCTGACTCTTCTTTCCTATCGTCAAAAATAAATTCTTATTCTCCTTCTCGTTAATTACGCAATAAAAATCTGTCCAAAACAGCTCATCATCGTACAGATTATGTTAAATTCGGCCAACTAAGCCAGATGATGGCTGTTTATAACGAGAAATTGTGAAATTATTGACCAAAACATGATCCGAGCACATTTGAAACAATATTAAATCTCTTTGCGATATTTTAGTGTAAAAATCAAAATATTCGTGTAATGTATTCTACGATTAATTGACGAATAAATAAATTGATAAAAAGAATAAAAATTACGGTTGCCCTTGCTCTTCTGACAATGCACACAAGATACACGCAATTGTTTTTGTCGTTTACTTTGCGCTGGCTCGCGCAGAAGCAGAAAGCATTTGAGGCAGTTGAACATCGTATGAAATCTGTTTTTTACTCATTTAGGAAAACAATAAACACTAAGCTTTATAATTGACATATATTGTTCTGAATAGTTGATGCATTATTGCTTGCTTGAGGACAGCACAATCTTCAACGTCCAGGCAAGTTTAAGCTGGAGCCGATCAATCTCATTTTTGGGCGGAAATTCCACCTGAATACCCTTATCTGTTGGTTTCCACTGAAAAAAAAAAATATTGTCACACATCGAACGTTAAACCGAATTTACCCGAATATTGCTTACCCTTAAACTGGTGTTAAACCCTAGCATTGAAATCTGCACAACATTTGCATACATTTCACCGAAGGCTCCCAATTGCACATTATTAGATTTATAAGGGTAGTTCAGCACCATAGCGTAGACGTTGCTAAAACCTACTTCACTCTCGTAAGCTGATGAACTCTTCGTAGTATACCAAACATCCGATGTCAGTGTGTCGTTCTGATACACCCACGGTTTAGACTTGTAAATTGCTTCCCCATTAGTTTTAAGCCACCTAAAAAGTATACTTATCGATGCAACAGTAGATTAAAACCAATCACTTCACCTTACCTGCCCATATCAGTCAAACGCTCGGCAAATATCGGATCAATCGTCCCGTACTTGGTAGGACCCACATTGATAAGAATATTACCCCCGCAACTCACAGTACTAGCAATCTCAGCAATCAATTCCGAAGAGCTCATAAAATCTTCCAACTTCGCATTCTGACGGTGGCCCCAGCTCATCTTATCGATTGTCATGGCATTCTCCCATTTGTGCGTCTGAAGAACCCCTATCGAATGCATTCAGTGTCAATCAAATGCAAAAAATAGAAATTATTAGATAACACTCGTACCCGGATTGTAACGATCGGAGCAAGTGTAAAAGTCTCCATGCAAACACAGCGTCCCAATTCCCCAGCGATCGTTCGTCACCACGGTATCCCTGACGGGTGATTCGTTGTACAGCCAGGTGAAGAATTCCTTTGCCTTCCAATAGCCATCCGGTGCCTCCCAATCGCCGTCACTCCAAAGAACCTCCGGTTTGTACGAATTGATCAGTTCCTTCAACTCTGGCCATACCTTGCTGTCAACGTAGTCATGCTTGAGAAAAGCGTGCAACTTATCGTCGTGATAGAGCCGATTGAACCATTCAAATAATGAGTAGTAAACGCCAAAGGTGAGATTTGAGTTCTTTCGAATAGCAGTCGAAAGTTCGCCGATAATATCCCGGTGTGGTCCTACGTCCACTGAATTCCAACTGTAGGTGTACTTTGAAGGCCAAAGAGTGTACCCCTCATGATGTTTACTGGTTAACACTACGTACCGAGCTCCGGATTGGGCAAACAGTTCAGCCCATTCGGTGGCGTTGAATAATTCCGCAGTGAAATCCCGTGCAAAATCTTGATAGGTGAAGTCCGGCTTGTAGTTATTGGCCATATAGTTTACGTAGGCGTCGTACTTATAACCTAAAGAAAATCGTTTTACTTTAATTGAAATACAGGATGAGTTTTGTCACCTTTCCAATTGATCCAAAACCACTCGGATCCATAGCTAGGCACCGCGTAGACTCCCCAATGAATGAAAATACCAATTTTCGCATCGTCATACCACTTCGGAAGAGGTCGCGAATCCAAACTAGCCCATGTCGGTTCATATTTGTCTACTTTCTTCTCCTTCGTTAAGCGATTATTACGCCTCACAGAACTACCGATAGTCAACTGAATCCATATCACTAGAAAAAATAACAAATGTCTCAAACGCACCGCCATTTCTGCGTTGATTGAGCGCTGGACAATGACTGATAACTGAACTGGATGACACCGAGGATGGAACTGTACTGAAGATTGATTCTGTGTGCAGTCGCGCTTGAGATTGATCTGTTGAAGGCAATTCTGGAAGATTACTGGGGTGGATCTCTCATTCAATGCGAAATGCATGCTGAAGAGGAACTCTTGAACTGGATTGTCTAATTTTCAACGTATTGTATTGACATTAAATTAAAAGAATTTCAAAGTAATAATTTTAAAAAATTGATGACTAAAAAGTGTAATTATTGCAATCTATTATTGTTGTATAAACAAGAAGTTACGGAATGAGTATTTTTTCAACACGAGTTTTACAGATTTATCATGCTATATAAATACGACGAGAACAAAAAGAATCGAGCTTTGCAATTTTTTTGGAATTACAAAAAATATTCTATCATTAGTAACTATGTGCATTAACCAATCAGAATATTCCAGATTCCTGAAGGTTATCCATGCCTACAACCAAAACTTTTTGATCCAAGTAGGCTTTGAAATGACTGTTTTAATTTTTCTAGCTTCCACCAGAATATGTCCATACTAGGAAACCTCAGGAATTATTCCGGATGAGTGATTTCAAATTAGTTTCGTCTAATGACATTATTATTTTGCATAAAAGTACATTCCAATACAATTATGCTTTTTCAATCATATCATTCCAAAACAGGTATTCCTAATTCAATAGAGATACGAAAATTTTAAAAAGCGCTCGTGGGATGCCTCTCTTTAAAATTTTCCTCTTCAAACATCCATATTACCCAATTGGAGATACCCAAGAATATCCTTAATTATAGTAGGAAAGACTGAGGAGACTTGATCCCTGGGGAGTCTTGATCCCATCATCGTAACGCAAAGTCGGATTAGAAAACATTAATCGAATATACTAGAAAGTTGCGCAGTTTTATCTAAATATACAAAAAAATTGAAAATGTTCAACAAAATTTTAACCGATATAAAAAGAAGAACAGAACATACGAAAATTTATTTTCTAAATTTTCGAACTTTCATAGAATTGATAAAATGGAAAACTACAATCGGGCGCTCCAATTATAGCACTAGCATCTGAGCCAATGCCTTGAGCAAAGATAACAGATGCTGTTTTAACCTAAGGCTTCAAATGGGTAGGGTGATAATAGAAACAGGGCAAAAATAGACTCATTACATTCAACCAATTTCATAGCCCAAAAAATGAGACGAATTTTATTATTTTTATATTTATTAAGGTTTTAACCACTAAGAAGATGCTGAAACAAATTATTACGATACAATCATACACGTCATGTTTGGTCATGCCATATCACACGACATGCGGAGAAAAAGCAGAAAGAGGTAATACGTGTTCGTTCTGTGATCAGACTGCACATTACGTGCATAGGAACTGTTAATCACAACTTATCTACGGCCATCCAATACGACACACAGTCAGTATTACAATCATCTGGACCAAAAACTGTTCATAGAGTTGTGATTGCAGTTCAGGCAATAATCACAACTGCAAAAGCTGCACCCAGTATCTTCAAATCGACAGACAATACTACTTGCGAAGAAACTGATACCGAAGATGGCGGATTCACACTTCTGACCCGTAAGTTGAAAACATAAGGAAGAATATCTGATCACGACCACCATGCCAGCATTAACGATGTTGAAATCGGCACCGAGAGTGAAGTGAATGACCCCAAGATAGAGTAGGCAAAGAAGTACAAGTTTTTTCGGAGGCAAAAGAATAGTTTACACGATTAGAACTTTGCAATTTGTCAATGGAATTTACTTGTTAAGTGCCAACCAATTCAGAAACGTCTGTCTTGAATATTGTTAACAATTTTAGTTTATGTACTATACTCAAGCAACGTATTGTGTTGCGAAAAAATGTTTACAACTAATAATATAACCAACTCGCGTGTAATAATCCAACTACGGTGAACATACTCTCAACTGTTTCATCACCAAAAAAGTCTCAAGGCGAAGTCTACTTGCAATAAGTCATGGGAACGTAGAACGTACGCTGTATTTTGCAAATCTATTCTGCAACCTAGTTTCAAATCGAGTTCAATTATGTTTGGAAAATGTTTGGTGTTGGAATAATACGATGTTATTTTGGCAAGAAAATATTGAACATTTAACCCATTCATGCCCATGTTGTTTGTGGACAACAACGTTTTTAAACAGCTATAACTTTTGATTGAGGCAAGACTTCCTCACAAAAACAAGTAAGGCTAATAAATGTGACTATTGGCTTTCATTTAAGTATTAACAGTTGCAAGGATCAGCTCTAGAACTGAAGTTATTGCAATTAGTTTGATTGAATTCCGATGGAGCAGTGCTGCCAGGGACAGTTTACGTTGATAACGGAAAATGAATTTTTCATATAACTTCGTTATGATGCAATATTAGTGAAAATTGATAAAACTTATCAATTTAGACTATTTTTGGCTACGTTTTCCAAGCAATTGGACTATTGTGAATATTCTAGGAGGATTGTAGTGAGCATTGGAAGGTAAAAATTGAGCAGCTTCTAGCACTGCAAGAGAAGCGCCTACCTTTATGAAAAACCTATTTTAATCCACCTAGCGGTGCAATTGTGCCTTTCTCAATCATGAATCACGAGAATGTGTGCGTTTTTGTTGCTTTCATCGGAGTATCGGTTTGAATCACAATTTGCTATGTGATCGCACGCCACAACCTGTAACTCCGGAACCGGAAGTCGGATCGGGATGAAATTAAATAGTCATTTACGGGGACGCAATACCTTTCATTTGAGGCCAAGTTTAGTCGAATCGGTCTAGCCATCTCCGAGAAACCGATGTGACTGTTATTCTGAATTTAGATACTTCCGCCGGGGCTTCCGGAACCGATGATGGTGGCCAATGTGGCCAAATAGACTTTGAATGGATGTTAGTGACCTAATACTACAAATCGAAGCAGTTGTGGTCATATTTTGGAAAAATTTTCACCTTTATACATTCATTGCAGAATTTATTAAAATCGACATTTTCTGCGTGTTCGTACTCATGACCCTGTAATTCCGGAACCGGAAGTCGGATCCATTAGAAATTCAATAGCAGGCTATGGGAACGTTGCACCTTTCATTTGAGACTAAGTTTGTCAAAATCGGTTCAGCCATCTCTGAGAAAAATGAGTGACATTTTGGTCACATACACACACATACGCACATACACACATATATACATACACACACAGACATTTGCCGAACTCGACGAACTGAATCGAATGGTATATGTCACTCGGCCCTCCGGGCCTCCGTTAAAAAGTCGGTTTTCAGAGCAATTGCAATACCTTTCTATTGAGAAAGGCAAAAAGTTTTTTTCCAGTTTCTTGATCCCACCGTTTTCAAGACAAAATAGTTTTGAAACCCTACGTGCACTAAAAAAAAGTTGGGCATGAAAGGGTTAAAAGCAAGTATATGAGTCATTCCACGCGAAGTGATCAAGGCACGTGTAATCGACCTCCATTGATTTGAACCAAATTTGGAGGAATTGTTTATTTAGGGCCAATACATAGAAACCCGAATTTTTGTGTCAATTTAACCACCCCTCGGGTCATTGGAGCACCCCCCGTTTCAGCAATTTGCCAAAAGCCTTGGTTTCCTTTTGATCATATCTCCGGGTCTTTTTACTCTAGAATCAAACCGCAAGATGGCTTTTGAAGAAAATTGTTCAAGGAGTCTAGAAAAATATTAATTTTTGGTGTCAGTGCTGCCAACTAGGCAATTTTTTCAGCTAGGGGGTGCTCCCATGACCCAAGGGGAGGTTCAATTGACACAAAAATTTGTGTTTTTATATATTGGTCCTAAATGAACAATTCCTCTAAATTTGGTTCAAATCCGTGGAGGTCGATTTCAAGTTTGCATCTTTTTTGATCACTTCGCGTGGAATGAAGATTAATCTCTTCTATACTTAAATTTCACCATCGCATCTAGATTGATTATATTTTATAAAATCAGAAATAAATTAAAACTAAATAAATAGATGAAGCACACCAATCAAATGATGCAATTTTCGATTGCACCTAACAAAATGCAATTCGAATATAACACAACAATTTATGAAAGCATCATGGCTGCCTTCTCGTTGTGGCTGATTCGTTGGCAGAAGAAAAACAACCAATAAAAATACATCGGCGTCTGGTGTCTGGTGTAGAGGGCAAAAATAATCGACTAAATATAGATTTCAATCTATCGGCTACAATTTTCGATAAACTGATACCGATAACAATACAGTGTGAACAATACGCTCTAAGCTACTTCTACCCAAATTTTCAAGAGAATATACTCACTGGGTCATTTTCTACAGCGTTTTTTCCGTTATGCAATTTGATGTGGGACACCCTTTAATAGCATTTTTCTCGAAACAGCATTTTCAATTTTTTTTCAAATTGGCGAACACGATATCTCAAAAACTAATCAATGAATTAACTTGATTTTTTACGAGGATGTCCAATATGTGTAGCCTGTCGATGAACCACAGAAAACTGAATAGAAAAAATTTCTCCCTATTATTTTGAATAAAGATGAGCGAATTTTACAGTAAAATTTGAGATTTTTCGGTTTTTTTGAAGCCATTTTCCGAAACTCGATTTTTTTTCTACTGTTTGTGGTTCATCGACTATCTACAAGTCTAAGCTTTACAAAACTTATCGATTTTCTCATATCAGATAATTATATCAAGAGTTATCGTGTTCGCCGCGGCGCTCCTCAACTTGAAAATGGTTGGACGTCTGCTCTTGGAACGCTCGTATATGTGGCTCTGTGTGACCGAAAATATTTTTTCCCGTACAAAATGAATGAATAAAGCAATCCTAATATTACACAAAAGATCTATTGTTGCCTTTCCTTCAAAAACGTAAAACAAAATATATTTCTTTTTGAGCACTTTACATCAGACGCTCCCCTAAAGTATCGGCAAGTATTTCAGAAGTTTGCAAGTATTTTGTTCTTTATATGATACTTATTGCAAACAACTACTGACAGCTGAGAAATTCCACGAAGATCCGTCCGAAAATCTCTAAAATCGTGACCGACCATCTTAGATTCCGATGAAACTTTACAGGCTTCACTGGCATGCTAGACTAACCATTTTCCACAGCCAATAAGATTATTTTGACTCAAGAGCAATTTTTCAAAAGGGCGTAAACGTTTCTACGTGCATTAATTTCAGTTTTTTTATTCGATTGCTCTATTTTATACAGCAAAACTATCTGAGAATGAGTTAAAGGGAATAAATACTTCTTCACGAAAAAATATACGCTGAATAAAATATAACTTGTCACAAATACAAAAATTTATGTTTAAAATTTAAATTGCAAAAAAACCTATTTTTTTAATTTTTTATATTTTGTCAACGAAAACCTAAGGAGAAAAGAAACATTTTGAATGTGATTGCAGGATGGAGAACTTATCGTTAAAAAAGTTTTTCTAACAATAACTTTATACATATTTTGCCCTTCTCATATAGAAAGCTTATGCAATCACTCGGAACATGACCAACATAATCCCGACTTTTTTTGGGTTATGCGATGAGGGATCGCCCCCCCCCCCCTTCTCCAAACATTACACAACACCCTTCCCTAAACACCCCCCCTCAAGTCCCCCCCCCCCCATCAAAGCTCTACAACAGATGTCCCTCAAACAACCACCTCATTCACCCTCTTCAGACCCACCCCTCTCTCATCCCAGTCACCTTCAACCAGCAGGCATACCAAGATAGGCTGGGGGGTGGTTCAGTTGTGGGTTATTCATCCCCTTCAGACACACACCCCCCTCATGATAAAATAAGTTAGCCGAAAGACGACATTGAGTTAATGCTGATTAAGCTAATTAAATATTAAATATTTTTGTTTCCAGCTGGGGCGGATCCAGAATAAAATTTCCTATTGGGTTTGAAATTTCGATTTTGAAATGAACACATTACATAATACGCAATAACCGCATTTATTAAAAACCAATGAAAATTTTGGTTTGAAATGATTTTGAGGTTGAAACTACTTTAAAATTGAAACTAATTTAAAAAAATTTTAACAAGTTGAAAATTTTCAGCGGGGCTCTGATCCCCGGACCCTCCTCCTGGGTCCGCCTCTGGTTTCAAGTGTTTCTGCGTCGACACATAGCATCTCAAGTTCGTGGCTGTCGTGGCTCCATTGTATGTATGTGAATATTCAATATACATTTTCACCATCATATTGAGCATGACCAGCCATGAATTCATAGTTTAGGCAAATGAGAAAGGCACAATTGCACGACTAGGTGGATTAAAGCAGGTTTTTAAATTTCATACTAATTGACACGCAAAACTATAATTTTATTACAGAATATAATTCTAAGTCTCATTTTAAATCAAAATGCATTTAATAAAAATCTTCCAAAATGCGAATTAATTCGCGTAATTATGCCCTTTTTAAATGTTATTCGCGTTACCCCATCATAAAATGTCATAATTATTTATGTTCGTTCCTTCGCGTTTTTCATGGTCATTGCCAAGTAATTCACTATTATAATCTTCGCCAGGTTACCTGTTGTCTCGGCCCAACCGGAGGTTTAAACCACCATAAATATTGGTGCAATAATAATGCAACTTGGGACACGAGAAACGATGAGTAAATTCGGCTATCATGAGGCATTTCTATTGGTAGACCTTCGCCCAATCTCAACATAGTGCTCCCTTGAGCACTTTATAGGTTGGTGCATTAATACGTTCAATACCAACTTTTTTGCTTTATTTTTTTCGGTGAAAAAAATCAATAAACCGAATACACAATGTTGGTGATTGTTCCCGATAAAATTAAGATGGTAGCAATTATGCATTCTGTTTTGCAGTTAGTGGCCATACGGAAAGTGCGCGTTCGAATCGGTCTATATAGTGAGGAAAGAGGTCTGTTAGTTTGTCCTTGATGTTAGACAACGCTCAAGCCACGGAACTCCGTGATCTTGTTTACGTTGGAAGTCCATACCCCCGAAAGTAGTATTTTGGAGCGTAGGCGGATGGATGATTCTGGCTTTCTGGATACTGGTGAGATCGTGCTATCTGTGTATACAAACTTTGCGTTTCAACCAAATTCCAGATCGCTCGCATTGATTTTTATTTAACAGTCCGTTTTCAGGTCAGCAAATTATTTGAAAGTAGGCGACATCCAAGTTTTGAGTATTGTATGTTTGCGTTGTATCCTGATCAATTGAATTCCTGGGCGAGTAAAGGCGCTTTAACCTAGGCCTATTAGCCATGACAAGGTGTAAATACCTCTGCTCCATCCCAAAGGCCCAAAGGAGTTACATTAACCATCTTAGCAAAGTCACTCCCAACGATTTATTATATCCCCTCAAACTGAAACGGTCGGTACGGTCGTCCTCGTTGCTTCCTCCTTTAAGATTCAAAACAATTCATTAATTAAATTATTCATTAAATGAACGATTTAATTCCCGTTTAAGTTTGAAACATCTTCAAATCAAACTCTGCACAGTAGGCCTGGTCGCTTTAATATTTGCGACATATGAAAATATGCTTCAAATATTAATGTTGACAAGAAAAACGCTACAGAATAACTTCATCGTTTTCCAGGATGCTTTTCAATACTGGTTGTGTAAGGGTTAGAGTAGAATAGAATAGAATAGAAATATCATACAGTTTGGTCCACTTGCTAGCGGTATGAGCAGCAGACATAGTAAAACTATGAGACATCGAACATTGTTGTTCGTTTTATAAGGAACAGTGTGATGTCTGGACAGAAAACTAAAATTGTGCTGAGCACCAAAAATACATTATAGAGCCAGAAATAGTTTACAAAACAAGATTCTGCGAATCAGTCACACTTTCATGATCCAGTTCATATTGTCACGCAACTCCGTGTTAAAAATCCTATAGTAACCTAAAAAGGCGGAGAGAAATTACGAATATCGTGATAAAACTGATACCCATGAACATGAGTCACATCAATCCACGTATCAAATCCGAAAGTAAGCTTAAGAATAAAGTATCACGACAGCGTGCATAAAAATTACGAAAATCGTGACTAAAATCCTGAAATCATGAACATAAATCACTCTACTCGAGACAAAGCTATCAAAAATCGTGATTGGGATCCTTAAAACTTGAACATGAATCATGATAACGTGAATAGTAATTACGAAAATCGCGACAAAATCCTGAAATCATGAACATGAA
Source organism: Topomyia yanbarensis (assembly GCF_030247195.1). Classification (NCBI taxonomy): domain Eukaryota; kingdom Metazoa; phylum Arthropoda; class Insecta; order Diptera; family Culicidae; genus Topomyia; species Topomyia yanbarensis. The sequence continues at coordinate 3,013,738 of NC_080672.1, forward strand.
TCACGCTACTCTACCAGAAAAATCCGATAGTAAACTCAGACTAAAATATCACGGTAATGTGATGAGAAACTACGAAAATCACGATTAAGCTCCTGGAATAATTCACATCGTTTAACTGTCGACTATTTTAGTTGATATTTATACAAACCACGGTATCCTCAAATGAACATGCCACTAAAATTTTCAGTTTCACATTGTATACCTAATCGTCGTAAATTATCACTCTAGAAATTGTATTCTGATCAAAGTTTGAAATCTGTTATACTATGCAATACGAACCCATCCAACTTGAATGCAACCTTGCAAACAACTAAATTGAATTCATTCAAGTATAGATGTCTCCACAATGCTACTTTTAGTGATGCTTAATACCTCTTTCTCTTTCAGAATCCGATCTGATATGGGCACCGTGGAAGAAACATTCCAGCTCGTTTTTGAAACACACCGAACTCGGCGAGTTCATGAAAAATTTATTCTCTCAAAAACATCCGGATGCCCCGAAAGATATCAGCTGGAGCTTCTACGGTGTTCAAGGATTACAAAGTAGCTACGTATGTCCAAACCAAATTATATGATTGCATCGAAACATGATACTAACCATTATCTCTTTGTAGAGTCCCGACGAGAGCTATATGCTGCCAAAGGAACGCGCAAATTTAATCAACCCAAAGCTGATGACAATGCTCGGAGGGCCATGGAGCCTGCGAGCCAACGCCGTTCTCTTGGACTATTTTACCAACACTAATCTGATTGACATGGCCGTTCACACAAATCGTTACAAAACACTCAAGAGCTTAGGCGACGAGGCTGTCGTGTTGGATATTCAGTAGTTAAATGCGACTTTTTGTTTTAAATTATCTTTCAATATCTTAATTCCTGTTTAGTCGAATAATGGAAGTATTACGATGATCATCATTATAAATTAAGCAACTATATAATATTAATGCGGGAATAAAACTCGGAATACATTTTGTTCTAAGCTTCAAATAAGGAATACATTTATAAATTAGAAAGTATACAGCAATTGGCATTCTTGAACTGCGACAATCTAATATATTTAAGTCATATATGTTCATTACAACAACTATATATCAGACGTCACTGTAACTAGATACAACTACCCGTTCTCCGCTGATTGAACAACCAGAACAACCCAACCGCAGTATTTTCCCACAATTTTATTTTTATCCGGCTTCTTCCCATCGATCATGAATATTTCTACATCCACAACCCAGGTAGTAGGCACTGCAAAAACCTCTTACTAATCACAACACACCGTTCGTCTCCACCGGCGCCATGTTGGGAGTGGAGTACCCTTTCACTCGGGTGGTGGCAGCAAGCCATAACAATTCATTATCCATTCATCCGGGTGCCATTTAATGAGCGATCCATACCTACCTACCTACATGAGTCTCGTCGCCCGGTTGGGTTGAACTACGGGAGAGCCCGTCACATCGCCGATATGATGTGTGCTCGCTGTGCAACAAATATAATCGTTTAAGCTGGGATAACCATCCACTGCTTAAGGGTAGGAGGCAAATAAATTGGATTTACCGTTAGATGATTTTTTCCCACTCTAAAGGCCTGCAGCAGGAAAAGTTGTTGGTATTCACTATTTAAGGCTTGCTGCATGCAGCCTTTCGATTGTGGTTATTAATGCATCTGACAGCGATATATCATACATTCATTCATTTATTCGTCCCAACCGACGACTGCATGCTGGGGATTCGTGGTAAGGAGACAGTTCCAATCTCGGCGATGGTATTAGCGAACGGTGATTGTTTGATGTTATGTAAGATCATAAATCAGTGGAGTTTGTTGGTGAATGGCGCTCCGAAGCTGGTTGAACTGCAGATGTTGATGCTGAGCGATCGTGCCTCGCTTAGGGACCCCGTGAATCACGACTAAAATCGGTACAGTTTGGGAAGATTTAAACTTAATACATATCTCGAATATTCCAGGATGTAAACAAGGGTCCTTTCTGGACCTTATTTGCACAATTTGCTTTAATAAAAACAAAGCAACTATATTATTATACAAATCAGGAAGAGAAAAACTCCCTGACTGATCAGTCGCACCTACAACCCTACCCACAGCTTACAATGCGCCTCTGCTGTCGTAGCTCTGGCTCCAGTGTACACGTTCAAACATTACCCTCTAGTACCGTACAGCAGTGGCTTTCGTCGCTTGTATGTGCTAGCAAACAATCGCCATTCAACGATCGACAATGCAACTTCATGAGTCGGCGTCTGTCGCCAGCACTCGATATAAATAGGTGTAGGTACGTATGATAAAGCCATAAACGAATGGAGAACCACATTCCAACCGAGGCCGTCTAGGTTGTACACTTACCTTTATACCGGCTTACAGTCAGCATTAGTCAGGCTTAGAACACGCTCTGAAACGAAATACAAGATAGGGGGTTCTCAGCAGTTTCTAGTTAGTAGAAACTCTAAAGCAGAGGTAGGTCTGATGAAAGGGGTTACACTATACTAAAATACTGCAGCTGAAAATGATTTCGGAGCTGTAATGCGTAAATACAGTCATTGATAATATGCCAATTAGACACGTTTTTGTATTTTCCATTTGAGGTCGTCATACAAGACCATACTGAAAGTATCAAGGGGCGCCAGTTCCGGAAGACAGAATATATACAGTTGAAAAACACGGAGACTTGCTCAACTTCACCCACTTGGAAATGATTATGACGAACTACAAACACATGCAGAATTTACAGATGTTGAACAAACTAATTACTTTTCTGAGTAAAGCTTTGATTTGATACAATTTGCATCTCATTATTTTTGAGCAAATCGAAATTCGTTCGAAAATCGAGAAATTTGCGTTTCGATTTAGTCTCATTAGTATCTGATACTATCTTAGCGCCAAAGAGAGGCCAAAATAAATAAAGAAAAATGTAGGTACAGAAGTGCTGTTTGTTGATGAGAAACATTGAAATGAAAAAAGGTAGCTCGGGCTAGTGAATCAATGCATAGAACGCCATGATTTAATCCAATTTTCTGCCAGGGGCGGGCATAATGTAGTTGGTAAATCGAGCATTCATTGCTAAAATATTACAGAAGTTTCAGATTGTTGGTTGATGATTTAGAGTTTTTAAATGAATATTCCGTCTGAAACAGACAAGTTGATTTTTGTTCAATGAAATAAAATAAATAAAATCAAATATTATTCAAATTATGCTATAGCGCGTGGAAATTTTGTTTCACAACAGGGAACCATTCGTTTGCTAGCCTACTTCATCTTGGGGGAACATTCACTTCTCTATTTTCATCCTTTACGTCAGTATCATCATCGATAGATTTCTTATTCTGCATTGTTTCCTGCACTTACAGGTCACAAGTGCAATCCCGACCGTCATTTGTATTAGCTTCCTCGCTGGTGGGGCTGCTTATTTGGGGGTGCTGGACGCAGACTTGTTGTTGTCATTATGACCTGACAAGCTGCCACAACTTTGACAACCATTTCTATATCAGATGATGACATTCAATGCTGGCTTTTGGATTTGTGTACAACCGGTTTTGATGCATTCTCCTCAGTATCTTCCGCACAAGGTATGCCGCCTTAATACAACATGAGCATAAACTAATCTGGCCTCTATAGATGATTAGCCTGGTTTAGGTAATTTTTGTTACGCGTGTGTTGAATGGTATTGTCAGGTAGAGAGGAATGCGTTTTTTGACACCCCTCTTTACTACATAAACGCTGTTGGGAATTCCCGAGAAGAAGTTTCTCCAAGTATCAGGTGTAACATGGTTCGGGTCCGTACACAAATGCTTTTTCAGCTATTTTCGACTCCTTTCTACCCCCTCGTAGCATTTTGTCACAAAATTCTAACCTCCCCCTTGTAAATAACGTAGCACTTCTAAAAAAAACCACCCCCCCCCCCCCTACAACGCGGTCGGGAAGGAAAAAAATAAACATTTTTACAATTCCTTTGCATACATGCCCATACAAAATTTTAGACGGATTTTATCAACATTTTTATTTTAACAGCAAATTGCGTACAAAATAAGCCCATTTCATGACAAATATAATGTTCATAGTTTTTTTTTAATTTTACATGTCATGAAGCATCAAGAGAAGTTCTTTCAGTTCACAATCCTGCAGCTGACAATGATTCCAAGAAGTATACGATTGACTAAATTACCAAATTTAGTTTTGTTGATCCCGAAAGCGAAGAGAAAATTTAATTCAATTAACAAACTAAGTGTACTAGTTAGAAAAATTAGCTAAGTAATGTAGCAAGTTAAATCCGCATTAAAAATCTCTTCGTTTTTTGCTAGCAATTGCCAAAATCAAAAAACTTACCGCATGAAAAACCGCGTGAAAAGTAATTTGTGTGAATTATCATTTATTTTTCTTAGGAATGGAGAAATCTTAAATTGTTTTCTCTAATCAATGGGTTTTGAAGCCCGCTAAAAAATTAAACTTAATTGACCCTACCGTCCCCCTCGTCACACTTCATCACAAATTTGGTATGCCCCCCCCAGCCGCCAAAAATGCAACGTCATTTATGCATGGCCCCTTGTTATTCCTATTATTTCGTTTATTTGACACGGTTCATAGCGGTAGCTTTACGGAGCCGTGGATCTTTGATTTGTTTACAATTTAAAAAGATTCAAATTAAAACAAATATTGTTGGTTATTCGTGGGATCTCGTTCACGCAACTATTTATTGAGCGCGGATACCATCTTTCGCGGCGGGGAAACATTTTTCTGCTCGCCTACTGCGTCGTGGGGGTCACTTAATTCTCCCTTGTCTTTCACGTCAAGGTCGTCATTTTGTTATTGACTTCTTAACCGATGTTGCTTACAGTTGATTTTGGAGTGCTGGATGCTACTTTTGCGTTTGTGATTTTAGCCTGACCAGCTGCCACAAATATGGTAACCGTTTGTGATTCAGGTAATAATATTGAAAACTCTGTTTCGGGTTGGTTTTCCGTAGATGCGTTGGTAATCGGTTGAGAAGTATTCTCGTCTGCATCTTCCGCGCGAGGTGTGCTGACCAATTACACGTACTTCGACGTACGAGTTTGCCATTCACGTGTACCGTGAGTTTTGAGTTTTATTGTCAAGTAGGAGGGAACAGGTATTTCGACCCACAACTTTACCACAAGAAAACCGTTACTAATTGGGAAGGAATTTCCCTAAATATCTGGGGTAATAGATTCAACTTTTCCATATTGCGACATGCATTTTTCAGTTAACTCAGGAGGGGTACGCTGTGGTAGGTCATGTAGCCTTATCTCTATATAGTCATTTTCTTTATGCATGGGAATCTTAGCCTTGTCACTTTCTACTAAGTGTATACAATACTGCATTGCGAATATAATGATACTGCAGATAGATGACCTCTGTAAGCCTAAGCTCCATATTCACCTTCAAAATGTATTCCACTTCACGAAAACTCGGTCGTATTGTACAAAATTTAAAGTCAACGAGGGTCAGAGACGAGCCTTTTCGCCCACTTTTCTTAAGATGGTAAGAATAAATTTGTCCTCAACACTATATAAACTAGATCGAGAAGATATTCACTTGGCTCGATTGTGGATCTGACTCAGGTAGACATAGAAAGTAGACTGTGAATCCCGTATATCCATCCAAGAAATCGTGGTAGGGAATTACTCTTGTTTGCAGAAAATATATTTTTATAACAAACAAGATGTACAACATACTGTTTCAAATAAAAATTGAATTAACAGTATTTTTCTTGAAACTGCTTCTTCAACTGATTGAGGATCCCAGGATGATCTAATAAATGGTGCTGGTATGCTGTTCTGAATTCCTAAAATCAATAAAATTTGGTTGTCCCCATTATTTCATAAATATTTGTTGGATGTAGCCAGAAAAATATAGGATTACATAACATTTTTCTGCATGCTGGCTCGTTGTGGATTTCGATTGGTGTGTAGTAGTTGTTAAGCCAACCGACAAAACCTAAACATCTTGTATCTTGCAAACCTTATCCATCCGGGGCAACCGTTAAGTACTGCTTTGTGTTCTTACTTTTTTGTTTTGTGTTAATCGGCATGTTTTTATCCATAGCTACTTTTCCTTAGTTGCTGTCCAACATTCGCGATACATCTGACATGCTCAGGTCTGCTGCAAATATCGTTACCCGTTGAGACATGAACCGATCCGGAGGAGTCGACCAAAAGGATTTACATCTGTTTACAGCCCCCTTCACCGGGCTTCTTATCCTTCTTGGTGCTAGTCGTTCCTATTTATCTGCTAGCTGGTGCTGAGAACTTCTCGGCGGCGGTATTTCACCCGGCGATACCCATTTTCGCGATCCATTTCGCTGTCACTCCAACGGAATAATCATCGGTAGTAAAATTTCTCTAGACAACGACAACCCGATTTTCTCCAACTTCGTGTTTTTTCCTCCTTAGCTGCCGTTGCTAGCCCGCTGACCGACATCTGCTGTCTGCTCACTACTGTTGCTAATATCGAAGCTTGTCGAAACGTAAACCGATCCTTCAGAGAAGCCGTCCAACTTGACATAAATCCCTTTCCAGCCAGCCTCGCAAAGTTTCGTCCTTGGTTTCTTCATTGACTTGTTTCTAGAGTGACCGAACTCAAATGACATTTTATTTGTCAAAACGGTTTGCAGTATATTTTTTTCCTGAACAGGAAGTTAATGAAATTTTAAAAGTAATTCAAAACCTTCATGAGGGGGGAGGGGGGTTTGAACCCCCCCCCCCCTTGCACACTGGCCTGATTGCCACCATTGCATACTTATAAATTTCGAGAAGTTTGATGTCCTAATCTATAGTGTTTGAATTAATTCAATTTTGTTAGATGACTGCGCTCACCAACCCGATTTTACGGTATTTAACCCATTCATACACATGTTGTTTGTGGACAACGTTTTCAAACAGCTATAACTTTTGATTGAGGCAAGAATTGCTCACAAAAATAAGTAAGGCTAATAAATGGGACTATTGCCTTTCATTTGAATACTAACAGTTACAATGATCAGCTCTAGTACTGAAGTTATTACAATTAGTCTGATGGGATTCCGATGGAGCAGTGCTGCCAGGGACAGTTTACGTTGACGACGGAAAAAGATTTTTTCATATATCTTCGTTATGTTGCAATATTATTCAAAACTGATAATACTTATCAATTTAGACTATCTTTGGCTACGTTCCACGCAATTGGACTATTGTAAATATTCTAAGAGAATTTTATTGAGCATTGGAAGGAAAAAATGGAGCAGCTTCTAGCACTGCAGGGGAATCACCTACATCTATGAAAAATGGATTTTCGTGTTTCTTGACCTCACCGTTTTCAAGCAAAAATAGTTTTGAAACCGTACATGCACTAGAAAAAAGTTGGGCATGAAAGGGTTAAACTCCGATATAAAAAGAAATAAGGGGACCTTCTTCTGGATTCGGCGGAAAATCAAAGCAATGTTTGAGATTTTTTTGTGGAAAAATGAAAAGACATACGAACTTCTGCTCAGAGTTCCACGAAATAATGACTATCACTTTTCTTCAAAATGTACGTAAAACTTCGGTCACAAATCAAAACGATCGTCTTTAAATTCCGAGAAGTCGACTGACGGATCAAATGTCGATGGGTCCACTGGCTTCGGTATCTTCAGTAATACTATCACCGCTTCATTCAAGCTCAATGATCCTGCTTCAGTTTACGTCGCAGAGTTAGCTGCAATTCAGTACACCCTTGGGATCATCGACACTCTGCCCACAGATCACTACTTCATTGTTTCGGACAGCCTCAGCTCTATCGAGGCTCTTCGTGCGGTGAAGCCCAAAAAGCAATTCCCGCATTTTCTGGGGAAGATACAGGAATCCTTGTGTACGTTATCTGAAAAATCTTATCAGATTACCTTTGTTTGGGTCCCCTCTCATTGCTCTATCCCGGGCTATGAAAAGGCCGACTCATTAGCAAAGGTGGACGCATTAAATGGTGACATATACGAAAGACCAATCTGCTTCAACGAATTTTTTAGTATTTGTCGTCAGAGGACGCTCAACAGTTAGCAAACCTCGTGGAGCAATGGGGAACTTGGACGATGGCTACATTCGATTATCCCAAATGGATCAACGAAGCCTTGGTTCAGGGGGATGGATATGGGTCGGGATTTTATTCGTGTAATGTCCCGACTTATGTCCAATCACTACACCATGGATGCGCATTTGCGGCGTATTGGGCTTGCGGAAAGTAGTCTGTGCGCTTGTGACGAGAGCTATCACGACATCGAGCACGTTGTCTGGGTATGCCCCGGGTATTGTGACGCCAGGTCTCAGTTAAAGGATTCCCTTCGGGCCCGAGGTAGACCACCCAATGTACCAGTTCGAGATATGCTGGCAACTCGTGATTTCCCCTATATGTCCCTTATTTATACTTTCATAAAAACGATAAATATCCCAATTTAGCCCCTCTCTTTTTATTTCTCGATTTTAGAGTTTCCTCCTGCCTTGTGGAACCGATCAGCTCAAGAGTGCCACTATGTAACCGCCGTGCGTCGCCCTTACCACTACGCCATAGAAGGAAACTGAAGCGAGAGCGACTCGAGGTCCGATGACTTTTGAAGGATTCCCCGCGGGTCCGTTGAATACCATCCGCCAATCCGGTACTCGACGACTTACTAGACTGAGGCGCAAATTTGTTTCGCTGATCCCCCCCCCCCCTTTTGAGCGAAAGTTGCAAGTTTTGCTCTTCTTTCCCTGTCACCATATGCCTTCTCTCCCCTGTCCTTGATACAACTGCTGCTACACTGATGCGGAAATAAGCCACCCTCTGAATATCTTGACCAAGCATAAGTTTTCGTTAAAAAAATCAAATTAGTATTCTGTATTCCTAGTTTTAAGATAGCTATAATTTTTACTCTTTATTGAAACTCTTGTCCTCCATCTTGTAAATAGAATTGTATCCCTAGTTTTAAGATATCTGTGAAATTTCTCATAAATATTTGTTCCCCCTTTTGTGTACTAAACTATATTGTTAGTTTTAAGATAACTGTAAAATATTTCGTAAAATACTATTACTCCCCCTCTTGTATATCAAACTGAATCCCTTGTTTTAAAATTTTTCATAACAAAATCTTTTGGCCCTCTCTTGTATATTGAATCTTATTTCTAGTCTTAAGATAGCTGTTATCTTTCTTTTCTTTTGTAAAAAAAAATATTTCAACATTGTAACCTCCTAGTTTTAAGATATCCAAAATGTAAAAACAAAAGAATTTGGCACCGCCAAGCTAACGCATTTGTTCCTATCAAATAAACGAAATGAATAAAAAAAAACGATCGTCTTTTTCAGTTGAGAGAACATGAGTACCAACAACAGTGACGAGGGAGAGTGAGAAAAAAATTGACAGCACGCAGACAGCATATTCAAGGGAGAAAACGATGCAAATAGGTCTCTTTCCGTTTTGTTTACCTCGCGCTATTTTGCCTACCTCGCAAATTCAACAAGCTTACTAAATAATCACCTTATATGATTCAATCACCAGCCAGTGTTTATTGACTCTTCGTACTTGCCTTAAACTCGAATTTCAGTAATCATTCATATATTGATAGGCGAACTTGGTAGTAATGCATGTTGCTTTTTGGCCTGGTTTACTGTAAAAATATTTATCAACAGATAGAGCGTATTTTTAACTAACTGAACACATCAGCATGACCAAAAAGCTAACAATATATTTATTTTGATTTGCTTGCATTTTAACCCTGCCTACTGCGATTGGAAATAGCTTAGGTTTTCTATCTTCTCTATGCTCTAGACTGCAATAAACAAAAGCTAGTTTTATGTTATTAGGGAATCCCATAAAATACAGAACGAATAATATATTATTAAATAGTAAATTACACAAACAATTACGCGGCGTGGGCGTATTCTGTTATCAAACATCAAATGGTTTTATGAATGAACATGTGCATGTATCTATCACAACTCTTATCAAAACGGCGACGGAAATTGAAATACAATTTTTCTCAAACAATTTTCGGTTAGCAACCAAACCATTTTTCAATAGGTAATGTATTTGAACAGTAAAATTAAATTCAAGACTTCTCGACAAACTTATTACGGCTTAAAAGCCAACTGTCAAAATTCTCTTTGAAAGGAAATTCCAGACAAACTGTTACTGGTCGAACACGGTTCACAGCAGTTAATAAAAGTGAAAACTTTTCTCTTATGTTTACTACCAACATCTGTGATTGGCGAGTAACGATTTGGCCGGAATTTCCTTTCAATGAGAACTTTGACAGTTGGCTTTTAAGCCTTAATCATATGTTTGTCGAGACTTGCATCGTGCTGAATTTAAATCTTGTCTTGTCAGGCTTAATGACAATAATTTTCGAAACTGACTCTCATCGATAAGTTTCAGTCAAAATGAGTGAGCAAAAGAACAAAAAGACAGAAATTTTTTTCGCAAGGGCACTCATGTAGTATGATGATTGACACCACATGTTGCTGTCTCAGTGTGAGAACTTACACAGAAAGAGAGTCGAATATGAGTGCTTGCGATAGTGTAAGAAGGTTTACTTTTTACAATTACCGAATGCAACACTGCAGTTCTGCTTTTGATCTTTTATTCGTTATTTTCGTTAATCAGAAAATGATTTTTTTTCGAAAATCCAAAATGGCGGCTTCAAAATGACACTATGCATTCCTTTCCCTAAGGAGAAATATTGGGTAAACACCAGAATTTCTCTCAAAGGCGAAAGGGCACAAATCCTAACTTAACAAAGTCATGGGTCAATTTTCGCCCTAGGCAGAAATTTTAGATTTTCGAAGAAAATAATCATTTTCTAATTATCGATAAATAACGAATAAAAATTCAAAAGCAGAAGTTCTTCGTTTTTCCACAAAAAAAATCTCAAATATTGCTTGATTTTCCGTCGAATCCAGGGGAAGTTCTCTTTACACAGCATTTTTTGGGAATATTACAGGATTTTAGCTTTAGTTTACAAAATCAATTCAGCCACCTCCGGGAATAGGTTATTACCATTTTGAAACATTGAATCAGGAACAGATTCCGATTAGTAAACCAAGAAGTGGTTTTTGGTTCCAGTAGTTCTCTAGTTGTGAAAATTAAAAATGCACATGCACATCCGTGGAGGAAAATTTAGTGTATCGTACAATCTCTATAAATCTACTGTAGGACATTCACGTTAGTTCATCTTGCAAACCGTGTTTACTGGTTTAGGGTCATAATCGCCAAGATTTGTTGTACAGACAATTCTTTCAAATCACAAGATATGAAATTATAAATCAAGTACATTTAAATACCATCGGCAAGTGGATTATCCTTCCTTTCGAACTGCCACATGAAACCTTCCTTTGGCATATGTATGCTTCATGCTGCGTTTTGCTCTTTATCCGAACCATTTTTCTTCGCGTCCCAATTGATCTTTTATTGCTCGCCATAAATCTTCCTGGCTTCAAATGTCTCACCTATTGGCAAGCCAGGCCCGGCCAGGCCAAGCCAGGAGGCTATCGTTAATTTGGCTTAGAATCTACTCTCCACACCAGTATGCTGTGTAGCCGATGCAAAATCGCGCACACCTTCTAGGATAATTGCATGTTGGGTGCTATGGCAAAAGCCACTCACGATCTCACCGCCGCATTGGGTCGCATGTAATAATTCCACTTTACTGCAGCGCCAGCGAGCAAACGTAATTGAACTGCCGCGCCGACTCGATCGAATGGGGTGGGAGAAACCGTGAGAAACAGTTATTTGAACTAAGAATTTTTCAACTACTCCCAGCTTCAATACTGTTCTATCTGCTGAGATGTCAAGGGGTGCAGGGAGTCATTACCTTAGCCCTGCGGGGGTAATTTGAATATTTGTGTTTCTAGACCGGATGCTGGCAGCAGCTTGTTTGCTCAATATGAAATATCGTTGAATTTGAGCGTTTTATGTCGATTAGTGCAATCGTTCTCTACAATCAATCTTTGCTAGTTGCTATAGCTTTTTTGTTGTTGTAAAGCAATACAAGGAAATTGAAACAGCTCACATTCCTGATAGTTTCATCGCGAGGAATTTTTCTTTATTTCTTCATCTCGCAAAACAATAATTATCTCCGCGAGAGGCATTGATTACAACGCCCGCCGCCAGTCGCAGACTCCGAGGAGTGCACGTAACTCGCAAGACCCGGAGACTTTGGATCGATGGATGGATGACTCATGGCCGGTGCATGCTGTCGCAGTCGCCGCACAAAGTCAAGCGGATTTATTCACTTATTAGTAGAAAAGCGGCAATAGTACATCGATAGTGGTAGCATGCACTTATCTATACCCGCGGGTAGTAAGTACCTGTACACGTTGGTCGTGATTGCTGCCGGTGCAAACAGCATTCTTGGCATAGTTTTTACTATTAGACCACGACTCCTCAACCCAGCAACGAACGACACTTGGATAATGATACGTCGTCGGTGTTGGTCCAAAAATTGCAATATACCATGCGACGAACAGTCGGGTAGAATGGAATTTTTTTTTTCTGAGACCGCATTCATCGGAAGGACGTTTGGAGGTTGATGATGTTTACACTTCGAATGGATAGGTAATTAGCGCTACGTTTTTGCTACGACGGTCTATAATAAAAGTGAGGGCATATTGTTATTGATTGTGAATGATAGGGCAGGGCAGATAAGCATTTCCTCAAAACAACTTCATCCACCTGGTGTTTGTTGATTTTCGAGACTCGTGCAGTGTGGTTAATTTAAGTTTAAGAAAATTTGGATGCCAGTTATCATTAGAACGAAATCATCTGCAACCATGAAAGAGAATTACGTTTTCGATTCACAGAGAAAAGCATTTTCCGGATCCATTCGTTCCTATAATCTTCACAATTGAGTGTGTCCATTGCAAAGAACGATAGGCTTTTGATGCCACATGAGCAGATCGCTTGCCACACCAACATCAGTAATCATATTCTTTTGAGGTGATCAATCTAATACCTCTTCCCCTAGCACAGTATTGGGAAACTAACGACCAGGAAGTGAACTGATAAGGGAGCTTGGATAGCTTTGATAAGGTTGACGGATTTTTTCACCCCTTAGACATACGACCTGCATCAGTCTATCTTCCCATCTTGTCCTGTACACAAGCTAAAAATCGCACTGCTGTACACTGGTCGCAAACCCAAAAAGACAGTCAAAAGTATTTACTAGCTCTAGTTGACGTTTTCGTGCGTAGGTGTCTTCAGCAAAGTTTCTTGAAACGTAATAGCGCATTAAATCAATTTTTGCCCTTACTTTTTAAGAGTGATACTTTATACACTGAAAATAAAAATTCTTAAATCTTATGAAAATGATCGTGCCATGCACGAGTTCATTCGTCGTTTTCTGCAACGAAGCATTGCATTGTAAATAGTAGGTATTGAAAAAATGACCGCTTGATGAACGAAAGTCCGTAAATTTTACATTTTTTGAATTTAGTATGCTTTTAGAATTAAATGAATTAAAAATTTGTTATTTTTAGCATTTTCGTAAATTTACTTATTAAAGTAAATAATAAACATCAACATTATTACCATCGAAATAATGCATCTCAGAAAATTCAACAATTCTTTCTTTGACTCCGTTCAATTATCGGTTTTAATTTTGAAGCAAAATCAGTTTTTTCACCTCGCTTCATATGCAAAAATAATGACTTCGAACCCATTACATTGGTGGTGGGGTCATGCTGCGTTAACTATTGAATTTGCAGCGAAATGAAAAGCGATAGGGTTAAAGTGTCAAACAACAAGTTATAGAGAATGTTAAGGGACATCAAATGAACAATAGTAACGATAAATTTAGTTGAATAATAATTAGAATAATTACAAAACTCTCCAAAAATGCTAATTTTGAGATTTTTACTAGTAAAAAGTTATTCAGTACACTTAACTAAAGGACATTTGCACATACATCGAAAGGAAATTTTCTCAGCTCAGCAGCAGCATAGATTTTAGATTAGAGTATTTTAATCACTTGCAAGTCGATTACAGGAAAAGTATAGTAATGAAATTACAAATAAACGAGCAGAGATAGGAATATGATATTGAAGAACAAATTATGAATCGTCCTAAAACCCAACTTTTGGATAATAGATATTGCTATAATAATAATTCATTATTTTGAGTAAATTAACAAAATCTCATCAAAAACGCCATCTTTTAACCACTTTACAACTTAAAGGTAATTAAAACTAATTAACTGAAAGATATGAGAATACCATTCAATAGAAAATTTTCTCACCTTTCCAAGGATTTAAAATACGAAGTATACTTTTCAAGTTAGGGGTATTTTAAGATTAATAAGTTTTTTATACAAAAAGTTCAATAACTCTGTAACAGTTGAGATATGATAGTATGTGCCGGTTGATGCCAATCGAGCTGACATTTCTTTAGACTGAACAAACTAATGTATTTGTTTGATTAGTGTTTATTTGACCAACTAGGAAACGAATCCACTGGATCTTTAATGCGTGTGGGAAATACGCATGGTCTTGTCTGAGTGAATGACTTTTGAACTATGTATGAGGATAGAGAATTAACAATTCGCAAGACCAATTCCAATCCAATTACCAATTTGCGGCAATCATTTCAGCACGAGGAACCTATTTTTTGGGTCATATTTAATGCTTTACTTTTAGCCCATTAACTCATCAGTCGATTATACTGAGCTAAGAATAAGTACGTAGTATTCGGAAACGGGAGGTGTTTGATTCGTGCATGATGTTAATATCGTTTAGGAACGCAGCATTTATATTTTTTTTTCTTTTTCGCGTCTTCATTGTAGTATCAGAACGTTTACTCGAACGAGGTGGAAAATTTCAAGTTACGTTCTGCCACCCTGTTAGGAGGAAGAGATATGACGAATTGTGACATAAATGGGAGGGTGCTCCGTCATGTGCTTTGACGCAATCGGTCGTTTTACGCACGATTGCGCCATGTATATAGGAAATTCCATAGAACACGAACACTTTTGCGAGTAGCGGAATAAAAGTGCTACTACAAAATGAAGGAAAAACTAAAAGAATTTGATTCGTATTAGACCAAGGGGCAAAATAATGTGGTAATATGACAGATAGTTAATTAGTATTGGGTAATCTTTGCGTGACATAATTTTTGAATGTTACACCATACCACTTTTAAACTCATTGTTTACGGTCCATTTTACATTGTCGACAACACTCCCGACAGCCGGCTGTACGGAGGTCAAGTTGATTTCGATGAAACAATCTCGATAAACGATTAGGCAGAGTTTAAACGCCTAGAAGATTTACGTATCCTACAGTCGATAAACTATTCAAACATGCACGAAAATATATTCAATCCTGACTAACAACCCACCCACTACCCAATCCATGGTACTTATGGAAGTGTCACTGAGTCGGGGCCTTCCGTTAAGTAAGTAAAACATCAACACTTCCTTTCTCATCCCAAGTTACGGTAATGACGGTCGTGGCTCTCAGGCGAAACACTCGCTTGGACTGGATCAATTGTTATTCCCAAACAATGCTCCTCAAGTAGTCTGGCTGGAAATGAGAGTCATCAGTGTGCAATCTACGAAGTATACCGTGCTTACGCAACGCAACGCAACCAGGCTCTAAAAGTGTAATTGTGCAAATTTTGGTACCGATCGGTTGCGTCTACGGACCCTCCAAAAATTTCAAAGTTTATATGGAAATTAGTATGGAAAATCGGTTAAAATTGAAAATACATTCTTAAAAAATCACCTCATCAATCAATTCATGAGAACATTGTACATTTCTAAAGGTATTCTTCTACTGAACACATTCGTGGAACATTGTAAGTTTGTGAAAATTCGCTGAGAAAAGTTATTAACTAAAGAAGCAGCATGAAGCATGACTTCAAAACAAGTGGATTTTATTATTAATCATAGCAAGCCTGTTGGAATAGCTCCATCGTTATACAAGTGTAAACCAGGCTTACCACTCACCGCTCCCGTATGGCAGATTAATATAAACTTTTAATTTCGGGTTAATTGTAAGCGTAGGAACACAATACTGAACATAACAGATAGCTTAAACTGAAAATCTTGAAAACTTTAGCGATTTAAAAACCTTTTGTGGTAGAGCTGCTATTTTAACGAACAGCTTTATATCGACTTTCTTCCGAAATGACAGCCATGCTCTGCGAACAATAAGCCAATTATTCCAAATAGTGGCACGTTTTACTCTTCGTACTATACGTCACTTACAAAAACATAGAATATTATTGAAGAGTAGAACGTATGGGAGCATTGTACATCAAACTCGAAAAAATATTAGAGCTGCCATTTTTTCAAACAGCGCTGTATATTAAACATTGCACTTGAAATAACTTTATTTTTTGAACTGGAGAATCTATTTATGATTAATTCACTAGAAAAGCACTCGTTAAACGTGAGTATAGATTTAGTGTTATAATAGGAAATACGGTGGTACACATTATATGTTGTTGCCCATACACTACCACAATCAAAACAATCTCTTTACATCCAGCACATAGGGAAGAATCAGCAGTGCGGCCAAACCAAAATATAAACTTGAAAATATATTGTAATGAAATTTCTGGTATTAATAATCAATTATTTGTGTGATATGTGCGTTCGTAAATATTTTGTAAGCAGTGCTGAATTTGGTCTCACACAATCATAAGCGGTCGAAGTAGGCGATGGCAAACCGCAACAAGTTTAAAAATGTTACAGACCCCGCCCCATACAGACGCTAGTACTACGAGATAATGTCCAAAATATTAAAAAAAAATATGTTATTGCCTATAGTTTTCGACTACATTGTTTTTCAAACCATCCCGATCAGAATGAAATAACAAGATTATAACAGAACACAATTTTTGTAACATATTGTGTTATAAATTTGGTCTCGTTAGTAGTTAAAATAACAGAAATTTATAACAAGTAACAAGGTGAGATAAATTTATGAAATATATCTGTTATGTGTTTCTGATCGGGATACTATTTATTTATTTATTTAATCTTATTTTTCATCTGACCTGTGTTGGTCTACATGAAATGTTTCTAGAATGGGAAAAGCCCATTTCAGGATATACCTCAGAAGCAATCCTCAAATGGGCGTAAAAACCCATCATCTTTTCAAATTTTTCACAGTTGATTACAATGATTTTACACTACAATTAAACTTAATCACATAGTACACAGTATTGCAAGAACAAAAATTACAAATATTACAAAAATGGAATCTTAAAATCTAAGTCAACCTTCTTAGTCTATTTTTGAAAACATAACAAGATACAGAAAAGTCAAAATGGTCATAAACACTCTCAGCGTACTCTGTGCGCTGAAATTCCAGTCTTAAGAAGTTAAGCGATCTGAGATTTCTAGGGGGCACATAGATATTTATTTGTGAGAGAATATCTGGAGCATCTATTTGACCAGTTAATATCTTCCCAACAAATACTGCTCTAAATGTGTTCCGCCTTTTCGCTAGGGTTTCCATATCGAGCAGACGACAGCGATCGATGTACGGTGGTAGCTCTGCTGGGTTACGCCATGGGAGAGTTCTAAGAGCAAAACGGAGGAATCTTGCCTGCACTCGGTTGATCCAAATGCTCGTATAAGGACACCAAACGGGTGCTGAAGCTTCCAGGATAGATCGAACTAGTGAGAATAGAGTGCCCGTAAACAATATGGATCAGTGAATTCTTTGGCGATTCTTATAATGAAGCCGAGGTTTCTATTTGCCTGTGCTATAACATGAGAGTAATGATTTCTGAATGTCAGTTGTGAGTCCAGGAGTACTCCGAGGTCTCTGATAACTGTCATTCTCTCTAGCGATTCCCCTGAGATGGTGTAGCTCCAGAGTATTGGATTTTTTCTGCGAGTAAAAGATATTATGGAACATTTGGCCACGCTGAGAGCCAGCAAGTTGCGACTACACCAATTACAAAAAGCATCTAAGTGTCGCTGAAGTGCCACGCAATCTTCTATTGACCGCACAATGGGAAATAGTTTGAGATCATCAGCGTATATAAATTTACACCCTGGAGGTATAACATAGCAAACGTCATTGAAGAACAACGAAAAAAGCAACGGTCCTAGATTGCTCCCTTGAGGCACTCCCGACAAGTTAATGAAGCTGTATGACTCGCTATTTCCTAATTTTACAGATAGAGAACGATTTACGAGATATGATTTAAGCCACCCTGTGAAATTTGACGAAGCGCCCAGCCGCTTTATCTTTGCCAGTAGAAGAGAGTGATCTACACGATCGAATGCAGCCTTGAGATCCGTGTATACAGTATCGACCTGAGATCCAACTTCAATATTTTTAATACAGAGCGAAGTGAATTGGGCTAGATTAGTAGTTGTCGATCTGCCTGAAAAAAAGCCATGTTGATCTTTCGATATGTATGCTTTGGTCTCCCGAAACAGCACGTTTCCTACTAATATCTCAAATAACTTTGATCCAGCGCAGAGTGAGGTTATGCCACGATAGTTCGCAACATTTTGCTTATCACCTTTTTTAAAAACGGGAAACATAACTGATTTTTTCCAACACACGGAAAACGCCGATTGCAACAGTGATTGATTGAAAATTAGCCTTAAAGGCGCACACAATGCGCTTGCGCATCTTTTCAGTATAATGGAAGGAATACCATCTGGTCCTGCTGATGTTGAAGACTTTAGCTTTCTTATGGCATATAAAGAAATAAGAAAATAAGAATAAATAGAAATATAAAGAATGACTTTCCGTATATAAGTTTATTAATTGATAATTTAATTTTTATAACTAGTCATTTGAAAGAGGTGCTTTTTAACATATTTTTTTTACTTTGAATTACATTATTCCACAATTTTCTAGACTGAGCTGGAGCTTGAGAGCTTGTGCGACCACCCCTGGCTGCTACTCCGCTATCGATCTGGGCTGGCTGAAGTAGCAACTTTTTGAGAAAACTAATTTTTAAAATCATAATTTTTGCTCATATTTTACCTTAAAAGTGTCGAAAACTAGAAAAAATCTTTTTTAATAGACGTCAAACATCAGTTCTGATAGAACTGTAATGTTGTGAGTGATAAATTTAACGAAAATAAAGCAGATGTTACGCAAAAACGTGAATTTCAGAAGAATTTTATAATAATCGCTATAACTTTGTTACTTGAAGATATAAAGCTTAACTGTCTTCAACAAACTAACGTATTTACGAACGTTCTAAAACTTTGCAGAAGACACCAAACCTCTATGATACGAAATAAAGAAGCTAACATCGCAGCGCCACCTATGCGGTGAAAATCTAACCTAATTTACATCTTCAAAGTAAGGCGCAGATGAAACCAAGATACTTTGCTGAACATAGCAACTAAAAAAATGCACTCCCAAAGCGCTACAGGTTTTGTCTTACTAATTTTCGTTCCCATCCCACTGTGCAGTGATAGGAAGCTAGGCTGGGCCAAAACAGGACGGAACAATTATGTTTCAGCAAAAAAGACAACAAGGGACGAATCATAAATTACGTAACACTTTAAAGGGAGGGGGAGTGCATCGAAACGTGACATGTTTTGAAACAAAACCATAAATACTGTAGTCTACCAATATACCAACCGATGTCTCTTATTACCAGCAGATATCTGTCTAAATTTCGTCAGCCGTCAAAAATTTCAAATTGGTGCTGTCGGAATTCTACTAAAATATTGCCGCACTGGTCCACCTTTATTTCATTTTGTTTTATGATAAAATCCTTCGAACATCTCTTGCCTGTGAAATTTTTCCATCTTGCTGGAAACCCGCGAACATGTTTCAAGCTCATAAAAAGAAGTAAACAATACATCAATAACTATCATGGAATAACTTCATTGAGCGCTGTCTCGAGCTGGTGATAATAGAACCATTTCAGCGACTAAGGTGCGTATCTAACATCATACTTGACAGGGACTAATATTATTTATACTAACATATTTGCCGCTTTCGATAGAGTGAACCACGATATAACAATCGCTAAAATGGCAAAATTTGGAATCAATGGTCGTTTTGAAGTTGTTTCTATCCTAGCCCACAGATCGAGAGGTGATGGTTGTCATTGGAGATTACCAGGCATCTACATTTACCTTTACGTCAGGAATAGCCCAGGGAAGTAACTTGGTGCCGGTGATGTTTCTACCTTACTTTAATTACGTGTATTTAGTCGCCGGCCATTTGCAGATTATTTTTAAAACATTTCGTCTCATCCACTCAATTGAAGATTGCAGATTTTTCCAACAACAGCTTTAAATTTTGGCTTATTGTGGTGTAGCAAGAACCGCGATTATGTTAATCTCGGTGTTCAAACTCTCACGAAAGAATTTCTAACAGATCCCTGAGAAGAGTTTCGCCAGGTATGTTTGAGCGAGGGATAATGGGAGGAGGGACTGTCCTTTCGACTGTCCCGGGTTTTTACTCGCCTGATATGGTCACCCTAACATTACGTAACACGTCTTTACCGAAAAAATGGAAAGTGGTAAAGAAATTTGTTACATCGGAGAGTAAATTTTAGACAATTTTTGCATTACGTAATTTATGAAGTTTTTTAATTTAAGCGATCTTGCTTCGTTGACATA
The DNA here is from genome assembly GCF_030247195.1 of Topomyia yanbarensis. NCBI lineage: Eukaryota > Metazoa > Arthropoda > Insecta > Diptera > Culicidae > Topomyia > Topomyia yanbarensis. Next base: position 3,034,293 of record NC_080672.1, read on the forward strand.
AATATTTTGATTAACAGCGTCAGTTGTTTTGTGCAAATCGCCTGCCAAACCAGATTTTTTTTCGGAAAGTTTGACAACTTTATCTGCTTAAACGGATCTTTCATTACGACGCAATCTAACTTGGTCAGCAATGCTGTGTACAACTTACTCGTTCTTGCCTTATCCGTGGTGTTTTGCACGCCATCTCGATTGGGTGTCACTGTAACCTTGAACGTTGACAGCTCGGCTCGTTTGGTAGCTCTTTACACTGCTGTATGTGAGATCCCAAATATGTCACAGACCTCTCTAATAGAAAGGTTAGGAGGCTCCCTAAAAAGTGTCACAGGTGTATATATGGCGTCCAAAGGGAGTAACCAACAATTCGTTCGTCCTTGAGCACCGCAACTGAATTGCGGCAAGTTTCTGCAACCACATATGTATTAGATAGTTGATGAGGAACCTCAACATGTTTATCTAGAAAGAAATATGGGCTGGAGAAAGGTAATGTAAAAAAAATTAAATTTGGTTATATTTTTATGATTTATGATTTCATGATTTAAAAAAAAATCCTGTGCGACTTTATATCTAAACCCTTGGAAAACTAGCGAGAAATCTCGAGTTTCCAGAAGACAGAAGACACAACGTATGGTGCCTCTCTGGGGGTGGGCGCAGCGTAGTTGGTAAATCGATTGCCTTGTACGCAGCGCACCTGGGTTCGAGTCCCGACCCCGCACATAGGGTTAGAAATTTTTCAGAAGAGATTTTTCTAACCCGAAGAATAACCTCTATAATCGAAATAAATAAAAAATAATAAGTAGGGTGCCTCACTTTTGGACGCCACCTAGTACATACTGGGGTTACTTCCATGGTCAACTTCGATTGCTAATAGCCAAAAAACTAAAATTAATTTTCAAATTTTTCAACTAGGAGTTTACGTGGAACTATTAGAACTATTGAAAAATGTGAAAATGTCAATTTCGAAAAACTGTGGGTTTCCCTTTTTTGGCATTCAAGTGTCGGACTATCATTCCTTCCCTTTCATAATAGAACAGCTTGCGGTGTAACGTTATTAACAATTTCAATAAGTATTAAAACTGTGAAACATGCTCAGTGTGAATGATTTGTTTCTCTCGCAAACATAATTTTGTTAGTTCATTAAGCATTGTCACTTCACTCAGTCAATCACAAAGTGCAACAACGGGCAGTGCAAACTCTTACCTGATTCGATTAGAAGGATATAATGATGCCTACTGCCAAACTCTGTATTTATAGATATCGAGTTGATCTGCTTCTGAATCGGTTAATAAACCGATGAAATCTATATAAAACCCAGATTCAGTGATAATAGGGATGAACCTCCAGCTAGTTTGTTCAATCATGCTTATTCTTAATTCTCCACAGAACAAACATAACACAAAATCTATCGAAATATACTAATAGAATAGAAATGGTGGACATGAATAAACCCTTCCAATGCACCCACATCAACAGTTGTACGTAGCTGCAGCTAATCGAACTCAAATCACAGTCTGACTGTTTTGGCGACATGTCGCCAGATACTTCAACATGCTCAAATATGGTAAACGATCGCGGCTCTCGAATAGGCTAGCCAATGCTATTTAGTTTAGTCTTGAATTACGAACAATCTACGACAGCTCCAATCCATAATTCTCCGCGACTGCACTGGGTATGGAAAAAGTGTGTCAACTAAGTATCGTTTTCAGCTAATAGTGATTACCGTGATGCTACCGTACTCCGTACAATGGGTAATATTTTGAGCACTATAAAATTCTCTGAAATGTTCATACTTTAACTTTAAGTAATCATCCGTTTGTATAAAATGTCTCCCTAATTTAAAACTAAATTAAAACATAAAACAACAGAGCTATTCAGTTAGTATCTAACTAATTACCTTGCACTTATCTAAGGCGATTGCATTACTATAGCTCCCATAAAGGCATAATCGTCCCATATGCATTTTTGTCAAAAATGAGTAGTTCATTGGATTAAGTTGTGAATATTTATCACGAAAATACCAAAACAAGGTTGTCCCTTCCATGAGGCTCAATGAAAAAGTTAATCTTTAGCTGCGTTGCTGTTTTTCATTATGGGACACATACGTTTTTGTTAGGCAGTATAGTAAAATGAGGCACATGATGGAATTTTGTTTACAAGACTACTGTCGCCGTGCCGGTCAATCGCTTGCTTACTCAGCCACGGAGTGCGCGCGAGTTCTTGGGAGATTTCTAGCGGGCACCCGCCGACTAAGCGCCCACTTTGCACTTCTCCTGCCCTAATACGGTGTGTCGCGCCGCCAAATGGCCTCCGTCATTATGTGTATTAGAGTTTAAACGATGGAAATCACCAGCCAATATCGACTGGAAATATATAAAAGTTGTTTGCTTTTCCCATCGATACTGGTTACAGCTGCAGGGCTACAAATGCCATTGATGACGGTACGGGGCGTAGGGCGCCGATTTGAAAGTGAAAATCTGTGTGCGCATTTTATACTGGCGTCCGAACGCCTGGCGCACGGAGCAAGGTTCGCGAAAGTTACTTTGTGAGTTGAAGAAGACATCATCACATCCGTCACCAGTACCATGCAGTCCAGACAAGATGCACTATAACCGCGACGATGACGCCGGCTGGCGCTCTTGCCTCATTGCAGAAAAATGTTAGGTACTTTGCATTTAACGGCTCCACCAAGTCGTGCAATTGTGGGTGACACATTTGTTTGGTCTTTCAAACCACATCGGAGAATGGCGTTAACCAGCTTGAGTTATGTTTCCTCTTTTGTTTTATTTATTTGAATTCTAGCCCCTATAAGTGATAATTGTTGCTCAGCAATTTGATCTTTGGAACAAGTGATATTTACTCCATGAGTCGACAACAATTCCTATGTTGCAGGAGAAACGCATGTATCTCCTCGAAAGTACTAATGTCACCTGTTGCCATTGAAATGGATTGCATTTTATTTATACGTAGGTAAGCTTTTACATTTGACGATGTTGTGTAAATCAATTGATATTGAGTTACGGTCATTTGTCATGGAATTTTAAAATTGTTGCTAATAGTACCCTTCGAGGTATCCGGAACTGCTATTGTATGACCGATAACATTATTTATATAGTCACATATAATCTCATCGTGAGTGTTGCCCTCTTCCTCCAAAGCTTGTGACTGTCATTGAACAATGTGAATATCTTTAAGTACCATCCATGTTAGACACACAACCCAATGAATTTGTATTCTTGTACAGACAGGGTTTAAATTATTTAGGTATTGACATGTAAATTGGAACAGTGATGAAAGAATAAAATTCTTGCATCAAAAGAATTAGCTAGTAAGAACTAGTTTTACTATTACTCGGATTATAATTCCAACCTGCCCGACCGACCCTTACTGACAGGGCGGCCTAGGTGCGTCTACGAAGAATTTCTGATTCTGATACACATTAAGGAAAAGGACTATATACGTGTGTAGTCACGTTTTTTTTTTTGCATCATGAACAAAAGTTTTGCTTCAATGTTGTTTTTTCGCCACTAAACGATTGGGATCCCGATTGAAAGCCTCGAATACCTGTACCATTTCAACGATTTGCTACAACAATTTGAAAGTGATGCAATTTGATTCCGTACACCCTTTAGAAATCATTGCCAGTAAACGTGACTGTGTGCCAGCCACCCTTTGCTGGTCGAAAGACATCTAAGATAAATCTACGGTTTTACAAACGATTGTTGGAGGACAGCAGTGAAGAAATTTTCATTTTGAACGGAGCGCAACGACTGCTGTGATTGTCACAACTTTTCAGCGGGTGCGACATGCAGACGGCATGGCCAATAGACTGGTTCAATTTTTGACTTTTAGCTCCACCAGGCTCTACTGATTCCTTTTATGGTCCTTAGTAATTGTGCAAATTTTGGTACCGATTGGTTGTGTCTACGGACCCTCCAAAAATTTCAAAGTTTATATGGAAGTTTGTATGGAAAATCGGTTAACATTGAAAATAAATTCTTAAAAAATCACCTCATCATTCAATTATAACACTATATATTTCTAAAGGTATTCTTCTACTGAACACATTCGGGGAACATTGCAAGTTTATGAAAATTCGTTGAGAAAAGTTATTAACAAATGAAGCAGTATGACTTCAAAACAAGTGGATTTTATTAGTATCCATAGCAACCCTGTTTGAATAGCTACATCGTTATACCAGTGTAAACTAGACTTGCCACCCACCGCTCGCGTATCCCTCTAAGAACGGTTGGTTTCAAAATCGTCCAATGAAGGTCGTTCGTTGGACCAATTTGGACAACGTCCAAAAAACCGTTCAACGAACGTCCATCATTGGACCCGTGTTGAACGATTTTGAAACAATTTTTTGGACGTCTCAGTGGGATGGCAGATACAGCTATTCAAACAGGGTTGCTATGGATACTAATAACATCCACTGGGATTGTTTTCAACCAGGAAACTTCATTAATGTTCGTGAGACCGGTCGCAAAGAACTCAATGGGCTCATCAATGTCAGAAACTATTGAACCTCCCTCTACTCTTCTTGAACTTCACTTGTCTTCGTTAAGTGCGTTACTTTCTTCATTACAAACCTCATCAGTGATTCCCCATAAACGCGTAATCTCTAAACATCCATGCAAAAATTTCCCATATTGAAATTTTTTTGGAATAGACAAAATTTTGGGCATGAGGACACAACACCTAACTTAAGGAGTTACACCACTGTGGAGCAGGCATTTTTTTAATTCAATAAAGAGGTGAATCGAAAACTGTTTAAATGGGATTTATAAAATAAGTATTGAATCACACAAAATATTTTTTTCGAGCAATTTCATCACAAGATGGCGGCTGTGCAGCATTTTCCTCCATGTGCGTTTTTTTGAAAGGGGTCCACGGCCGGAAAAAAGTGTTTTCGAGAAAAACGCGGTTACAGTTTTTAGTACACAAGGGATAGACGTAAAAGCAGGGATGCCAACGGTACCGGTAACCTACATTTTTTTCGGTATATTTACATTTGCACAAGCCGTACAGCCCGCTACAGCGACGCATCACTACAGCTCTTGCCAGAACGGTAGCCAAACCGAGTACATTTTTCCGTACAGCAGTACTATACATTTTTGTTTTGCTGCTGTACACCGACTGCTCGGTGAGAGTCTGGCGTAGTAAAGTTTGTTCTCTCGCTTTGTACACTTTTCTCTGCATAGTCAAAGGGAGAGGCCCGCACACGAAAGCATTGATGCTGGTCGTGGCGTAAACGAACCGCATTCATTGTCGTCGTTTGTGATTAAAAATATTGAAAAGATTAAAAATATTAAAAAGTGTGAAATGATGAAAGAGAAACTATACCGCTCACGTCTGGTGGCTGTACTGGGGGCAGTATTTTTTGTCATGTTACTGCTTTGCTTACAGACTGCCGTACAGCGCTGGGCGTCCTGCACTAGCGAACGACAGGAGCGTCGTATGAGAAATGAGAATGTAGGCAGAAAAAATACAGCCGCAGAAAAGGTAGGCATTTTGCATCCTTGCGTAAGAGGCGTTGTGGCAGAATAGAAAATTTGAACATTTATGTATTATTTTCGTCTTGCACGTTTTGGGGTATCATTTTTAACATCCTAAAGCACATTTTAGGCCAATAAATAGAAAATCGTTTTTTTTTATTCTACAATGGTGTAACCCCTTGAACATCCAGTTCCCTGTTCCAAACCCTGTCAAGCCTAGTGTCAAAGCTTATCCAGATGAATTGGGTGGATCATTTGTGGTCCACTTCCGGTCTATAGAACAGTCCTTGAACATTATTCAAATTGCGAGGAATCTGACAAATAGCTATTCTACCGTAACCAAAATAACGTAGTTGACTCGCGTTATATTGTCTAACCTGAAAAAACAAAGGCACTTGCTCGAGATGAGCACTTCACGCCAGAATACCTCGTATATGTACCTTTACGAGACTTGGAAATTGACAGTGTGGTCACTGCATCCAGTGTGAACGCAGATGATTTGTCGAAGCATACAGTTGGCCATTTCAAGGATTCCGCGCTTCAACCGGTAAAAAAGCGATTGTGTTCGGTATTTCAACGGAATTTAACTTCCAACTCATGTGCGTATCGACAAAATTCGTTTATTCGTTCGCCATTTGCTATCAAGAATTATGAACTGCCTTAAATGCAACCGGTTTGCCCAGCAAACCATGAATCGTATATCAATGTAGAAAAAAATTCGTACAAGTGTCTACAAAGAGTCAAAATCGATGTGACAGTCAATTTTAATCTGTAGAAATTGATTTGTATTGGCATATTACTAGAAACATGATTTAAATGCGACCGTCGATTCAAAATAGCATTAACCGTTAAGCACTGACAACCTATTTTCATATAGCTACAAACATTTAAATTATCAAAAATCGTATTTTTGAGAGAATATCCTTTCCCGATCCTTTTCAAACTTTCATAGTAAAATATAACCCATTAGTAAATTTCTGGCATACTCATTTCAATCAACTTCAATACCATAACCGTAATCTCGCACCTTAAGCTTAACTCCACTCATTAGGTTCTATACAACATGTGACTGCAGCTTCTTCTGTACGGAAACCCACTTTTTCTTCATATCTTCCTCAGACTTGACCTTGGGATGCTTCCGTAGTGGCTGTTTCGTGGTTGTCTAGTATACGACAGTGGCCCCGTTGGTTTCATACCACTCTAGGACAACATTTGAATAATGGCACGAGGTTTGATCCAGCCAAAAGATCGACACAAAAGCGGACACTTCTGTAGACACTCCTTGAGGTAGATCTCCCCGCCTACAATCCCGGTAGTCACGAACGGCGCACTCCGTTTGCCAAATGAGAAGATCGCTTGCCAAATAATGTATTTCTCCTACGGAACATTGAACTGCCGGAAGTCCGCCTTGACGCAAGTCTCGTCATCTATGATGAAACAATGAGGCTTCGTCAACATCTCGGTGTGCAGTTTCCGGGCCCGTGACTTTCCCACCGTATTTTTCCGTTCGTCACCATTTTAAGCCTTTTGCACTTTGTACGAATGCAGTTTCTCCCTGTTCTTGGCTCTCTGAACGGAACCCAGCCAGCCTTTTGATGGTATATCCAAGTTGCAACTAAATAATGCGTGTTTATATCGCACTAAAAAAGTGGCACAAAATCGGCATATGCGTATCAAATTGGAGGCGATATACGTACATAGTTATTGAAATTGACGATTTCTGACAACAATACAGACGTTAAGCGCGATAATTTCTAGTATGAAAGCTATTCTACAGATTGTATTTACGATTGGATATACGAAACAATCTCAGATTATATATGACAAGCATAACTAATATACGATTCCGGAACACTATATACGACTCGTCTGTAAAGAAGATCAAATTATAAAAACAGTAATTGGGCCCATAAGTCATCTCCAGCATAACAAAATGCGTAAACAAGCGGGGTCTGGAGGATAGAATGCTGATTGGGAACCCGTTGCCAAACCCATCCTATAAAGAACTTCATATTAAGATTAACTTAACTCGAACTTGCGACGTTTTGATTGTAGAACAGAACTTACTACGCAGAACTAGTACAAGCGTGACAATATATCGTAAAGGGGGGTTGTTTGTAGCGTAGTTGGTAAATCGATTGCCTTGTACGCAGCGCACCTGGGATCGAATCCCAACCCCGCACATAGGGTTAGAAATTTTTCATAAGAGATTTTTCTAACCCGAAGAGGCGAATGATCTTAAGGTTGAAACCTCTATAATCGAAACAAAAAAAAATATTTCGTAAGAGAAACACTATTCCGATAAACATTCGCCATATATGCAGCAATATCAGTTCAAAGATATGAGAAAAGTCGTGAGTAAACTTGTCGCGAAATCGGTTTTCTTATATGTTGTGATATACTAAGTCGTATCTTACTCCTTGAAGTCATTGTGATGTACATATATCGAAGTCGTACATATGTTTATGTTGCTTATTGACTATTCCCACACATAGGATCAAATGTGAGCAAAAATACGAATTTTAATCATTTAAATATTTATAACTATATGACTATAGCTTGTCAGTGCTCTACAACCAGCTCCGATCGAACATGATTCAGAACATCAATGTGATTCTGAATCAAATATTCATAAAAAAATAAAATTTTTTTAGATTGCGTCAAAACGGTTGACTTTAGCAATATGGTGTCTTTGAAAATGTTTCTTGGAGTAGAACTCCCCTTCTTTCTGTCTTATCGGATTGATGATTAATCCTCCTAAAAGTGAGTTACGAAATTTATTTTCTTCAATAATTCGGATAGACAAATATTTACTTCAGCAAAATAGTAGAGAAACTCGTTACAAACATTTTACCCGAAGACTTCAACTCTCTATCTTTTGAGGTTTTTGAGATATGGGACATTATTTGTTAAAGGCCCCTTAAAAACAGTTTTTTCCTCATAATTTTTCTTCTAGATTTTTTTCCATTATATGGACTCAAGTATTTCCATAGAGGGCCGCCTTGGGGAGATCTGATTTACCCAGTATTTGTTGTGCTTTTCTTGCACTTTAATTTGTTTACAAAGTGGTTTGCCCGTTTAAAAGTTATCGGCATTGGAAAAAGAGCTATTTTCAATAAAAAAATGTGAATATCTCCACACATACTAGCGATAGAAAGTTTCCGTCTTCGGCAAAGTAATGCAGTGTAATAGTCCAAACAATGTTTTAGAACATTTATATAATGGAAAAAATCTAGAAGAAAACTTATGAGGAAAAAACTGTTTTAAGGAGCCTTTTACAAATAATGTCCCATATCTCAAAAACCTTAAAAGATAGAGAGTTGAAGTCTTCGGGTAAAATGTTTGTAACGAGTTTCTCTACTACTTTGCTGAAGTAAGTATTTGTCTATCCGAATTATTGAAGAAAATAAATTTCGCAACTCACTTTTAGGAGGATTAATCATCAATCCGATAAGACAAAAAGAAGGGGAGTTCTACTCCAAGAAACTTTCTCAAAGACACCATATTGCTAAAGTCAACCGTTTTGACGCAATCTAAAAAAACCCCTTTTTACATTTCTTATAAAAGAAATGTATAGAATTCGCTCAAACTTTCAGGATTTTTTCCGAGGCCCGGAGGGCCGAGTCTTATATACCAATCGACTCAGCTCGACGATTTGGGACAATGTCTGTGTGTGCGTGTGTGTGTGTGTCTGTGTGTGTGTGTGTATGTAACGGACAAATTCTCATTCGTGTTTCTCAGCAATGGCTGAACCGATCTTATCCAAACCAATTTTAAATGAAAAAACTAAAAAACAGTATGAACGCTATTAATTTGTTTTTGATTCTGATGTTTAGTTTCCAAGATATGAATGTTTGAATGCGTAAAAATGGCGTTTTTTGCAGTTTTTTTGAATTATCTGCCGAAACTGACATGACAGAATAACAATTTATATGTTTTTAGACAGCTTTAACGAATACCTTTCGAACAAGCTATAGATTGTTGAAATCGGACTATTATCAAAAGAGATATTTAACATTAAATACGGACGAAAGATTTTTATCATTTCCCATTGCCAGAAATATGACCAAAAACATGTAATCTATTATTAACGCCAAAACGGCTTATTTTAGGTCAATAGTATCTTCGGAGAATTTAATGGAGGTAATATGCCCTTTCTTTTGGTATTGTGCTGTTGCTGATTAATCCCCCTATGAGTGAGATATTTTCACAAATTTTCTTGGAAGTGATTATATCGAAATGATGCCTTCAGCAAATTTGTAGCTCTTACTTTTGCGAATAACTTTACTGAAGACTTCAAATATCTATTTTGAATACTTTAAAAGTTATGGCTTGTTGTTTGTTGCTTACTCTTTGTTGGCTATTTATTGTTCAATATAGTAATATTCCATTGAAATAAGCCAAACATTATTTCGATAAAACGAATTTTGTATTTCATTTTTCTATCTACAACCGCTAGAAATAATCACCGAACACTTCCAAGTTGTCTGGAAGGAACTTGATAACTTATCAGTGTAAAAATGTTCATTTGTGCGAACCTTCTGACTGCAATTTTTCTAACTTATAACCATCGGATCGATCTGAAACATATCGAAAAAAGAAAAGCGAAATAAATAACCCCAAGCAACGGCATAGCCAAGAGAAGGTTTTGGAGTTTAACACCATACAACCCCCCCCCCCCCACCACACCCAAAAAAAATATTGGATTGAAGTTGAAAATTTATTGATGCAGACTGATTTAATTCAATAATACAATAACAATTATCTGATCCGTAGATTGATAACCTGTTGTTGTAAACATCATGAGGACTTTTGATAAATTGTCGGAATGGGGTCCTGATATGTAACTGATCTATTGGTCTTGATTTCACAGTTGTCTAATAGCATCAATATCAAATTCCTGCCTGAAAACATTCCAATAGAAAATTCCAGAGTTCTGTAATCAATAATAATCCTCAGATTTCTTTTCAAATTGAGCTCGCTTTTGTAGAGATGTACTGTAATAAGGGTCTTTATTTAATAGAAAGCGAAGTTAAAATTTATTTAATGTCTATGAAACATAGAACTGCTCACCAAAACATTGCATAACTTTCAACATTTGCTAAAAATGTTCTTGCCTTTCTCATTCACTCTAAAATTCGTCAATCTAATCCCGACCCGGAGGGCCGAGTGTCATATGCCAATCGACTCAGTTCGTCGAGATCGGAAAATGTCTGTGTGTATGTATATGTCTGTATGCGTGTATGTGTATATGTGGAAAAAAAATTTGACCTCTGTTTCTCAGAGATGGCCAGACCGATTTGCACAAAGTTAGTCTCAAATGAAAGGTACAACCTTCCCATCGGCTGCTATTGAATTTTCTATTGATTGGACTTCCGGTTCCGGAGTTACGAGTTGAAGAGTGCAATCACACAGCAAATTCCCATATAAACTGAAATGAAAATTTTTCAAAATCAAATTTGTATTTTGGATGCCAAATGACTTTAAAATGCATGAAACATTAAAATGCATGACAAAAATTGACTTCTTTGGACTTTGGTACATTTTTGCCTTTCTCATATAGAAAGGTTATGCAATCACTCTAAAAATCGTCAATCATACCGGCCCGGAGAGAATATGCAGTGAGGGGTTGCTACTTTAAAATTAAAACTAGTTTAAAATTTGTTAACAAGTTGAAAATTTTCGGCAGGACCCGGATCTCCCGGATCTTTCTCCATAATCCGCCGCTGGTTTCAAGCGATGTTTCAGTATCACATAGTATCTCAAGATCGTGGCTGTCGATCCGTTGTATGTATGTGCAAATCGTACTGAACATGTAATATTCATTTCCACCATTGTATTGAACATAACCAGCCAAGGAATCGTAGTCTGGACAAATGAGAAAAGCACAATTGCACCACTAGGTGGATTAAAACAGGTTTTTATTTTGGGAATGCGTCGAGTTGAGACGAAAACGTAATATGATTAATAACGAGGATAACACTTTCCGAATGTAGAGAGAAATTTATGAAAAATGACGATTTCCATTCGACTCTAGCAGGTCCTGATCGATTTTGATGGGCATTTGATTTTTGTTGTATGACCAATTATATGTATAGGTCAAATGTTCAAAAACAGTAACTTAAGGTCAAGATAGCATCATTTTGAAACCGCCAATTTCGGAGGTTTAGTATCTTCAATGAGTTTTACAAACGTTAAACAGCGCATCATTTGATAAAATAATTTTGACGGTATATCGTCCAAGAAGTATTTATGGTGAATTTTCTCGGGTTAATATTCATGACAAGTCTCAACAAATTCGCTAAAGACACGAACTCTGTTACTATTTTCTGAAAAATTAATTCTGCATAATTTTATAACTTCAAAAATTACGGTTTCGGAATTATGCCGTTTGGACAGTAAGATCGATTTTCACCAAACCCCCACCAAACCGAATTTCTGGCTACGCAGCTGACTTCCAGTAAGTAAAAACAAAGTCGTTCTACACTCGTTCACAAGAAACGTCTTCGAATGCTGAATATCTATTATAATACATTAAAACTCCGATTTTATCAGCCTAATATGAACATCTGTTTGATGGGCTCTAGCAGACGAACAAGACAGAATTCGAGTAAATCCTTTCTTGAGCACGTTTTCCTTATCATGGAGATGGAAATATGTAAAGTAAAAAGTTCATCATAATCAGAAATAGTTTTCAGACTACATCAAGGGACGGGAAGAATATTTTAACAGCTTCAGTTTATTATAGAGAAAAAAATTGCCCGATTTAGTCAATGTCCCCATTTTGTCAGCCTAAAATACAACATGAGACTGGTAAAAATGGGTCTTTATTGCATGTATTATTCACTGTGTTTCACATTAATAGGTATATTTCACTTTTGGGGATTTTTTATTGCATCGAACTACAACAATTTTTAGGTAGTTTTCAAGGGGTTCTTCCAAAATTTGGCGAACCTATTCCAATTCGTATACCAATTAATCGGTATACTTAAGGGGTTATATGTTGCAGATAGAGAAAATACTGAAATTTTCAGCTTTTTCCTACACAAAGCAATTTTTCCTAATAAGTTTGTGAAAATTATAAACTATTTGAAATTTTTAAATAGTTTTATTTTTTATTTAACCGTGATTTTTTAATAAATAGTGACCATCGCTTCACCACGTAGTCTATTTTTCATGGCTTACGGTGAGCACGATCTCTCGAATTGCTGAACTGAAAATTATGGAATAGAAATTAATTTTTAGTATTCTTTACAGATTTAACTCGCCGCGCAGATAGCTCTGAATTAGACCCGCTGGTGCCCTAAGACGAATTCGCTAGATTTTCAGAGCACTATGCACCCAGTGCATTAACGCAAGTGACGGAAGGTTATCGAAAAGTTTCGTGAAAATGAAAATTTCAGTAATGATGATGATTTTCCCAAACGGTTCGAGAGGTTTTTATTTGTTCTTTGGCATTAGGATTAGCGATAATAATTCAAATCAAGGATACTACTGGGAAGTCACCTTTAGAAAAAGTCGATGTCGAAGTAAAATTTGGAACTATGCACGCATGCACTTCAGAGATAGCGTGATATCAGGAGCTGCGATTTCATTAAATTTTCTTAGTTCTCAGTCGCGTTGAAAATTTGAGTAAAGTATAAACTTCAAATCGATTCAAAAAAAATTCGATTTTTTTGGCTCAGTACAATATATAAATTCAGTTTTCCCACCACAATTTAGATATTTAGATATTTTATGGGCCATTTTTTCGCTTTCCCATTGATTTGGTTTGAGATTTCTAGCACTGATGTTGTCCTATGCTGATTTGAGCGATTCTCTGAGTCCTGCCACTATCCCATGTAATATGTGTTATCAAAAACATCGCGAAGCATCACGTTCTAAATGTTCTCAAACGATATAATATCCGAAGAGAGTGATAAGAGTTATAAGAAATGTCTCATCACACTGTTAGGTGGATTAAAAGCGTTTTTGCTCTTTGGGACCACTGTGAACTGTGCACTGTAGAACAGTAAAAATAGGCATATTACGAGATTTTTTCATGACACAATAAAGAGGTGAATCGAGATCTTGTAAAATGGGATTTGGGGCCAAGCATAAATGACGTAGCATGTTAGGGGGGGTAGGATGGGTATACCAAATTTGGGACGAAGTGTGACGAGGGGGAGGATAGGGTCATAAGTTGTGCGAAAATGTTGATAAAAGCCATTTTGTAACCACATGTATTTAAATGAATTGTAAAACATATTTATTTTTTCCATCCTCCGGCCGCGTCGGGTGGGAAGGGGTGGGTTAGGATATGCTACGTTATTTACAAGGGGGAGGTTAGAATTTTGTGAAGGGGGAGTGAGGGGTCGAAAATAGCCGAAAAAGCTACATCATTTATGTACGGCCCCTTTACAATACTAGTTGTGAAGCACAAACAATAATTTGCTCAAATAATTTTGTGACAAGATGGCTGTGCGGCATTTTTTTGGAATGGGTCCTTAAAACTGAAGTTTTTTCGATGCACTATAACAATGAAGTGAAAAAAGCACTGAATGAACAATAACGACCACAACGGAAACAGAAACAACAACATTAGCAGCAGTAACAACAACAGCAACAACAACAATAATCACAGAATAAGCAATTACAACAGCAACAACAACTACAACAGAAATAACAACAGCCACAACGAAAACAAAAATAGTAGTTACAGCAACAACAACAGAAACAGCAATTGCAATAGAAACAACAATGGTCTTAACAACAATCACCGTAACAATCAACATCATTGTTCGTCTTGCTCCTGTGAACGTTCGTGTTTTCGCCAATTTTAACGCACTTCTCAGAGGCAGACCAGGACAAGCCTGACGCAGCTGGTAACAGTACAATAGTTTTAGACAATATTTTTACGAATAACGAATCACAGCCAACTTCTTCGAAAGCCACTGAAATTTTGGTTTACTGTCAAAATTTTAATAGAATGAGGAGCGCCGTGAAGATGAACGAAATCCATAAGAATATATTAGGCTCCTCATTTCGATAATTATAGATACCGTAACAAGTTGGAATGAGGATGTAAAAAGTGAAGAGGTTTTTGGTAGTGACTATAATGTTTTTAGAGATGATCGTGATTTACGACTAACCCAAAGAATGTCAGGCGGAGGAGTTCTCATCGCAGTTTCATCTATATTTAATTCCGATCTTATTGTCTCACCAAAATTCAAAGAATTTGAACATGTATGGGTTAAAGCACATATCACTGATGAAATCCACATTTTTGTCTCAGTGTACTTTCCACCGCATCTAGCTTGCAAATCAACATATGAGATTTTCTTTCAAGCAGCTGAAGAAATAATCTCTAATTTTCCTACAGAATTTAAAGTTCATATTTATGGTGATTTTAATCAGCGCAACCTAGATTTTATTCCTGACTCGGAAAATGAGAGCATTCTACTTCCTGTCGTTGATGAAAACGAAACATTACAATATATGTTTGAGAAAATTGCATTGCTAGGACTCAATCAAATAAACCATATAAAAAATCAACACAATCGTTATTTAGATCTCCTATTAACAAACATTAATGAAGATTTCTGTGTTGATGAATCTCTTTCTCCCTTATGGAAAAATGAAACGTTTCACACAGAAATAGAATTCTCTATTTTTGTGCACAAGAATCATAATTCCATTGATTGTGACTTCGAGGACGTCTTCGATTATAGAAAAGCAAATCATGAAAATATTAAATATAAATTAAGCAGTGCTAATTGGCAGTCCCTTTTAAAGGATCAAGAGAACATTGAATGCACAGTGGAGATCTTTTATAATATTCTATGGAAAATAATACAGGAGGAAGTTCCACTCACGAAAAAACGACGAAATCATGCATCCAAAAATCCAGTTTGGTTCAACAAGGAAATTATTAATTTGAAAAATCGGAAGCAAAAAGCTCACAAAATTTACAGAAAACACAATAATCAGGATAATTTGGAAAAATACCTCAGCATTCGTGACCAACTAACTTTGGCTATTTCTTCGGCACTAACTGTATATAATGCAAAAACTGAAAATGAGATCAAGTCATGCCCAAAAAACTTTTTTAATTACATCAAAACTAAGTTGAATTCATGCAACTTCCCATCAAAAATGTCTTTAGATGGGAAAGAGGGTGAAACTTCAAAAGATATTTGTAATCTCTTCGCAACATTTTTTCAAGAAACTTATTCTAACTATTCAGACAATGATCGTGACTTTGAATATTTTTCTTATTTTCCTGATTATTCAAGGGATGCTGGTGTCAGTCACATTAATGCTCAAGATATCTTGTCGGGTCTCAATGATCTAGATGCCACTAAAGGCTCAGGACCTGATGGAATTCCACCTCCTTTCATAAAGAATTTAGCAACTGAGCTTACGTCTCCTTTATTCTGGCTGTTCAATAAGTCACTAGAATCTGGTATTTTCCCAAAAGATTGGAAATAATCTTTTTAATACCTATTTATAAATCAGGTAAAAAATCTGATATTCGCAATTATCGTGGAATTGTCATTCTGTCTGCTTTCCCAAATTTTTCGAATCCATCATTAATAAAACCATTTTCAATCAAGTCAAACATAAAATAACAAATTCACAATTGTTCAACTAGTACAAACCTTTTAGAATTTGTTGATTACTCGTTAAATGCCATGGATAAAGGAAATCATATAGAAGCTCTTTACACTGACATCAGCAAAGCTTTCGATAAGCTGGACATTCCCATGTTAATATTCAACCTTGAAAAATTGGGAATCGAGATGAGACTCCTCAATTGGATTAAGTCGTATTTAACAGATCGTCAGCAAATAGTAAAATTGTATGAGACGAAATCTGATATAATTAAAGTTACTTCGGGGGTTCCTCAAGGTTCACACTTAGGACCTCTTCTTTTCATTTTATATGTCAACGACATATCTCTTATTTAAAAAAAACATTAAAATTCTCATATAGGCGGATGATATGAAGCCATTTTTAGAAATTAGAAATAATAATGACTATAATGTTTTTCACAATGAAACACAAATCTTTTTTACATGGTGTTGTAAATGTTTACTGTAATTAAATGTTAAAAAATGTAATCTCATGACTGCAGAAAACAAATGACGGCTTCCGTGTCAATTACATTAGGTAATCAAACCGTTCAGAAATGAGATAAAATAAAAGATTTAGGAGTTATCTTAGATAAAAAATTAAAATTTGTGGAACATTACAACACAATTGTTCATAGAGCTAGTAATATGCTTAATTTTATAAAACGCTTCGGATATCACTTTCAAGATCCTTACACAATTAAAACTCTTTACGTAGCATATGTTCGGTCTATTTTAGAGTATTGAATATTGACCTTACCATGCCCCGAACAAATTTCAAACAGTTTTTCAACTCTTTGCGGCATCATAGTACATAGGAATAGTATACAGGATAGTATATAAGCAATTAATATTTGTATAATGTAGTCTACAATTGATTGACGAAAAAATAAATAAATAAATAAATAAATAAAAATGTAGACACGAAAGTTCAGTTAACCACCTGTCTTGACAAATTAACTAATGTTACTACCTTTTTAGATGCACGACATACTTTAACCACAGTGGAACGTCAAGACAAGTATTTACGGTAAATCAGTGCTGTTTAACTGGCTTTTCCAACTTTCAATAACTTATATCATGATTTGTTCACGGAAAAAACATTTTAGATCAATTAATAGAGCCCGGTACTTTATGCAAATGATACTTTTCTATTTTTATACATTTCGAAAGTGTTTGAACTAATGATAGGGATCAAGAATACCCATTGTCACAGGGATCAAAGATACCTGTTGTACAAGGTGAACAAAATTAAAATTTATTTGTATGTTTTGTGAAATTTATTATTCAAAAAACGTGTTTTTCTAGACGAAAGCCCTTAGAAAGTAATCGTAAATTAAAATATTCATAAATAATTAGTTCGACTATCTCATACAACCGCTCAAAAAGTTTGTAAAAAGATCTTCGAGATGGATTTAAACACATATTTTCTAAAGTATATCACAACTTTTCCAAACCAAATGTAATACATCAGATTTGTTTTTCATCATAACATCATAAACGAGCAAATACTTCATTTTCTTTTTATATTGCGATAACTTTACTCGTATAGATTATGAGATATGGCCAGGGAATCAAATATCTCCAAGGATCAAGTGTCCTCACTCTCCCCTAAAGGTCAACAACGATTTTTTGGTGTGCCATATTCAAGACTCTAAAGTATATTTTAGACGAATAAAAAAAATTCTATTTTTTTTTAATTCTACGGTGGTATAACCCCGTAAGCTAATTAAATATTATACTTTTTTGTTTAACGTCTGCCAGCGTCGACTTTCGGTCGTCAAATGGTGGGATAACAAAATTCTCACAAGTTTCCTATCTCATGCCTCCACGCGAGTCTAAGTCTATTGATGACATTTGGTCCTTTGGCGACGACTGGGTGCTATCAGCCATCTGCCGATAGTAGCAGAATGAGAGGGTGCGAACAGATCTAGTCGAGAAAACATTGCCGTAAAAATGAATAGGTGATCGGAAATTAGCCCCAATACGACTGATCTGACTGGTATCGATGAACACGGGTCAATACGTATTGAAAATTCGCCGCGTCTGTTTTTATGAACCTAATTTAAAGCTCCGTTATTGCTAACAAGCCCGTGCATCAGGTTAACAATCCTTTATATTTCCCTTCAGTGTTCGTTATTATCGCTCGTATACTTGTATTCCACAAACAATCCGATATGGAAAATAAGAAATACTTTCCATGATTTATAACATCTCGCGCTACCTTTGCCTGTATAATGTGTTATCACTTGGTAGTTTTCAAGCCAATAAATATATCGTAGGGAACATAGGATATTCTCGGTAGCCGGCTGCCCAGAGTTTGAAAAGAACCAAAAACTAAACAAGATCTTTTCTTTTTCGAGTCATCGTGCACTCGAAGACTAACTAAACAACTACCTAATAAAATATACTTTATAGGTCGCATCGCTTGCTTGGAGCGAATCCTAGACCTGATACCCAAACTACCAACTCCGCGACACCTATGGAAGAGTCTGACGAATCGTCGTCCTTCCGTTAAGTAGGTGGAGCATCAACACTTCCTGTCTACCTTATCCTTTATCCTTCCCCGTGGACGATGAAGATTGGGGCGGCCGGCAATGATGGCTATCATGCTGTTGAGGTTTTAATGTTGGTCGTATCGGTATGAATTCCTACTTACCATTACCTAAGCAACTCTTATTAGATAATCAGCAGTCAAACATGATGAAGTCAGTGTGCAATTCGCCAAAATCATCGTCACAGCGCAACGCAACGTATGCCAGCGTCGACTTTCCTCATAGTCGTGGGATATATGTTGAGTGAAATAAGAATGTAATAGTAATTTTCAACATGGAAGAAAACCAACTAATGAATCATATTTTGGATGAATGAGAAAGGCAGAATTGAACCACAAGTAATACTATCTAAGAAATCTTCAAATATAATTAAAAATTTCAAAATAAATTGAGCTCTCGTTTGTCTATGAAACTATTTCTACAAGAGAGAAGTCTGCGTGTTCGCACACCGCACCACAATCCACCAAAATCATGGCTATACCCTAACTTGACTGACTCAGCAGATCTACCGGAAATAGATTTTACGACTGCAACTAAGTCGTGAGGCAGTGATAAACAAAACTTCCGTGCAAACATTATGAATGGTATAGCTAGCGCCAGTTTTACAGTTTATTTGAAATTTGTCATCATTTCGTTCAGGTATCTGTTTACGCCATTGATAGCACGTTTTGTATATTTTGGTTGTTTTTCATATTGTATACTGTTATCGCTGCTTGTTTACTTGTCCGCATGTCTTATCGCCTAATTGTTCCTTGGAATTCAGCAATGCTATCTTTGAGAATTTAACAACAACGGATTATCTCACATTATTATTGTGAATTTGAACTGTAGTTTTTACTTTAATTTTAATGCTATAATTCGATAATAGTTCGGAGGATTGGGATAACCATATAGTTCTTAATTAGTAGTATTAGCTATCATTCAATCTTTAATTTTATAATCGATATATTACCGAGAATACCCAAGAACTATTGAAAAAGGAAAGTACTTTTTCGAATGATAAAACGTATCTCAGTAAAAATGCTCAATCGTTTTGAAAAACACATACAATCTTCAACGATAATATATAATTTTACTAACTCCTTTTGTCTTGAGCATTTTTGGCATGTACAACCAAAAAAGCTGCTATAAAAAGACACGCAAGAAAAATTTTCAAAATGAGCTATAAAATAGTAGTCAATGGACCATAAAATAGTAGAAGCGAGTCCTCACTACAAACCTGGCATAAACCCAGCACCATTGAGAGATCGAAATTGGGTAGCAAGACACCCGACGTTTCAACAACGTAAATAAGATTGTTCAGAATAAGAAGTTATAGTAAATGTGTTTGATGAATCATGTACGGTATTCCTTTATTTTTAAATAATTAACATTCTAAACAATTACACAAAGTACGACGCATCATTATGCAAATTTTAGCGCATTAGGTTCCGTTGAAACCCGCATAGGTTCCCTAACAGCAAACATATCGGCAGAAAAATAACGCGGGGGCGTATAGTACGAGAGTATATCTAACCAGCACGGAGATGATGGACTATTGCTGTTCTGGATTTTTTCCCCCACACTACTGTGTCGTTAACCGCTTCCAAGCGAATATATATTACAAATTCATCGCGGGATTTCGCTCAGAAATGGACCAGAATTGCGAACTGCGTACAAGATAACTTACGTCAGCTGACCGACCGACCGTGTTCTCGCCTCTCTGCCCATTTTGATCGTTTGATCTACTGCGCAAAAGTTGCATATAAGGAAGGTTGCCCGATCAAAACATGGCACAACAGTAGCGGCTATCGATTACCTATACGTATCGTCTTGCACAAAACATCTGTGCTTAATTCCAGTTCAGCCAAAGATTTGCGTACAGTTTAAAATTAGAATCACGTGTTTCCCAATGTGCTCGGTTGCAACAAATCACACAACATGGATAATGGAACAATTTCAGTGCCCCCTAGAGGGATTTCCCTTTGCGGCGGGCGCGGTCTGTTTTTAGTCATCACGCATTAGTCGGATGCCATTGTTCGTTTAGCTTACAAATTGTTTACTAATAACTGACATACCCACCTACCGATACCGAATGTCTTTGAGGGGAAAATTCCGATCGATTGTTTCAGCCGGGGTAAAGAATTTCCGTCCCGGAAAACGACGTGAGAAGATTCTAAAATTAGGTGCCTTTGGGTTAAGGTTTGGTCTACTGTACTGACCGATCTGGGCAATTTGTGTGAAGCGGGTTGTAGTTTAGTTTAAAGTTAATAATCTAATTAGATTAGTTTGAGTTATCTGAAATTTGTGTTTTCTTTTTTTGAAAAAGTCAAAATTATAAAATTCCTATCCTTTTCCAAGTCTAAGAGACGAATGCTTGCAGCGGCTACTTATTAGAACACAATACGATAAGCTCCATCGTCAAGAATAAAAATGGAAAACTAAGCCATTTGGTAGGTATAGCACATCAGAAACGATCATTCGTAACCAACAATATAACAACGAAATCTTTGATACATAAAATTTGCTTTAAAACTCATATGAACAATTTATTTTTATTTAGTATCGTCACGATATCTGATACTCAGGGCTGTAGAGAGAAATTACGGGCCCGGGAGGTCCAGCTTAAGAACCCCCTCCATCATTGTAGATTTTTCGAACACAGAAACGGTTAAGCCCGAAATTTATGGAAACGATAGTTCTCTGATTTTAAGTATGGCGCATATAAACTTTTGTGACGGGACTGTAGTAGAATACACTGTAAATTCAAATTGCTTTTATTTCAATTTTTTTGTTTATTTTCCGTCGGTCTCTGTCCGCACTACTTCCCTTGGGAAGGAAGTCGTGACACAGTGTTTTCACCTCAAAAAATCTCACCGATCCCGGCTGGGAATGAACCCAGACCCACTGGGTTAAGTGACAGTGACGCATTTTTTCATAAACTCAATCAGTATAAAATACAGAAAAATATTAAATTAAGCCTTCGGTTAAGCGTCTTTTAACTACTGCCAATAAATTCTATACAGCCATCTCGTCCACTTTGTTCGCCACAGCCAGTTTACTTGAACAGTTATGGATCTTCTTCAGGCTCCGCTTTATGATGGACTAACAGTCCTCGATTGCCCTAATATGTAGGGAGAGTTGTTGGATTCAAACTCCAACCAAAATAGCATAGGACGATCGTGTTGCTTCACGAAAGGTGCCCAACGTTTTTTCATGCACTATTTTACGTCAATTTCCTGGTTGAAGTTCTCGGTTGCAATGAAAATAACATTTTTTTTTCAAACCACAGGTACAGAAAGCCTGCCGAATCCGATATTTCTGTGTGAACCTCGATAGCTTCAAATGCTTGAAAATATCGGCCAATTTTCCCTTTCTGCTGGCATTATGCTGGTGGCAGTGCATGCGAGTAGTTTGGATTCAGATGATACGTAAGCAAAATTTCGCTGTGTTGCTCCTCTTGTTTGGATGGCACTTTTATAACTGAAGACCAAATGTCAAAATCAAAAAAGAGGCATATTTCTGCACGCAGACAAATTGGGGTTTTTCGGATTTTTTTGAATATCGTGGAAAGAAATGCGTCAATTCGACCATATTTTGATCGTAAAACCCTTTAAATATCTCGACGAAATTTTGAAAAGAGCCTACACACTTAAAAATATTTACATCTCGCAAGATGCACATAAAAGGAGCGTCGCCATTCACTTGAATTTACATTCAAGAACATGTAAAAATGCGCTTTGTTCACAATTCTCCATCTCCATTGAACCGAGTTCTACATTAAAAGAGACACAATATTTTATTTCACATTACAAAACATGTGAAATCCCATTATTAGACAGCAAAATACGTTGCAATTCTGTTTACGTTAAATGTAACTTTCATTTTTTCTATGTGTGTATTTACCAATAATTCCTATTTATCCAGGTGTGAGTATTGCACGGATTTGTTCGCATTTTTGTCTAATTTCACCTAGAATTCATTAAAGAAAAAACACATTCGGACAAGTCGGTGCGCTACAACATTGCCAGACTCTGGAAATACAGCATCTCATTTGCTCCACAGTTTAGTTGATTTTCTTCGGTTTCGGGGAAAACTGATTTTTGCGATTTATATATTTGGAACAGTATTATTCAAAACTCACAATTACAACTTTATGTAAATTGAAGTCGCAAAATAGAAACGCAATAAATTTAAAAAGAAAACAAAAAGAACATTCAATGGAAGTAGAATATAAAGAGATAGAGTAAGGAACAAACGAAATATAAATAACGAGTAGATAAAATGAAACAAAACAAGAAAGCTGAAAATTAACATATAAAATAATGGAAATAGATTAATAACATGCAAATAATCAAAAACCTATCAATATCCACAATAAAAAAACCAAAGCGGAAAAACAACACAAAATGAACAATATTAAGACAATGCAAAAGTTGAAAATATAAAGTTTGTAATTTTTTTTGAATGAATGCAAACGTAAAACAGATTAAGTAAATGAAACAATCAAATTAGACGAAGGAAATGAAAAAGGAAATTAAATTGAAAATATAGAAAAATGTTGCAAAATGGCGAAAATAATGAAAAAAGGGTAAACGACAAAATGAAAAATAAAATGTCATGAATATGGAAAACAGGAAAAACGACAAAAGGACGAAAAAATAAATAAAGTTTTTATCAGCCCCTTGGTGATTTTTCGGCTGATAAAATGAGGACATTGATAAAATCGGGACATATTTTTTCTTTCTTTTTAAGAAAATGAAGCACTTAAAATATTCTTCTTTAGTCCCTAGATATAGCCTCATAACCTTTCCTGATTATTTAGCTTAAACTTCCCTTATGGGGGTCTGACAGTGCAAAATTTAAAAAAAAAATAATTTTTTTTTGCATATTTCGCAACTCTAAGAAAAATAAGCTCAAGAAAGGATTTACTCGAATTCAACTTGGCTCGTCTGCTAGAGCCCATTAAACTACCAACTATCAATTTTCATATGAAGCTGATAAAATCGCGTCAAAAAGCTGATAAAATCAGGTCTTCACTGTATAACAAACAAATAAAAACGAAACTACAAAAAAGTAAACAAATATTAAAATGGATCCACTGAGTTAGAGGTTGAAATAGCAATTAGACAAAATGCTTAAAATATAAAAATTTGTAACAAAATAAAAAATAGAGAGAATGAAAACAGGAAAACAAGGAAAATGTTGAAAATATTTCAAAGAACGACCATGGGATAAATACATTTTTTAACTTCGAAAAATTAGAAAAATTGACAAATTATTTTTTTAAGTGAGCTAATTTAGAATTGGATTAGTGCCATGGAATAACAGAAGTAGAAATAAATGGAAACAATTGGACGGAATAGATTGGAGGAAAAAAAACATAGAAAACAGGAACAATTGAAAAGTGTCCAAAAGCGGACAAAAGTGAAATCATAGAAAACATGAAAAATCAAAATGGTTTAAATAGGTGGAAATGAAAATGCTAGACGAAATGGGAAAAGTAGGAATATGTAGGAATATTACAATAAAGAAAAGAGAAAACTAAAAAATTATTGAATCAAATAAGATAAAAAAAATCCTATAGAGTAAAACTTAAAAATAGATTAAATGGAAACAGGAAACATGCACAAAATGCAAAAGGATCCAAGTAAAATAATGGGAAAAATGTTCAAATGATAAAATGAAAAAAACATACAAAAGAAAAGCCTAAATTTCAAAACTGATAGATGGAGAACAAAAAAATTTACAACGAAATAAAAAAGTAAAACGAAAAAAGTAGAAAAAGTGATTATGTTTTAGAAAATGAGAGATCTAATAATGAAAAATATGCAAATAATGCGGATGGAAAAAATACTAAAATAGGTTTATTGAAAAATATGAAAAAATACAAAAAATATTGTAAGGATTCAAATTTTGTGAAATAAATTCAATAAATTTAATTGAACAAACGAACGAAAAAACAAATAAAACGATGGAGAAAACATAAAAAGATGAAATGAATGGGACAAACATAAAAAATTGGACGAATTTGAAAAAAACAGCAAGAATTATAAAAATATAGAAAGAAAAATATGAAGCAAAATATATAAAACAAAATGTAAAACAAGAATAATGGAAAAATGGAAAGACTAAAAATCCTGGATCAAATGGAAAAAGAAACAACAAAAAATGCAGAGAATTAAAATATCAAACAATAGAACGCGAGTAAAAAGTGAAATCAATAGAAACTCTAGATTATATAGAATATGAAATTTCTCCGGCGAAATGCCAAAAAATGGGAAAAATTAGTTAAATTGAGAAAGTTAGTTAAAGATGAAAAATACTTTCGGATTCTCGTATTTAACACATTTTTTAAGCGAACATGAGAAATTAATATGAATCGTTTTCTTTGTGGATTTGATGTTCATTCATAAATTGTTATTGAAATTTTATTTGTCAGAATCATCATTTCGTGCCCAGGGGGAAACACATCGCCCCCCCCCCCCTTCTCCCTTCTCTGTGACCCTGCTGATACTGTTCGAGGAGATGTTCGTTGCAACTTTAAATTCTTTTGCGCTAATAAATTTGCTAATAAAAACTCCAGATCTGGTTAGATGTTTGCAGCTGCGGACATAAAATCCAGTGTTTTATGCGATAAACAAGACTAAAATATGCAAACAGAATATTAAAACAACAGCTTATTTATGAAATTTGAAATACTTTACATTTTTTCAAACGACAACCTTATCCCAAAATAATGATTTCATTTGTCAGTATTTTAACTAACCGTTACGGAGGGCAATCTGAGTCTAGCAGATGTAGTAAAAATCTCAGTACGAAACGTTTTCTTGTTCTGCAGTTAACAATGTTCATCGAAATAGAAGGCAGAGTCTGAGCATAAGATATAGTACCTTTTATTTGAATGAATTATTCAAACTATCGGGATAATCATAGGTAGAACCTCGACTGAATTACCTCCACATGTCACAATATAGTAAATCAATAGTATCTATAAATGAGACTTCGCCCATGAAAATGACATCCTTCAATTCAACGATACTATTCACATTAATCGATTAATTAATTTAGCTAATTAATCGTGTGTCAGTAAGTCTTAACTACAGTAGATAGTGAAAACTCTTTGTTGACGAGAACCATTACCGCAGTAATTGCCCCCACTGTTTAGCAACCAATAATAGAAGATAGAATTGTTTTTTTCAGATCGCCGGCAGCGATTTCAATCAAACGGAATCTCAAGAATCTGGGTCAGTTCGTTAAGATGACATCGAGCGGCCGTTGTTATAGTTCTTTATTGGTGAACACTGAACAGCATTAGAGTGCCTTGAATCACGATTTGTCGGGTGTAGTACAATGAGTAACCCATTGAATCGTGATTCGCCAAGGAACATTTGACACGGCAACGGATATATGTAGCACGAGGCTAAGCACGATAAGCTTTACAAAATTAGCAGAACAATTTTCTGACTAAAACAATTGCAGAAGACTTCTAATTTCAATTGTGTGAAACCGAGTGCAAAACACGTTCGAGAGCTGCTAAATTAATCCGTTGGTCATTATGCGTGAACTGCCGTTCTGTAAACGTTCCGTGTAGACAGAGAATTCCATAGAACATGCGACAATTAGGCGTAGAACGTCATTGGATCTCATCGGACAGCTGTTCTTCACTATTGGACTGATATGTCTTCATAGACAGCGCAGCACAGTTAAATTACAGTTCAGCCTAAGCAGGCGGTGGCAAGAAGCCACTAAATTATGTTTTATTTGAATCACTCAATTCCAAGCGTTGATGTTTGCTGGACGAAAATAGACGATCAGCTCTGTTGCTGTCTGTCTGGGTTTCCTGATGGGCATGTTCGTAGGACTACAAAAGAAAAACAACCCATTCTGGCACTTGAAAATAAACTCTTCGCTGCCCTTGGCTGACGCTCCACTGGCACTGTTTATGCCGCAGTGTTTATGTTCGATTGATCCGACTACGCGTCGTGACGTGATGACAAAGTTCAGTGTCGTTTCCCACACGGAAAGTCGTTCGTTCATAGTAGTGGAACAAAACGAAATTAGAAAACCTAATGAGCAATGAACTTCAATATACCATCAGTAACGACATCCGGGGTTCAAACTGAGTCATGGGTTGGGTGCAAGAAAAAGACGTGGTTGCCATTGCCAACAGACAGTCGAACTTTCGTTTAACTGTGCCTGCAGTAGGCCAACTTGATTGTTTCGATCTTTCACGATGTTAGATAAACTATATTGACAATATAACTTGATATTTTGTTTAGTGAAATTAACGAATTTGTTTATCTATATCAACCCTTCATATAGAATAAACCAAGAATCATTTTTTATTTTTGAACTACAATGATGTTATTCAATTCAACAAACTAATTTATGAATATTGTGTATGTTTTCCAGAGTGTATCGGAATAATATTATTCACAGGACCAAAATAAAAGAACTAGAAATGGAATCGTTTATCCAGGGAATCCAGGTACAACAAAACCTATCACTAGATTAGTTATGAAATTTGCGTTTCGACTTCGTCTCATCAGAATCCAACACTAACTTAGTGACAGGACTAAGCTAGCGCCGGATTGACGCCATCAGCCTTAAAAAACGAAAACACGATTTGTGTTTCTGAACTCCTTTGTTTGTGGACACCACAGATATGCTCAGAAACACAAAACGTGATTTCGTTTTTGAAGCTAGCGTCAACCCGGTACTGGCTTGTCACTAAGTTAGTGTCAGATTCTGATGAGACAAAGTCGAAACGCAATTTCCATAACTAATGTAGTACACAAATGTTTTCTAAACAAGGAAATGGAGGTACTGATCTTAGTTAAATGAACCAATGCCAAGTATTTTTTTTCAAGGATTTTGCAAAGAGTATTTTGGCTTTATTAGGAGGGGTACCGCACTATTGCGTTAATTACTTGACCTTCAATTGGCGGAATGCCTATAAATTGGCTTATGTGTTTCACCAAGGAGATGGTTATGGGTCGGTTATTGTTGAGAGTGGTTGATACATAAGCCTTAGTGGGGGGGGGGGCGAATATATATTATTTGGCCTATGTATTTTTTCCACCAGGGAGGTGGCTATGATGGGTTGGTTCGGAATCTATCGGGGAAGGATGTTTTCTTAAGTCCTAACTCTCTATCTTTCTTAGTAGATATAAATGTCAAAAACTTTGTTGCATTTAGGTTTGTCCGATCACTAATGGAACAGCAATAATATTCTTGAAGGCAATGAAGTATTGATGAGTTCCATGTATTCGTTGCGTATTGAATACCACGATTAATATCCGATCGAAGATTGGCTTCTGTAATCAATCGCAATGTAAATAATAACTATTTATCTACCTTTATGCTGCTGGTGGCACAGAAAAGACATTTCGCAATAATTTATTATGTGCATCTATTCTCGAAAGAAACGAAATTGAACTTGCGAGTACTTCGGAACGATTCATTCTACTCTAAAATAGCCACTAAATTTTGTGCTTGCGGAAAACGCTACATATATAATTTATAATTTATAATTTTTCATGCAAAAATATCAACAAGCGACTCGTGGTCGAAGCTTTTTGTAGAACATCTCCGCCATTTTATGATTAGAAAACCCGCCTTATCGAAAGATAATCTCGAAAACTCAACTTAGGATTTTTACATTTCCTGTATAAACGTTAAAGTTTTTTTTGTATATGTCATTAAACTTTACTTTAAAATTACTGTACTGTTACAGTAAAAAGTATAGTTTTGTTGCTGTACTGTTGTACCTGCCTTTAATTAGCAAGGGACTGGAAGGTGTAGTATATTTTTCAATATTAAGAGCCATAGTACTCGAGAAAGAGAGAGCAAGGAGTTGAAGGAAGAAAGTTTAGAAAAGCGTGGAATAGGGTCATATGAGCAAGCTTAGAGTTTCCCGGCGACTTAACCCTTTGTCTGCTACCGCAGGAGTCAGGATGTTTTGGCATTAGAAATGCGAATCACCTGAGTCAGCGGCATGTCCGAACGAGCGTAAAGTAACTTTGTACTTCATGCTGTCGGAACCGAGAGTTGCTGTACATGTTTACACGAGTTTGCACCAAAGAATGCCAACATATTTTTATTTATGCCCCCCCACGTTGACCACATTGGACAACTTCGGCGAAGCCGGAAGCTTTGAGAAAGCGGTTATGTTCCTGAGTTGAATTCACATCTGCTTCTCAGAAATGTCTGACTCGATTTTCACAAAATCAGTCTCAAATGAAAGCTAGAATATTCCTATTGAATGCTATTAAATTTCCCTTGAATCGGAATTCTGGTTCCCGTCTTACGAGTTGAAGTATGCGACCACACGCGAAATTTCCTTATAAACCGGTAATTAATATATGTATAAATAATGCAAAAATACTTAAAATGAGTTACAAATTGCAAAAACAAGTCTCAAATGGAAGGTATAATATGCAGTTTGGTGTAGTATCGCCCCCGACTTGCCCTAGCCCCCCAACTTTCATCAACTTCTCCCCCCCCCCCCCTTGGTAACCCTCGATACCGCATTAGAGCATTGCACTCATTTTTGAAATTTGGAAGGGTCCTATTGTGAAAAATATCAAAGGAAACTCAGATGCCAAATTTCATATCATTTAGACAATTTTAGACCTCCGCCCACTTTGCTTGAAGTTTTTGACATTGGTTTCATGGGAAAATACAGTGTGTCTCACATTTATACGTTCACCATAATTTCTCAGAATAACTTTTTTTCTATTCAAACAAACTGCACCAATTTTTTAGCGATTGTTTTGAAGCTTAATCAACGATGTTTCTCGAAATTTAGAATCCCTGGTGCGTTTTGTTCATTTGTTATGGTAGTTCAAGTGAAAAAAGTGATGTCCCATATTTATAAGTTCACCTTACTTTTTTGCCTTTCTCATATAGAAAGGTTATGCAATCAATCTGAACATCGTCAACCTAACCCCGGTCTATCCCCCCATCACACACCATCCTTCCCTAAACCCACCTTCCCTCATCAATTACCCAACACCTCCCCCCCCCCACCCCGAAGAAAATATCTTAATTCCTCCAAAATAAACTTCCCTGTTAGGTCTGTAAAACCAGTGAAAATTTTGTTTGAAATGATTTTGAATTTAAAAACTACTTTAAAATTGAAACTAAATTAAAATTTGTTAACAAGTTGAAACTTTGTATATGTAATGGACATTTCCACCATTATATTGAACATAACCAGTCATTAAATCGTACACGAAAAAAAACCAGTCATAATGACCAAGTTCTTGAAATTATGAATAATAAACCCCGAATTCATGAAACTATTTGTATTTTCAAAAAACTAGTTCGCTCCGAATATATACATGGCGTTACATTAGAATGTTTGGTTAGGGTACTGTTGCTTTTCCCAGGACATGTTTAGTTTTTGTTATGATTCTAGTTCATGATTTGGGAATATACAGCCGACAGTCAAAGGCTGTTCACGATTTCATGAGCCAATTTGCGATTCTTGTGATTTTTCATCACGTTATTGTGCTATCTTATTCACGAGTTTACCATCGCATTTTTCTGTCAGTCTAGCTGGATTTAAATTCATGATTTCAGGATCTTAGTCGCGATTTTTGTAGCTTCTATTTTAGTTATGAGTAGAGTGATTCATGTTCATGATTTCAGGATCTAAGTCACGATTTTTGCAACTGTTATCGTAATATTTTAGTCATAAATAGAGTAATTCATGTCCCTGCGCTTGGGTGATGAGCCTAATGGGCGCGTACTCTTGCTTGGTCGATAAGAGTGGGAGATCCGAGCGAGTGCTGGTTCATTGACCTCTGAATCTCATGACTAATAATCATTCGATCGAGTGTTTTGGCGGGCGGCTGATATGGATGTTTCTACTTTCAAATGGGGGAACATGGTGGTTCGGTTGTTCGGGGACTCATTTGATCTTGAGCATAGTGATCGAGTCATTCGATTCGGATCGATGGACTGTCATCTATAAGAGATGATCAGACTGAAGGTGGGTGTTTTTATCTCTTAAATCGCTCTGTCGCTCTGGCTCGTGAAGATGGCGAGTAACACTCGTTTATAACGAATCGGATTCGCTGTTTTCAGAAACAGAGATGACAATCTCTTATGGATGGAACCTTCTCTTAAACATACTGTTCAGCCACTAGTTAATGATCAACTAGATAAACTTTATAAACTGAAACACGTAGTTTTTGAAGAAATCCAATCCACGTGAACCACATCACCAAACACCTAAAAGTAGTTTAGATGCATGTAATATCTATTTCTGTGTTATCTATTATCTTATCTAATCTATTATCTATTAATATCTATTTCTTTATCCCTTTCGCAGGAGGATTGACGGTATTGTAAACATCATCAAGCCACAATAGACTCAAGAGAATTATCTAAATATAAGGACCCTTCGCTCTTTTTGGTTTTTATTTGCACCAAGTGCTACTACTAGAGGTTAATTAGTTCTTATGTTAATAATCCACCAATCATTATGACGCAAGATTTGATTTATATAAGAAGCCCGCTTCAAGATGTTGATTACAATACGCCTCGATAGTGGTGTATCGAGGAGGCCGGGAGGGCTGATAGGAGCCTTTTTTCTGTTCTTTACCTTTCTTCTATTCACCCGGTCATAAACAACAATCAACCAGTAACAAATAGATAATTGAGAAAGGATGTGCTATGTGTGGTGGTTAGCTATTCAAGTATTAGTAGTGTTTGAAGTACTAATGTATGTCTTTCATGTAATGATCATAACTTTAGCTGTATCTTGTACCTTTCTAATTTATTACGTCTCTCATATATTGTCTTTTGTCTCTTCTTTTCGAATCCTATACTGCCATTCTACTCCCGCCTTCAGCTGGGTCAGCAAAGATGGTGATAGTGAACGTCTTAACACTCACACATTCTCAAACACGGTCTCAAGCGGGAAGAAACAAAAATGCCCTCGCGCGCGCGATTACGAATCGGTCACGTCCGGAGGTCTACCCATGATCCCAGAAGCCTGGGTCCATGCCTTCAGCTGGACCAATTCGGCAAATACGCTCATACCTATTGGGCGGCACGTCTCATGGCGACATGACCGGGAACCTTATCGATATAAGGGATCCCACTCTCTGCCAGAATTCTGGCCGCACACCGAAAATTTAATATCAGATTTACGGTTCGCGCGACCATTCAAGAACACACAACACACGCAAATATGTTACAAAATCATGTCAGCGTACAAACGTTAGAACCCCTCGCGATTTTCCAAGCAACCTACGCCCACCAACTCGCAAGCATGATTATGCCCCGGTGATAAGGTTAACGTCTCAGCGCTCATAAACTTACCAACGCGATCTCAAGCGTTAATCTACAAACTCCCGCGTTCGCGCCATCATGAATCGGGATCGTCCGGAAGTCTTTATCCTCGGTACCAACAGTCTAGGTCCATGTTAATTTAAAAATAAATAAATAAAATTGAAAAATTAAAAAAAATCGCTCCCATATCCACTAAACAAAACGTTCCATGGCAACATGACCGGGAACTCTAGTGATATGGGATAACTCACTCCCTGTCAGAATGTGATCCGTACACCGAACTAAATATCAGAATGACGGTCCGCGAATATATCAATGGCCGCAGGGTTTCAAAATCGAATTTATACACGCGAAGTCACATACACGCGAGCACACGCGACAAGCACGTCAACATACGAACGCTTATGCCCTTCGCGATCATCTACGCACACCTATGCCCGCGAGCGCGCAAACTTGATAACACTCCGGTAATTATGTGAACGTTTTAGTACTTACGAAGTTACGAACGCGAACCCGCAAACGCGCGCGATCATGAATCGGTCACGTCCGAAAATCTTTAGCCTTCATTCTAGTAATTTAGGTCCATACATTCAGACCAATCAAAAAAATAAAGCTCATATCCACTAGACCACACGCTCCACGGAGACATCGCCGGGAACTCGTGATATGGAAGATCTCACTTTCATTTAGCATCTGAGCCGTTTACCAAATATAAAGTATTAGATTCACGGTCCGCGCACGATTATCCAAAGAACACACGCGAATATGTGAAATGCACACGGTTATAAAATAGATTTTATACACGCGAAGTTACATACACGTTAGCACACGCGACATACAAACGCACACGCGATCGAACACGTTAACGTACAAATGCTCAAACCCTTCGCGATGATACATGCGATCGCGAGTGCCTACGTCCGCACATACCTGAACCGTACAATGAATATCACATTCAGAATCACGGCCCGCTACAATTGGCCTAATGCAGTGTTTTAATGGGCGACATTGCCTGTCTCATCTGTAAATTGTAGTATGTGATTCTGACGGAGAGCCCTTCCGAGAACCTAGCTCTACAGCTCCAGTAGGACAATTCTCGAAAAAAAATATAGAGTAATTCATGTGCATAATTTCAGGATCTTAGTCATGCTTTCCGTAATTTCTGTTCATGTTATCGTAATGTTTTATTTTAAAACTTACTTCTAGATTTGACACGAAGAGTAATATGACTAATGTTCATGATTTCAGCAGTTTTTCCATGGTTTTCGTTGATTCTCTTCGCCTAATTGTGATCTATTACTTTTTTGTTACTATCGGTTTTTTTTATTCGGAATAACGTGGCAATATGAACTGGATCATAAAAATGTGACTGATTCGCGATATCTTGATCTGTGAATTATATCACGCACACTATTTGGGATTCTCATCGCAGTTTTCGTTTTCTATCCAGACATCACTATGAACCTTATCAAACGAATATCGATGTCCGAGGTCCTAAAAGTTTTTTTTCATATCTAATGCCTGTGTCTATTACTATTGTCACTAGCAGCTGGGCATTTCATAAAACAGTGCATGGAATAAAAATGATTCCACGAATAATTCTCCAAATTTTGTGAAAGAGTTCCCGGGAAAATATCATTATCATGTTGCATGAAATTGTAAATGATTAGCGATATCTTCTAAATATCACTAGCACGCATAATAGATCGTAAATCATGTACTACGCATCATGAACCAATTCACGAATACATGACTAATATTTTAAGATTTCGTGAACTATTCCACAAAAATGAACGTGAGTTGTGACTTAGATGAATTATATTTTATGATTTCGTGAATTATTTCACGAGCACGGATATTGGATTGTACCTAATATATTAGAGATCATGAATTAGTTCACGAGAATTGAATGAATTCATGAATAAAATTTTGAATTTCGTGTAATAGTTCACGATAACATATCCAGAATATTTTGATTTTGTGATCTAAGGCGTCTTTTTTTAACAACTTTATGCAAAAAAATTCAGCATCTCTGAAACTTCAGGATATGAAAGAATGGGCTTTTCCCTTTCATTTGAAACCAAAATCAAAATAATCCGTCGGGGGGTCTAGAGCAACTTTTTTTTTTGAAGTTTTTTTTTCGTGAAAACATAGGATTTACAATGGAACTAGTTCATATTTCTGCCCCTAGATGGTGTTTTAGACATTCGAACAACACTAAAAGTGAGAATCTGATAGATTATTTAATTGTCTACAACTTTGTTACCAACTAAAAACCGATTTGAAATTATCCCGAAAAGTAGTTTAATATTTTAACGAATTCTAAGTCTAAGTTAGTTTCACAGAAGACCTAGTGGTTTGTTAATTCACAAGCACTTTTTTTATTTGCCAAATAGTTGTGTTTAGTTCAATAATGAATTCAGCGGAATTTGAGAGCTTGGAAAGTCATCTTTTAGCTGAAAATTATAATTCCCTGATACAGGGCACCATTCATATTTTTGGGATGAGAAGTTTTAGATAAGTGTTGGCCAAACTAGTATGATATTAATATTCTTTTTCATGATGGTGATTCCTCCCGCAGAAACAGCCTTTTCAATTATGTATGCCATCTTTTTCATTTTTTCGATTGTTCTCAGGGATGACTGATAACTATTCTTACATGAATCTCCTACTCTGTTAGCATCTTCGTATAAAATTGACTTGTCCTGAACTTCAACCTTTATATTTGAACAAACTCAATGAAACTTTTAACGCACCATTGCAATATTTCGCGGATTTCATTGCAACGCTTGGCTCAAAACGCTGATTATCCGTTTTCAAAATTAACTCAATGTGACAAACAGTGAACAAAAAACTTTGAGTTTTTGGATCAAGATAATTTTTTTTTTTTTTTTTGGGATTTATTCTAGGACTTTTATGTATATAAGGTTATTGTTGTACTCAAATCATATTTTGTTTTCAAAAGTAATACATATCGCATAATCTAGGATCAATTTAGTAACGATATCTCACATAATTGATAGGAAATGGCCGTAAAATCCAACTGCCACAATATGCTTTGCGGAGAAAATTTGAATAAATCATTTCACACTAGCCACTAATTTGGACAGTTACTGCTGTGGTTTGCGTTGAACTAGAAACGGTGTGTCCCAACATTTCGTCTTGAACGGAATTATAATAGCTGACTTAAGCGATCATAACCTAAATTATACGATGTATGGTCCTTTCTAAAACACCAGCGTAACAAAACATAAATGTAAGCAAACCCTTGTAAGCAAGCAATACCTTCCGATGAATGGTAGTCCCTTTGAATCTATCGGGAAAGATTACAAACCAAAAGCACAAATAGTTTTCTGACTCTGTCAAACATCCTAATTTTCAGAAGTTCAATTAGAATTGTCAACGTAATGAATGCCGTCTAATATTTTTATGCCACTAAACCCAATTATTTTTTTTTGTAATATAATAAGTGCGAGAAAACATATTTCCAAACCACTAGGCCTCGTGTGAAACTATCTTAGATATAACTTTGTTAAAATCTTAAACAACTTTTCCGGATGATTTCAGATCAATTTTTAGTGGTCAACAAACTTGTAGACAATTAAATTTTCTATACAATGCTCACTTTTAGTGTTGTTTGAATATATAAAGCACCATCTAGGGACAGAAATATGAACTATCTCCAGTAGTAAAACTTATATTGTTACGAAAAAAACTTCAAAAAAAAAGTTGCTCTGGACCCCCCGACGGATTATTTTGATCTTAGTTTCAAATGAAAGGGGAAAGCCCATTCTTTCATATTCCGAAGTTTCAGAGATGCTGAATTTTTTTGCATAAAATTGTTCTAATAAATACACCGTGAGGCTCTATGAAAATCATCATGGGTCAACCTTTGGTTTTATGAATAATATTCAAAAAGTTGTGAACTAGTTTGCGTACTGAAAATCGCATTAGAAATGACTTGTTGGAAACCATGTCTGAAGTACACAAAACAAAAACGAATAGTTTCACTAAAATAAGCGTTATGCGGGCGTTACTGAAGGGAAATTGAACATAAATCTAAAACATATGATTTTTGTTCATGGTCCTGTTTTTTAAAACATATGATTTTTGTTCATGGTACTGTTTTCAGGATTCCAGGATTCATGGCACTTTATTCACGATTTTGGGAACAATTTTCTCCGTGTAGATTGGATAAATGGGAAAGGCACAATTGGCCTAGGTGGATTAAAACAGATTTTTATCTTTCGTTTTTTCAGAGATATTAGTTTTTTTTCTAATTTTTCCTAACCCTTGCAAGTGATTGACATACATAAGATAAGCGGACTACGCCCTTTGCAAATGTTAAGCAGCAGTATACAACTTTAAACGTTAACAACTTTTCAACGGTTGATTAGATTGTCTTGCAGTCTTCGATAAACTTGTTCAGAATTTCTTCAAAAGCTAATCTCCTTCCTAGCTCCGTGTTTCGATGTTGACAGAGACCTCTAGCGGCCAATTGGTGAACTGTGCGTGCTTCTCCAAAAAATTTCCCATTGAAACTTTATGCTCTTTGGCGGTGGGTTGGGGTTAACCAATTTCGCCCAAATTTTGACAGTCTCATTTTTTCATCATTTAGAACGACGCGAGATTTGTTTTTTCATATAAATTATTGTCACCCTAATTTCATTTCATTTTCATTTTGCAGCGTTTGGTGGGGCAATGAGAGCGCAAGTCAGTCCAAGGCTGATGATAGGAGGCGTAATGGCAGAATAGTCTATGCGGACCACCAAAACGTCATGGAAGAGGAACAGGGGGGTGGATTGGGGTAGGGTTAATGGATTGATGTATACTTCACGAATAATTGCGCTGCAGAATGTGATGAAAAGGTGCATTGAACAGTACTACTGTTGGCTGTTCAGAAATAAATACAATATGTTTCTCCATAAGGTTTGATAGCTAATGTATTTTGTGATTATGTGATGCCAATTTATAAGTGTTAAAAAGTTCATTTTATCCCGTGGTTTTATCAAGTTTGTGAGACCGCAACCGTAGATGTGCGAGATCGCGAAAAGCTCAAGCGCTTGTGATTTCGCGTGTATAAATTCGATTTTGTAACTGTGTGGCCATATGCATATTCGCGTGTGTTCTTGAATGATCGCGCGGACCGTGAGTTTGTTGCTTAGTTTTTAGTGTACCGTTCAGGTACTAGAAGATAATTCCCCCATAACACTAGAGTTTCCTGTCACGTTTGCATGGAATGTTTTGTCTAATGAATGTGAGCCTCATTTTTTATTGGTCCAACTGAAGACATGAATCTAGGCTGTTAAGAACGAGGGCAGGGACATACTAACGCGACCGACTCATGATCGCGCGAGCGGTGGGTTGTTGGCGAGATCGTGAGTATGTGTGGAATTGCATGATCACGTTTGTGACCCGGTTTGTGTTATCGCGAAGGCTAGCGGCGTTTGTACGTTTTGAATGAGATATTATAAGTGTATATGAGAGAATATGCAATTGATTGTGTTAGTGAGTGTTATAATGAATCTAAATTAAGATATAGTGATAAAGGAAAAAGAACATGCCGAATTAAAAGAAAAAAAATGAAGACATTAAGTAGAAGCGTATAAATTGACTGATTTTTT
Source organism: Topomyia yanbarensis (assembly GCF_030247195.1). Classification (NCBI taxonomy): domain Eukaryota; kingdom Metazoa; phylum Arthropoda; class Insecta; order Diptera; family Culicidae; genus Topomyia; species Topomyia yanbarensis. The sequence continues at coordinate 3,071,864 of NC_080672.1, forward strand.
TGGTTTACATGAGTAGTGGAAAAGCAAACTAATAGAAGAAAAACAAAAACAGACAAATGAATTAGAAGAAAAGAACGGGAGGGACGTATTCTAAGTTGCTTATATTTGGGAATATAGCCACTTTATTTGACGGTTTGGTTTGCGTGGATGATGGTTCTTCAAAATTACTAGGCACATTTTGAATATTTGACATGATATGATCCCAATACTTTGGATAGTTCACTTAAATTTTAAATTCAATACATTGTGCAATTGAATGATGTTTACTTTAGATTTGGGTTTAAATTGGTATGATCCGAGTACTTTGCCTAATTGCCTTAAGTTTTAATGCATTGTGAAAATTGAATGATATTTAATTTAGATTATATGTAATGAACCATCAACTATAGGATACTGCATCGGTCTGGATCTAGTTGAACAGATAGCAAAAATAATTCAATCTTCCAGTCGTCAGGGTATCCTTTCGCTTCTATCCACTGAATCACGCACCGTGTTGCTATTAGATTTTAGGGACCAACAGAATCTAAGGTCTCCAAGCTACGAATCCCTAAGCATAAAAATTTGCGATTGAGTATTAATTGAACAACACACATGTAACATGCAATAAAACTACTTGGAATCGTCTAAATGCCAGAAAATGATATATATTTACCATTAACAACAATTACATTCCGTTAGAAGTTTCTCATGCTATGCTGACCGGGAATGGATGATTGACGTGCGTCGGTAAATTAATCGTACCTTCATTTATCCAATCCGAATGAATCGTATCGAATGCACGAATTGAACACCGGTAAAAAGTGATCCCAAGAAGGATTACCCACTATTCTATCATATAAGTCAGTTCTGCATCCATTCCCTGACCCATATGTCACAAATACTCAGACGAACACATACAAAGATAGACATACGGGGTCGACCGATAAATCGACACACAATGACTCCCACTGCGAGCCGTGCTCAAAAAGACAGCCGCTAAGCTGTTGAACAATGTCTGCAAACACAGCCCACAGAAAAAGTCAATCCACGGCGACCCGCCAATCGGCTACGCCAGTGTGCACAGGCTCTTCTCTTAGCTGACTGTTAGTTTGGGTTGGTGCAGAGTATGAAATAAAACAAAACATAAAAAAAGGCCCACAAGCCCTCTCGGTCTCCTCGATGCACCGCTATCGAGGCGTAATGCAATAACCATATTAAAGCAGTTGTCTGCTCAAATATGCCTGAAGATGTTTGCAGTACCGTCAAACCCGTCAACCTAGGAGAGGGATAAATTATTGTCACCCTAATTGGTCGTATAAGTATGTTTTACACGACCATTTACCCTGAAAAGCTAATAACGTAAACGTGCTGGCTTCAAAAAAGTGGTTCAATATCCTTTTATCTTGGATTTAAGGCCTATAAACCCATAATCGAAACAAGAACAAAATACCTACATTGTTTTTTCTAGGTCGCACTAGAGATAACGCATTTGTGTAGAACAGACAAACAACATTTTTCCAGGACAAGCCGTAGGATTAAAAGATAACAGGTCATCTGTAATGAGGACTGCCCAACAACATTTATTTTGTACGGTCACTGTGCTCATTCGAAGGGCAATCGGTTCCGGTTGACCCTTCGAAGGACGAAGAGCGTTTGAACCCACTTCTATAACCATTTTTCGACGAATCTCTTATATGGTTGCTAGTAGCATTAAAATGCCCACTACATTTCCATCTACTACTTTGAGATGAATGTTTTGGTTTGGTCAGGGATGCCATGACGTGAGAAATGCAAAGGCTACGCAGTAAACCCGAAGTGACTCATCCACCCATGCAAATTATCTTATTGTTTAAACAATTTGAATAACGAACAAGATTTTAACTTGCGCCAGCTTACTGCCGCCGTTGATTATGTCATCAAGGGTAAAGTGAGAAAACGCAGTAACGTGATGACATCTAGCGTGTATCGTTTCAAATGTGGAACAAATAGCGTAGCCGTTCTCATCGACTTCTTTGAACTTAAAACAGAAACGTAATTCGTGTTATTAAACGCATTCTGTTGTTGAATAGTAAACAGCTAAAATTGCCAGCGCACGATCAAACAAATGGAAACTCTAACACATTCGTGCGCACGAGGCACACTCATGACGGTCACAAAGCTACTGACATGTCTATTTGTCTATGATTGCGTGCATTCTGAGTTGTGTTTATAAACAACAGATGTTGATCTACCTGACATAGTTAACGTTCCCCGAATATGGTCGCACGCTAGGACAATCAAGCCTGGTGTCCAATACATACATCTAGGGCTAGTAACCAAGCACGCACTATCAAAGGAAAGTTAATAGCATTGAATATAGTAACAAATAGCTGCTAGCTTTTGCGCTGGGTATTCATTTTTTAGCAGGTCAACTAGGTCGGAAGCGCCACATGAATGATCTCAGACGCAAATCGCCCGTTGGTCGAAGTGTATATGGAAACTTGTTTTCGCTGTAGTCCCGTCACTACTACCACCGATACCTACTAGCACAAACAACGCGAGTACAGAAGCACTCAAGCGAGATCTGTAGAAACTGCTGACGGATCATCAATTTATCACATATTTGTCAGTGGGTGGTGGTTCGCTAGTGGAAAGATTCAGATATAATTGCAATGACTTGCTATAGAATACAGCCGATTCCGGTGGCGCCGTTGATGACTAAATCCGATTCTCGGAATAATTCTACTACTCGCAGCAACATGCGCAAACCATCATGTGCCTAATATCGTGAACATGTGATCGCGATAAGGCCGATAGTACTATCTCGACTAAGCTCTCAAAATGATATTTTTCAGGCGGGTGAAATAGAATCAAAGTGAATCCTTAAACGCAGAAAATAATCAATATTGAAATGCCACTCGTAAACAACAAGTTAATCGATGATATTTAGAGTCGAGTAGAGGAAAAATACCTCTGCTCTTGTCGGCGCCATGTTTACCAAACTCTAACAAAAACAAATAGTCTACCTTATCTCGCCGCTTAAAGGAGTACAGTTTCTTTCAAAACAACAGCCGCACCGATCTCAGTTACAAATTTTCCATTTTTTATTTTATTTTTTATCGTATAAAGTGCTTAGTCTATTTGTAAATCCAAAAGTAACTATATACAAATATGTAGTTTTCAGTGTTTATCAAGCGTACAAATTAGTAGTAGCACTGTCAACAATGCATACACCGTGAACCAGATTCGAGCGAACACTTCATCAAATCTCTGCAGTTGTGGTACCCACAGGCCGGCAACATTTCCGACCCTGTGAGGGCAGAGGAATTATTCCAGCATTCAATCAGGAGCCACATTATGCAAACAAAACGAAATAAAAAAACATATTTCCTCTCAGGATGCACAATATCACCCCAGTTTCCGGTTGAAGCAAGAAAATGAAGAACGCGAATTTTGTTTAGATTAATGCGCTCACTTTTATTTGAAATTTTCACATAAGATAGATCCGCATCACATTGGTAAAAGGTTTCCGGCACAGAGGACACTTAGTGACAGAAGAAGCGCACTTTGCACACGCTACCACGTGACCACAGGGCGAGAATGCCGTATTGTACTCGTTAACATAGCAAATTTTGCACGTTCGGCTCGTGTCCGATTTGCGATTTGGTTCGTCCTCGTCCTCCTCGATACCACTGCTAGCCGTTTGATCTGTCGGAGACTGACTGTTGTTGCGGAGCGTGCTGCCGCTGGCGTTCATGTCTTCAACCGATGTGCTTAGGCTGGACGATTGAGACGAAGGAAGCGAGGTGGTGGTTGCCGAAGAGGCTACTCCGGAAGTTGAAGGCTGTGGCGAACATGATGGGCCAAAATCCTGAGGACTTTGCAGTTGCTCCGACGCCGCCTGGGGTGGGTTATCTTTCTTTGCCAAACACCGAGAGATATACTCTTCACCCTTCATTAGTTTCAGGTACTCACAATTACTATACCACATGGCATGTTGTTCCCAAGGTTCATCCTCTGCTTCCCAATCCTTTAGTCCTCCCCCACAGCTGAAGCACTTGACTCGATCGCTCTTGCCGGTATAGAAGAATCCTGCGTCGCTAAGTTCCTTGGGTTTCTGTTTCATAAATTTCGGCCAATCTTCGTAGCTTTCAAGCCGTTTCGCCTCGATTGCATAGTTTGGATATTCAGGCCGCTTCTGCTGTGGTAAAGGCTGCTGTTGATGTTGATCGAACATGGCCATATCACTTGACATCATGCTAGATTCTGATGTCAGTGAACTAGGTGGGGACGTCAATGATCCGCTGCTGCTTCTATCCGACGACGAGTAACCATTTTCTGCAACGGAATTTTCACGAATCCGAATGCCACACGTATCGTAGCTAGGTTCCGGCAGCTGATCCAAAAAACTGCTATCAATGGGCACATTATTTGTTGGACGTTTTCGCAGCAACGGACAGTACGGGGACCATCTCAAATGTTCCGAAAGCACATTATCGGTCGGTTCCCACAATCCAATCTCGACCCGACAGAAGTAACACTTAACCATATCGTTCGGTCCCACATAGTAGAACCCATAGCGAGCGAGTTCCGTCTTGCTAATAAACAAGATGTCCCAATTCTTGAACGAATCCAGCCGAGTAACTTCCATATGATACGTGACCGATGGTCCCGTCATACCGTAATCTTCCTTCACTTTATTATCCGGGTAATCCCGAGGTATCGATAGAACTTGTGCGGTCATTTTATTTGATGCCTTTTTTTATGTCCCGGGGAAAAAAGAGGATAGTCTGAAGAGGAGAAACGGAAAACTAAACGACTATCTGAAAGCCGCGACGGTCGAATGGAGACTGAGCGAACAACACTGCAGCTGGGCTTTCCAAGGTGCAGTTGCTATTAGTTTTATTTTTATTTACAAAACGAGTGATGCAGTTGCACTCTCTCACTCTCTCTCTCTCTAACACGTTGATTTCGCTCTTTCCGCTTTGCTCAGAGCAGAATGATGATGATGCAGATGCTGGTGGTGACTGTGTCGTCTTGGTACTCCAGTTGAGAAAAGATTGATCTGTGGAAACGGAAAGGAGAGAAGAAACACGGAATAAGCAACTATGTATAGCTTTCGAAAAGTAAAGTAAAACATACGGGACAGTTAGCGAAGGAAAAGAAAGTGGCAAAATAGCGAAATTGATCACATTATTCTGACCAGTTTGACTTTATATAGAGGCAGAATCACAAGATAGCCATATCAACGGACCGAGATAAAAGACCAGGTTATCAAGACGATTCGAAACACGGTTGTGCTCCATTTGCAATTACTACCAAAAATACCATCAGAACTGAACATGTCGGTTGGTTCATCCTACCATTCTACTCCACTGGGTAGAAATAATCGTTATGCAAGTTTTAAACTGTGGTACACTGAAACCTCCATTGACGAACTCTCTTTTTACGCAAATATTTTTTAGCAAACTGAATTCGAAATAACGAAGTGCAGTACCGTCCGTATTTTTAGCTAACTATTGCTATTAAAAGTTGACTATTGTCGGAATGAGGTTGATGGGTATATGACGAAAATGGATGTCTGATGCTATTTTGAAATCCAAGATGGCGACTTCCAGTTTTGATAAATTCTTCATAACCTCAGCATTATGGGTATTTTCGGAGTGGGTTTGACGAGTACATGACAAAAATCGATGTCGATTTATAAAACCTTAGAATATGATTTGCGGGAAGATGGCGAAAATCGATGTAGAAAACCATTTTGTAAATCAAGGAGGCAAATTTCCGGAATGGGAGTAAGGGGATAGTGATGATATGGTTATAGAAATTTCGACTCAACCGGAAGCCGCTATCTTGGCCTTGAAAATTACGTCATTCATCGATTTCCATCATCCATTCGTCAAGCCAAATTCAAAAATACCAGTGCAGGGTTACAGAGAATTCATCTACCGTTATCAAGAATATTAATCAACCGGCAGTTCATTTCCATTGTCTACTCGTCAAGCACGTTCAAAGTTTACCCATATTGTTAGAACATTGCTCAACCGAAAGTTGTAATGTGTATTGCCAAATGGCGTCAAACATTCGTTTCCATCATCTACTTGCCAAGCAGATTAAAAAAATACCCATATTGGTAGGGTTTTCGAAAATATTGCTCAATAGAAGACGCCATCTTGGATTTCAAAACGGTTTCAAATATCAATTTTCTTCAACTACTTGTGAGTGCTTGTGTCAAAAATACCCACATTGATAAGGTTACCAAAAACATTGATATAAGGCCATCTTGGGTCTCAAAATGGCACCAAATATCCATTTTTGTTTTGTACTTGCCAAGTCTGTCCTAAAAATGCTTCTTTATTGTGATATTATAATCATTAAATTGTGTGAACTGCTTTGATGACACCCTTTGAAATAAGAATGTGAAGCGAACTTTTTTTACGAACTAAATCCCAAATAACGAACACATTTCACGAACTAATTCTATTTACGAACTCCCAGTTTAATTCGTAAATGGAGGTTCCAGTGTAATAGAAAAACGTTAAAAATCATTCTAACATTAGACCAACGATTCATTTAATTCTGCCCTGTGACGTATATTTCAGAAGGTACCAACTGGAATTTTAGCATGGTACTTTAAAAACTGAAAATAGAAAAGCTCTAGTTTGGGCACCCATTTAAGAAATCCTGAATCTGGCCTTAAAGATTCCTATTTACTAATTATTTACTGGAACCCTTTAAACAATCCTCTGGAATTCTTGTTTTCAGAAATCCTGGACATAAGGATGGTAATTATTTGGCTTGGGCTTTGCACCTGTTGAATCTAGAATTCCGGAATGCGTCACAACAAATAAAATCATCCAGCCTGGTCGGTCAAAATGCTGCATTGTTCTAAACCATTGCCCATCCCAGAAGATATATCGTCTCATTTTACTTTTATTGTAGCCGGCCATTTATTCTTATGTAAAAATAGTAAAACTGCGAATTTGGAAATGAAATAGCTTTTTAAAGCGTAAAAAGAATATTCAAAGAAGAAAATAAAAAAATACAAATGCTGGATATTTTTTGCAATGAAAGTATTTAAAACAAAAGAAAAAAGTGAAATGTTGTACATGAATAAACAGTAGAAAAAATATGAAAACGGTATGAAATTAGAGGAATGGATATAAATTAATATAAATAAAATAATGCGTAGAATTGAAAACAAAATATAGGAAACGAGTGGGCAATAATTGGAACAATAGAGATAGCGAGAATAGGTAAAATGGCAAATTCGAATCACGGACAAAATGAAAAACATAAAAAAGTAGAAATACAAAATGGTATACGTGGATAAAACACATAATTAAAAAAGTACAAATTAGTAAGACAAAGAAATAAAAAAAGAAAATAAAAGCTATTGGCAAAAGGCCAAAGTAGATTAAATAAAGAAACAACGCACAAACGGCAAACGGAAGAAATGGAAAACAATAAAAAGACAAACTGCGGGAAATCTGTATAATGAGACAAAAAGACTGATAGACGTGAACAAATAAGAACCCAGGTAAATATGAAGAAAAATGAAAAATAAAAGAAAATTACATTTGCTGCCTTTCATTATATTTTTTATGAAAGAAGACCAAATAAAAACGTGCCAAATCAGTCGAGATTTTGCGCAGTTCTCAGACCAAATAAATATTACCTATACATCTTCAAAACTTACAATGGTTTTTGGTTGCAAAATTCTAAGAAAATTCTCATGTACACCTTAGTTTTTTACGCGGATTTTGAAATTTACGCGGTTTTTGAAATTTACGCGGATTTCATTTACGCGGTTTTCATTTACGCGATTTTAATTTACACGGTATCCATTAACGAGGTTCCCATTAACGCGGATTCTTAAACTTATACGGTCTTTATTTACGCGGATTTTGAAACTTACACAGTCTTTATTTACGCGGATTCTGAAATTTACGCGGTTTTCATTTACGCGGAGATTGAAATTTACGCGGTTTTCATTTACGCGGCCTGTATCCCCCGCGCAAAAAAAAACCTGAGTGTATTATCCCCCTATTTTTTTATTAAAAGACTAAACAAATCATGTCTTGTTACTTGAAAATATTCCTAGCTGAAATCTTACAACTCAAAATATTTTCGAATGTATATGGGAGACGAAAATACTGATTGCCTTCTTATTACCGCACCGTCTGACCGTGCATCCACATGCTGCTCATTCATAAAAATGCATGCGGGACTTGTACATAACTTTCCAATATTCAATAAGGTCACCAAGGTGCACCAGATTGACAACTCTGCCTGAAAAAGACCGTCAATTTTTGGGTTTTCTGCGTCATTTTCGAATGTTTTTTGTTATTCATATAAGTCACACATACTTCGAAATTCATTGCAAAACTGGTTACTATTTTTCCAAATGATTAATGCGAGTAATACATTGTAGTTCCGTTCAATACAATGAAGGTTATAAACGTTCAAAAACATTCCCTCCTGTTGCTGCTGAATTTTTCAAAATGGGCCTCTATATTGAAAGGTATATCGTAGTCACAATATGAGAATATGACAAACTTGGATCAAATTTCCCTAAAGTTACAAGTGATGATTGCATTTTTTCACTAAAACTTCGTACTTCAAACACATATTCAACTTTAACCAGCTTTCGCCTATGAATGGTTTAGAGGTTGTGAATAGCTTGTAACTCAAGTTGTGTTCCAATCTTGATGAAATTTTGGGATTTTTTTTAAAAGTATGTACGTATCAAAGTGGAAACTAAGCTTTGGAATGGAGCCGTATATCGTCAATTGCGGTTGAAGGTCATTCGAATATAATTTTGATAAAAAAAATTCTAATTGCTATACTCAGCGACGAATCCGTTTACGAGAAGGTTACAAAATAATCGTGTTTACTTAACGTTTTTCAAAGCCTCGAGCAACAAACAAACAGTGGCCAGAATCCAGTTCCGTATGCTGTTCGACCGACTAACGATGAAACCTATGCGATAATCGATTTCAAACAAATTCCGCGCCTCAAAAATTTTCGCTGATTGGATTGCGAAAAAATAACCAACGTTTTTGCGACAGTTAACACTACGAATTCGGAAGTAAAGGAAGTTTCTCAACAAACGGATGTTACTCTTTATTAAGTCTCATGATGGACCGTTAAGTTTTGAATAGACTTATCCAGCTTCCATCATAGCTAGGACGTACTACAATGATACGACAATGAATTCAATTTCATCCCAAAAGAACAGAACCCATTAAATTGTCCCCAGCTCCGTCCAATAGCCATGTATTGGGCGATAATGAAGCGGAAACTGATGATTAAGAGCACAATCTCCAGTGACATTGGTCGGATGAAGAATTGGTAGAATCAGCAGACAAATGAATATATTACCGAATTTTCTGTTTTCAATCATTTTTCCAATCTCCTATTAACGGTTATGTAGGAAATTATCCATATACCCTATAGTAGCAAAAAATTGACGAAAAGGAACCAATTAAAATCGTGTCACCCTCTTCGACGTCATTTCTTTGAGAAGATTAGATAGTTATGGGTATGCCGCACGGTGCAAAATTTCCTGAAGGCACCCACTGGTGATCTAACAGAATCTTGATCTAAATTCTAATAAAAGTTTATTCTGGGAAATGTGCATATATACAACAAAAGTTTGATGAAGTTCTGTCAAATTTTTTGAACTTCGGCATAATCCTTATCATCCTTATCTGAATTGTGATGGAATCCTGTTATTTCGACAAGGTTTTACTTCATAAATATACTATCCGATTACTTCGAAGAACTCCATCAGAATCTTTAGAAATATTTCAACTGAGTGGAATCCACAAACATTTTGAGATGGATTTCAATATTAGTGATGAATTGCAGTAGAATTCTGAACAGTAAAATGTAGAAAATCAGAGAATGCCGCAATCTTCTTAGGGAGAGACAGAATATCTTAGAATGAGGACTGTCAGGATATATGGTAGTTCTGATCTGACTAACGGGGTTGACAATTGATCCTTTCACTCACTTCAAGCAGATGGCTTCGTAGCCTTCGATCAGCATTCGCTCAGTTGAGTAGTTTATTTGTTTCCAACTAATCCGCTTACAGTTTTTTTTTTCTTTGCAAAAGGCCCAATTCGTATATCTCTTTCGCCTAAAATTTCGTGTCCATATGACTCACAAACTCTTCGTTATGTTGCTACACGCTGGCACACGCCAAAAAGCATGCGTCCTAAATGTACAGGAACGATTCGATTTCATTATACTCTGAATATTCCTGCATCAAGACCAACAGAAAGAAACTCTACCTGTGGTCTCCGTCAGATTAGACCCTGCACGCATTACTTAATTTTCAAACTATTTGGACCCAGACTCGACGGCAGCTGATGGGGAAAAATATCTTTTCATAGAGTTCCTTTTTTTCACGTGCCGCTCGCTTCACCTTCCAGCAACTGGAAATGAATAGCATTCTTAGGAGGCACATGGCGTTTATTATTTCTCATTCGCCCTCACATCCGCCATCGCCGCCATTCGTTCAGCTGACGAAAGACAGCTGCAATTTCCTTTCCTCATTTTGTGGACGTTTTCTGAAATTCGGCAGATGGTTGGTTGGTGTTCCACTGCGTTCTAATTTCTTCTATGGCAAGTTTATGTGAAGAAGTATTAACGAATCGGTCGCAGTTGTGTTTCTGGAGCGTGCCAACTTTACTGGTCGGTTTCGTGTAAGTGCACCGATATCGAACCTGCGTGACTGGACAGGTGCCATGACCATACATTGAACGTACGCCGTGTCTTCCACTGAATCGTCAATTAAGGCTAATGGACGGCGAGAATCTGCCGATAGTTTCTTTTTTCTCTTTATGACTGCAAGTCTTATCGTATGATGAGACTGGCCTTTCTCGGTCTTTCTATGAAGCAGGAGGCAACTCGGGAGATCAACAATCAATTCCAGGAATTTTAAGACGTGATTCCTGTACCAATATTTATCAGCGCAAGCTGACGTAGCGTTTTATTGAATATGATGTAAGGTGATCTTTTGACCTAAAATGAAATAAATTTATGTGACTAATCAGCTTGTCAATGGTATATGATTCGGCAACCGAGGCGTATGAAATTCTTTTCAATTGCACTAAATTACTTCAAATCGACGTTCTCATTCGTTCGTGTCGGTTATTACCGAGCGCAGTTGTTCTCAATAACTGTAATAAGAAAGAAAAAATACCATGCCCGGGAATCGTATGTACAGGTATTCCTACGACCAGTCGAAACAGCAATCTCACGACTTTCATTGAAGAAACTCGTTCAGTGGCAAAAGCTGGCCAAAGATCAACTGGGCGAGGTAAAAGGCTACACGGTTAACATTTAGTCTGCTCACTTCTTCAGCTGCTTCGCTATGTTGTGGGTTCTCCGCTGGGCGCTGGAATTCGAGCTACTCACAAAGGCCACCCTTCAACAGTGCAACCCGGAGAACATAATTATTTTTATTTATAACATTTCTTGCTTTGTTGTACCTCGATCGAAGCCCAGTGGACCCCTCGGTGCCCAACTCACAGGCAAGGTGGGTAGGGGGGGGGGAGCAAAGATGGAGAGATGAAGCCCGAAGATTGCTGTTCTGCATTCCATTCCCAGGCTCTGAAACAGTGGAGCGTTGAGATTTGCTTTGGTGCAAAAGCATGATGCTGGGGTCGCACAGTGGCGGGTCTTCAAACAAAAGTCGGACAAAACCTCAAATGTTACCTAAATTGGCTGAAAATCACAATTTAAGCTAATTTTGAGGTGCTGAGCTCATTTTTGATGTCAAAAGTCGTAAAATATTAAATGCATTTTTCCATACAGTGTCATTGAACCTTTCTTATAACTATGATTCCGTTTTCATGATAGATTTTCCTTTACTGTTCACCAATGTCAGCAATATCATAAAAAATGAAGAACACTACTTTAAATCCATTGTATAACGTGTTGGTTTATAGTAGATTGTCTAACTATTTTACACAAAACACCATGCGCCTCCATATCACCAACAAAGCTTCAAAATCCCCTTAAAACTTTTTGCGCACCTAGGCGCAGAACGAGACCATTATATTCGAAAAGTAGAGGTTATTTCCCATAGAATGTATACTATGTGACCGTTCCGAAATGTTTCCGAAATTTGTACAGAATACATTAGTGAAAAAAGTATTTTTGATCTGACCACCTCAAACATATTTAAACTAAAAAGTCATAGTTCCAAGCAAATTTACCAAATGTATTTTAATCACTAACCAAGCTCTTTCGTTCCTCTACACAATGAAACTAGTTGTGCTATCCAAATCAAAAATCAAAAGAGCAACATACATTTGAAGTGAACAGAGCAATGGTGGTTTCGGAAATGAAAATCATTAAAATTTCCGGACTTTGCTACGTTTAAACTCTTGTTAAAAATCTTGTTCTTATCCAATGACCATAAAATTTTGAATATACATCATTCAATACATGAGAAATTTGGGAAAAATATAAAATATAAATATTTCAAAAATAAATTTTTGAGGTTTTGGCCAGCCTCCAGCCACTGTGGGTCGTGGTGGTTGGTTGGTTGCTTGGTGGCTTTTGGGGAGAGTCCGACAAAGGCAACCCAAGATAGGACGGCATTTACTCTAAATTCAGCTTTGGAAAAATCGTGATCTCTTCTTGGCTTGGTATTAGTTGGAATAGTAGCAGCGTTGCAGCTGGAGCTTGAATGGGACTGGTGAAAATTTGAGAGGATTTCTTGCACTTATTGCAATGGTACTACGTACAAATGAGAGCCTCTCTTTGTTTGCTTTATCGAATATTACTATAAAACTTTTCAATAATGTTTCAGTGCTTATCGCAAGACTGATTTTCTCGACTAAGAAAGTTTTTTAAACTCATCTTTGCGCGTGAAGACCACAAAACCTGTAACTAAATTAGTTATGGAATTTGCGTTTCGATTTCGTCTCATCAGAATCCGACACGAACTTAGTGACAGGACTAAGCTAACGACGGATTGAACTCCTTTCCTTGCGAGACATCACGCTTGACTAAGGGTTCGCTCAGAAACACAAATTGTGTCTCCGTCTTTTTTGGAGCAATCCGGCACTAGCTTAGTCATGTCACTAAGTTGGTTTCGGATTCAGATGAGACGTAGTCGAAACGCTAATTCCATAACTAATTTAATTATTTAGGAATCTTTCCGACTGAAGGAACGTCTTATTCGTTCACAGCCAAAATCGTTACTGACCAGTGCATAGCCAATCAGTTTTATTGCACAGTTCGACTACACGTTTTGTAATCGAAAATATTTGTTGATAAGGATTGTGGGAAATTTGAAAATAATGTTAACTTATCAGTATGGTTGATTGATCTACGATTGTAATTACAGTTGAACAACCAAAAGGCGAAAGGAAAAGGATGAGCATGTCTATTTTCGGCTTGTTCAGTTTTTAGCTTGTTTTTGGCTTGTTCAGTTTACGACCAAACTAATATCAATAACCTCAAAAAAATAAGTTGATGCAAGCACAGCTTATAGACCCACTTATTGATAACAGAGCATTTTGCACTTAGTTGTATTCAAATTTCGATTCATAAATATTGTCCGCAGCTGATTGGAAAGTCGATTGGAAAAATTGTTGTACATATTAAAAAGAATGGGATTCCGAATTTCGCCTAACACAAATAAACTAAACAACAAGTGAGAATTTGAGTGGTCAAATTTAATCGAAATTATATCTGGATTGCTCAACGCTCTTTAAAATCATTTATTCATCAATTCATTTATTCATTTATTAATTTATTAATTTACTCAATTACTCATTTTCTCATTTATTAATTTCCTTATTTTTTATTTCTTCAGCTCATTTCTTCATTTATTCATTCATTCATTTATTCATTTATTCATTTATTCATTTATTCATTTATTCATTTATTCATTTATTCATTTATTCATTTATTCATTTATTCATTTATTCATTTATTCATTTATTCATTTATTCATTTATTCATTTATTCATTTATTCATTTATTCATTTATTCATTTATTCATTTATTCATTTATTCATTTATTCATTTATTCATTTATTCATTTATTCATTTATTCATTTATTCATTTATTCATTTATTCATTTATTCATTTATTCATTTATTCATTTATTCATTTATTCATTTATTCATTTATTCATTTATTCATTTATTCATTTATTCACTTATTCATTTATTCATTTATTCATTTATTCATTTATTCATTTATTCATTTATTCATTTATTCATTTATTCATTTATTCATTTATTCATTTATTCATTTATTCATTTATTCATTTATTCATTTATTCATTTATTCATTTATTCATTTATTCATTTATTCATGTGTTTATTTATTCATTTATTCATTTATTCATTTATTCATTTATTCATTTATTCATTTATTCATTTATTCATTTATTCATATATAAATTTATTCATTTATTCATTCATTCATTTATTCATTTATTCATATATAAATTTATTCATTTATTCATGGTCCAAAATGGCTTCGCTGTAGGAAGCAAGACGTAGCTGCAAACATTTCACTGTACTCGCAAAATTTACGGCCAACGAGTTATGCCTGAAGCCAACGAAGAAGCGAGCCATTGAAGTCAAGTTTAGCTAATTTATTGATGATATCAGGATTAATTTCTTCAAAAACGGCAGACAGATCGGTGTAGACTGCATCGCATTTTCAAACCATTCTCGATGCCCTCAGACACGAAAGAAGTGAACGACAGTAGATTCGTCGTAGTCAATTCGCTAGGCTTGAATCCATGTTGATCTTCTGGGATATATTGCTTGCAGTGAAAGAGCATCGGTTTCATCAAAATCAACTCGAAAACTTTCGATAAAGCGCATAGTGCATAAATTCCTAGATAATTGTGCTACATACCTCTTGTCACCTTACTTTTGAACTTGTGAAATATTTATTTTTATGGACTTTCGTCTGGATCATTATTATCTAGAATCTTAAACGACTTTTTGCAGTCCTTAGTAGATTAAAACGACTTGCTTGTTTTTTTTAAATCTCAACGTTTCGACACCGCCTTGTTTGCGTCTTCTTCAGGGGAGACTATATTGCGGAGTAATAATAAAATGAAATACAATAACTAATTCCCACAACGATAGCAACGTTGCGATTGACAGCGCCCATTCGAACCAGTTCGCCAACTCAACCGTAATACTGTCGGAGCACAGAGTTGCATCTACCGTACAAATGTTGGCCATGCATTAAGTATATGCAGATTCGTGCTACCTCAGTATTCAGACAATTTATAGATTTTCTATTACCACGAATAATGTGAAATGCATTTGAATCATGCCGATTATGCAGTATTTTCGACATAATTGGAAGTTGATGATTCATCATGTGGAATCTATGACGAACAATAAACGCATTTCTCGTTAACATTATCAGCAGTCAGATTGACATCTACTCGCAAGTAAACTTATGCCAGTTTTAGAAAGTAACGAAAACGGGATTAAGTTTCCAACATAGAAGTTTCCTCTATCGAAATACGTTTCTTGAACCGAAACTATAGATGTTTTTGTTTTCTGTAGAAGGCGGGAAAGGTTGGTGTACTTTTGCGCTGGAGATTAATTTGTACTACTCTAACTATTATGAATCCGGAGTACTGTCCATTTCATCTCTAGCACTTGTTGTACAACAGCCAGAAGATAGCAAACAATACCAATCGATATTTGTTTTTGTGATTTTGTCCGTTGAGCTGAATCAATTTACCGCATCCTCAGTCCACTTGCCAGACACAGATTTGTTGACCATCGTGTTCTGTTTGTCGCTACGAGTCGGCCCCTTTCAAACTTTGCTCACATGTTTTTGTTAGGAAAGCAGAAACTTTCAGTGATCTGGCAAGCAATCTGCTCATGTGGCATACAGAATGTGCCATACGTGACTACCGGGACTGTTAACGGGGAGATCTACCCCAAGGAATGTCCACAGAAGCGTTAGGGCCTTACGACCTTCTGGCTGGATCTAGCTTCGTGTCACTATTCAAATGTTGTTCTGGAGTGATACGAAGCCAACGGGTCACTTTCGTACCCAAGGACATGAACCCTAAAATTATAACAAAACACTGGGGTATAATGAAGCATTCCAAGAAGGTCAAATCTGAAGACATGAAGAAAAAGCGGGTTTCCGTACAGAAGAAGCTGCAGCCAGACGTTGTACAAAACCTAATGAGTGGAGTTAAGCGTAAGTTTCCAGCATACGGTTATGGCATTGAAATTAAATAAATATGCCAAAAGCTTGCTAATGGGTTATACTTTATTCTCTGAATGTTTGAAAAGGATCGATCCACTATGTAATTTTCTACAGCGTTCTTTCTGTGATGCTATTTGATGTGGGGGACTCTTTATGAAGTATTTCCGTCCGAACTTAGAACACTCAAAAGAAACCGAAACAGTGCCAAGACATTTGTGAAACAACCATCGAATGTTTGCTCTGTAAGATATCATCGATGTTGTTTGAATGTAATAAAGCATGTAAATTGGTATTGATGTCGTTGCTTCGGTTCAAATAATCAGAATAATCAAAGAAGTGAGAATATTATGAAAAATTCGCATTTCAGTGCAAAAAAATCGCATCGCCCGCACAAAATTTTACAAGAATTGGAACCACTTGGAAACAGAAAATAGCAAATGCTGCGCTAAGCAACGGGCTCAAATGGATAAGATTAAAAGGGGGACTAACCCTTTTTAACAAAAAAAAACCCGATAAGCATAAAATAAAAACCCGATAAGCATAAAAATGAATCTTATCTTGTAGGAAACATTATCAGTTTCTAAATAATCACGTCAGGATTCTGAGAAATTGTTTTATCTTATCTACTAGATTTAAATCTTAAGCGGTATGAGAGAAATACAAAAACATTTTATTCCATTACCGTCTGCTAAATATTCCTGAAACTTAATCAGTACATTCAAAACATTGTTAGAGTACTGCTGATACATTTCCACGAAAATACAGTGGAGACTCGATTTTATCAGCTTTTTGACTCGATTTTATCAGCTTTATATGAAAATTGATAGTTGGTAGTTTGATGGACTCTAGCATACGAACCAGGTTGAATTCGAGTAAATCCTTTCTTGGGCATATATTTCTTATCGTAGAGATCCGAAAAATGCAAAAATAAAAATATTAATTTTTTTTTAAATTTGCTCTGTCAAACCCCCTTAAGGGGAACTTAAAGTAAATAATCAGACAAGGTCGCGAGGCTTATGTAAGGAACAAAGAAAAATATTTTAAGAGCTTCGTTTTATTAAAAAGATAGAAAATATATGTCCTGATTTTATCAATGTCTCCGTTTCATCAGCCTAAAATTCACCAAGGGGCTTATAAAAACGGGTCATTACTGTACAACAAAATGGTAGCAAGAGCATGCTATTTTTCTTCGTTTTCAAAGATGGCCGACTTTTAATTAATAGTTTCAGTATTTTTTCCGTCCAAAACTTTGCACAATTTTTTTTTATTTACATAGTGAGATTTAAACAATGTGTTCAAATCAACAATTTGAAGGATTGCTTTAGGCACAAGACCAAGCACTTGTTTAAGATAGCAAATGGTTTTTAAGTCCCAATTTTCAGTATACTACCCATGATCGCATATTTGTTCCATTTTCTGTGGAATTTCCTATCTTTATGGGACTAATTTGCTATCATTGATAGTACAAGTAAATTGTATTTATCTTTGGAGTTTCATTCTTAGTTCTTATACGTTGCAAACATTCTTCCAATCTAAAAAATTCTCTTCATAAATCTAATTAACCAGTTCTCGGTGCCTTTAATTTATAAGATAAGCGTAGTGCTTAATTCTTACGCAATCGTGCAATATTCCAGGTGTATTTTATGGTTTAAACGTTGTTTTAATTATGGAGCAAACTGTGGCCCAGCCAATAGTGATAGTATTCAATAGTGGAAGAATGATGCGTCTTATGAATTTCTCAATAATTCAAATGAAGATGTTTCATGCTAGTCCTTGTTATTAAAATTATTATGAGTTGATCCCTTTTCAAACACCTACTCTAGTTAAGGTAATCTGTATTTATGATATTTTTTCGGTGACTTGCAAGATCTTACAATAGTATTGTGGTAATGGTTATCTATTTGTTATCCCAATGTTATGAATTGGAGTCACTTTTTTCAGTTAGGCGTACATTCAAGTTACTGACTGTAACGTATCGTATTTATCTGGTCTTACCGTTTCAAGATGGCGGATGTATTTGACAAAACGAAAACATCCACCACACACATTACCATTCAATTACTCTTTAGGGGAACTAGAGAAAAACATACATAGTTGTTGCTTACACGAATGTGATCCCTCTAGTTTGATAGCTGTTAAGCGGTCATAGCTCCAAAATCATTCCTTCCCAAGGATAGTTGCTGGTGTCTCAGTAAAACAACATTAGCCACCGAGTTCAATTCAAACTGTTCGTGTGTTAGTACACTACTTTTTTAGACTTTTTAGTATGAATTGACAAACAAAATACACACTTTCATTACAACACCAATCATTGCAAAATGTAACTGCAAATATTTCTCTATTACAAGATATATCTTCTATATGATGCCACCACCATTTTACTTTTCAATTGTGTTCATCCACTGTATCATATTTATATGATAATTTCCCACTTTTCTTCCATGATAAGGTATGAACCAGCTTACCTCGAAAATACACATATCTAACTGACTACGTTCTCCGCAATAAATCCAAATTTGAGACCTCGATATCGATTTGGCTGGAACAAACTTTCCACAGACAGCACTTTCCAGCTTTGCCTACTCGTTCCCCTAATTGTTATGACGTAATTAAACTAGTTTTCCCCCTTCTGGTACGGTTGCGAAAAACTTTCCGAAAATAATCCACATCTGAACCCGATTCGGTTCGAGTGAAGAAACAATACTACCGCGCGCTCACAAAGCTTCGAAGGACAGAGCAAAACTGAGTGAGACCAGTGTGAACACCCGGCTGAAAAACGACCCTCGATCGAATGGATGGAGGAAACCCGCACTGCTGCCGCCGCTGCTGCTGCCGCTGGCTACATGTTCCACGGCGCGCACAGCACAGGCGCACACCACCAGACATTACACATTAAAAACCACTCTCCCTCTGTGTAGAGCGGCAAAATCAACATCGTAAAAGGTAGGGGAGAGTGGTCGGTATTTTTGCTGAACGTGCATTGCAAAAATTGAATTTTGTAATTAGTTTTTGAATTGAATTGTAATTAGTTTTTTTTTGTTATTTTGTTTTAGGTTGTAAAGTTAGTGTGCGTACTAGCTAACCTCAAAATTATATTTCACTATTTTTTTGCAGTATACAATTTGTGCCCTGTTTTGTTAAACTCGTTCACAGTTAAACCCTTTGATATAAGTTTGAACAAGAAACAGATGCATCCAAGTGAGTCGAAATTTAACCTATTTACAATAGAATGATGTCAAATTTCTAGTCGTTTGGATACGTCCACCAATCCTTCTGGGCCCCTCTTACTAGAAGGATCATAGTTAACACCTTAAATTTGATCAATAAATAATCTATTCTACATAATAACTGTTAACCCCAATCGGTCCACACCTGACTCTAGCCCAAATTTCAACCAAATCGGATCAACGTACTTGAGGTTTGTATGGGATTTATCGACAATTTTCATAAATAAAACCCACTTGTAATTTCGCCGCAAGTGTGTGAGAAAACGTAAGATAATTTTATTCCCTACAATTTTGACGAAGACTGTAAACCAATCCAGCTCAAACTTTTAACGAATTGGTATCTGAATAAACTTTGCACAGGACATAACAGCGCACATAGTGGTGAATCAGTAATCGATTCCCACGAAGTATACTTTTGTGTTTAGCTAAATTGTATCTTTATAAGAATTTTAGAACATAGTCATCTATAGAACTGAACAAAATTTAGTTCCACGTTTCACCGCACAAAGGACGCCAACACTAACTTTTTGAAGAGAGACTGAAAAGCACCTGCTCAACGACTTTGTAGAAGACATCTAATTTATATCCCTTCTTCCGTCGTTCCGTGCTCTGAGGAGACATTAGAAATAATCACCGGGCATCCCTGGTCCAAAAAGCCAGAAGATCCTATTGTCCGAAGAAAAGCATTCAATCCAAGAATTACAACACGAAGATCTGGAATTTAGTGCCGTTTCTTTGTACTTATTACTGTTCAAATCCGTTGGTCGATTCCGAAATGATTCCGAATTCCTGTGGGGTATACTCGGCATTCCAATGGGGCGACCAACGAGTTTTGAAGAATCATCTAACAAATTCAAATTGATCCTCCCCAATAGACTAGAATTGTTCCAGGAGAACATAAAAAATGTATATCCTTTTCTATCATTTCAGCTTTTTAGGTTCAATTTATACGAAATACGAAGTAATGCCATTCCAGCAACCACAAAACAGTGAAAACCGTTATAGTCAACAATAGTGTCATTGTAAAGCGGGTAGTCAGCAGAAGACGGAAAATAAAGATTAACGCCATTTCGAAAAATAAGATGGCGACTTCCAGTTACCACAAAATACTGAAAACCATCGCTAATATGGGTGTCATTTGAAAAGGAGTAATCCGTAGAAGACCGGGATTGATTATTGACGTCATTTTGAAAACGAAAATGCCTGCTTACATTTTTCAAAATGGAATCAATCAAGAATGCACTATGCCTACATTTTCTATGGCTGTATTATTTTTGTCTACATTCCCATTTCTCGTACGCTACTGCAGCATGCCCAGCGCTGTACAATAAACTGTGTGCAACGCTTGGACACTACTGAGGCGGCAAAGAGGTTAAGTCTGGTTTCATAAAATATTTGTCGTGTGGTCAAGCCTCACCCAGGAAGGATTTTCAGTGTCAGTAGCACCAGCTCTGCATACTCCGAAATCTGTAACAATAGAGCATGAGCTTGAGTCTGAGCTTGTGCGACTACCCCTGGCTTCTACTCCGTTATCGATCTGGACTAGCTGAAGTTGCACAGGGAAGCAGTAGATAATTATGCCTGGGAATAGCAAAACATCTTTCAATGCCCAACTCCTAGTAATCCTAAAGTGTTTATTGATCAATACCGGTGCCGGCCAGGCCCGAACGTAGATCGCGGAAGGCCTTAGGGAAGGGATGTTAGTCCGATACTTGCTTTTGCTAGAGGCCGTATATACTACTGCGCACTCCACAAGTATCACGGGAGGCGGAATTTGTAAGTGTACAGAAGTGGAATTCTACTTCTTCTTTACCGACGCCAGAGAGGTGACTCTACTATCTGGACTAGATTATCGATCCATCAACTCATGGACCGAGAACCAACGGCTTTAATTCCCTTCCGAAGGAAGACGTGCCCACAGATGTTTTACCTCAGAAAAATCTCAACGACCTCGGCTGGAATTGAACCCAGGCCAACTGAAATGAGTGGCGGTCACGCTTACCACTTAACCACCGGCGCCGTCGCTCCGAAATCTGTAACAATAGAAGGCAAAAATTCTGGAAAGAAATTGCAGTGGCAAGGTTTTTTAGATTACATAGCTGTCAATATAGGTCAAGGAGATATAGGCCGTCAACGTCGTCGCTTCCGGTCAAAAAGCCACCGCCGATCAAAAATACATCGGCACACTTATCTACTGCAGACACGAACTAATAAAATCCAATGCTCCTATAACCAAGCAAGAACTAATTGTAATACACTTCCGCACCCTACCCATGGATGGAAATGAATACCCCAAAATTGAATAAACTGTATGACACAATTGTAAATTTATTACCTTAAAGGTAATAAATTATGTTCATGTCAGTTGCACTTTTGCTTACCAAAATTCAATATCCAAATAGACTCCGAAGATTTAATATTAAACAGTCCTTTAAACAATCACTTTGGCAAGCGAGCTTCCAGCGAAAAAAATCGGTTATTGGCGTCGGTTTGTCGATAGCTCCCGTACTATAGTTTATGGAGAGAGACATCAATGAGCTATCTATGGACTGTTGAAAGAATGCGTAATCGAAATGTAACGAACAAAAGCGACAAATATTCGACGCGATGGGTTTTTTAATTTTCAATTTTAAAAGGAAGGTTTGCCCGAACTCTGTCCCCATACAGTTATGAAATTCTCAGTTGCACTCCTTATGCTCCTGGGCTAGACAGAGTAAATCTCAACTTATCGAAGAATTTGACTGACCTTGCAAAAAATTGCCCGACTCTGCAAAAATACGTTCGTTGAATTTGTTCAATAGATTTCTAACATTGTTTTACGTGACTAGATACAAGTTAGTGATTGCTATCCACGAACCGAGAAACCTAGCCTCCGGTCAGAATTAGTATCGGCCGATTGAATCCGTAGTGAGAAATAAAATAATCTTACGACGCCTCGTTAATTGGGTTGAGTTGGAGAGGATACATTAGGTATCTGATAACTTAATGCCAACAAATGATTAATTTTTTTCGTACAATAACTGGAACTGTAGGATGCTCATCCGGGAGACATTTTCTTTTTGCGTTTCGCCGCGAATACTCGAGATACTTCTAATTCCACTGTGTTCATCGACACGTCCTAGCAAGAAGAAATTCATGGAATCCCTTATTATCTACATTCGCAGAATATCCCAAAAATAGATACAAACACATTCACTGTGAAAAAATGTTCTTCGTGGACGGATCGCGTATCGAAGAACCCATTGGCTTCGATATTTTCAACAACATGTACGTTAGGGCATTGCAAAAAAAAATTTTTTTTTCGAGTTCTCGAAGGCCCCCCCATCTCATATTGTGACAAATGTCAAAGTAAGCTCAGATGCCAAATTTTACATCATTTGGACAATTTTAGACCCCCGCCCACTTCGCTTGAAATTTTTTGAAATTGGTACTATGGGAAAATATGGAGGAAAAATACATTAAATGCTATAACTTGAAGTAGCAATCAGAAAATTACAATTTATATCTCTTTTGAAAGGTAATATTAATCTTAGTATTTGAATGGAGATATTTATGTATCTAGGAAAATACGGGAAAGTGGGGTACTGGGTCATTTTGAACCCAAAATCCCATATTTTTCTGCTCTATGATGCAAATCATACATATTTTGTAGTTTTTCTAATGTGAAAATATCTCAGAAATCGATCGGAACCTTTTTGACCTTAGTCCGAATACGAGAAGTTGGGGTTATAGCGCTTTTTGTCATTCATATTAAATTTTATCATTTTCTCATGCATATATCTATTATTCTTCAATCAATTTTCATAAAATGTAACTTGTTGAACGTGTGTTCTGAGGAATAAAACAAAAATAAAAACGTTAAAGGTAAAATTCAGAAACATCAAACTTTTTGATATTTACTCTACAAATCTCATTTTTTTCATTATTTGTCCTAATACCACAGATTAACAGACATAACACTATGAGGGAATTCCCTCAAAAAACATCGATCCGACAACTTTCCCAGAACACTAGCTCCACCTTTTATTCACAGTCCCAATCACTCATTTACTGGTGGGTTACCCCTCAGGTTTGGGAAAAAATTTTCACTAGTGGTCTATCTCCCATATGCTTGTTCATATGTCAGTGGCGCCATAATTTCAAATGTGGCCACAGTCCCAACTACAAATACATTTAAAATGACCGTTAAAGCGGGCGAAGCTTTGTTTTTGAGTGTTATGTCTGTTAGTCTGTGCTAATACCTCAACTTCCCCTATTTTTCCAGGAATGAAACTTTTCTCATGTGATCCCTAAGCATATTTTACACTAAAAGTAGTAAATTAAATAAGAATTTTGTTGTTAAATGGAGTTAATATTTATTGTTGTTGATTTTATGATAAAAATGTGAACTCGACACTATATGTCAGATAATTTGATGTTCCTGAATTTTACCGGTACCGAATCTATTTTTGTTATAATCCTAAGGATTTTCCACGTTCAACAAGGTATAGTTTATGAAAATTGAGTGAAGAATAATAGAGATATATTCACGAGAAAATGATGAAGTTTAATATGAATGACAAAAGGCCATATAACCCCAACTTCTCATATTCGGACAAAGGTCAAAAAGGCTCCGATCGATTTTTTTTAGTTTTTTTCACATTAGAAAAACTACAAAATATGCATGATTTGCATCATAGAGTAGAAAAATCATTAAAAATAAGCGATTTTGGGGACAAAATGACCCAGTACCCCACTTTTCCGTATTTTCCTAGAAACAAATGTATCTCTATTCAAATACTAAGATTATTTCCTTGCAAAAGAGGTATAAATTGTAATTTTCGGATTGCTACTTCAAAAGTTATAGCATTTAATGTATTTTTCCTCCATATTTTCCCATAGCACCAATTTCAAAAAATTTCAAGCGAAGTGGGCAGAGGTCTAAAATTGTCCAAATGATGTGAAATTTGGCATCTAAGCTTACTTTGACATTTGTCACAATATGAGAGGGGGGCCTTCGAGAATTCAAAAAAAAAAATTTTGCAATGCCCTAATGTACGTCTCCAACAAGCTCAATGATCCTGCTTCAACTTACTTCACAGAACTAGATGCAACTTAGTATGCGCTTAACACCATTGAAATTCTACCCATAGAATAATATTTCATCTTCACTGATAGCCTAAGTACAATTGAGATTCTTCTATCAATGAAGATCGATAAGCACTTCACGTATTTCTTGAGGAATATACGGAAAACTTTAAGTGCATTGGCAGAAAAATCTTATCACTAGACCAGGGTGTGGGTTCCTGCTCATTCTTCAATTTCGGGAAACAAGACTCTCTCGCGAAAATAAGCGCATGAATCGGTGATATTTTCGAAAGGGTTATTGCTTTCAATGAATTTCTCAATACGTCACATCAGAGCACAATCAATAGTAGGCAAACCGCATGGAACAATGGTCATCTGGGACGGTGACTATATTCCATTATCCCTAAGGTATCGACGAAAACAGGGTTTTAATCGCGTAATTTCCAGACATTAAGTTTGCGGAGAGTTATCTTTGCGTTTATGGCAAGGGCTATTAAGACATCGAGCGCGTTCTTCGGCCGTGTGCGGAATATTGTGGTGATGCGTTCCTTTTAGAAGATTTCTTCCGGGCCCAAGGAAGATCACCCAACGTTCCAGTTAGTGAAATTTTGTTGTCAATCTACCATGTTTTGAAAACCATCAATTTACAAGTTTAACCCTTTTCTTTCTTTGTTAGTGTTGTCCACTCTCTATCCCCTATGCTATTGCGATGATGAAATATTGTTTGAGTTATAAGTCTGTCTTCCTGACTTTAATGAAATAATCCATTCATCTTAGCAACATGAAAATTATCAAATTGTAACGATGGTTTAAGGTAATTCTCAGTTTTAAGAAAATACCAAATCGTGCCATAGTTTTGAAGAAATCGAAACACAAATACCCCGGCACCTAAAAGTTAACGCAAGTCGCGTGTCACATAAGCTAATTGAATAAAAAAATCACAGTAAAGTACAAAAACTTAAGTTCTGAGCACAGATATAATTATGACACGATAATGTATTAGCTTCGCAGAGGTGTCTCTTTTCGGTTTGAGCAATATTTTGATACCGTAATTTCTACATTAAAATAACACCATTGAGAAAACCTGGATATATTCCATCGCTGAAATACAGTTATGCTGATGACAAAGTCTATAAATTATCAACCAAAAACATTGAAACGCAAGTTTCCCCTATACGCTATACGAGAAGGGCAGCCGTACGATGGCATTAAGCGAAAAAAGAAACCATCAAGCGGAACACTAGCAATATACACACAAGCTATAGCATAAAAGAACTGAGCTGACGAAAATATGCGGATAAGGGACTGTCCGACGATGACGTAACCGAAATGGGGAGTCACTTTCCAGGAACGACTTGTCAGTCATTTTGAGTGATTACACGAATTTGCACACCCTACTCCGATTCGTCATAATTACCATTATGATGTTATTACACACTTGAAGCAATTTCTAAAATGAGTTTCTTATCAAAACCATTGCCTAAATTTCTAAACATTAGTGAAATTTCGATTATACATCAAAGTCATCAATACAAAACAAAAACAATAAGCTAACCAAAAAGTTCACCCAATTTTTCGCCGATCCCAGTTACAATGATCATGTAAAACCTTCACTATTGTATGACCGACCCCTCTGCTAGCGAGCCAAACGAAACGGGGCGCAATGATGAGAGACGCAGAACGTGCCTGCCATACTACAAACAGTTTGTAAGCGATTATGATGAATGAAATGCACTACTACACAAGCGCCAGCGCTTCCTCTTACAACCACATATCAAGAGGGCAAGCAAACACTACACAAATCGAGGGTTAAAAGAATGCGCATTCTGAAAAGAAAAAAAAAACTTTACACCACGCCATCTCTTTCCCTCTTCGTTGGCTTTCGCAAGTCTCGAATTGTTAGATGCAGTTTCTCCCCCTTTCCTTGATCCGTACGACCCGTCCCTAATGTAGACAATTTCCTGCCTACTTCGAAAAAATTCTGGAACCAGAAAACCACGAGGGTTTCCTTCTTTCTAGCGGCACCTATGATAACGCTTCACAATCACACTCGTTATACAAAGTATCGAAAACTCCGACTCCGGAGTGATAGTGTTTGTAGATAAAGAAATCATGAATGAAATCTTAAACAAGAGATAAACATTTCCTGCATAATCAAAACACTAGGGTCGCATTTCATACGCCTTCAATGGAAAACGAGAAATCAAACGCAATAGGCAAAAAACAAATCCATATGGTTCAATTCAGTAGTTCGGCGAAGCATGCATGAATGGATGAGCATCCCATAACGTTCAAGAACGCACCAAATGTTGTGTTGGTGGTACGAAATAAGAGCAACGACGATTCATTTCTTGTGAAGCTATCAGTTGAACAAGGGAACAAAGAACCATTTCCCTTTCTTTCATAGGTATACCATACAATGAATGAGCGTTTTGGAATGAAATTCTAAATATTTAAATTAGAATCCGAATTCCTTACGCCCAGAGTCTCAAAACTGAATAACAAACCACCAGAAAAGAATAACACAAAAGAGAGAAGACGTTGAAAACAGAAATCTTAATTTTCATTCATAAAATTAGATCTGATTCGTTGAAGCGGTCTGATTGTGAGTCATCCGGAGCAGTCAGACAGGAAGCTCATTTCAACATCATCCCCCATGAAGAGGTTCGTTCGTTGAAAACTTATGAATGTGCGTTATCTCGTGAAAAAATTCTTCTCGGAACGTTGACAACACTGGTACTACAGTACAAACCAGTAAACGACACGAAATCACACGACCGTTCCGTAATCTTAACCCTGTGGTTTTTGTTTGCTCTTTGACCGCGTTCCGACTACTGTGCAAGTGCATTTACGGCAAGTGTTCAATGACCATTGGAAGTAACTGGTCATTGTTTTATTATCACTGGCTGTTAGGAAACAGTGATAATAGGAGCAAACTTCATGCAGCTATTCTTTGTACTGTGGGCAAATTGTTGCCAATATTAATTCAAGTATTTCGAAATCTGAAACTGTCGATAATCGTTACAGGGTGGCTGATATGAAATGATAAGCTGTACGCACACGAGGCAACAGGACACACGTCACAAAAACATATTCACTGTAGATTTTGTTCTAGCTATTCCAACGCGGCAACCGCAACAGCGTTGGAATAGGTAGAAAAAAGTCTATGTGAATATTTTTTGTGGCCTGTATCCTGTCGCTTCGTGTGCGTGCAGCTTTACGGTTGGCTTATGATGTAGAAGAGCTCAAATTTGAGCTGAACTTATTTCAGAGCAGAGATCATTACACTTAGTATAGGTTGCAATTATAAGGTTCTCGCCTCGGGAAAATGCGTGTCCAAGATGGGGATTCGCCAAAAGTCCGCCTCCTGGTATGGGAGTCTTGGAGCGGGCACTCAAGGCCTCTTTTATTCACCGAGTCCCAGGGCGTTGTGGCTATGACGGAGATTTCGGACGTGTGGTAACCAACACTTCATAAACCCTTGAAATAAATACCTTCTACGTTTTATTGTGTCAATACGACTGGATCAGCGGCGGCGGTGGTGGTGACGATGATGGCAGCTGACCTGGACGGTGGATCTGGATCCTGACGATTACGGTCTCTCGGCTCTCGATGGAGAGAAGGTTTGCGGCGTGGCTAAAATCCCTTCGATCACGGGTACGGTTTGTGGACGGCACGTGGTACTTCGGAACTTACGGCTCAATCCGTAGGGTATTAACACCTGTTGATATTGTTGCGGTTTTAGGCTTAAACTTAGATTCACCCAAACACAACTGGCGATAATTCAGGGACCGGCTTCGTGTGCGTTAAGGTTTAACGAGGCTCGCAATTCGGCTCACAATTTCCGCGAATGCAAAAAAACTCGTGCGTTTCGTTTAGCGGTCATGACTTTTCTCCCCACAAATCGTGATTTTTCTCCTATCTCCAATGGACTCCAACCAATTTCTCTCCAAACCAAATTCTCTCCGTTCTTCCGTTTTGGATCAGTTCAGTGGATTGCTTTCCAATCTCCACCGACAGCAGTGCCACCAACGCAGTTTAATTTGCCACCCACTCGTGTTTGAAAAGACCGTTGACGAAAGCTAAACTATACAGAGTATTCCCTAAAATCCAACACGTACTAAATTTTTACCAAATGACGGTAACACAATACAAAATAAAATGTCATATACCCTCAAAATCTTGATTTATAGCAAAACAAATAATTTTCGGGACATCTGACACTAAAAAATTACGCTGTCATTTTTCAAGCGATTTTCAACTTTCTGAGTATTATGAAAAAACAAGAAATGACCTTTTCAATGGTATGCTAATTTATGTCCTTACATATAGACGCTCGAGCACTTCGCGAAACTACAAACTTGTTCGCAAACGCGAACATGCAAATAACACATACCTACGCCCATGATCTCGCAAACATAGGCACTCTCCGATTGAGTTAACGTGTTCATGCTTACGGTCATAGTCATAATCTTAAATATGCAAACGGGCTTGCACACGGTTAAAGAAACGCGTTCGCACACGAACATACGAACGCCCGCTTCCATATGTCCATGGAAAGCTCACGCGACAAGGTCATGGAACGAATATTTACAAAGACGCAGACACTCATAAACTCATTAAAAATAGTCGATTGGTGACTGACTGGGACAGTGCCCCGAAATTTCAAAATCAATTACCGATTTCTGCTTGTATTTACCGAAACCAACAACTTACTGAAATTTCATGCAGAATCGAATGCTTGAGTGACTGGAGAGAAAATATAAATTCCCTCACCACCCAAAGCATTCTCTTGTTATTATATGGACAGTTTGAAGGCAAAAGTTATCATTTTCTACCAGTTCGAGCATAAGTAAACTGCGTAATCTATATCTGGTGCATTTTCTCTCAATAATCCCGTCCAGAGCAAGCGAAGAAACAAAATTCAGTTTGATTCTGAAACCGAACAAATCCGAACCTGAATGCGCTCTGTCGGGCGAACAATTAAACAAGGGAAACGAACCAAACATTTCATTCGTCGCGGCGGGCACGAATAGAATGTTGTTTCTCTTTCAAGTTCACGGAGGGATGTCAATTTTTTTAAGCTCTGGGCCGGGATAAATACATTTCAAGCGGGGAACTTATCATTTGGATGACGGTTCTGCATGGCCCGTGTTCAAGTCAACATATTATGATCCTTCAGTTTAAAAATGTAAATGTTTTATCCTTGCTACTTTTACTTTCGGTCGCTCATTCAGAGAATGAGATTTCCTGAAATTATTCCAGAAGACATATTGACATATTGAGAAAAAATCGCAGGGTACGTTCCTACATCCCATCCTAATGAACTAATTATTGAAGACATTCTACTTTCTGAAAGTATAAAAGAACAAATTCCCTGGTTAGCCATTACAGCTACCATGATTCAATGCATGCCTGCACAGAAAAAATGGTTCCCAAAATCGTAACTAAAGTGCTGTGAATTCTGGAACAATCACGTTACGAAAACAGGACCACAAACAAAAACCATGTGTTTTACAATAGTGTTCAATTTACCTTCGGTAACGCCCGTATAACGTTTTCATTAGTGGAAATATTTCTTTTTGTTTTGTGAACTTCAGTTACAGTTTCCGCCATGTCATTACTAAATCCATATTCTGTACATGAACTAGTTCATAAAACCAAAGGTTGGAACTAATGATGTTGTTCATAGATTTAGCAACGTTAGTTCACAAAATCAAAACATTATGGATACTCTCATGAACTATTTCACGAAACTCATGATTCCTTATACAGGGTGTTTGGTTCATGGTTAAGAATCTCCCGGGGGGTGATAGACTGTCATATTTGGAGAAAAAAATTGTTCTACACATACCATCAAATCTCAACCGTTACAGAGTTATTGAACTTTTTGTGTAAAAAACTTATTTGTCTTAAAATACCTCTAACTTTAAAAGTGTACTTTGTATTTTAAATGTTTTAGTTCCATTCGAAAGGTGAGAACATTTCGCATTGAGTAATGCTCTCACATGTTTCAGCTAATGAGTTTAAGTAGCCTTTTCAAAGTAATTTATTGAAAATTAAACAATTTCAAACGATTTTTCGTTCATTTCTTGAAAATCCTAATAGTTAACCTCATCATTTAATTAATTCAGATTGTTAGTCTTGATGAGCTGCTTAATTTGTTCTTTGACATGATACACTTACCTTTCCTTATTTTCATGATTTTGGGTTATTCAACTTGGATATTTTTATCTCATTTTCACTAGTACCAGCTCTAATTGAAAAATTACGGCGCTTATTGTACTTTTTTTTTCTTTTTATTCAAAAGCCAGGAAAATTTTACAGTGAAAAATGTATTAATACCTTTCAGTTAAGTGAATTTAGTATTCTTTTAAAAGTAAATTAGTTTAAAGTTAGTGCTACTATTAGCATTTTCGTTAATTTTCTTAAAATAGTAAATAATAAACATCACCATTATTATCATGGAAATAATGCATCTCAGCAAGTTCTACAGTTCTTTCTTTGACTCCATTCAATTATCTCTTTTGGTTTCGACGCAAAATCGTTTTTATCACATCGTTTCATATGCAAAAATAATGATTTCGAACCCACTACATTTGTAGGGAGCTCATGCTGTGTTAACTATTAAATAGCAGCAAAATGAAAAGAGATATAGACAAAGTGTCTAATAAAAAGTTATAGAGAACATTAAGGGGCATCAAATGAACAATAGTTACGATAAATTTTGTTGATTAATAATAAGAATAATTAAAAAACTCTCCAAAAAACACAAATTTTGAGTTATTTCGTTAGTAAAAAATCATTTAGCACACTTAACTAAAAGATATTTGTACATACACTGATAGGACATTTTCTCAGCTTTCCAATGAAATCTTGCTAATAACGATATAAAGCATATTTTTTAGATTAGAGTCTTTTAAGCACTTGCAAGTCGGTTACAGGAAAAGTATAGTAATGAAATTACAAAGAAATGAGAAGAGATAGAAATATGACGTCCAAGAACAAATCATGCATCGTCCCAAAACCCAACTTTTGGATAATGGATATTGCTATAATCATACTTCATTATTTCGAGAAAATTAGCAAAAACCTCCTCAAAAACACTAACTTTTAACTACTTTACAGTTAAAAGGTAATTAAAACTAATTAGTTAAAAGATATGAGAACACCATTCAATAGGAAATTTTCTCACCTTTCGAATGGAACTGAAACATTTAAAATACAAAGTATACTTTTTAAGCTAGAGGTATTTTAAGACAAATAAGTTTTTTACACAAAAAGTTCAATAACTCTGTAACGGTTGAGATTTGATGGTATGTGTAGAACAATTTTTTTCTCCAAATATGGCAATCTATCACCCCCCGAGAGATTCTTAACCATGAACCAAACACCCTGTATATTAGCTCATGAAACAGTTCACAAAATCATAAAAAAAATCATGTATTTGGAAACTGGTTCATGATTCCTAGAACACTAGCCACGCATGACCATGCGTGCCCGTTAATTTAAGTCCCAATATTATAAAACATTATTGCACTCGTGAACCAGTTCATGAATCCTAATACATTAGTCACGATCCAGTAACTGTGCACGTGAAAAAGTTCACAAAATCATGAAATATTATTCATGTATTCGTGAACTGGTTCATGATTTCTAGCACTTGATTTAGGATCTATTTTGCGTGCCTGTGATATTTAGATTATATCCCTAGTCATTTTCACTTTCATGCACATGGTAATGAAATTTCACGTTAACTATTTCACAAAATTTGGAGTATTATTCGTGCAATCATTTTTGTTCCATGCACTTTTTCATGAAATGTCCAATTGCTAGCGACCAGCAATAGGTACGAGCAGTAGGTATAAAAAAAACTATTAGGACCTCGAACATCGTTATTCATTGGATAAGGTTCAGTGTGATGTCTGGACAGAAAATGAAAACTGCGCTGTTCACAGAACAAGATATCAGTTAAACTGTTTTGATCCAGTTCATATGGCATGTGTTAAACCAATGAGGAGCAAACGCCATTTTGAGGTACCGGCCTCAGAATCGCTGTCGCATCCAATTTAGCACTAGAAACACCTACATCAATTTATTTTTGAGCTTAGCTTAGCTTAGCGTGACCGCCCGTGAGTTTCCCGTGATTGATCAAAGCCTGTTGAATTTGCATATTGAACCAATTATATGATTCATAAATCATACTCAATGTGCAACCTAAAGAGACTAAGATTATAGTATGATCAATAACGTAGATGGCCACGCCCATGCAGGTCAATTTTGGGTTGGCAAGGAATGTTAGTTCAACACTTGTGACTATTATGGCCGAAGAATTCTCTGCATCATCTACAAGTGTCGCAGGATAGGATTGGTGTTAGTAGGTAGGGAAATAAAACAGGATATATCTTGGTAGATAGTGATTTAGCTAAATACTCACGCGCTTTGTCTTTTCATTTTAGATCAAAGTTTGTTATTAACACTTCAATGATTATTTTCAACGTTTGCAGTACAAAGTAAGCG
Organism: Topomyia yanbarensis; assembly: GCF_030247195.1. Taxonomy (NCBI): domain Eukaryota; kingdom Metazoa; phylum Arthropoda; class Insecta; order Diptera; family Culicidae; genus Topomyia; species Topomyia yanbarensis. The sequence continues at coordinate 3,104,867 of NC_080672.1, forward strand.
CACAAAAAGTAAAAAAGATATCCCAAATGAATGTGAAGAAACTCATTGCGGAATGCCAGTGACAAGCTAGCATCTCCACTCTCCCAATCAGACACGTTACCATAATTGGGTTAAATACCAACTTGCTAAATTGCAACGCGACCCGGAAGCAGAATGGATGGGAGAAGAACAGTACTGGCAAAGACCGACTACCATATGAGCGGTTCAAACTCGAAAGAGTGACGCAGAATACTGCACACTGGATAATTTTGAAGAAAGGACCAGGAGTGCGTTTTTACGAAGTTTTAGCTTCTGGTGGCCCTACATTTTCTCCTACATCAACTTATTTTTGAGAACTTAAATAGTAAGCGAATGTAAATAAGTAGAGTAAGGTGGGGCAAATCCGACCGTTGGGTAAACCCGACCCCCCTCTGTTAGCGCGATTCGGAAGCACTACGCGAACTAACATCAATGTTGTCGTGTAGATCATCGAAAATAATCATAATGGTAGTATGACAGCATTTTATTAGTTTACATTGAGATGCTCAAACGACAATAAGTGTGTTTTTACAACTTTTGATTTGATTTTTGTGCATCATTGTCTACAGGATATTTCTGATTGTTAATGTGATTGCATAAAAAATGTGGATTTAGATTATTTGATTAAAGTCTTACAAGGTGCATAGATGAATTTAGTCCAACTTTCTTCATATTTTTTTTAAAATTGCACGTTATGAAAAATGACGCGGTGGGGCAAATCCGACCTCTAAATAGTGGGGTAAATCCGACCGCTTTTTTGCTAAGAAAATGTTTATTTATCAAATCGAAATATATTTTTTTGTTACTACTTATTATTTTTTTGCACAATAGTTCACAATTACAAACGAAAGACACAAAAACGTGATGAATATAGTATTCGTGGAGCAATTGCTCCGATGCAAGGGTGAATATCTCTACGTGCTACTGATCGTGATTTTGACATTCCAAGATTGACATTCAATTCCATTTTCCTTATGTTACAATTCAATAACATAACATTTATTGATTTTTCATTGAAAAACTATGAAATTTGGATAATATCTGTACTAAATCAACCAAAAACATAGGCGGTCGGGTTTACCCCACCATTTTTTAAAACAGCAAAAATGAACGTTTTCGTAAAACTCTTGTATCTCAAATTTTTTCAAAGATGCGAATAAAAAATAAAAGCTATATACATAAAGTTGCCCAGAAGTCTAACCTTTAATTTGGTATATAAAACGACTTGATCCGATGCAAAATGAGCATATTACAGCCAAAACCATTTACTAGGTCGGATTTGCCCCACCTTACCCTATCCCTAAACTTTTCATGATAAAGGTAAATTTTAGAAAAATTAATTTTGGCATAAAAAATACCAGGAAAAAAAAATGATGGAGCTCAACACGGTTTGGCTTAACGCAGATCATATTGTCACGTTACTCCGTGTAAAAAACCGATAGTAACCAAAAAATAAACGATCGCGATAAGGCGAAGCGAAATTACGAATACCACGATAAAACTACTGAACACGATAACGTGCACAGAAATTACGACAATCGTGGCTAAGATCCTGAAATCATGAACCAGAGTTTACAATTTTCGCATTCATGAACAGAATAAGGCGATATTTCACCTACTTCGACCAGCAATAAAAAAGCAAACATACGATGTAACATTGTTAACTCTCCAACTTTTCTTGACAAGGCAGCATTGGATCTTATCTTTTTGCGGTATAATATGAGATAATATTTTCGCGCCTAATATAAAACTGCCGCATAACTAAAATCACAAAAATGAGTAGATACAGATCCATAGAATGTAAATACTTCAATAATGTGGGGAAATAAATTCTATAATGTAATATATTAATGGTTTTTCTTGAACTTAATTTATCACGAGGTTCGAGGCTACGAAATTATCACGCTTCCATACTGCATTGTCAGCAAATTCTCGCAATTTCTTGAAAGGTGAAAAGTTGGGTCCGTGCCTACTAAGGATAAAAAGCTGCGTGATAAACTGCTTGTCGTGAGAATGAGCGAATATTTTAACCTCTGTCATGAACACAAATCACACAACTCGTGATTAAAATATCATAAATCGTGACTAAGATCCTGAGATCATGAACATAAATCTCACTTAGTCAGACAGAAAATCCGACAGCAACCTCATGAATAAAATAGCACGGTAACTTGGTGAGAAATCACAAAAATCGTGAAAACACTCCTGAACTTATAAACATCGTTTGACTGTCGGCTGTGTATTCCCAAATCATGAACAAGAATCATGAACAGAACATGTGCAGGGAACAACAACAGTAACTCACCAAAACACTCGAATATAAAGCGATGTATATATTCGGGGCGAACTAGTTATTTTAGAAATACAAATAATTTCATGAATATTATAATTTATTGTTCATAATTTCAGGAACTTGGTCACGATTTTCGTAAATTGTCCAGTTCACGAAATGGTGATCACGAATTTCTGAACGAATTTTTTCCGTGTGCTGCTAGTTTTCCAAGTGACGGAGTATTCAACGTTGCCGTACTAACTGTGTCGGTGTAACGATCCAGTACAAACCCAAAAACGATTAAATGATAATACGATTTTTATTCATCAACTCTATAAGAAATGGTTCGAAAATTAATCCGAAGTGTTGAATTGCGCTGATAACGTATCATACAAAATTTTGTATACCAGTGAAATGTTTTTCCTCTGAATGCATTAGAAAACTTTTATAAACATTGACCTCTGCTATTATTAGATATCAGCTGGTTAACTTATTTATTAATTGAGCGGGGACAAGCATAGCGTAATTGGTAAATCGATAACCTTGTAACCAGCGATCAGTTCCCAATCCCGCACACATGATTAAAAATTATTCTAACTTCCATAAAAGAAACAAAAAATTGCGCCTCCGCCGATTTTAACAAACGATACGCCGCTGCACCAACGCCACCGATAAGGATAATCTTCAGCGGCACACACCTCTAGTTGAAACTACTCATGAGGAATTCCACGGAGGTCCGTTCAAAAATCTCTAAAATCGTGACCGACCATCTTAAATTCCGATAAAACTTTACAGGTTCAACCGGCATGGAAGACTAAACATTTTCCAAGTCAATAAGATTATTTTGACTCAAGCGTAATTTTTTAAAAGAAGCAGCAACAGCAACAATTTCAATTTTTTTTCTTCGATTACACAATTTTATACAGTAAAACTATCTGAGAACGAGTTACAGGTAATGAATACTTCTGCACGATAAAATATACACTGAAAAAAAATGTTTTGTCATTTTTCACAAAAACAAAAATTTGTGATAAAAATTTAAATTACAAGAACCCATTTTTTCTTATGTCAACAAAAATCTAAAGAGAAAGGAAACATTTTGAATGTGGTTTCATGATGGAGAAATTATCAGCAAAAAAGTTTCTCTAACAATAACTTTTGTACATGTTTTTAAATTTCATACTGACATACAAAACTGTAATTTTATTACAGAATATAATTCTAAGTATCATTTTAAATCGAAATGCATTTAACATTTTGAAATTATTTTGAAAATTATTGCGCGTAAAATTTTTTTGAAATTATTGCACGTAGAAATGTCTACGCCCTTTTGAAAAATTTCTCTTGTATCAGAATATTGAAATTGCCAGAAAAAATCATGGAGACTCATAAACCGAACACAAATGTAAAGTTTCGTTCGAATCGACGATGGTCATATTTTGCGGTCGGCCGGTTTCTCATGGAATTCCTCTCATGTCAACTGCGTCAAATTTGCACTGATGTCTTTTTATTATATTATTGACAAACCGCCAAGAGTATTGATATCTCAAAGAAATCTATGAAAAAAGTAATTCTTAACAGATGGAAAGGAGATTTTGCTGCGTTTGATCAAACGTCTTAAAATTTTCGTGTTTACTTATGAGAAAAAATTTAGATTAAACAGTTCGCAAGCCCTGAAAATGATCATCTTTACGTTTATTTCTTTAAAAAAAACATCATAATGTAGCATACCGTTGGAAAGGTCTATTTTCCTTCTTTCCAGAGCTGTTAAAATATCCAAAATGCAGTAATATGACAACGTAGCTAATTTTTGGTGCCGAATGTCCCAGAAAATGGTTTTTAAAATCTATAAATCAAGAGCTTGAGGGTGTATTCATCTGGTCAAACGGGGTTTTGTGTTACAATTGACTAGAGCTACAACTTATACTGAGATAACTTGCAAAGTTAATTCAATGGTTGCTTTTTTGTAGCACCGTGTACTGGCAGTTACAACAAGCCTCGGTATCGCCTCATAAAGCACATGTGATCCAGAAGGTTCCATATTGGGTATGTCCGACACCTTAAGCAGTGATTTCGGTGAAAAGATATCGACCAAAAAAAAATTTCGGCGATACAGAAAGTGTTAGTCTATACATTTAAACAACATTTTTCAAACTTTTCACTGGAAAATATTGGAAAACGGGTGACGAAACAATGCGGTGTGCATCATAACTCAAAATCTCCCGGTCCAATCGTTCTGAAATTTTACACGGTTCTTCTTCAAATCATTGCCCAGGTAACTGCGGGAGCTTTTTACGTACTGTTTAGCATTATAATTTTTATAAAATGAGAACCGATTTTTTTTTATCAAAAATCAGACTTTTGGCTTCAAAGTGCCACGAAAAATTCGAAACTCTAGACAACTGGTTCGGCTGACGTGACAATGTAATGCACTATGCTATAATAGTCCTTGGGGAGATAATTAGGTAAAAACCACTTTAAACGTGAAAGGTGCACTGGGACTCTTATGCTTTAATGGGCAGTACCTTATCTATAAACTTGCGTTATCAAATTTGGCGGTATCACCGAAAATTATAGGTTATATGTTTGGTTCATTGCCTCTAATAATTAGATGCGTTATGCCATTTAAAGTTAAGTTCACTACACTCAGTATCAGTAGAATAGTAATCGAACGCTGAACGCTGATAATTTTTCTGCAAGCTCTGTTGAAAGAGAAGAGGAAAACTCAACAAAGGAATTGTTGTGCCAAGTAACCACTTTCGGTACTACACGGTACTCAGCATTTAACATATTTGCTTTGCAAGTTCCAAATAATCATTCTCAATGCACACATTGTGTTCCTAAAAGTTGAGACCACGCAGTTATATACTAGTTCGTGCTATCAAAATCGAATCTAAAAGCTAGGATATAACTGTAAATATATTTGGATATGTTTAAAGAAAATGATACCGATCAATTTGAAGGAGGTTTCGTTATCCACATTAGACCAAACCCACCACTGAACATAAGCGGTGAAAATTATTTTGGAACACTTCCTCAATTTAAAGATTGATTGATTTATCAAACAAAAATTAGTAATATATTTCACAAACTGCTCTTCAATATAAAAGTAAGCTATTTAGTAGCAAAATTCTCAATAACTACAGATATGTTGTACTAGTATAAAGTCTGATCCCAGGACAAAATATCAAACGAAGACACTAATTTAGAGGACCTCGCAAAAATCTTATCTGAATTATTTTAATTCGATGGCAACCCAACACGCGAACCAAAAAAGAAAAATTAACATGTAAAGGATTACTCAATGAAAAAATTACCGTTCATTAAAAAATAATCCACTAGGAATAAATAAGCGCCGCAACAAACTATTAACAGACATTATCAAAAAAAATCAGCAACAATGCACCTACAATAATTTCCCATGAACCTGCGATAAAGGACAGCTTCGTGAGAAAATCACTTTTTGTCGACCGTGGCAAACCATTTCCTAATAGGCGGACAAATTCCTAAAAATCGATTTTCCTATCCCACGCACTGCATTCAGAGAGACCTTTTGCTTCGGCGATTATCACTTTTGAAAACCTACCGTAGGGTCTCTGTCCGGGACAAGAGCAAGAGAAGCGGGATAAAAGAGAAGAAAGACGTTCTTGCGGTGCGGAATGCTGATATGCCACCAACGATTTCCCATGTATTAGAAATGTAAACAGAAATGATGAATAAAAAAAAACTTGAAACCCCAGACAAAATTCCTGGAAGGATAGGTTGAAGCGGCTCCAAGAGAACTGCTGCCGCCGAAGAGTGTTAAAATATTTATAGAAACGAACGTGCCTGGAGAGAGGCAACTAATCAGGTAAGCGCAGCTTCTCATGACTGATTCGTTCAAATAGGTTACATGGTGCATCCGTGGATACAGGGTTGCTAGGCGAATCGTATCAAAATCACGAATCAAACACGAAACCCAAGGTTGTTCTTGCATCGTCGAACATGAGAATGCGCAACACTGCAATTAATTTTCGTTGAAGAACGTCTACTCAAGTGTTTACACGTTCGCCGGTGCATCTTGCCCTACGTCTGGCAATTCGATTCGTGAAATCCTGTTTTCTCTCAGCTGGCAATCACTAACATAATTTTGCCTTCTACCAGCAGCACTGTTAGATTTAAATGCCATAACGCCGCTCAGATGATGTTCAAATCCGTGTACTTTTCCACTCGGCAACTATGTGTATACCGTGAACTCTGAAACCTGATCGCCTCGGGAGGCCGTCTTGAAGTCAATGGTGGAAAATTCTCGGAATCGATTCTAAACTAGGCAATCCTAGAGGCATTAATCTTGCAGGAAGTTCTGAAAGAGATGCCGAAATTCATTTCATTCGTCCTTCCCAACCAGTCTCGGCGTAGAAATGTATAGCGAGATGAGTCGAATCATCATGACGAACGAGTGCTGGACTACACAACAGCCAATAAAAAGTAGACGAATAAAATATCCCGCTTTGGGAGAACACAATTCAATCGATAATGGATCGTGGATTTATATTATGCGCTTTAATTGCCGCTATGTTGGATGCTTTCGGTGCTATCTGTCTCAGCAACAAATACATTCGTAGGTTTAATGATCGAATTGATTGTCCAGCTATAAAAAATATACATACTCAATAAATCGAATAGGAAAATAGAAGTGAGATACGGTTCCTGCTTTCACGATGATTCTTCAAACTCTGAATGATGGATCCAGATTACCGCGGCGATAACACAAAAGACTTCAAATGTTCAATTTCAAATCAGGTGTGTGGGACAAAGTGCTTTTTAAATATAATTCCACAAAGATTTGCTTTTGTTCGAAGTTGGAACATTGTTTTCTAATCAAAACTTGCATTGTATTCTGGTAAGAAAAAAATAAACAAGAAATGAAAAAAGTAAATTTCGACCACCGAAAATTTGCAATGCTAATTATACAATCTCCTAATATTCAGGAAAAAAATTTCAATGAAGAGGCCCTTATAAAGCGAAACACATCTTGTTTTTGGTTTTTCTGATGTTTACGTTCCCATCGATGCTCCTGTCTTTTACCCACAGAATGCATAATGCAGGAAGTGAATGAAAGTTCCCAAGAAATGCAACTACCAAACTACTTGCAGTTCAACTCGAACAACTATAAATTGTACAACTTTTTATATATGTCATTTCACAGTCTCCCGATCGTTGTCTCTCGTACGGCTGCAATGTACTCGGCAACTCAACCAGAAACCAGGGTAAAATACCACTAGATGTGTACCTTGTGTATAATTCAACAAGCAATGAATAAAAGACAATCGCAAAACTATCTGCTCTTATTCGCCGTTTTCCTACTTGCTCTCCAAATCCTGTATGTCAACTTCTCCATAAAACAGAAATAGGTTTTTATTTATTTATTTGTAGGCTGTTGATGATATTCCACAGAGCGAACCCTTTCCCCAGCATCCGATTGAAACGATCCGCGAGTGGCGGGGGAGGGAACAGAGGCTGGATGAAATCGCGGTTACCATCCCAAACGCTCTGGAATGCAACGACCACCAACCACTATACAACATCGATGCCCGGTTTGTTCCCAGGTCAACCTTCCCCGTTTCTTTCTCTTTCGCTCGGTCAACCCGGTGCAGTTGTACTTGCATTCGCCACTCGACTCGCCTGACCAGCATCCCCCACAACCCAGCAGCTAGCTACTCTCTACCAACCAAGACCGTAATTGAGCTAAAACTACACCACCATCCACCACCATCGGGGTCCAGCGGCGATGGCAGCGGCGGCGGATGCGGCAACTCAACTCAGATCCTCCATGGCGAACCCCGATCGTGCGGCCAGCAGCATGCGCAGGAGAGGCGCAAGAAAACCAGCCATTTATCTTTTCCCAACGTGCATTCCAGCCCGATAGGGTAAAACTGATTTAAGGTTGAACTCGTTTCGTGGGCGAATGCAGTTTCAGTAAACTGTCCAGAAATAAAACGAATTTGAAAACTTAAACGGCCCGCTCCCGAGTCAATTCCAAGTCCATTTTTTTTTAAATTGAACCAAATCGAATAAGCCTGGCTACCGAACCAACGTGCTTGAAGTTTGTATGAGATTTTTCAAGAATATGGAGAAAACCAACTAGCTCGCATTTTCAATGCTAGGTGGCACTGCATCCATCAGTGTATCACAATATGTCAAAATAAGAAAGATAACACGGTCCTACAGTAATTTTGTGCATTTCAAGAGATCTAGTATAAATGCACAGTCATCGGGGAAGGAAAGGAATATTAGTATAACAAACGTTGTTATGGAGACCGTGTATACCTCTGCATCTCCACGTTTGCCACAGGAAGGAGTTTTTAAGTTTTATTTTTTGTGTTTCGAATTCATCTCGTCAGTAACTTAGCAACATCTGGGTGTCTAGTTAGACGATGTATCTAAACTAGTACCCAAATTAGCACTAGCTAGACACAAAAAAAATCCAAGCAGTGCACACGACACATGTGAACGTTCAAAACATAGACACCCAGATGGTGCTATAGTTACTGACGAGATGAATTCGAAACACAAAAAATAAAACTTAATTTAAGTTAGGTTTTGTGCCCTTAACGCGCAAAGTTATTTAATCCAATTTTCCCTTATGGGAATTATTATTGCATAAGGAGTTTTTTTAGTTGGATGGGGAAAAGAGTTACACAAATCTGGATTCACCTTGATATGTGATACAATCTATAGAACTCTCAGAAGTGTTATCGTGTGTTCATTGCTCTAGGCAACCGGCTGCCGAAAATTTTTGATAGATTTATCGTTTGTTGAATTAATTTGAAAATGCTCGGATTGTAAAAAAAGGAACTTAACATAAGCAACAAATTCCGGATAGCTGACAGTCGGGCTAGTTGCTAATGGTTACTTGAATCAAATCGCATGTGAACGATTTTATTATTCCTTGCCAGAGTTAAAAATAATCGAAGCTCTTTTTTGACGGCTGTAAATGAACCTGATGCGACTCGCAGTGAATAGAAAAAATATTCATTCAAATATCCATGTTATTCATTCAGCTGAATATCTTACAATATATTCACTTCACTAATTATCTAAGAAAATGTTTTCAAATGCCAGCAAATCATATGAAAAAACAATCATCGTCGCTTACATTGTGTCAGGACCTACTTTGATGCGTTTGATTCGTTGCTACACGGTCGCTTCGTGTAATAATCGGAGACGGATGAAAATATGCATGGATGAATGGGTGGTTTGTTCGTTTGACGTCTTCAGCTGCGTCACTGAATATTGAAAATGAATGCGCCTGAATATGATCAATTTTCATTCAATGGATTTGAATATTCTGGCTTTTTTTCTCCGCGAACGTTTGAATTAGGTATCGATTTTTGAATTAGCATTATTCACGCACGTTGTTATGCTGGGGCATATTTTAACCGGTATAAAATAAATACTACCGAAACGACTAACTTTGTAAGTCAAATATACAACCGATCACATGCACGCGGATTTTTATACTAATTACTCAAGATTGGAAAAAAACGAAAAGAAACTAATTTAATTTAAAACAACAATGTGTCCCTAAAATTCAGCAGATGCAAGAAATAAAGAAGGCTTTGTCCAACGTCAATAATCATAATATTTTTATACTCGTAGCGAAATATGTTTAACATTACAATTAATAATATAGTGCATGTAATACTCCAAAGTATATGAAAGTACACAACACAATGAAAACAATTACTATAAATGGTTGATGATGTATGAATAAACCAATGAATATTACAAAAAAAAATTGTTCTTCGTGCTGATATGACTGCCGCAGATTGTACATGATTAAACAGTTATCATCCCACTCAGACAATACCATGCGTATTCCCTACGCACACTAAATGCCCAGGATAAAGATTAGTTCCCTAGTTGGTGAAATAACCACTAAACAAACAAAGAAATAGGTTTGCTCAGTCCAAAAAAATTGTCAGCTCGATCGACGTCACCCGGCGGATACGTGTTCCCTTACAATACCATCAAATTAAAGAAATAATTTGATAGTCGTAATAGTATTACATACGACAAAATATGTGGAATTCTGAATATAATAAAATGACGACAAATTGTTTGCAATAGAATAAAATCGGCAAAAATAGTTGCATATCCAAGGTGGTTCATTTTCAAAGATAGCACTGTTGATGAATCTCCCAATAAAAATAAGTGATAAAGGGCGCAGCGGAAAATAGCTGACCATCAATGACTTATACCCTCAAAATCTTGACCCAAAATCTTTTTGAGACTTTCGACACTAAAAAATTAGCTACGCTGTCATTTTTCAACAGATTTTCATTTTTTTATAGTTCTGAAAATAAGAAGAATAAACCTTCTTTTGTTAAGAATACTATGCAGTTTTGGGGCGAAAAAAGAAATAATGGGTCTCATCTCAAAAGACGGAATCGGTTCAATATTTTCCTCATCAGCAAACATGAACTTCTGCGCTTACTATCAAGACATCACTCTGTACCAGCCAGTTGTTTAACCGTTCACGTAAGATGTGCGACTTTTTGGATTTTAGTGTCTAACTGGTGTCAATTTGGTGGTCGCCGGACTTATCTAACTTGCATTAAGTTGGTGACTGACGAGGAAAATCCGAAACACTACAAACCAAACTTTTGTGATATTAATCATCATTTTGCGATTTTTTTGAGACTATCCCCTTAAAGGATCATGCGAGCAAAGTTCTAATTTAGGAATTTAGGAATTGAATAGCTGGCACCTTTTAACCTATGTTGATGGTAAATAGGCCTTTAAATACCGAAATAATATTCGCTAAACAAGAACATAACATAGCGTACCACTGGGCTATTCCTTTTCTTTCATGAACCATTCAAAGATTGAAAATCAACTAAAAAATAACAGCGTAGCTGATTTTTTCGTGCAGAAAATTGAAAAAAAAATTGCCGTAGATCAAAATTTTGAGGGTATATTAAACTGATCAAACATGGTTTTTTGTTGCATTTGAGCATACCTACAACCTTTACTAGATTATTTGAAAAGTACATTTAATTTTTTATTGAATAGCCCAGTATATTTTTATTCCAAACAACTTTGTCGAAAACTGCAAATCAATCCAACTTCAATAAAAGTTATTAAACTTTTAACGAAGTGATTTTGATGTTTCATGAGGCCTAACAGTGTCAGTTCGTGAATCGGTATTCGATTACCGCACGTCGTTTTTTTTGCGAAGAAAATTTTGGGTTTAGCGGAACAGTAAATTTGGGAGTATATAATTACATAATATAAGTCATCTTTGGGCTGATTCCACATAGAATAGAGGGCGTCTATACTATTTTTAACGAGAAAAGATATATGTGTTTAGAAAAGTTACTGTAAAATGCCTGTTCTACAACTTTGTTGAAAAAACCTAATTAATATCCCTTTCCGTTGAAAAGTTATGCGGTGAAATGTGGAATTAAAATTTTCTAGCCAAATTTTACTCATCTGCTAAACTACCGCTATAAGCATAACTGTCCCATGGTCTATGGGATTCCCTATATACATGGGACAATTATGCGTAGAGCAGCAGTAAAATTCTACCAAACATACTATTCAGCTAAAGCTAACCATTATTCGCTAGAAAATAACGTTCGTGGAAATCGACTACTGATGCACCACCATGCGCTATTAAACCTTATGCAAAGCTGACTCAGACATCACTTCGTTAAAAGTTGTATAACTTCTATCAAAGTTTGATTGATTTACAGACTTCTTCTAGTGATAAGTTGATACATACAGTGCCTCCTTGCGGTGAAAATGCGAATTAGGGGGTTGCCCATGTAAATTGTCGAAAAATCTCATAAACTTCAAGCAGGTTGGTCAGGTAGCTTTTCCGATTTGGTTCAAACTTCAAGCAGACACTCCTGGTGACAATGGTGTCAACAGTTTTTATTCAAATGAACAGAAATATTTTTCAAGAATAACTACAAAAACGTGATCCTCAAAAATGAAGACAAAAGTCTTTCCCCAATAGAAAATGTATTACAAAAAGATGTGATATAATCCTTCAATTAGAACATTCTATTATTCTGCTGCACAACTCTATAACTAACCGATTTCTAATGTGTATTGCAATATGAAAGAATTCAGAAAGATAGAGTAGAATGGGGTCAAGTAGGTATGGGGTACAATAGGTATGGGGTACAACAGGTACAGGGCATTATCTTTGTTATGTTATTGCAGAGGTCGCTCATCTTGTGTAAATTAGATACACGGTGGAGAACATCGTTGACGACTGTCATGTCGGTTGTTATCGTGGATCAATTGTATTAGGGACCATTCATAAATTACGTAACGCAAAAATTTGCCAAAATTGACTCCCCCCTCCCCCCTTGTAACAAATTGTCACAAAATGCTCTATCCCCCCTCCCCTATTACGTAACAAATTCTTCGAAATTTTTTTTTGTTCTGTAAAAACATGTTACGTAACGATCTAGTTTACTCCCCCTTCCCCATATGTCACAACATGTCACAACTTCTCATTTTATCGTGCATATATCTGTATTATTTTCCACTCAATTTTAACAAATTGTACCTTGTTGAACGTGGAAAATCCTTTGGAGCAAAATGAAAATTGCCGGAAAAATTCAGATACATCAAATTACCTGACATATAGTCTCGATTTCACATTTTTATCATAAAATCGCACATATTAACTCCATTTAACAACAAAATTCTTATTCAATTTACTACTCACAGTGAAAAATACACTTGGGGATCACATAAGAAAAGTTTCATTCTTGGAAAAATAGGGGAAGATGAGGTATTAGAACATTTAATGAAAAAAAATGTGATTGTGATTTGTAGAGTTAATGTCAAAAAATTTGATGTTTCTGAATTTTAACGCTTACGAATCTATTATTATTGTATTCCTAAGAATTTTCCACGTTCAACAAGTTACATTTTATGAAAATTGATTGAAGAATAATAGAGATATATGCACGAGAAAATGACAAAATTTAATGTACATGACAAAAGGCCCTATAATCCCAACTTCTCGAATTCGGACCAAGGTCAAAAAGGTTCCGTTCGATTTCTGAGATTTTTTCACATTAGAAAAACTGCTAAATATGTATGGTTTGCACCACGAATCAGAGAAAAATTTAAAAATGGGGGATTTTGGGGTCAAAATGACCCAGAACCCCACTTTCTCGTATTTTTCTGGAAAAAGGAATGCCTCTATTCAAATACTAAGGATATTTTCTTTTAAAAGAGGTATAAATTGTAATTTTCTGATTGCTACTTCAAAACTTATAGCATTTAATCTATTTTTCCTCCATATTTTCCCATAGTACCAATTTCAAAAATTTCAAGCAATGTGGGCGGGAGTCTAGAATTGTCCAAATGATGTGAAATTTGGCATCTGAGCTTACTTTGACATTTGTCACAATATGAGAGGGGAGGGGGGCCTTCGAGAATTAAAAAAAAAATTGCAATGCCCTAACGCTCAGACAACAATATGTGCCTATGAAAATGAAAGTCAACAATCAAAACAAACATGTAGCTCACAAAACATGCATAAACAGCAAATGCTAGAACCTGACTCACTATAACATGGCCTTGATTTGTTTTCTTCTCCTGGAAAAATAACCATACCATGCACTACAAAACTTTAGTTTTGGTCGATGGTTAAAATAGTTACAGGGAAGACCCGTTTTTATCAACCCCTTGGTGAATTTTAGGCTGAGAAATTGGGAAATTGACAAAATCGGGACATTAGCTACTCCCACGGAGTTTTCCGTAGAGGCAGTACTGGCATGTGACGGACTCTCGCAAGTAAATTGTGTTGCTTGAGCATTTAGTGTGCGTGATACAATGGACACGAAGGAAGGAATAGCACAGGCTAGACTGGCTATCGTCTTTGCAAAATCCAATTCTTTGTATTGTGACATGAATTTTGTAATAGCAATTTCGGTATTATATGACGATAAATTGTATTGACGCATCTCTATTAAGATTTTTACACGCTCATACTCGACGACACGCTTCAAGCTGGAGTTGTTTGCAGTGAAACAAATCAGGCATAGTTCCTAGCAAAACTAAACTCCCAAAACTTAACCAAGACACAGGGGTTTCGATGAAATATGACAGGTTTGGGGAATGCGTTTCTCTTATCAAAAACCTCGTTTTCGTAAAGAGCTAAATATGAGAGTAGTTAGGTTGCTCCCAGATACCCGAACCTAGACAAAAATACTGTTAACTCCAATGACCAAATTCTTACTATAACCTTGCTAACATTGAAATTTTGTTCGGAGTTCCTGGATAATCGGTAATCTTACTATTGTGTAGCACATAGAAATATTTCTGTCAAAAAATTAGATAAAACTGGGTAATATTTAAAAAAAACTGAGAAGTTTTCGAATTTGTCTGTTGTGTAAAAAACGAAGAATCCCGTTTAAACTGGAATGTTGGTATCGTTGCCTGGCGGGACTAGGAATCAGCTCAGGTGTGATTCAACAGGGGTCATATTTTTTCTTGTCACTCTAGGTTTCAGTTAACAAAAATAGCTTGAATGATCGTTGTGTTATTCGCATCATATCAAACGTTATTAAACCCTTTCATGTCTAACTTTTTTCCAACGCATGCAGAGTTCCGAAACATTTTTTTTTTTCATAACTCTGTTGAAATCAGGAAACACTAAAAACTTGTTTTGATTAAAGTAGATGCTTCTCGCGCAGTCCTAGTAGCTGCTATATTTTACATTCCGATGCCCAATGCAATTATCCTAAAATATCAAGAGTAGTCCAATTCCATGGAAAAGGTAGTCGAAGACAGTCTGAATTATTTGGTTTTATCAATTTTCAAAAATATTACAAGACAAAGGTATACTAAAGTGTCATCTTTCACCTTTAGATGAAACTGTCCGTGCTAGCACTTCTCCAGCAGAATCTAATCAGACTAATTGGAATAACCTCAATTCTGCTGATAATATTCCTAACTTTTAGTGCTCAAAACAAAAGGTAATATTCCCAGTTATTAGCCTTACTTGTTTTTGTGAGCAAATCTTTCATAAATCAGAAGATATCAATGCTCAAATATGTTGTTTTTTCAAAAACAACACGGCTATGAAGATGTTGAGAAGCTTTGTCTGTTTCGAAAAAAAAAATAATGGTTGAAAAGAGAAGCACCAGATGATAGATTTTCATTTTTCATGCTTCCACAGATTTAACTCAATGACTGTCATGTTTGATTTGTTTTATACAGAATTGTGCCACCCTAATATAATTTCATAGTCCTATGTATTTTGACAGATTCCAATATCAATAAAATTTCCGGGGAAACTGTTCGATCCTATCTAGAGCGACATCGAATATTTTGCTTCAAATCTAATGATAAATAAGCACAAATGGGTTATGTAATTACCTTGATTCACGAGACAAATGCACAAATGATTCACCGGGTGTCGTTCACTACTTTTAACGCAGCTTTACCCATTTAATTTGCCCTGCCTTACGTCAGAAACTTGAGCAAATTCGCAAGACTCGACTGTCCCAAATTTCACCGTTTACCCCATCGCTGTACACAACATAGCCCAAAGCCACTTCGCTAGCTCTCTTGGAAAACCTCCAAGTGATCGTAAAGAGACCATACCAGAAGACGTAGAAGAAGAGGCAGAAGCACTGAGAGGAGAAAACAAAAACATAACGGCGGTGATTCTCTGTGTTTTTGCTGGTTCGCTTTGGACCCCCTTCGCCACAACAGCGGCCCGTAGTAGGCACGGACGAACGACCCTCTGGTGAACTTCTCAAGAGGGAAAGAGACCCTCGAAAGATGCCATTGTACTTATGCAAGCAAACCAGAAGATACCCAGAAGCAAGAGCAAGAGCGAGATAGTGATCACAAAAAAAAACGCGCTGGAATGCACTAAAAGTCAAAATAAGAATAACAGCAGCAGCGGAGTTGTGCGCGGCGAACTCCAGAAAAAGTCAGCCACGGAATCACTCGGCGCAAAAGATCCAATCGAATGCAACATGAGACCGACCATGCGCTGGAAGGCGAAGAAATAAAACGATAAACATTATTATGAACGAGCGCACCCGGTGTCTCTACATCTCCCAGGCCAGGCCAAGTGATCGGATGAATGCTGGATGGATTCTGAGGCGGGAGGAGGTAAAGTGGAAAAACCCCCAAAAGCACTATAAATCCTCTAGGTGCCAGGTTCCAATTGTAGCCTATCACACACGAAATCCGACTAGAACAAGCCAATTAACACCTTTGCTGGCGTTGCATGAATATTAATTTAGTCGTGATTACAATACTTCCCCAAGGAAAACGTTCCGCAGAGCGCTGACTGAAAAATAATCAACGAATGGAGGCTACACCACCACCTCGTTCGTTCGTTCGTTCTTGCTGGGAGATCCAAGAAGCCGTCCAACCGTGAGAAGGTTTCGACCGCACGATGACGGCGACGTTGAAGTTATTGTAGGTCTGAAGGCTGTCTCAAAAGGCTTTGCAAGACCACAAAAGGGCTTGCTGATGTTGGTTGGTTGGTTGGCTGGTTGGGCTCTTGGAGCCTGCGGAGGCGCACAAGGCGAACGTGTGATGCTAATCATTGAATTGTGTGTTCGAAAAACACCGAGACGAAGCGGAAAACATGATGTCGTGCGCGGGACGCAGACATAAAGAATTAAATTGAATTGAATGGCGCATATTTGTAGGCGCTGGGGCGTAGAATAGGCACAAGAGTTCGAAGGAGCATAAATTTTCTTGCCGCTGCTGAGATGGGCTGGTCATGGGAATGATGGGAGAGGGGTGACAGTGTTGAGAGGGATGCATGCTATCTTTCAACTCGCTTGCGTAGGAGGAGGACTCTTGTTGAAAGGTATGACAGTTCTAGTTCCTACTCCGAAATGTAGTTGCGAATGCAATTCTTTTCTCGAAACATGCGTTTAAATAGACTTACCTTGTGACTCAGTTCTGCTCTATTGCGGTATACGGCGAATATTACGAACAAGATCAACAGCCAAACTTTGTTTATTCTGTAACTTTGTAGTATCAATGAAACACTTCACTGAACTGTCAAAATAAATAACGCGCAAAGGGGTAATGGATATTCCTTTGCTCGTTTCGCCATGGTGAACTACGATTACAAATCGTTCTCAAACAAGCAACAGTGTACAAAATAGCTGATCGTCTTCCACTACCAAATGAATGTTACGATTGTTGTCTAGTTTCGGGGGAGTATGAATGTAATTGAAGTGACTTTAAACGCTTTTGTTGCGGGGGTATCAAAGAGGGGCAACAATTCCAGAATGTTTTATAGAACACACAAAAAGCCGACACAACTTGATAAGCCCACTGACAAATACTTTAGACTGATGGTTCAGAATTTGTTTACTGCATTGAATTATTTATTACTAACTCATGCGGTTTACTACAACAGTAAACCAAGACAACAACAAAGTCGATTCGGTTTAAGTGAACATGGTTTCGGTGACAGCATTCGAACTGGGTAAGGCAAAAAGAAAAAAATAATGAAACCCAAGCTGTTAAGAGATAACTACGCAGTTAGTCGATGGATGATCACATTCACGCTTTCCGCGAACGGAATATGACACACAAACACCGAATCGTACCAAGTGTGGAATGTTTCGGTGAATAAATCAATCATTGCATGGAAACGTTTTTGGATCTCAGATACATTAAATGCTGCTAATTAAATACTGAATAATTAAGACCATTTTGAACTTTACCACAAAAACATAACTAGTACAAGACGCTAGTCTCGTAGGAGCGACTAGTAGACAATATTCATTTGAGGCAAATGAAGAGCTTGTAGCAACGCAAAACAAACATTTCGAAAAGATGCATCGGAGCTGCCGAGGAATGCACCATGTAAACAGTCTATTCCTTATGACCAAGACGCGAGAGGAGCAGCGTTGCGTTGGAAAACCAACAGAGCCTCTAAGTGGGTATGTTTCTGTTTTTTGTTGTTTGATTGCACCGTCTGGCGGCGGTTTCCATTTAGAATTAGCTCCGGGAGGCGGCATATTTTGGAGAGACGTACGTACGTCGGCACGAAGTACATTGCAGACGACTGCAAGCGAAGGCAAAAACGCGTTCCTAAAATTAGCAACAAAAAGGAAAATTTATATAAATACCATCCTGAACACAGCTCCCGTATCGTGTGTACAAATTTATCTGCTGGTACCGGGCGCTGATGCCCTGGTTTCGCATGGACTAGACGAAATATCAGTCATGTGAGCACGGCACAGACACATGAGAGAAACAAAAAAGCAGTGCACAAAATGTAAAAGAGGCTCAGCGAACCGGTACACCGCAAACTTCCTTTACGGCCCTCATGCACAGACGATTCAAATGATGACTGTTGGTTTTTTGTATTTAAATGTGCAATCGAAATGCGGCACAAAGATGTGATTTGTTACTGACAGTAACGCTTTGTTGGAAATATTCTGAACACCTGCAAAGAGATTCGCCAGAACGAATATTTCGCAGATGACGTTGATAAACAAAAGAAAAATATAAGGGGTCATGTGATATCCTTACGGTAGATGGCACAATAAAAAGATGGATAAAATAAACCAAATGGCTTATATTGGTGCCATGTAGAGAATGCAGCATCTCTATACAGGTCTAGCATTTATTGTCGATAGCCATAGTAAAATTTTTCCACTTCCCGGGAAAACGTGCTCCGGATATCTCTCAAAATGTTCCGGTTCTGCATATTTTTTAATACTTAGAAAGTTACTAAACACGGATTTCGAACAGTGACAACATTTTCATTTTGAAGTATTTTGACCAATTTGAGAAATTGACTATATTTTAAGATTTCTAATTAATATAAAATTAGTAAAACTCCAAGTATCTTACTAGCCATGCTCAAAAAAACATCTAGAAGTTTGTAGTTTAATTTGAAATTGTTAAAATCCCAAAATGATATGTATGACCGTCGGAATTTCGACAATGAATAATTCTACCATTTGCCATCCGCCTTCGACGATTCTGAAATATCTTTCAGTACAGTACAGAATTTCCATATGGAAAAAGACGTCATAGCTAGACGTCTTTTTCCATATGGAAATTCCTTTACAAAAATGCGCATTGCCGAGCCTGATTTATGAGACAAAATGCCGTTGATAATTTAATATCATTCTAGTCGTTCTGATGAAGTCAATAAACGACTGTCGGGAAACACAGAACCCAAACGATATTCATGAAACCCTGTTGCTCCAAAACCATCATTGGAACGTTTTTATTCAACGTTGGATGAACCGTCGACGTTGCTCGCTATCGTTGGATGTTGGCACATTATGTGTGTCCGCG
The DNA here is from genome assembly GCF_030247195.1 of Topomyia yanbarensis. Classification (NCBI taxonomy): domain Eukaryota; kingdom Metazoa; phylum Arthropoda; class Insecta; order Diptera; family Culicidae; genus Topomyia; species Topomyia yanbarensis. The sequence continues at coordinate 3,124,473 of NC_080672.1, forward strand.
CTTGCGTGAAAAAGGTCTCACAAACTTCTATTTATCACAAGACGATGTACCTTGGTATACCGCTCGTTACAATGAAATTCTTGCAGCGGCATGGTTATCAGTAGAAAACTAGTAGACCACGAAATATGTATTTTTGTGTTTCGGATTCTCCTCATCAGTATTTAACACAAACTTAATGCTAAATAGATAAGTTTAAGCCAGCACCAAATTGGTTCTTGTTAAACACTAAAATCCAAAAAGTCAAACGTCATGTGTGAGCGCTAAACAACTGGCTGGTACTACGTGTTGTGTCAATAGTAAGCCAGCATTAAGTTGATGTTAGTTACTGACGAGGAGAATCTGAAACACTAAAACACCATACTTTATGTAAGATCTTGTGTCCTTATGCACAAAAAAAAATGTTTTCCAAATTTTTCCCATTTGGGAACTAGGCATAGTAAACCGTTCCATCTGAAACGCATCTCATAACTATTCGTTGATGACATAGTTTGTTTTCTGATTACAAGACTTGCACGTAGGAGTTTGCCCCTCATGGGTGCATAACGTAGTTTGATTAACCTTCCGCAAGTCGCGCTAGTGCACTGAGTGCACGCTGCTCTGAAAATCTAGCGATATCATCTTAGAGCAGCTGCGGCTGCTCGTTCAGTGAGCCATTTGCGCGACTTCCGGAGGGTCATTAGTAGCTTCGCGGGTTTTGAGTTTTATAGTCAAGTGGGTGGGGATAGGTCTTTCGATCCGCATCCTCACCACAAGAACACCGTTAGGTGTACCCGGGAAGAAGTTTCTCCACCTATCACGTGTAACGGATTCTACTTCTCCGTATTGCGACATGTATTTTGCGATTAGATCAGGAGGGGTACGTGGTGATAGGACATGTGGTTTTACATTTATATCCTTTTCTATAGGCACGGGAATCTTAATTCCAACTTTATCACTTTCAGCCGCGTGCTTCAAGTTGTTCTGCAGAACGAAACGTTCGGCTTGGGCTAACGTGTTGAATGATATGAGTACTACATTGCGAAGATGACGATACTGTAGATACATAACCTCCTTTAGCTTAAGCTGCATCTTCACCTTCAGCAGGTATTCCACTTCACGAAAACTCAATCTTATTGAACAGAATTTAAAGTAGACGACCGCTGTGTTGGGTCGGAGCAGAGAATTTTCGTCAACTTTACTCATGATGGCAAGAATAAATTAAAAGTTTCCTTTGTTCTCGAGACAATGCACACTAGATCGAGAGGTCGATTGTACGTCTGACTTGGCCAGAAGTAGAAAGTGGACTGCTTCAACACCTTGTAGCGACAACATTAGCTTAATCATGACTTTAAGTTTAATGAGGAAAAAAGTAAATACCGCAAGGTTTTGTCCGACACTATACTCTATTTTCATATTTTAGAATGACGATTAAAATAATTTAATTTATAGTTATAGGTTTTGCGTACCTTTAACAACTATTAAGTTGTATTGCCCAATACTTTAGAATGTATATTACTTACTGATGAAAGGAATTCTCGGTGATTTGTTTTGTGTTCATATATTCGTTCATAAATTGAAAAATGTATGAAAATGTATAGATAATCTTTTTCAGTTAAAAGTTAGATTACAAAATATAAGTATTTCCAGGATATTGTATTCAAAGCTTTGGTTGATAGCCAACAATTAAAATGTATGGGTCACCGCATTGAACTTGAAAATATTTGTAAAATAATGTTTCAATGTCTACGTTTAGACACATCGATTCCTGGAGTACATTGCGTGAATTGTGCTACAATCCTGGCCGGGGCTCGAACATGCTACAAGTGGCTCATAAGACCAATGCCTTAACCATTGCCTGAACCAAGAGAGAAAAACTTTGAGTAGACTCTATTCCTAATATAACAACTTAAAAATAAAGCTTCTTTTTTAGGGGAAAAAAAATTGAAATCTGATTTATAGCTGAGATACTACCGATCCAAGAGAGCGTAATGACATGTCTTCATAGTATTTTTGTGTGCGTCTTTATCACGTGAAACGGATTCAATGTACTGAAACATCCGCAACCTTTCATATCGCCAAAAAAGATGACATCAAAAATGCTTATCATATACGCAAATGCGTCATTTCTGTCCCAATCAGTCAGTACTTTTTTTTTTATCAAAAAACAAACAGATGTTTTGATAAACGCTGTCTGGGTGTTTTAAATTGATTGTTTCAATCGAACTACAATTAATTTCGTCTGGAAATCCCTCCCTGGAAACTTGTGCAATATGCTAAAGCAGCGTGCAATACAGTGAAGCCTAATGAATTCGACCAAATTTGATGTTCATAGAGTATTAAAAGGTTTGTTTGCGAAAAGCTCGAGCGTTTGTATGTTAATATGTTTAACAACGTGTATGGAACTTCGCTTGTATTAATTCGTTCAAAAAGCCTGTTAGTCTATACGCATATTTAGGTGGGATTTTTGAATGTTCGCACAGACCTCGGTTCTGATGTTCAATTTTGAGATGGCGGTTCAAATGCTGGAAGATCGCTAGATCCCGGCTATATCTTGAAACTTGTTGTCGAGTGTTTGTTTTTTGTTAGAATGGTTCAACTAAAGGACTGGGCCTACGCACTGAAACCGAGAGCTAACGATTACGATTGCATGTTCGTGTTTCTGAACAGATCTGTTTTATCGCGAACAGCGCGAGCGTTTTTAAGGTGGTGTGTTTAATGTTTGTCGCATGTGCTAGCGTAAATGTAACTATGCGTTTATAAATTCGTTTGCACATCCATGTGGTCATTTGAATGCTCGCGTAGGCTGTTGTACTTATTCTACCCGTATGTAATCTCTATTTGTTATCCATCAGTTTTATAAATATTTTGAAGGTATATTGTCTTATTTCATAGGAATTATAAGGTCATTCCTTTTGTTCAAAAATATGTTTACTCATATTGAGACAAAACATCATTTTACATGCAATAGAGGAGTGCTCGTTTTATACCTTATGTCATGTTGTCCCGTCCTACCCTACCTTTGAAAAAGCCGTTAATTTTCAGACAACTTCAACGCTCGCCTCGTGAGACTTTTCTCATTAGTGCAGTACGTTGCCAGATGTATAACTTTTCCAACGGGTTTGTCATAATCAGTGCAAAAATACCATCGAACGAGCTCGCCAAAGAAAACTGACATACTTGACCCCCTCTACTCTAGCGATGATATTTGTTTACATTCTCCGTTAAATTCAGAACTGATTTATTCAGGCGCGCTCAAATTTCAAACCAGGTTAAAAAGTTAGGCATGAGTGAAGAAGAAATCTGCCCTGGGTGTTCCTTGACCTTGGGAAAGTGTACAAGAATAAATTTATTGGGATGGGCGCATCACCAGTAGGTTAAAACCCACGTTTAAAACAAATTGGAACCCATTAGGTTTTACACCAACCGACATAACCCCAAAAAATGAGGCGGCGGATGAATTTCTTTTGACAATTCTCGGTGGTTTGTTTACATGGGAGTTACGTGAGTTGGAATGTAACAGATGAGCACCCATTGCACTCGAACTCACGCAATTGATAAAGTAAACAAACCACCAAAAGTTGTCAAACATGAACTTCATTCATTATGAGTTAATTCGAGTCGTCATCTTGTATAACTCAATTAAAAATCACGGGGCGTTGTCAGAAAAACAGCGAAACACTCTTCCTGGCTGCACTTCCCGACGTGACATCAGCGAAGAAAAAACAATGTCACTCACACTAGCGCACAAGCAAAAGCTCGCCAGTGAACGATTTCCTGCATTTGCTTTTTAAACATGGCTGATCAAACTCGTGTGGCATCCCAGACGGATGTCTTTTTTCTCGATTCCCCCACCACTAGCAAAAACGAATCAACAAAAACTCACCTTTAGCAAGTTCCCCTTTGGGCTGATTCCTAATGCAGACGATGCATCAAACTTGTCGAATCCATTTTCCGCTACCGAGGGTTGGAAAATTGGTTCAATTTAGGCACAAATTTCGCGAAAAACTTGACACCACACGCGAAAAAGACAACGATCGATCACACACGGAGCGCGAACAATTCTCGAATGTGAACGAACTGATCCGCGAGTATAACACGAAGGCAACTACGCTGCAAAAGCTCTTGTGGCGGGAAAGCTTCGTTTGAGTGCGATTCGCGTGAGAGCCGAGTGAGTGGTTAGGTCCCGAGTAAGAAAAAGTATTAATTAAAAAAAGTTGATTTCGCTTAGGAAAACAAAATGTTTTTCTTTTTTGAAAATCTAGAAAAAAAAAACTAACACTATTAATACTATTAATAGTACTATTACTAACATGTCATGTGAGTTCTTACATTGTCAAGTTTTACCATCTTTATACTTAAGATAAAGAATATCAACGAGCTTGAGAGCACTTTACCAAAAATATAGAGAACAATGAACTGTTTCTCAAAACTAATTTTCTTTGTAGAACTATTCAAGTCTCTTTCATTAAAATGGATTTCAGCCTCGATAAGACGTAGGCAAAAATTATACAATTTCAGTATGAGTAGATCAAAACAAGAAACCAGCATTGTTTCGACAACGTGACACTGTCGCAACAAAATTGATTAAATTTCACTATCTGAAATTTTATAATACACAGTAGTATAGCAAATAGACTTTATTATACGTTTTAACAAAAGTAATCAACATACTAAGACCGTTTTTGCTTCCAATTTTTCTTCTTGAAATTCCCATTTTGATTTCTCCATTGCTTAGGCTTTCCGGTGCTCTTCTCCCCATTAACCTGGCTATTCTGTCCCTCTCCGTGTTTTTCCTTGCCGCCATATTTAAGCTTATTGTGAAACTTCTTCGGATTGATACCAAATGCACGTAATCTACTTTCACTGACATTTGAGGTTTTTGTTTTTCTGTCATTTTTGTGCTGTTCCTTTCCAAACCTCTTCTGCTTCTTGAATGCCGGCGCAAGGACCTCTTCCTTGTCGTCGTCCGGCCGTTTTCTTTTACTGAGATCTTTGGGTTTCTTATCGGTTCTAATGACTTCGCTTGGATTAGTACCAGTATGATCATCGTCAACGGCATCTCCTTCGTTTGCATCATGTTGTTTGGGTTTCTTTTTCGACTTTTTCTCAAGGTAATGTTGCTGTTTGTCGTTTACCGTGCTAGATTCTTTTTTGTTGCTTGTCGGTTCAGCACTTGCAACATCAGCAACCGATTGCTTCTTTTTCTTCTTTCTTTTCTTTTTATTTTCAGCTTGAGCCACCAAAGTTTCATCGCATACTGGTTCACCATCGTCGAATACAGTTACTTTATTTTGCTTCTTTTCTGTAATTTCATTATCTTCTTCTGGTTCACTAAAATAAAATTAAAATGCATGCAATTATTCTAAGCAAACTTATTGGCCATTTTTCAAGTACCTGTCGTCTTGTTGCGCGTAAAGGCTAGGCAAAATTTTCTTCTTCAATTCTTCGTTCTGGCCCTTCCTCTTGTAAACGTTAGCTTCGTTGAGTTCTGCATATTTTGGTCTAATTTGAACAGTTTTCTTTACACTGGCCCAACGATTCAGCTCACGGGTGTTGGCCGTCAAAATCTATGAATAGAACGTTATTAATTTACACTATCTATAAACATCAACCGATCTTACCTCTTCGATCGTCAACCCAAAATCATTCGGTACGGTTTCGACGTATCGGAAACGACATGGCGTATCACCAATAATATCCTCATAATCCAGTTTGTAGTACTCATCAATGTACTCTCCATAGGTTTTCTCATCTTCCGGATCGAAAATAGGTTTGTCTTTTCTGAGTACTTCAACAAATTTAGAAATTCTCTTCCCTTTCTTTTTCTTGCTACCCGTTGCTTTGAGCAATTCGTTTTGTAGTTCTTTTTTGCTTTTCTGGTTTTCATCGTAATCGGCATCCATGTTAAAATCCTCATCCTCACAATATGGTCCGTCTTCCTGCTCTTCCGCATCAATCTTTTCCCTGTCGTAGTTTTCTATACCCAACTCCTCGTCTAGGTCAAGAAACTCCGGCTTCTGATCGCCCTCATCAACATCATAATACTCATCGTCAAACATTTTACGCATTCGTCGATCGTGCTCCTCTGGGTCAAAATCCGATTCCAATTCCTCCTCGTTAATCGTCATCTTCTCCGTTGCAGCAATCTCCTTCAATTTTTGAATTTTATCCTTAATTTCTTGCAGTTTAACTGCTTTGATTTCTTCCAATTCACGCCTTTTCTGTTCCTTTTCTTGCTGCTTCCTTTCTTTCAAAGCTTTACGCTGCTCTTTCCGCTTGTTTCGATCAATTCGAACCGATTCCTCCACATTTCTCGGGTACCTTTTAATAAACTCCGAATCCGGTTCCTCGAAACGAAAATTGTATTGCCTCTCATATTCCTCCTGCTTCTCCAATTCTTCTTCGTCTTCTGATGTTGCTACAATATCTTCGTACGTTGGAACATCTCCGGAACTATCAACAAAGCGCTTGTTCAAAATGTAGTCTCTCAAAAAAGCATCCTCTTTCGATAGAACCTTGCTACTCCAGAAATCCTTTAGCGGTTTCAATGGTTTAATATCGTCCGATGGGGCTTCTTTTGCTTTCCTATCAGCTAGCCACTTCAAATAGTCCGCCTGTTCTTTGTCAGTGTCATCTTTACTTCTGCTTCGTTTTTTCAAAAGTCCCCCTTTCTCATCATCCGCTTCATCGTCCGTATCAATCTGATTAAGTGCGCGCTTGATTTCATCCTTCAACTGTTCCTGTTGCTTCACCAGCGACGGTGACTCCGCGCGTTCCTCCCGTCGAGGTCCATCTTCTTCGTCCTCGTAAATACCACCCTTCTCCACTATGACCTTCCGTTCGTAATCCTTCAGAGTCATAGCTTTTTCTTTTTTCTTACGCTTTTCCAACGCAACTTCTTCGACAGGTTTTACGTTTTCGAAAAAGTTTGGTTTCTCATCGTACTTGGCCGGGTCCCGCCGTTTCAGATAGGCTAATGTCCGGAAGAACTCCTTGTCGAAATCTGGGTCGACAACTTCCTCGTCCGTTGTTTCATCGTCACTGGATGACGATTCTGCGTCTGATTCCAGATTTTTCACTGAATTCAGAAAAAACGATTGCTTTTAGGAACTGAAAGAACTTCTTAATCACAATACTTACGTTGTCCAAGAATTTCCTTCTTTCGAAATTCATCGTAGTGTTTAGCATAGCCTTTGTTTGTAGTAAATTCAATTGATTCCTTTTCATCCTCCTGGTCGGACTCGTGGAAGAGTGGGATTTTTCCCATTCCTAATCAGTTTGCACCAATTTTGTCTACCTTAGTACCTTTATCTTCACTTTTAGAAATAAGCAGCAGTAACTCTGTAGTATCCCAATGTTATTAAATTAACAGTTTCTTCCTTGACCTGACATAAGGTATACAAATGTAACCAACAGGGTATCGTAAGCTAATAAATTTACAATTACAATTACAATAGTCTAAATAATTATTATAGAAGATTACTTGGAGCACATTATTTTCAGTTCGAACACGCCGAATGTTGACAAAAATGCATATTCTGTCAAAATAGGAGTAACTCATCAAGAGCTCACAAGGAACGTCACAGTAGAGGTAACAGTTCCCGGGAATTTTCTATCTCTGCACGGTAAAAAACTTTACCCATTTTATGTATTCAAATTGCCCATTTTCGGAAGTTATTCGAGCTGTCAAAAAATGGGTATCTTTTTGTTTCTAACAATGAGTACTTTTTATATATTTCACAACTAATCGATGAGGTAATGTATATTGATCTTGATAATGGGTGAAAAATCCTTAAGCATTATTTCAAGCGAGTTAACCTGCAAACTAAGGATCGTAGTTGTTGCGACGAAATAATTTCAACCTCTTACGCTGGCGATGGCGGTTTAAGGGATGATCATGTGTGCGAGTGTCTATACGGTAGGTGACAGTAAGATCAGATGATAATAATAAGAATAGGAGGAAGAAGCAACAAACTGAAAGTGAAAGAGCTGAACTTAGCATACAGTTTATTAACTATATCTCAACTTTTGTATTCTATATCTGAACCTAAAGATCCGGCAAAGCCGAAAACATTTTTTTGGAGTTCGAGGAGCAGGCAATAGGATTTATCATAACCAAGGACAGATAAATTGTAAGTCATGAAACTATTTTGGAATTAATACAACCTAATATACAACGATGAATAAATTTATATTTGTAGCTTTAGCTGATTGATAAGAAACAATTCACCGTGTTTAAATAGCTGCTGAAAGAACTTCTGTTTAAATTCGTCCGATTGCAACCTACGCTCCCGAACAGTAGTGGAACCTGCAAATTATCGCCCTGCATCGGAGTCCGTGGCGGAAACGGAACATTTCGGCAATGCTCCGAAAACAACAAGACTACTGAGGATGTTGCGCCAGTTCGGCATTTTTAGAGCAACCAAAAGATCCAGCCATCAAAAATATATCCAGTTGGCGGTTTTATTTTGTTAAGTAGTTTTAGAACAGGATTTCTGTCTAGATTCCTATACTTTTATAAGGAAACAGCCTTGCAGACGCGCACAATGTGAGATTTTATTATAAGCGCGACAATATCATGTGAAAACTATTGAAATTCATGTGGCGTACATCAAAATTATAAGTTTACCGCATAGAAATTTGTTTCATAGCAGATTTCACACTCATTGAATGCTCACTAGAAGTATATCACCCTTAACCCTTGTGAAGGCAAGCTAAAATCCTAACATTAAAGGGCAAGACGGGCCTCTCAGGCCCGTCTAAATTCAAGCTCCTTTTTGCCGTTCTCATATAGAAAGGTTATGCAATCGGTCGAAATTTCGACTTTTTAACCGAGACCCGCTGGGCCAAATCTCTTATACCATTCGACTCAGTTCGTCGCGATCGTAAAATGTCTGTATGTGTGTGGATGTATGTATGGATGTATGTATGTGGCAAACAATCTTACCGATTTTTCTCTGAGATGGCTGGACCGATTTGTACAAATTTAGTCTCAAATGAAAGGTGCAGCCTTCCCATCGGTCGCTATTGATTTTTTTATTGATCCGACTTTTGGTTCTGGAGTTACGTGTTGAAGAGTACAATCATACAGCAAATTTCCATAGAAACTGATACCACCATGATGTCCAAATGATGCAATATATATTAAAATATTTGCAACATTACTTGGCTTTGCATGTCTAGATCATTAATGACCCACCGAAGGCACTTCGACCACATTGGCCAGCTATGGTGGTTCTTGATGCACCTAGGGAACTTACCAAGTTCCTAAGATAATGTCATACCTATTTCTCAGCGAATTGTTTACCGATTTTTACAAACTTGGTTTCAAATGAAAGGTACAGCATTCCCATTAGCTGCTGTTGAATTTCTAATTGATCCGACTTCCAGTTCCGGAATTCCAGTATGATGAGTACGAACACGCAGCAAATCCCGATTTCAGCGTATAAGGCGATGGATGTAAAAAGGTCAATTTTTTTTTCCAAACGGTGAGTACTCGGAAGATCACGTCGACTGTCGATCGGTTCTGAGCTACATTTCGTTTGAACACGACCAATAAATGTTTCTGGGTTGCTATTAATTTCTTCTGATGTATAACAGGAGTACATATTCACATTTATCTGCATCAGATTCATCGTCGGAAGCAAATCATTCACATCTTCTTCCTCGTTTCGGAATCGTCTGCTGTTGAATTTGCTCGAATTTCTTCCATTATTTCAGATTCTTTGAGACGATTGAAAACATGGGGCATATCGTCTTATAGCCATTTCAATTTTTTGTTGCTTTTAGATCCTTCAGTTTGAATAATTACGACAACTATAACACAAAGAATAGGCAACAAAAATAGACAATAACGACAGAGTTAGGTTATGTTGTATCCAAATAATTGTCAAGTAGACCACAGTGGGTGAAATAAAAGAATTTACCCAAAAAAATATGACACACGTCATTATCGTATGCCATTTTTACATTTCTTATAAAAGAAATGCATAGAATTCGCTCAAACTTTCAAGATTTTTTTCTTATCAGAGAAGGTAAAAAGATAAAATCAATCAAAACATGAAAAAAAATCCTGCTAATACAAAGATGAACTCATCAAAATGTTTTTTTTTTCAGATAAATCTTAATGTATAAATCCCGTGGTATTCCTAGTAAATATTGCATTCACACCGGGCCTGCCAGGCCCGGCTTGCCTTTTTGTGCATGTAAAAAATTCAAACATAGCTGCGCATCACTCCATAGATGAAAATTTCACAATTCTTTATTTTTGTTATAGATTTCAAAGCTACTTATCAAAATTTCCATGCCCAAGCTTATACTGCATACACATTTTTTTGTAACTAAAAAATTGTAACGTGCCGGGCCTCTGAGACCCGGTTGCCTTTTTGAGGGTTAAGTACAATTCCCACGCTACATCAGGCTTCCGTCACGTCACGTCGGAACGTCAAGATTAGTTATGTGCAGTTAAATGGAGGCATTCACACACAACGTCAACGACACGGAACATTTTGACGTACGGCACATTTTAACTTATCCTGACAGAACGGTGACGTTCTGTTGACGGCAGCTGATGTATCGTCTGAATCGTCCTTTATTCTTGTTTACGACGAACGCGAGATTCGTTCGAAAGCGGTTCGAGAACGAGGATAGAAACCACTTTCGTTCGAATCTCGCATTCGTCGTAAACAAGAATTATGGTGTATCTAGGGGCAGATCACTCTAGGAATGTACAACAAATTTGCATGAAATTAGAAAAATGCACTTAATTTCCATTTTTGCATCAACTTTGCACTCCCTCACAGAAAAGTTTGTTTAACAAACGTCCTACGCTGATTCATTTTGTTCGACGTTTTGTTGAATGTAGGGATAGTATAGATACTAAATTCATAGTTAGGCGGACACAAAAGCCGGAAAACTGGCAACTCTTATTTCAGGACTGGCGACCCATGCAAATGTTCAAGCTCTAGTTTAATTGTTGACGTCATTAGTAAGAACTTTGCATGTACGAATAGCAAAACGAATTTGAAGATATGATGTGGTTTCATATTATGCGCATATCTCCTGGTGATACAGAAAAAAAATGCTTATTTTTGTTTTTCTACGCTCGATAACACAAGGAAAGAGTAAAATAATCATCACCATAATCACAATACCTTTTCCATATACATTCGAAAAGAACATCGTGACGTGACGTAATCCAGTCAAAAAGGGCAAGTTGCTGGCTAACGGGGGGCTATTTGCCAACTCGGATACGCTAATTGCCCTTCAATTTGCCAGCAAATTACTGGCAATTAGGGGGCTATTTCAAATGCAACATTTGGGCGATTTGCCGCCGTCATTTTTTTGGCGCCCAACCCGCCCTTAAATCGCCCACAAATTGCCCACGGAACGCGCCATATAATCGCTCTTAATTTCCTAATATGAAAATTAAAAAAGATGGGTGGGTAATGTCGGAGACATAACCGGAGTGAAGTAGAATACACTTTAGGATGTTAATGCGAATGCTACAATTTTGACTATATTCTGATAGGTTATATTAAAACCAGCCATTTCGTTATTTCTAATGGAAATACCGAAATATCGGTACACGTACATCGAAACCTAAAATATTCCAACATATTTATCCTCATATGGTAACCTTGCAAAGAGCATATAATGAGAGTGAATCAAATCAATTGCCAACAGTAGAGAGCCGTATATACTTGTACCGTTATTTCTCTATTTCCATTAGAAATACCGAAATAACTTATTTTAATAACGCCTTTCAGAAATTAGTAAAAATTGCAGCATTCGTATTAACAATTTAAAACATATGCTACTTCATTTCGGTTTGTCGTAGACATTACCTACCCATCTTTCTAATTTAAAACAGAACAATTGTTTTGAAAACTTAATAATTGCATAACCTAAGACGATTTAAAGCTACACTTTTGTGAAATCTCAACAGAAAACAAAATTACGTGTTAGTCCAACGAACTTTCTGTCCCGTTGTTGTTGTTGTGAATCATTAAAATTTTGAACATTTTTCAAAGCGTTATGATTGCGATTACAGGGGGAAATGTTGGTTGAATTATATTTATTAAATTCTCCCAATTAATATTCTATAGCTAAACTATGATCATATTTCCTTAGGAGGCGCGTTTTACCCCATGTTTTCATAAATAATAATATGCTCGAACCTTAACCAAGCAGGTATCTTAGAGTGAAGTTTTCACAATAATGGAGCTTTTCATTTGTGTAGCCGCGATATTCGCAAACAAAATAAGTAAAAAGCACATTGTGTCATTTAGCCGCACACAAAATAAGCCGGGCTTAATGTGGATACAAATAATCTGTTTTCCGGACCGTTATTTAGCTGAGTTTAAAACATGATGATACGTAAAACTTTTTCTCAGTTTGCTCCGAGGACCAAGTATTTTAAATTTCCCCTGGTAGTGCAAAAATGCTCTATAAACTCGTAAATAAACTTTCCGAAGTAACTCGTATCAAATCATGAACAGAAAATCATATTATCAGTATCCAATAAGCCAACACCATCTCCTTTACACAACGAAACAACCAGTACGCATTACGGCTTGCCGGAGGAAACAAACACACAGATAAATTCACCACGGTGCACACTGGAATGCGCGTCGGGGCGAATTTATCTGTACAAGCACCTGACGCCACATATAATTTAAAGAACAAGAGAGCGCGGTTCTCGCACCAAACCACCCCATCGCCAATCCATTTATTCAGCTCTGAAAAAAAATAAGTGTTGTGTGCAAGACACGACCACGATGACATTAAAAATGCAGCCAGTTTTATGAGCAAGCAATATTATCCGTGGCCAAATTAAAAACCGTTAATGCCATCGACTGTTTCAGAACTACACACAGGCATGCTATTCTTCACTAGAGATAATTGTTGAATTTTTAAATTAAAATCAATAACCTATAGTGTGATAAATTCAAGTTCTAAAAAAGTTTTATTCAAATCCGTGAAATGGGAACATAAACTAATGATTCTCACAAACAAAACCTTACATCTATCTTTAAATACCTGCTATCAAATCAAATGTTTGCAAGCACGATAGAAAAATAACTGGTCCTAAATCAAATGATTCGTAAACGAAGAAAGTATAACATATGTATCTTTATATATTCGGTGGTTTAATTAACATTAACTCTGAAATGTTTTATATTTGGGGTCCTAAAAAGAACGATTTTAAGGGAATCATTCAAATTAACTGTTTTGTATGTGGGGTCCTGAAAAGGACCATTGGTGGAATCCTGAAAAGGACTATTTGTGGGATACACAAACACGCGTGCTATGGAATGAAAAATACTAAACTAACTAAGGGCTTTTGGTTTAACAAAAATAACATGCAGAATAGAACAATTAGCTTCAAAAAAAGGTTTGCCATCTCTTCCAGCCGCACGTTACTTACATCAGATAAATATTTCGAAATGAAAAGAAACAACCTTTCTTTTCAGCATCTAATATGAAATACTGATAACTTGAAACGTGACATCGGCTTTTATCACTTTCGCACTGATGATGGAAGGACTGCCTTCATGCAGAATAACGAAGAAATATTTGCGGATTCTTTTTGGTACGGCTTTCGCTAGCTGGCAGGGTTGCCACATCCTCCAATTTTCTGAAACATTGCAGAATTTTGGATTATGTTTCCGAAAGACTATTTTTAATAAATCACAGGATCAACCTGGAAATGTATTTTAAGTAGCTGCACATTTTTGTATTGTTTCGGAAGGATAAATTTAAACAAATAACAGATTGTTGCAAATTTCAGATTGTCAATATACGCGCAAGCAACAAATAACGAATTTAAACTGCGCAATTGGATTATCGCTATCAATGATTGAAAAAATTCCAATTTGTTCTTTATTGTTTGTTATTGTTATAGCCCTTAAAAGGGCTTTTAATTTAACAATAATAACATGCAGTCAGCTTCAACTGAGGTTTGCCAACTCTTCCAGCCGCGCGCTAGTTACACGGATCACCCCTAGCGGTAGCAGTGATCAAATGTAGCACTCATCGCAGCGCATTGTCAACATGCATGATTGCTACTGCTGTTCTTTACGGCCCGATGTTTGAGGGGAGAATGAAGTCGCTCGAGGAATGATATTCTTTAAATAGTCGATGATGACGTCATTCATAGAAGAGTAGTGTGTTGGGTGCTCAAATCTGTCGTACGAGACGCTATAGGCACGATGTGACTTGTCTGGCAAAAGAGCAACAACTGATTCAAACAGGCACGCGGCACATTTATTTATAACTTTCGTGTTCGTTTGAATTACCAACCTGCTCCCTATGGACGGCTCTGCCGGGGATAGATTGACTGATGTATGGGAGTTTTCACGTTTTCGAGATCTGTTCATTTTTGCTTGTCAATAGTGTGATATTGAAATACAAAAATTGTCACGTCATTTCATGATTAGAATCATCAGCGCCTGGCGGCAATCATGGTATCTATTACCTACCATAGAAGAATGTGCTGATATGAAACGCAGCAGCTGCTACGCTTACAACGTCAGAACACAAACTAACGAATTCTCTTGTGTGCTCTCTTTTTATACCCGTCACAGTTCTTTCGATGAAAAAGAGGCAGTCCCAGCAACGCTTGCTTTTTGAGCGAATTGTACCAACCAATCATGGATCAGATAATTACTGCTTTCATAAAATCCATTATTTCCGCTATTTTTAGTAATTGTACATACTACCGAATTGGATACAAAATTGTTGTACATATTTCCAATCAGATAGCGTAATAATATTATTTTTTCATTCAGTACAAATGCAGATATTCACGTTTAAAAAATCGGGTAAAATTCTGGCAGAAAATTTTGAAACGGGGCCCCTATATTGAAACGTTAGAAGTATTCTACTTTAAAATAATGCTTATTTTCGGATTCATTATCTACTCACATATACTTACCAGTATACTAGGTAATCACCACCAAATTATAGGAAAAATCAATGGTGAAATTTATATTGCACTTCAAAACTTATCACAATCTGACGTTCATTAAGACTTTAGGTCAGAGATCTTGTTCCACTATACATACACACGATTCCACAATTTGCCCACATTCGTTGGCTAAATGAAGTGCACTAGACAAACAAAGTGCAGGTAAAAACACACCAATTGTTCAAAAAACAATTTTAAGCTTAAACCAAACACGAACCGCCATGTTTGAAAAACGCGAAAAACAACCAAGTCCATTTCAGCCGCCAGAAAATTTGTCTAAGTATTGAAATTGCATTTAAATCGCATTCGCAAATTGCATTTGTTCCGAGAGGCAATTAGCACAGGCGAGTTGAGTCAAACGTCAAACTTTTTAAATCGCCTGACCATGTTCGTCCGCATTTTTTGACAGGGATTTGACATGTTCAATTGGCTCCGCTCAGTGTCTCCGCCTAACTATGAATATAGTACTATAAGGGATAGTTGTTTGTTAAGGTTTTGACGTCTTACACGCAACGCACAATACATTGCGCGCGACGTAAAATACATTATGAATTTCTATTTTGATGGAAATAAATGCATTTAATTTCATTGATTTTTAAAAACGCATCACAAGTGATCAGCCCCTAGGGGTGTGTGCTAGAAAATGCATTAAAAGCACAAGAGAATACAACGGACGGGAATAGAAAGTATGCTAACTCTGCATTTTTTGTTTCTCAGTGTAGAGTTTGTGGGAATCAACGTTGCCGGATATACTAGGGGCCACTATTTTGCCAAGAAAATCTGGCAGTACTTAAAAAAAATGTCTGGCACTTGATAGCGACCTCTAAGTCATCGATTTAGTTTTCTATGGCATACATTTTAGTTTTCATAGAATGGCATACATTTTAGTTTTCATAGAAATAATCGATTTTTGTAAAATTTGGGACGTTATAACCCAAATTTTCGAAATGGGTATGTAGCAGTATCTAAAACATAAAAATCTGGCAGAATGATAGATTTGTATTTTTGTCTGAAAGCTGCCAAAACCTCTGGCTGTGCCAGATAAATCTGGCATAATGGCATCCCTGCTCTATACCGATATACCGATGAAACCTTTAAAAATACCGATTTTTTAGTTTTTATGCCGATATATTGCAAATGGAGCACGTATTATTACAGTGTATTTTTTAGAAAAGTTTATCCATCTTTCCCAATTAAATCATTCAGAGATTAAATTGGAAATCTGCCTTAGTAAATTTAGAATTGCGTCTTAAGGGCAACAACCAGTCCTTTTTAGTTCAGCTATTATTAAATAATAACTATAATTTGCCAACGACAACTTGCATGTAATCTCTAATTCGTATAAATAAAGTTCCTACCTATAAATACCGATTTTTTATTCAAAGCTTATCCGATATTTTATAAAAACATCTGACTACTCGGTGGGGAATTTTGCCACCAAGGTATATTTTTCAAATGTCTTCACATTTCATAAAAAATGTCTTCCTTTTTCTTCAAGGACTAGGATTCTGAATCGGTTATTGATTTTGAGCCAGAAATCTTCCAGAAATCAGTCAGACATCCGAAGAAATGTCTTCAAAATAAACACGTCTTCACAACATTTCAAATCGATATTAAATTTGCAAAAGTGCGAATAAGATCTGTAAACAAACTTTTATTTTGATGGTTCCTCTTAATTTACTATACTTACAAAGCAAAAAACAATTGAAATTACTTCTACGAAGGGTAAAAGTTTACATTAACGCATATTTTTCATGAAATTCCACTCTGCAGCGGACTAATGAGCGAAACAAGTTTGTTTACAAAAAACTCTTTCGCCCTTTTGACGAATTAATATTGAAATGTCTTCAAAATGAAGACATGCCTTCAAATCTGGCATCTCTGTTCGCCACTGTCAAATTTTCTGTGGGTAATCCCGGGAACTGATCCCACTTTAATATCGATTTTATTTAGTAAACAAAATAACAACCGCATAACACGAAATTTTATTAAAACATTGTGGACTTCAATTACATTTACCTAAAATAATACCAATAAATTATTAATTTACCATTAAATACATTTTAATAGCCGCACAATATGACAGACGTTGCAGCGGAGTCAATCGATAAAGAGCTTGCTTCGAATGTTGAAAATCTTTCCCTATGCCAAGAACAAAAACTAGAAAAACAGGAAACTAAGAAAAGTGACCAATATTATCACGTTGTTGTTTCACTAAATAATAAAAACATTTAACTTTCCAGTTGATATAATCCTACATGCAACTGGTAGTGCTCCAATACTCAAACAAAAGAAGTGGGCTGTTGATCAGGAGAAGCCCATCAGCGCGATTATTAAATTCATTCATAAGTATTTGAAACTGGAGCCGGGAGAGAAACTGGTGAGTCATCTTTTAGTGCCAATTTTTTTAAGGTTGATTTATTTTACAATTTCAGTTTTTGTACATTAATCAAACGTTTGCTCCCTCGCCGGATCAAATAATCAAGAACTTGTATGAATGCTACGGATCAAACGGAAAGCTGGTGCTTCATTACGCTAAAAGTCAAGCATGGGGTTGAGAGACAATCACATCGTGTTACATTTATCTGTCGGACCCATTTTTCCCGTATTATTCTAAGTCATTCGTTATAAGTTCGAAAAACTGATTAACAAAATATAAAACATTTTACTGATCGACATTAGTTTTCATTTTAATTCAGCCTTTGCTAATAGTTTATTCAATATACATGTTTCTACAATTAGATGAGCAGTTTAATCACCACGAACCGTTTCAAGATGATCAGCTGCTTCCTTGGCCACCCGGTGGTATTTGCCCATAGCCGGACGGTAGTAGTAAGATTGGTAATCGTGTCGCTCAGCCATTTTATCGCGTACCCGCTTCTCCAGTTCCAGCATTTGCCTTTTTTCATTTTCCTCGTACAGATGATGCAAAATTTTTTCATACTCCTGTTGCGGATTGGTCATAATGTAACGAGCAATAAAGCGCGTTATCGGGTGGCTGTGGTATTCCCAGTGCTTCGGTTCATAGTCGGCAGGAATATCTGTCAGCTGTGCTGGGCCGATGAATACGTTGGCGTAAAAGACAATTCCCAGGACTGGAATCAAACCAATCATGATATAAAAGTGGAACAAATCCTTAAACTTGTGCCATTGGAAGCGGGAAGGCGTGATTGTGAAAATTCTAGGACCATGTCCGGACATCGGCCTGCTTAGCATCAATGCTGAAATAGAGTAATGTTTTGTTATTGTGCTTTACGCTATTATTATGCATTGCATAACAGATGTGACTGACCCTTCGATTCCATTTAAAGTGTGTTTATCGACATTATATTAGATCGATGTCGTGTTAAATTAATTTTAGAAGGTTACTTACCATTTTTACCAGCATTGCACACAACTGGACTTTTCAGCAAAGTTTTAAACTGAGTTGAAAACTGCAAAGGACGTGCAAGCGAACTCCAAATCGCCATTTTTCGTTTGATCGAGAAAAGCTACGAACTGCGATAAGTGACAGTGACTTTTATTCCGTAGCTGTCACTTTGACAACCCAGGGTTGAATTACACTGCTAAAATTAGGCAATCCATGAGACGTTTCTGATCAGCTGATTATTTCTTGTTTACTTCTTCTGACGTTACTCCGAGGCGTGTGACGTCCAACAATATCGTTGATTCGATCCAACATCAAACGAATAGGACTAACGAAAGATGTTTGTCTTCTTCTTCTTCTTTTTTTCTACTCGAACCGTCATTCTTCTGACAGCTCTGTATAAGGGCTAGTAACACAGACTATATGCCCTGTTAACCAAATTATTGACTAATGAGATGACTGTATTTGCGCTGATTTGTTTAGTTTAAAAATCCATTTTGGCTTCTCGTACAAAAGTAATGATTTCCTTGTATAGCATCATATTTTTGGTTTGAAAAACATTGATGAGTTTTTCAAATTTGTTTTCAAAGCTGTACTTTAATCGGAGCGTTCCAAAACGTGGGCAATGTAAGATTATATGTTCCGCTGTTTCTGGTTCAGAGCAGATAGGGCAATCTTGATCATCTTCTATCTTCATTTTTGCTAGCCAGTATTTGGAAAAATCATGCCCAGACATTAGACGGTTAAGTAATTTGATATCTCGACCCTTAAAGTTTACCCCCTTGTACCATGGGTCTTTTGAAAAGTTCGGCTGGATATTGTAATATGTTTTTCCTTTTTCGGCTGAGTATAACTGATACCATTGTGAGGCTTTTTGTTCCATTTGTTTTTTAAACTGCATTTGAGCATCCCTTAGCATTATCTGATTATCTATCCGTCTAGTCGAAGATAGGCCGTGTTTAGCAAGTTCATCCGCGATGTCATTACCTTTTATGTCAACATGACTAGGAATCCATTGCACCGAGATGTTCCATTTATAGCATATGTCTAATATTTCCACAAGCATTTGTTCTCCCTCTTTTGAATGCTGGACCCTGTCTAACATAACACAAGCGGTTCTCGAGTCCGTGTATATGACGAAATCTTTAAGATGTTGATCTTCCACACAATCCAATGCCACTCTGATCGCTTTGAGTTCTGCGGATGTTATGCTCGTTTCGTTGTTCAAGCGGTAACTGAGACGCTGTTTAGTATTCTTAATATAGACGCCTATTGCACACGCCGTACCGTCTTTGGACGCATCAGTGTATATCCTACCTCTGCCTTTGTGCACACCATTCATTGCGAAAAGGGCAGCTTGCTTTAACTTCCTGGGGTTAGTGTCTTGTTTAGCCGTATCCAGTGCTTCCAGATGTGTTTGTATATCCACCGTCACTCTACCGTTAAGCTTGCAGACTATCATAATAGAGTTGAACATTTCTTTGTTCTTATAAAATAATCGTTCCATATAGGTGTAGCTGTCCATGCTTTCGATCTTCGTAGGTATGTCTATCGCTTTGAGTTGCTTTGCTACTGTATTGTTCCAGGATATGTATCTTGCTATCTCTCGTTGTGTCACGTATTCGAGTCTAAGCTCTAGTGGTTCTTGTCCGCTTAAAGCTGCAAGTGTATTTAAGGGTGTCGTCTTGGTTTCTCCAGTAACTTTCCTCAAGCAGTGGTTGTTTATCACTGATACCATTTTGCGGTTCGTCGTTTTTGCGTTGTTGTAAACTGAGCTTCCGTATTCTATTACACTTCCGCATAAGGCTTTGTGTATTCGGGTAAGTGTCTCTGGATGCGCTCCATTTTTCCTCGCATTTAAAACTTTCATCATATTCAATCTATCTTGCACTTTTGTACGAACGCTCTTAATGTGTACGCCGAAGCTTAGGTACCGGTCAAATATAATGCCTAAGTAATTATGATTCCTAACTGTTTCGATATGTGTTCCATTCAATGATATGTTTAGCTCCTTATCGTTATTTTGGAAGAGTATTGCTTTCGTTTTTTCCGGATTTATTTCGAGGTTCAACGACCTCGCTTTGTCGCAAAAAACATCCATGTACTCCTGCGCGGTTTCATTTAGTGAGTCAAGACTTTTTGCTCTGACCAATATTCCGAAATCGTCCGCGTATTGCACGAGGACTACTCCCGTTTTACTTATGTCATGAAGTTCCAGAGTGTATATATTAAAGAGGGTTGGGGATAGGGTATCCCCTTGTGGAAGCCCATTGGTTACCATTCGACTGACAACTTTGTCTCGTAGCTGCATGAAGATTCGCCTGTTCCGTAGGAAGGAGGAAATCCACTGCTGAATGTCTTGTGGGACATTTATCCTCGATAGCGTTTCTTCTAGTTTATCTACCTTAATAGTATTGAAAGCGTTTGATAGATCTACGCATATTAATGCCGTGACGATTTTGTCTCGCTTACTCTGCTTTATCCAGTTGAGCACGAAGGAAACGCATGTATTTGTTGATAATTTTCGTCGAAATCCAAAGCAGTTTTCAGGGAGAGTGTTTTCAGTGTCGAGGAAGGTCTGGAGTCGCTCCAGTACAGCAGTATTTGCAATTTTTGTAATCGTAGGGACCAATGAGATTGGTCGTTTACCGGATGGCAGGTTTTGGTCGCGATTCGGTTTAGGTATTGCTACCACTTTTATGGATTTGAGGGCATCATCTAATAGGCTTCTTCTCCACATTCCGTTTACATCGTCGATGATTTTATTGGTTACGTCTGGTTGTAGTTGTCTGAGTAGTTCGTATGTTAGTTTGTCTGTCCCTGGTGCTGAAGGTTTTCTTTTATTTGTCAGAATTTTTGACCAGTTTTCCGTGGTCAATAGGTCGTCCGAGCTTATTGGGATTGGCCAATCGTGTGGTTGTGGGTCATGTTTTCCAAAGTGTGTGTCTAGGAATTCATTTGCCATTTTTTCGTCATCGAACAGTAAGTTGTTCTCCTTTTTGTACCTGCGTTTACCTGTTAGTCGGCCTACCTTCATCCACAGCTGCTTTGAACTGGTGAACAGACCTACCTCATCTGGAAACTCTTCGAACTTTTTTCTTATTTCCTCCTGTTTCATACGCTGAAATGCTGCTGCTTTGCGTTTGAATTCGATAAGGTTCTGCACACTCGATACACGGTTAAAATCGTTTCTTGCTGTATTTTTTGCCTTCCAAGCTTCGTCAACTGCCGTTGACCACCAAAACTTTGGGGT
Organism: Topomyia yanbarensis; assembly: GCF_030247195.1. Classification (NCBI taxonomy): domain Eukaryota; kingdom Metazoa; phylum Arthropoda; class Insecta; order Diptera; family Culicidae; genus Topomyia; species Topomyia yanbarensis. The sequence goes on from NC_080672.1 coordinate 3,146,043, forward strand.
TTTCACTTCCTTTTTCCTATTATTCTTATGTATCTTTATTGCACACTTTGTGAGGTCTTGCACGGTGCACACTTGTGATGTATCCAGTGTCGCTATTTGCTGCAGAATCTTTTTTTTGTCGTAAAAATAACTTCCATTGTTCTTTTTTCCAATAGTCCATTGTATTCTTATTCCCATGTGATGGCTGCCAATCCCGTAGTTCAACACGCTCCATTCTAATGTTCCAAGCAGTTGGGTGGAGCAGAATGTTAGGTCGATTGCTGAGGACCTCCTGTTTAACTGTAGTGGCACATAGGTACTGTCGTTCATAACTAAGAAATTGCTGCTGTTGATAATATCCATCATTACTTCTCCTTTTTTGTCGCATACTGCATCGCCCCATGTTGAATGGTGCGAATTGAAATCACCACCAATGATCACTTGTTTATAATTATTTAGATTTGTGTATATTTTCCGAATATCTTCTTCATATTCTGCGATGTTTGTCGGACGAGTTTTTCTGTTCGCAGGAGTAGACTTGTTGACAGAACCCACCGCTGAATTGTCAAACAAACGTCTAATGGATTGCCTAATAAGATATATAATATATAAGAATTGGCATTTTGCAGCATTTACCTGCTGCGACATCTGTAGATTAATAGCGTAAACAAGATAATGGTATATGTTTTCTTATTTTTCATAACTATACGCTAAGTAATTTTATATGATTGGGTCATTTAACTCATTCATGCACATGTTGTTTGTGGACAACAACATTTTTAAACAACTATAACTTTTGATTGAGCCAAGATTTGCTCACAAAAACAAGTAAGACTAATAAATCTGACTATTGCCTTTCATTTGAGTATTAAAAGTTACAAGGATCAGCTTTATAACTGAAGTTATAGTAATTTGTCTAATTGGATTCCAATGGAGCAGTGATGCCAGAGACAGTTTACGTTGACGACGGAAAATTATTTTTTCATATATCTTCGCTATGACGCAATATTATTGAAAACTGTTAAAACTTATCAATTTAGACTGTCTTTGGCTACGTTTTCCACGCAACCAATCTATTGTGAATATTCTAGGTGAATTGTATTGAGCATTAGAAGGTAAAAATTGAGCAGCTACTAGCACTGCAAGGGAAGCACCAATCTTTATGAAAAAAGACTTTTCGTGTTTCTTGATCCCACCGTTTTCAAAGAAAAATAGTTTTGAAACCCTACATGCACTAGAAAAAAGATGGGCATGAAAGGGTTAATAAGAAATAAAATTCTTCTTTTATTACATAAACCGATAGAGCTCGTCTTTCTAAAAATAGCAATATGTAAGTTCAACCCTTAAAACGTCAGTATAATTTTTAATTGACTTATAACGAAACGAAAAAAACTTTAAGGGGTTACTTGGTAAGCTGTTCATTAGGGTGTGTCCAAATTAATTATCTGTGCTGTTTGGTCACTTGACAAGAGTTTTGAGGCTTAATTTAATGCTTCTTTTGTGTACAATAAGAGAAAGTTAAACATTTTGTAAATAATTCGACCGTCAGCAGCAGTGTTGCTATGAAAATTGAAATTTTCATCAATGTTCATAGCTCCAATAGGTTTTTTCTTAATTACTTTTTACACAAGCGTCAGATTGTTCCACAGTCTTCGAGACCTTGTTTGCTTGATAAATTTGCTATAAAATCATACATCGATTTATTTTTAAGAGGCAATGGAAGGCTCCTGGAAGAATTTTTTTGTAAAAGTCGATTTACCCGCATACAAAATCACATGCAAACTTTAAACCGCGGGCACATAAAGATAGTTTTACCGATCGAGCTTAGAATTTGCGCAATTGTTCTAGGACCCAAATGGTACCAATAAAGTTGCTTTGAGCTAAAATTTTTTTTTCATTTGACCGTTGTTGTTGCCTTTCGATCGGTTGATGTCTGTTGGATGTTATTCTTTACGGGCCCGGGCGCCATAAATTAACTTGAAAACGACAAAATTCAATGTTTTCACATTCTATTCTTTATGGCGGTTTTGTGCAACCCTGATAAGCTTAAACGTCAAATAATTTAATAAACACGCACACAACTGCAAAAAGCAACGATATCGAATCAAAACTTGTTTTGCTTCTTCATCGGTTGTTTCTTGTTTGCATGCTCCGAACCCGACCGTACGTCCTTCAGTTCAGTACAACACCCAACCATAGCTATCGACGCCTCAAATGAAAATTACGCGTTCAAGTGAAGAGACGTTTTTGTGTTTTTCGTCGCGTCCGCTGTGTACCTATAGTGCAGTTAGAAATTTGTAGTGGTTGTTTATGTTGGGAAAGAAAAAGTGAGTTTTGCATTATCCAAAAGTTTGGAAATCTGTATCCCTGACCGCAGTTTCTGAGAACATACGTAAATATATGCTTTTTCAGCTAAATTTGCACCCAAACCTGACATCGTTGGCACCAGCGCAAAAAACTATACATTCCTTTTCTATATAGTAGCAAAGGTGAACGGGACGGGTGATTTCACGTACGTTTTATTCGACGGGCATTATTTATTATTTATTCACAACCTTGATCATCGCCTACTGGAAAGCGAGACTATAATGCGATGTTTTTTTTAAAACCCACGAACTAAAGCCCGTCTATTGTTTAGCATAATCGAGTTTAGTTAAAATCATTGAATCGTACATTGAAATTTTCCTCTTTAGGTTTATTCAGTGTGCTACTATCATAGGCATTTGTAGTTGTCACACAGTGAATGTGAATGAGTCACGTTCAACGAGCTGTAATAAGTGGTAATTGAAAGTTGTGTGATGTGGAAACATTAGGAATCTCTTTTTTTGTTCAAGGTGTACTCAAAAACAGATGAAAGCTTGAAGGGCAAAAATGCGTAAATAAGAGAGCGACAAATTTGATTATTTTTCTCTAGAGGTGGAAAAAATTTGCACGGCAATTACCGAGAAGACGTGTGAAAAGTCAATATTTATGGACGGTGATAAGTGATAACGTGGCAATCGTAGTGAAATTGTAACGAAGATCTGTAGTATTTTAGCCGTGCAAGAGGAAAGACGTAAACTATATTTCGTCCGCACCCACCGTACAGGCGATACGCAATCGACATTTGCGCAAATACTACACACGTCGGGACGAAACGATCGACACGATCCTTAAGACACAATGGAGACGTTTGATCAGAAAAGCAACGTTAATCTTCCGATGAAGTTTCCAGGTGAGTGTTGTTTTATCTCCTTTGTTTGAAATTACTCAAGTTTGTTACACTTTGGGTCGTTGTGCTATAGAATTAAAAAAAAACTACGGAACGTATATTCGCTCAGTTGCTTTTACTGGATAGTTTACAAAGAGATTCATCAGTTATATATAGAAGGGATAGGGTGTGCAAGCACAAGATTGTAATTCATATGAGAAATGCCATGGAACATGGGACTATTAGGCGACAGACGAGTAATGTAAAATTATAAAGCTTTACCTTTCTTAATTTTTACAACTTTTGAAAGATCTGTTCCATCGTATTCAATCTGTAGTTTTTTTATTTGGTAATTGTTTTATGAAGGCAGTTACGGAAATTGAAGAAATTCCCAAACAGAATTTCAAAAACACATCAGTGCAGATTATATTTTATAATGCAGCCCATGATGTTCCCAGGAGAATTTCTGAGTAAAGTCGAAGCTGGTAAATACAGGATCATAAATATAAGAAAACACCATTTTAGATTACCCGACATGAAGAACTCTTGATAGACTACAAGAAGGGGGAATCACATGCCGGGTGATAAATGAACACCTTTATCGTTCGCGACACTCGACTTTTGCACAATGCATGTATGACACGTGTTAGGGGAACGAAGGGTAATATCTCAATATACGTTGAGATAAGCAATTGAGTTTTCCAATTAAGGTAAAAGCTGTCGATTCTTTTTTGCAAGGATGTTCTGCAAATCAAACTTAAATTTTGTAACTTTTCGATTACCAAATATGTACTGAATTTGAAATACAAAACACTAAAATGTGTGGGAACTTTTAGAGGCTAAAAATATATGAATCAAATTGATACATATGATAACAGCGCAATTCTAGCAAACTTATTGAAAAGTAAAATTTGGATTTAAATGTTTCGTGTTACACTCGTCAGCAACTGACACCAACTTGCTGCCAGTTAGACGATATATTCAACCAACTACGAAATTGGCGCCAGTTAGACAATAAATCCAAACAGTTTACACAACATGTGTGACCGACTAACAACTGGCTGGTAGGGGAATTATGGTTAAAACCGACACCTTAAGCTTAACAATTTTTCTAAGTTGCCACAAAACCAATAAAATTATAGTTTTTATGCAGAATTCTTTTTCAGAAAATTCTTAACAAGACTTAATTTTTTCAGCGCTTCAAAAAATTAATTTCACTAAAAATTATTGGTTGTAAAACTTGGAAAACAAAGTGACTTTTTGTAGGCACTGCGGGTAAAACCGAAACCCTATAGGGGTAAGATCGACACCCCCTTTAATTTATTTTCTCTCCACTTTATTAAAATCTTTATCTTTATTAAATATGAGATATATGCGTGATTAATAAAGTGTGAGTATGTATGATGCAAATATGTGCTTTTTATTGCTTCATCATGTAGTGAGGGGAAGAAAGTTCGAAAGCGTAGTACTATAAATAAGAGTATTTTATGCTATAGGATTATTTATTGATATGAGTATTTCCAAATAATCATTGCGCACGTCATTGCAACCTCCAGTGTCACTTTATTTCGTAAGAGAAGATTTGCAAGCGTTCTACATTCTGCTAATTGGATTCATTCACTTATAAGTGACACACACACTTCGTAGTAAAACTATCTTTTTCAGATTTGATTTTTCGGACTCTGATCATCAACGATCTATTGGGGTATACATAAGATCATTGTCTCATTGTGATAAAGTTCGTCTATGACAGACCAAGAGAACACTAGAAATTCGGTTTGATTAGCTTTTTGCAGAAATTGCAAAAGCTTCGATAGAATCAGATAAGCAAAAATTCCAATTTTTGATTTTTAAAGAGACTTACAAGAAATAAACACAATAAAAGTATTTCTGTGTATTTCTGCTAATACTTGTAACAGCTGACTAGCTCAATCGGTGTTACTGCTCAAGGTCGGCTTTCCCACTGCTGCTTTAGGAGGACTCACAACCGATTACTTACCGCAAACCAGACAACAAGGCAGATCGACAAACAGGAAAGACTTTAAGGCTCAGTAGAAAAAGAAAGTTGACTAACATACATTCATTTTACTTATTTATTTGAGGAATTTAACATGTAGGAAATAGGGAAAAGGGTATCGATGCGGCCGAACTGGAACCGATGGGGCACGGGCGACAGGAACATGTAGAGAGAGCGAGGGAACAATCATACCTGGTGTGTTGGGATGGTTCGATGATCTTCGTTGGGGAATAGAGCCGTTGGCTATACGGGACACGCTGGGTTTTATGGGTTCGGTGGGTTGCTTCCGCCACAGTAGCCGATGTTGTTGACTCTATCCCTGGTGCTCATGTGCGGAGGAGGAACTCATCGGTCCAAGTGTCGATGAGCGGGGGCCAGGCTCAACCAGACCTCACCGGACTCAAGCCTCAAAAACGTTCGTTCCCACCAATCAACGCACACGTGTGACTCGGCAATATTGTAAAGGGGCTCACCGGCCACCAGCACCACTCGAGGCAGATGAATGGAGACGTCGCTGCGTGGAGATCCGTCACGTGGTTACGTGAGTCGCTGATGACGTGATAAATATCGGATGGTTCTGCTTGATGTTGGACGAGCCGTGTGAATTCCGGACGAAGAGGACTGTTTCCGTACGGGTATAACGTGTAGTGTCTACTGACCGGATGGTGCCTTAGTCCGGGCTGACAGTGACGGAGAGTGAATATTCCGGGCGATCCGGACTGGTTCCGAACGGACGGAGCGTATATCGAACGGATGCCGTTTGTATCCGGACTACAGTTGATGGAATGTTCCGGATGAACGGTGTATATATTCCGGACCGACTGTGCTCACTTCGGACTGGCTGCTTTTGTCGTCGACTCACCGTACTGGGATCTGTATCTTCCGGACACCTCGCACTTGCTTTCGGTTGGTGGTTGTCACTCCAAAAAACGTCTATATCTGACAACTGTCTTCTACCAACTGCCTTCGCCTCTTTTTGCTAACTCCTTTTCAACCTCTTCTCGCTCTCTCTTTTTTCCTCGCGCTCTCTTTCTCAACCGGATGTAGTGGTGTTGCGTGTCAAAATTATTCGCCGTATTCTGTCAAGTTTGTTACAGTGCCTCATCGACGGGATGCTAAACGTATGGTTTAGGGTAAGGTGTCTTAGGTGGCCTAACTTAATGCTAACGTTGAATCATACTAAATTTTAATTTGGAAAGGAGAACATTTCTAATTTATAGTATTTTTATGAGCCTTAATACACTAATAAGATGAGAAAAACTTGGCATTTATATGAATCTAACTATAAGTTACAAGTATTTCTTGTCCGTGGATCTGGTGAAATTGTGACCGGTTTATCAACGGTAACATACTATAGTGTTCTAGGTTCTATCACATTCGCCCGAATGACATTCGCCCGAAAGTCATTTACCCGAATGATGTTCGCCCGAAAACCATTTACCAGAATGAACCATTTACCCGAATGTCATTAACCCGAATGGATCATTTACCCGAATGCCATCAGCCCGAATGGACCACTCGCCCGAATGTCATTAACCCGAATACCACATTCACTCAAGCATAATATAAAATCGGTAATTGTCTAGTTTAGTGACTTTAGTGATAGAAGTCCGACTTTAATGCGGTTTTTTGCCAAAAGGATGTATTTTAACCTAAATAAACCAAATCCGAGCGGGAAATGTGAAATCTTTAACCAAAGTTTGATAAACTAAACAATAACAAGTGAGCTTATACAGTGGAGCTAGTGTGATGCAGCTTGGCCGCATATCCGAGGCCAAGGATCCGAAGCGGCGCAAAGCCGGAGTTATAAGCAAACCTGCGATCCCCTTGTTTGCCCGGTTTACTCAAACATAGGGGCTATAGCCAGTTTAAAGCCGACTGAGCGGCAGCGAAGTCGGACAGTGCACCAGAAAGCGATGTGGCGTAGCCACATTAGTCAACCGTACACTGACCACTGTGGCTATGCGACATCGCTTTTAGGTGTACTATCCGACGTCACTGAGGTTCTGTTGCCAACGCCACAAATGCTCTTCAGGTGCAAACTGATGCATATAGGACGCAGTTGTCAGCTCGAGCGGTAAAATCTTGTGATAAACCGGTCAAAATAATAAGAAATCATTCGGAAACACCATCGATCGAGGTAAATATATATTAAGATGTTCCGTTATCGAATTGAATCAATTAAATTAGTAATTATATCTTGCATGGTGGAAGTCCATTTGGCACAACACCGTTAGTAAATAGTAGCTCATAAATGTTATGTGGCCAAGCTAGCGTGATGCGGCTTTGCCACAATTACCGAGGTCGAGGAACCGAAGCGGAGGTCCCTGCGGCAAACCTGTGATCCATTGGTATGCTTGGTTTACTGAAATATGGGGGTTGATTCCTTCTTTAAATATGAGCAGTACTTTGAGTTTGTATACCAGATAGCCCTCGCAATCAAACCGGTGATCCACTCGTTTGCCCGATTTACTCACACTTAGGGATTGATTCCTTCTTTTAAACATGAGCAGCTCTTTTCCCACAATTAGGGGTTGATTGCTTCTTTCAAACATGACAAATCCTTGGATCTGCATGCCAAATAAGTTTGCAAAGAAACTGTTGATCCACTCGTCTGCCCGGTATACTCAAACATAAGGGTTGATTCCTTCTTTCAAAACAAGAGCAATTTCTTGAATCTATATAACAAATAGCTCTCTACGTAATATTGGATTTCGAGACAGGATGATTCTTTCACCTAATTCACGGATGATTCTTCCATCTAAATCTATTTTTTTTTTCAGAAAACTAAAACAACTTGGTCATCAGACAAAATATTCGGAAGATCACCGAATACAACTAATTTTCAAACAAGTTGTCTTGGCTTTCTTGTCCCATCGAGGTATTCTAATGACACTCGAAGAATTGAGGAAAAGTTGTCCAAAGGCTCTCGACGAGTTTTTGGATTACATTAGTAAAAATTGTATTTTTGGTAGGAAGGAAACTAATAAAAAAGTTTCTCGATAACCGTTCTTTGTCCCCCGCTTCGTGGTCAGTTTTCGAAAATGTATCGACAAAGATTCCTAGAACCACCAATAATGTGGAAGACTAGCACAATAAATGGAACGGTTTGTTAAGCCGTGGAAATTCTATGGTGTGTTGAAGCAGTTGCAGCTTGAAGAGAAAAAACCCCTAGTACGTATGTTTTACGTACACTACAAGCGGTACCAACAGCTAAAAAGTCTAAAAAGAACTCACGAAAGGACCTAAAACTGGAAACCCTAATTAAATCATACAAACCAGGTGATTGGATTAACTATTTGACTGGTATAGCTTTAGTGTTAATTTCTTCATAGCATCAAATGTAATAAAATTTGTATTTCATCTTAATAAATTAAATTTTTTCGATTGACATTTCGAAGTTTTTCGGGTATATGGAATTCGGGCGAATGGCATTCGGGTTTATGTTGCATTCGGGCGAATGTCTTTCGGGTGTTCGTGGCATTCGGGTGAATGACATTCGGGTTTATGTGACATTCGGGCAAATGTCCTTCGGGTAAATGGCTTTCGGGCGAATGTCATTCGAGCGAACGTGACAGAATCAGTGTTCTAATAGGCTAATTGAAGTGTCACAAAGATCCCCAGTATTTTGAAATGAATCGCAAGTATACACAACCATCTTAACAGCGTGTCCGTTTTACCATAACCACAGGGTGTCGGTTTCACCCCGACAGCGCACATTTTTTTATAAAAGCAATTAAAAATATTGAATTTCTCAAACTCGTCTTCAATACACCTAGTTGATCATAGGACAGGCCGATAATAATAGGTACTGAAAAATGTGGTTATTTTAAAATGCTTTTGTTCGGTTAAAACCTTAAAATCTATGAACGAAATTTAACATCCAGACGAGTATGAACGTTGCTGTCGTATGTTTTGTCTATTTTTATGACATTCGGCGTACTAACGTAAATCCAACTTTTCTTCAAATGCTCTAAATAAACGTACTAATAATAATGTATTATTATGAATTGAATAAAAATTTGATTTCTAGGAAATGTTGTGGGGTGTCGGGTTTACCCACAGTGTCGGTTTTTCCCACAATTCCCCTACCGAAAATATTGAAAAGCTCCTATGCTCAAATGAAAGTCTCTCTTTATTTACTTTCTCTTTTGAATATAACGGCTTTGTCATTAATATTTCCAAGAATTTATACTACAAATTAGAGGAGTATTATTTCGACTATCATATTATGCAAAGAGATACGCAGAAAACAAAAATGCAATCGAGTTATTAGCGGAAGGGAAAGTAAACAAAGAGAGGCTCTCATTTGCACATTGGACCTTTTCAATAAGTTTGCTAGAATTCGTCTATTTCGGATGCTTGTACGTCATTTCCCGGAATACAATTCCCCGGAATATCATTTCCCGGAATGTACCATATCCCGGAATATCGTTTCCCAGAATGTACCATTTCCCGGAAAACTATTTCCCGGAATGTATCATTTCCCGGAAAGACCATTTCGCGGAATACCATTTTCCGGAAAATAAAAAAAACTCGTACCTCACCGACCAAACTTATTTTTAGAAGAACTGCTATGCAGCTAATTGTGTTCTAGGATATTTTACCTACTTTAGAACATGAAAAGTTGTTTGAAAATATTCTTATTTTTTTTTTTTTGATCGAGTGGTTATTGCGGTAAAAAAACAAGATAGTGAGTGATAAGATTGCAGAACTGTCATTTTAAAGATGTCATCTTTTCGATTCCGCGATGTAAGGAAAATTTATTTAAATTGATCATTATATGAACAGCTTATGGACGGCTTTTGGTTTTGAACCAAAAAGAAACTTGGGAGGATCGAGGATTTAAAAAAATCTTGCGGGGAATAAAAAGCACCCCAATGGATGGGATATCAATGAATTAAATGGGTACCATAATAGTTACAAATACTTCCCAATTTTCCCACCGCAGGAAGTGAAGGGGTGAATAAATTCATGATCGTCTAATTCCTGACTAACAGGTCTTATATTTTACCTGATATTTATTCCAAATTTTGCGGACTCAGTTAAAATGGTATATTTTCAATTCTTTTACTATTTTGAATCGATTCCGTCGCGTGGTAATCTTCGGTGAAAAGCATAATACACCACAGTAGAATTTTTAAGATTTGAACATTTTGTTAATGAAATAAAATGATTTCACAGAAAATGGAAGGCGAACAGAATACCTAATTGTATATATTATCAATTCTGTCCTATCGTTTTTAGGTAAACTCCAAGAGTACTAAAAACTTCAAACGCGTTTTTTTAAATCCACTTCAAACCACGAGCTTTGAAATATTTACAGCATATTCTGAATTATTTTCTCGAGCGACGTACGAAGGATTTTAGTTAATAAGTGATATCTGTATCTATTTTCTTGGCTATTTTCGGCAAATTTAATATTTTCAGCGTTTCGCGTAAAATTAACATAGCGAAAAAAATCCTACGTAAATCACTTGCTATCGTTCTAAGGAATCGAAAAAAAAAAATTGTTTTTGACACTAGGTCAAACATTACAGGAGATAGATTTCGGGCTCGGATTAAAAAAAAACGTGCTGGCGGGAAAATGCTGAACAAATTACTTAAAATTAATATTTTTGTGCTGCATAAGTCGTAGTATGAATCCCATTTTGGGATCTTGATTCAAATCCTTATTACGCAAAGAAAAATATGCTTATACCGTACTCTATAATGGTGTAAATTCGTAACGATCAATTTAGAAGGCCTCGCAATGCGGCCATCTTTGAAATTGAAAAGGCAGTGAAAAAAAATGCCCTGAATACGTTGATTAATTTTCATGAAGATTATGTAAAAGGTAACGAAAAAATATAAACATTTCCCAAAATTTAGTCATAAATATTCCTGGAACCTTTGAAATTGTGAATGTATCTGTCTGAGATGCTGCCTTCTTATAAATATGCATTCTTCTTTGGAATTTTGTGTAGAATGTTATTTTTATCTATACGAAGTTTCTCTGAAAATACTCTTGGACTTTTATTGATTTTTATTCTCACTAATATTTGTTTACAGTAACAGTGCATTGAAAACGCCTTCAGTTATTTTAAATTTCACTTCGTCTTAAAAATTTCTATGTGAATTAATCTTCTTTGGAACAATAGCAAATCAATGGAAATAATTTTAGAATTTTATTGATTCCAATACAATAAATACTATGAAATGGATTTGCCTTCTTTAAAATTTTCGTGATATATTTTTGAAATGCTATTCATTTTAAATTAAATTACGACTTTCTTTGATATCGCCTTCTTTTAGCAAAAGCTATTTCCTGGACCTTCGATTGATTGATAATGATTTCAAATAAAATTACATATGCTTGAGAATAGTTTTTTTTTTTAAATTCATTAACATGATCAGCGAGCAAAGACAAGCTGTGAAGGGAACCAAACAAATATTTGAGTAGCAACATAGTTCTAAATCCATACTATGTTGCGTTTCGGCTTCGCCTCATCAGAAACCGACAACCGTATTGTCGGAATAGATTAGCGCCGGCTTGACGCAAATCCCTTAAAACTAAAACACACTATGTGTTTCAAACAAACGACTGATCAAACGTGATGTCCCGTTCGAGCAGAAGTTCTGTTTATGCCGATGAGACACAAGTGAAGCCGAAACTTGTCTTGGCTTAGCTTAGGTTTTTACCAAATTTTCCTCCTTAGGGTGAAATATAGCATATAGTTCTAAATGTTCTCAAAGTACTTCAGATTTCAATAGTATAACAAATTGCCGAGAAAAAGTACGTTCCGGGAAATGGTATTCCGGGAATTGGTACATTCCGGGAAATAGTATTCCGGAAAATGGTACATTCCGGGAAACGATATTCCGGGAAATGCGACATTCCGGGAAATGATATTTCGGGAAATATTACATTCCGGGAAATGGTTTTCCGAGAAATGGTATTCCGGAAAATGGTCTTTCGGGAAATGGTATTCCGGGAAACGACATACAATCATTTCGGATATAGGATATTTCGCATCTTCTAGCAATTTCACAACTGAGTTCACAAAAAAATCGGCGAAAATAGCTATTTGACTTGGTACAACATAAGTACCAATCGTTAAAAGTTATCTTTACATGTACGTTTTTTTCTGGAGCTGCTTCACAATGTGTTCGCACAGATTTCATTGAAGCAAGATATAATGTTGAATCTAATTGTCTCGAAAACAAAGAGGTTATTAATCATCATGTAATGATACATGAATTAAAGAAAGTAACAATTCATTTTGACATTTTTAGAGACATGCTGTCTTTTATGAGTCCCAAAAAGTAAAATTTCTAGTGAAAATTCAGTTACATGTTATACCCTATAATTATTTTCGAGGATTTTGAATATTCACCAGTACCTTTTTTAACTAAATGTTAAGAGCTACTTTCCCTCAATTCTCGACAAACATATGGGCGAAAATTCTATACAAACCGTTACTCGCCAATCACAGATGTTGGTAGTAAACAAAAGAGAAAAATTTTCTCTCATTAATTGCTGTGAACTGTGTTTGGCCTATAGCGGTTTGTCCGGAATTTCATTTTAAAGAGAATTTTAACAGTTGGCTTTTACGCCGTAATCATATGTTTGTCGAAAATTGCAAGATTTAAAATTATTATTATATTATGATGGTTTCCTGGCAGCCTTTGTTCATTTTAGTTGATTTTGTTTATTAGTTCGAGTCGTTTCGTCACAGTTCTACTTCATGCTACTCTGTTGTAGATGTCACCAAGCAATATTCCGTAGCGAATATCCCATGACGTAGACGAAAAAGAAGTGAATATAAGGTCAAGTTCCCCTCCTTGTGCTTGTGTGACCACCACTGGCAGCTACTCCGTTGTCGATCTGGACTAGCTGAAGTTGCACAGGGAATCAGTAGATAATTATGCTTGGGAGTTGCGAAACATATTTCAATGTGCAACTCCTGGTAATTCTAAATTTTTTATTGACCAATGCCGGCGCCGGCCAGGCCGGAACGTAGATCGCGGAAGGAAAGGAAAGGGAGTGTTAGTCCGATACTTGCTTTTGCTAGAGGGCGCACTCTCAAGTAACACGGGAGAAGGATATTTGTATTAGTAAGTATAGAAGTTGGATTCTACTTCTTCATTACCATTGCCAGAGAGGCGACTCCACTCTCTGGACTAGATATCGATCCATTAACTCATTAGCCGGAGATCAACGACTTCCCTTCCCTTCCGAAGAAACCACAGACCACAGATTTTTTCACTTCAGAAAAATCTCAGACCCAGACTAACTGGAATGAGTAACACGTGGTCACGCTTACCACTCAACCACCGGCGCCGTCAAATATAAGCTCAAGCTCCCCTGCATAGGCTGAATGGATTTACGATATTGCAAATATCTTAAAGCAATACAGTGAAGACTCGATTCTATCAGCCCCCGATTTTGTCAGCTTTTTGATCCAATTTGACAGCCTCATATGAAAATATGATGGGTTTGATTCGAGTAAATCCTTTTTAAAGACATTTTTTTCCTATCTAAAAGATCTGTTCTGCGAAACTGTGTACAATATACTTCGCCATACAGTTCCTATGAAACGTGTCAACGGAAAGACGGTCTATAGCTTAGCTTAGCTTAGTTGACCGCCCGTGAGTTTCCCGTGATTGATCAAAGCCTGTTGAACTTGCATATTGAACCAATTGTATGATACTTGGGAGTAGTACATCATACTCAACGTACAACCTAAAGATACTAAGATTATAGAATGATCAATAATGTAGATGGCCACAAGTGTCACAGGATAGGATTGGTGTTAGTAGGTAGGGTGATGAATCATGTAGATATTGTGATGTAGCAAGTACTCATGCGCTTTGTCTTTCCATTTTAGATCAAAGTTTTCAGGTATGCGACCTCCAGTTGAAATATGAATCCATTCAAACCGGCATTTTAAAATTATTCTTCCGTGGGGCGTAATAAAAAGGATAAAGCAGCGTGGAATATGATAGAGGTCAATTCATCTATATACTATATGATCTTAGCAACATGCGCGAAGTCGCTCGCGATCAACCTCCGAGAATTCGAAACGAGCAACCTGAACTCCGAACAGCCGGCCATCGGAAGTAAGGCTTCTTATTAAAACTTCAATAATCATTCAAGTTTGCAGTACAAGGAAAGCGTACAAATGTGTAAAAGATATCCCAAATGAATGTGAAAAAAATCACTGCGAAGTGTTAATGACAAGTTGGAATCTCCACTCTCCCTATCAGACACGTTCCCAAAATTGGGTTAAATACCAATTGCAAACGACATGTTTATTATGCGTAACAAATATAATAAACACTACGACAGGGGATCCCTCGGTGACCCAGAAGAAGAATTGATGGGAGAACAGAAATACTAGCAAATACCGACTACCATATGAGCGGTGCAAATTCGAACGAGTAACGTAGAGTACTGCACTGGATGATTTTGTAGAAAGAACCAGAAGGGCGATTTTACGAAGTTTTAGCTTCCGATGGCCCTACATTTTCTGACAAAGTGAAGTTCTGGAATGTTGAGATTTTTACCACTGTTTAGGAAAGCAAAAGTATCAGAAAGTTAGTGTCAGGCCTTCATGAGACTTCAAGAAGTCACTTTGGGAGGTATTCGTGAATGCAGATTTGTCGGTAGACGGTTTCCACATTTAATAGAAACATACCTAATTTGACACATCTACCGATCGCTTGCAACATAAAAAACTTTTTGAGCAATTCGACAGCTCCATGTTAGGCCAACTCAATAAATTTCCTACATGAAAGTTTACTTTTTTTAAAAACAAGTTTTAAACCAAAGCTTTGGAAGTAAAACCTTGGCGTGGAAGAGCCGGTATATTAATATGTATATTAGACTGCCCAGAAAAATAATGAATTTTTGAAAACTCAATCGGCCCACCCCAGAGTCGATTCCTAGTCCCACCAGGAGTACTTGCTCCAAATTTAAAGAAAATCGGATAAGTCTAGCTACCGGACCAATGTGCTTGAAGTTTGTATGGGATTTTTCGACAATTTACATGGAGAAAACCCTCTTGCTCACATTTTCACCGCTAGGTGGCACTGTATACATCAGATTATCACCAAAAGTGAAACTTAAGAAGATAATTTTATTATCTACAACTTTGTTGAAGACTGCAAAGCGATCCGACTCCAATAGGAAAAGTTATTAAACTTTTAACGAAGTGATGTCTGAGTCAGTTTTGCATGGGGCCTAGCAGTGCATGATAGTGTATCAGTACTAGGTTCTAACAAACTAAACATTTTTGTGGATTAATGGTTAGATTTAGCTGAATAGTATGTTCGGAAGAATTGCAGTACATAATACGAGTTATGTTTTGGATAGAAAATTTTAGTTCAATCTGTGAGAGAGATAGAATATCGAGATGTTTGGAAGAATTACTGCAATATTCTTGTTCTACAACTCTGTAGAAGACACCTAATTTCTATCTTTCTTCGTTGAAAAGTTAGTGTTGGCGCCATCTATGCGGTCAGATGTGGAACTACAATTTTCTAACCAAAACATAACTCGTGTTATGTACTACAATTCTTCCGAACATACTATTCAGCTAAATCTAACCATTATTCCATAAAAATGTTTAGTTTGTTAGAACCTAGTACTGATACACTACCATGCACTGCTAGGCCCCATGCAAAACTGACTCAGACATCACTTCGTTAAAAGTTTAATAACTATTCCTATTGGAGTCGGATCGCTTTGCAGTCTTCAACAAAGTTGTAGATAATAAAATTATCTTTTTAAGTTTCACTTTTGATGATAATCCCTCGGCATGATACTGTACCTTGATGTGGTCCGGGGGCTTCTCCACCAAAGCAGTATTACAGTGATTATATCACAGAAACATGGGATACGATTAATTTCTTTTTAGTTAAGCTACATTGTGATCAATTTTAGTACTTAACTTGGTGACCTTTATTATCCACTGTCATGGTCAAATAATATACAATGTGGGTTTAGGGCCCAATTCTCTCTGCAGGCACCCTTCTTTTGTTGCTATATTTTCAATTAGATCCATGCTAACACTCACTAACACAAATTGCCTATTCTCTCATATACACTAACAATCTCTCATTCCAAACGTACAAACGTGGCCTACGCGATAACACAAACTTGGTCACAAATACGAACGCCCGCGATCTCGCCAATATTCAAACACCCCGATTGATTGGGTGAACGTTGGAACCTAAGAACCTAAGCTCACGCAATCATAAGTCGGTCACCTCCGGAAGTCTCCGCCCTTGATTCTAGCAGCCCAAATTCATGCCTTTAGTTGGATAGAAATAAAACTAGACAAGACGTCCACGCGCGATCATTGAAGAATACGCGAACATGCGAATGGCCACACGCTTATTAAAATAATAATGTCTCCACGAGAAGTTACATACATACTAGCACACGCGACAAAAACGTCCACATACAAACGCTCGAGTCCTTCGCGATCATCCACGCACGACCACACCCACCAACCAAAGTATAACACCCCGGTGACTAAGTGAATGGTTTAGCACTTATAAATTAACAATCCCGGTCTCGAGACCGAACCTCCAAATGCCCGTGTTCTCGCGATCATGAATCGGTTTCGTCCGGAATCCCCTATTCTCGGCCCTAGTAGCATAAGTCCAATGCTTTCAGGTGGACCAATCAAAAATATAATGCTCATATCCACTAAACTACATGAAATCGAATGTATACACACAAAGTCACATACACGCGACAAACAAATATAAAAATGCTTGAGCCCTTCGCGACCATCCACGCAACCTATACTCGCACTCTTCCAGACATTATAACATCCCGGTGATAATATGAACGTCTCAGCACTTGTAATCACTCAAACGCAGTCTCAAGCGTGAACCTACAGTCCCCCGCACTCGCGCATTCATGAATCGTTCACGTCCGGAAGTCTCTATCCTCCATCCAGAAGTCTAGGTCCACGCCTTAATTGAATCAAATAACTCCACAGCTCCAGTAGGACAACTCTCGAAAAAAAAATCGGAATATTATTAATACTCAATAACAATACTAACTCTTCTCTTTATTTTATTTTTATTTATTTTCGGTCTCATGCGTTTTATTCTTGTGATGACCTTTTCGAGCTCATACATCCAAGAGGAGCAACATTGCTGCCAGCAATGATTCTTCTCTGCCATCAGACGTCGCCAGGTTTTAGAACAATGGAGATGTATTCTCATACTCGATGGAATCAGATAAGTAGGAACGATCAACAAACTGCAAGTAGTACACGTTTCTTATTTAAACAAATACAATAATATTCGTATTAAAATATTATTTATAGGCTCCACATATATCTCAACACAAACAAATACACAAATGCTTGACAGGTGACTGGGCCAAGTGCATTCACTCGTAGGATCTATCATTTCGATGATCGCCTCGATTCTACGAAACCAGTGCACAAGTAAGCTGACATAAGATAGTCTCATCTGGTGAATGCATGTAACCTGGAAACCCCAGACACGACAGGACGAGACGGACAGACTGGACTCGACGGGGCCTAGTTCAGAGTTTTTGAGCATTCTTCAATGCACGGTTATTGACCTAAAAAAAGAAACATTCGGCATGTTATTTTTCCTTTTATTACTGTATCTTGAGTTGGGTTCATACTGATATTCACTAGCACAGTCAATTACATATTCTCCCATATACATTCACATCCAAAACGTGCAAACGCCCCTAACTTTCGCGATAACACAAACCTGGTCAAAAACGCGAACTTACATTACAATTTCAATCATCCACATACACCTACGCTCGCAATTTCGCCAACACCCCTTTACTTAAGTGAACTTTTCAGCACCTATAACTTTACAACCGCGGTCTCAAGCATTAACCCACCACTCGCGCGATCATAGACCGGCTACGTTCGGAATTCTCTACTCTCGATCAGCCTAGACTCATGCCTTCAGTTGGACCGATCGGGAATGATGCTCATATTCGGTTGTATACCATTCCCCCGAGGGCCATTTCCCGGGGGGCCATTCCCCAGAGTTCCCTTACCCCGAATGTACCATTCCCCAAGAGGACATTTCCCAGAGTGTACCAATCCCTAGAGAACCATTATCCAGAATGCCCCATTCCCCAGAGGGTCATTCCCCAGAATGTCCCATTCCCCAGAAAAGTTAATGTTTTTATTCATTATTTGTGGTTAAGCCAAAGGTTTGCGCATACCTAATTCAAGGAACTTATGCGGTGTTGAGCTGCTGAGGATGTGCCGTCGAGGGCGGCGGCCTCTCGCAAGCAAACCTGTTATCCTCTCGTATAACCGGTTTACTCGAACATAGGACTTGGTTCCTTCTTTCAAACATGATCAGTTCTTTGGATTTGTACGCCAAGTAACTCTTGCACGCAAACTTGTGATCTTTTCGTCTGCCCGGTTTATTCTAACATATATGTTGATTCCTTCCTTGAAGCTTTGGTTGAATCCATATTAAAATTGAAATGAATGCATATTTTGACAAATAGTTTCGTGGGTTTTAAGAGCTATTATCTTTCTTTTGTATAGGGAATGTTTCGTACGCAAATGTACGATCCACCCGATTGCTCGGTTTACTCAAACAGGTTGCACTAATTACATTCGAAAGTATTTTCATACCTTGCGCCAAATGGTACTTATACCACAGAGTTACAGACATAATACTCGACAACAATTATTCGTCAATGTTAGCGGTCATTTTGAATTGAATATATTTTTAGTTGGGACTGTTATCGCATTTGCGATTATGGCGAACCCGGACATATGCGCAAGTATACGGGAGATATACCGATTGTTCCTGGGCCTGGGGGTTAACTAATTTGTAAATGAAAGGTTGGAACCGTGCATAAAAGGTGTAGCTAGTGTTTCGGCCGAATTGGTGCAACGATATTTTTGCGAGGAGCCGCCGCTTTCGACGGCTTGTTCTTACCGGCTTAACATCATGCATCATGCATCAGCTTCTTGACTTGGATAATGTGCAAGGTTTTGGTTTCGCCACATAACCTTACTTACATAACACTGTTTCATTGAGCATCGCATGAAAATGTATAACCTCACTTTTCTGACAGCTCAGAGAGCTTGTTTAAGGGTAGTTTACAGTTCTGAAAACGTGTCACGGGATTTGAGTCGCTGTGTATTTTAAATGGTGCTCTGGATTTCAAATCCCGTGACGGGAAATGAGTCTACACAAAAATGACAGTTTTCCTGATGTGTAAACCAAACCGCGGAAAGCATCACGAGATTTTAAAAATTTCCACACAGAAATCCGGCCGGGGACAATTCAACACAAATTGCTTCCGACTGGAAAATAGCATTTTTATAAGGTTTACAATTCGCTGCAAGTTTGATACTGTTTGTATTTTAAAGAAGCAGCAGAGTTTTTGGTTTGGCAGTTTGGAGAGATCTCGGCGGGAAATTTTCCCTGATCAAATCCCGACGCAAATCCCGTGATCCATTTCCTGAACTGTAAACTAGCCTTTACATGGACTTAGAAAATTTTTGGTTTCACCCAGTACAAGAAACTCGGTTCGAATTCTAACACCATGTAAACAAGCTCGCTGAACTGTCATTTTTTCGAGCATTTTTACTCATATGGCGTCATCTTGCAATAGATTTTTTTACGGCTCATGTACGTACACGCCACATTGCACAAATACTACATCACAAGCTGGTGGAAAATAATAAACAAAGACTGCAAAAGTAAATGGGATTGTTTTCAACCAGGAAACTTCATTGGTGTTTGTGAGACCGGTCGCAAAGAACTCAATGTCCCATTCTTTTAGATGCTAGAAAGGGGGTTACCGCTTTCTATGGCTGTTGCCAAATGGCACTGAAAAACACACCTGTTCTGAATTTTGCGATTTGTCCTATATGTACATATGTTTATATTATTGAAAGAATATTGCTATTGTCTAATGCTACTAGCAGTGCACTCTTCGAAGAGAGCAATATGGCCAACATTTCGAAATTTTTTTTTATTTTCATCAAGATTTGTTCCCACTTAAAAATATTTGTGGAATGATTTGTGAGCATTCTGGATATGGTTTTCTGGAGAATGGTTCTTTCTGGGGAAACACTTTGGTATTTTAGTTTCTGTGGAATGGTTTTTGGGGAAAGCCACTCAATTGGGTGCTGCAGCAAATTCTTTATTTTAATTCGGAATAAATAATGTTCTAAATTCCGGTTTTAGCACAATGCAAATCATTTCAAATGTGACCGAATCGAAAGCGAAGAATGTCGTTCGATGGAAATGGGAACGAGTAGTACGTTTGAACAGATCAAATCAATAAAAAAAGTTAAACTTTTCTGGGGAATGACTTTCTGGGGATTAGTATATTCTGGGGGATGATATTCTGGGGAGTGGAGTTCTGGGGAGTGGCTTTCTGGGGGATGATTTTCGGGGGAATGGTATACAATCCTCATATTCACTAGACAACACGTTTCTCTACCATGCACTGAAAATTAATTATTAGATTCACGGTCCGCGCGCGATCGTCCGAGAATATACGTGAATGTGCGAATGGCAACACGGATCTAAAACCGGATTTATGCACGCAAAGTTGGAGACACGCTGGCATTCATATGCTCGAGCCTTTAGCGATCACACTATTACACAATTAGTAAACGCCCACGCTAACTCAGACAGATATGCACTCCTGGACTCGAACGCTAAAAACCACATCTTCCACGCATACACCACCCAGGACTGAACATTAGATTCATACATACAAAGCAACAAGTAATAATTACAGGTATTCGACTGGCAACCGGGGGAAGTACATCTCAAACGCAGAACTTATCATTTCAATGATGGCCTTGGATCTGCGTTGCCTGTGTTCAAGGCACCATAGCTTTGTCCGTCAGGTCAAGGATGTATGAAACCCGCTAGCCACCACCCTCGGCCCTAGCTGCCCATAAAGGGATAAAAAAAAAATTTGTCAGCCTCATGAAAATATGTTTGATGGGCTCTAGCAAACGAACCAAGTCAAATTCGAGTAAGTCCTTTTTTGGGCATATTTTTTCTATCTAAATGATCTGTTCTGCGGAACTGGATACAATATACTTCGTCATACAGTTCCTAAGAAACGTGTCAACGGAAAGACGATCTATAAGTATCTAAAGTGCCCTTCGTGCTTCGTCGTTTACGCAACTAACAACACTGAATCCCTCTGGATAAAGACTCGACACGTCAATTGTTTGTTTACCATTTATCTGTCAGTGTCACTCCAATCGAGCACGAGACCTGTCAATGGCCCTCGTTCCAGAAGGATTCGAAGCGATTTTCTGCGGATTGAGGGCTTTTGACAGGGCTCGTGCTCGATTGGAATGACACTTACTGATAAATAATAAGAATAAGATAGAGTTGGCGAGTCTTTATCTAGAGGGAATCAGCGTCTTTATACGCAACATCATTTTAAAGCAACGCAAGTGGTACTCCCACCACAAGGCAGACCAAATCAAAGCTGTTCTTCGCCATATCAAGCTTCAATACGAAACTGCCTGGAATAGTACAATCCATGGAATGGTAGAACCTCTCGACGTTCTGGAAGCTTGTGAACAGTAGAAAACGTTGCTGGTGGTATTCCCGTTAATGTTTATCTTGCTAGCGCGCAATTCACCATCTTATCACAGACGTTTATGTAGAGCACTTTCGCTGGGTATTCAACAACCAAGTTGTATATGTTAACATTACCAGTATACATGTCTCTCTTGCTTGAATATAAGTGAACCTTACGTATTGAAAGTTTTATCCAGTGTCGACTCATTGAAAAGACCAGGTCCAGATTGCTTTTGTCTCCAATATTCATAAAAGGATGCGCACGATCGTTGTCACTGCTGGTTAGTATTATTTTCAACCACTCAATCACTCAAAATGTCTTCCCAAGGTCATGGAATGAAGCACAAGACTGGAGACATTCATAATATTGAAAATTACAGACGTATCTAGCTTTTGAACTGTCTGGGTGAAGTCGTTGGAAAATTAGTTTACAATGAGATGTACCCTGCTGTATCTCACGTCATCGACGAATGTTAGTTCTACCGCTTCAAATTTGATGATGTACAGTAGCATCTTAATCCTCTCTGTTGTGAAGCGTCAACAAACCGATGCAATATATTTGGACTTCTCGAAAGCATTCGATCAAACATCTCACAACATTGCTCTTCTGAAACTGCAGAAACTAGTATTTCCTCCATGGTTAGCTGGATGGTTGCGATCCTGTATGTCCAGTCGATGTGCTTTCGTTAGAATTGGTTCAACATGTCCTAGTTTGCTTGATATGCTAACCGGAGTCCCTCGAGGAAGTAATCTAGGGCCGTTAATTTTTATTCTATTCATAAACGATCTCTGGACTCGCCTCGAATCTCGAAAAACTATTCTTCGTCGACGATTTAAAGATTTTTCGTCATAATGCTTCTCAATTTGGCTCAACTGCACTTGAAGATGACGTAGTTAATATTCAAAAAAGGTGCCTGTTGAACTGCATGCAGGTAAACGTTGACAAATGTAAGATGATGGATTTCAGGCGATTAGGACACTATTTGTGACTTGAAAGTGTAGTTTGATAGAAAGCTTAGCTTCTCTGATCACTGTACATCAACAACAATGACGGCGTTCACTACACTTAATTTCTTGAAGCGCTGACTTCGACGATTTCTACGCACTAAAGTCTCTGACACCGTACTGTTTATGGCCGGACCTATTCCGTGGAAAAGGTGTTGCTGCAAATTTAACGAAACCTCTTTTTTTAAATGCCGCCAAATCTAATTATAAGTTAGCTATCAGGAACGTTTAACAATCTAGGTGTGCGTTGTTTACTAAAGATCAGAACAAATAACTAAATAAATAACTAAATAATTAAACACTAAGTAAATAAATATGAGTGAGAGAGATAGATGCTTTCAGACTATTATATGTTCTTTCTGTATAGTCTTCGTAATACTAACGTATTTCTCAAGTGCTGCATTTCTTGCCTTTCATTTCTTTTATCTTATAGCCGTTCTGCGCATGATTGTAACCATATCTCATGTCTTCCTCTAATTTAATGTAATATACAAACTTGTTAGCATATGCGACACACAAAGACCCACGAGATAAAATGAACACGCGCAATAACATGTAAGCGTTCGAGCTCTTTGCGATAATACAAATCCGATCGCAAACGCGAACACGATCTCACAATCATAGAAACGACCCGGCGATTAAGCCAACGTGTTAGCAATTAAGAATTTATAAACGCGCTCATATACACTAGACAACAAGCTTCAGGGCCACATAGCCGGATACTCTGTTGATATGGGGAAACTCTCTTCTAGCATTAGAACCGCACATTCAAAATTAAACTTTATAATTACGGCCTGCGCGAATGTTTTGGAGCTCACGTGAATATGTAAACGGTCACTTGGTTATACAAACGAATACAAACGAGATACTAACGCCCACACGATCGAACATGTTAGCATACAAACGCTAGTGCTTTGTGCGATAGTACAAACCTGGGCACAATGCCATCGCAATCATCTACGCACCCCTACCCTAACTGAGCTGTGGATCTTTTCTATTTTGACAAGGTGTGCGCTCGTAGAATTTTTTTCTTCCATTTGCAGGGTTGCCAACTATTGTTTAAGTAATAGATAGATACGGGTCATAGTCTCGCATTAGTCTTGTTCGCGGATGGTCCTGTTTGTTGGTTTGGAGGAACTAAGAACAAATTTTTGTTGTTGCGGTGTTCATTGCTGCCGCTACAGTTCAGACAACCGTTTGTGATTCAGCTGAAGATGGTAAAGATTGTAAATTAGGTTTGATTAAGGTAGATGCATTTTCAAGACTCCCTACGCAGAGTCTCGGTAGTGTGCCATCTGATTACAGAACTGATACATAGGATATTTCCGAACAAATAATACTTTTGTAAACATTGAACTAATCCCCTTTGAAAAGCTAGCGCTAGCATATCCCAACCAGAGGTAAAAGGTAAAACAATAATTATTGCGACGTTTTCAAACTTGCGTATTTTTTATACTTGACTGAAATTAAACAAATGTTGGCCAGAGAACGGGCAGAGCGTAGTTGGTAAATCGATTGCCTTGTACGCAGCTCACCTGGGTTCGATTCCCAACCCCGCTCATGAAGCTAGAGATTTTTCTATAATCAAAAAAAAATAATGTTAAGCAGTAGAGAGTAGATTGTTTACACTCACACACTGAATTGTGCAGCTGTCAGTGAGATTCCGGTCGAGATAGAAGGAAATCAGCAAACAGTTTGCGAAAGGAACAAATCCGAACAGTTCGACGCGGGACTAGGCCAAAAACTTGTTTCATAAAGTGATGTCTAAAGAGAGCAGAAACGATCCGGTTTGAAAAGGTGCAAGACGTAGAATTTATCATATTGGCGCGAACGCCAGTAGAATGTTGCCAAAAATGCACGCCTGGAAACTCATCATGACGCTGCTAATGGAGCACCGATCATTCAAGATGAGACCTAATCAATGCGGATTTAAGGCAGTGTGACCAAAGACACCATAAACGGTGAGAGCTTGAGTTTATGCGATCATCCCTGATTGCTACTGCGTTAGCTGGCTATAGCTGAAATTGCACATTAATGGATGACAATATTTGGGAGTAACGAATCATCCTTCAATAAATAAGTCGTGGTTCAATGCACATGTTACTTATTGATGAATAACGGCATCGTCCAGACCAGAATGTGGATGCCGATGGAAGAGGGAAAGAATGTAAGTCCGACACTTGGTTTTGCTAGAGGTCGTATATAGTACTTTTAGCAATATCCCAACGGCGAATAGCGATAAAACAACAAAATAGCAAACTTGCAAAAGGAAAAGCATTAAAAGGTTTCAAAAAAGTGATAAAATGTGGAATCAGAAACAAACTTAGGCAACAACTGAACTCGATCGTTTTCGTGACGAGAACGTGAAATAATCTAGTGCGGTCCAAAATAAGCATTAATTGTACTCAAAACCTAACTTTGTATGACAGACATATTATAAATTTCACGCGCACATTACTTCTCGCGACGTGTCAATTCTCAACCCTCATACATTATTCAACAGTCTTAGTTTCACTCAGACAGGACCATACGTATTCCCCGTGCATTTCTAATGTGTTCAAAAAATGTGCGATTCTGAAAATAATATAATGAAGCCTACTACTTTTTTGCATTTCCAGAGATAACATCGCTGATAAAAATATAACCTAATACAAATAGGTGATAAGGGACATGAAGGAAAATAAATGACCACCGTTCCAAAGGCCATAAACGGTGAGATTTACAGAAGTGAGAACCTCAAAAATAGATTTTGCCGTTGTTTTGGTTCGATTTAGCATCATGCTACAGCTCCATAACCCAGCATGAATGGTATGCGGTCAAAGCTGAGGAAGGAAAATAGGCTAATGACGAAAATAGGTTAATGACGCTAAGGTTAAAATCTCGAAAAGAGGATAATGACGCTAAGGATAAAATCTCCATAATCAAAATCGAAAAAAGATCTTATGACCCGCATTTCCACCACAAGAACACTACTTCGCCATGAAGCAACCGCACAGTGGGACGAGCCCGAACCTTAGTCCATATATGAAGGTTATGCGATATTCTCACTAGTATTTTTCTCGTATCAGCTGAGCCATCAGAGACATTTTCGCCAAATTTTAGGTGATTTGAACGTAAAATGAATTTTTGACAGCTTTTTGAAGGGCATAACTCTAGTATTTTTGCATTATTTGACCATAGGAACTACATTCGGTTATTTGCGTTTTTCAAAGAAACGGTTGATTTTATGTATTGCGTTACTTCACCAACATTATTCGTGTGATAAAATTACATCGTAAAATCACCAAAAATAAGTCATTAGTTGGTTTAGTTAGTGTTTAGATAACCGTTTGTCATGAATTTTTATTGAATCCGAACTTCTAATGCGATAACAACAATGACGCCCGTGAATGCCCACAATCACACTATACTCATTCGAAAGCTTTTAATTTTCTCTTTAAAGTGAGTCTATGCTAGTTTTGCGAAAACTTGCGATAAGCAGTCAAAATTTAAAAAAATTGTGAATGGAGACGCATGGTTATTACTGATATTGAATTTGAATAATCACTTTATAGCTAGAATAATGACACGAATACACGCACAACTTTCAAATAGCATTTAGAGCATGATCTACAAGGGTTTTACTAGTTGTTGAGTAAGGAGCCGAGTGAGAAGCATGGCTTTTTAGATGGTAAAAGTATTAAGAATGTTTAAAAATCATTAAATATTTTCAACCAATTCAAATATGTTATAGCATGTTTCTGGAACTATTTCTTGCTAACATACGCAGTGACGGTCAAATTGAATAAACACAGTTGAGCTCTAATCATTTGGTAAGACTTTTCTAATCCAAATTTGAATAGCACTGATATATCTTAAGGGTATGCTATATTATCCAAATAAAATAAGACCATTTTTAAATGAACCATATACGTAAAAAAAGGGTTTTGGACTCATTTTTATTTAAAATATGAAATAAGCAATGTAAGAAACATACAACAAAAAATAGAAATTTAGCGTAGAAAAATTTCTTTAAAAATTTTTGAACCTTCGCAACAAAATAATTATTTTTGAGCCAACCTAAGTATGAGGAATATTTTTTTACATGTTGTAATATCAAAAACGATTTAGCACACGAAAATTAATATACATAAATTTTAGGAACGGTTTCGAAAAAATATATTTTTGAGGCACCCTAATGGATGTTCATTTTTAATATGTTTTAATATTAAAAATGAATTCAGCGTACCAAAATTACATAAAATCGTCCTATTTGAACTGATAGGGCAATGTTTTGACTTCAGTCCACCTTTTGTTCTAAGTCGTGAACCGTGACGGACTCCGTTTCTCCGTACGGGGACATCAATTATTGATGTCAGTACTGAATGTCGCAGATGGTGAAACTGAATGAAAAAATGGCGAACATGGCTTTAAATCCTTAAAGCACGTTTTCTGAAAATGCAAATACTACAGGTATACAATCATAAGCAGCGCGATGTCCTTATTGTCCTTATTGCCCCACATTCCCCTACATGGATCACTTTAAAAGCCGCAGGAAATGCTTAAAATGGGCAATAGCGTATGAAGCGATTAGTTTGTTATTTTAGAAGGATTGGTACTGAAATACTCTGGTAAAATTGTAATAGTTTTAATTTTTTTGAAGCATCAAAAACTTCAATAATACGTCAAGTCCTATTATAAAAATATAAGGAGTTTTGTTTCATACGATATAAAAGAATAGAAAAAAACCTGCACATATTTATCCTCGTAGCTCTTCATCAACTAGCATACACGCAATTTTCCCTGCTGAGGAGAAACCGGCTGGCAGGAAACTTGAAACTCGACATTGTAGAGCCATCGACCCCGTTCGCGCAAAGATATGAAAGAATCGTTGAAGCACAGCTCGTCAAACTTGAGCTACTGTCGCTGCATTTGCATGTCTGAACATATGATGGCGAGCTTTTCATATCCTATCCGCTTTCTTTATGTTCGGGGTGACACTCATAAACGTGGACCTTCGTCGAAGCATGGTTGGCATGGAAACTCGCAATGCGTTCCTAAGCGATGAGTGTTGATAATAAAAAGTACTCTCAAATTCCTCACTAATATGTTCAACAAAATTCAATAATTGATTTTAAGACATATAGTCGCTAAATTCCTCTAGTTTCAAACAATTATTCAACACATTCGAACAACGCGAATAAAATAAAAAGCGACAAGCCGGAACATGCCTTTAAAAAATCATTACGTCCAACATTCCCGCGTCGGTCGGTCACGCTCTAGTGGTCGCTGTTTGGCAAATCAAGAAAGTTTGTGTAAATGTGAGAAAGAAGGAAGATCAGCGTTCATTAAAATTCATCGGATCGCACCAATCGGTGTAGAGGAAGAAACCCTGCCCGAAATGGGCAACTCAGAGGGGCTATCTTTATGGTTCAAGTGCCACGGATCTTTATGCCCATGCCCATGAAAAAAACGCTGCGGCTGACACGTCAAGCGTTGAAAGAGAATCAAAAAACAACAACAATCACAGGTTAATTAACTCTACGAACGAGCCCAAAGTGTAGGAGATCGTATGACGGTTTCCAACTTGGTAGCGTTTTATTTCTCGTCTCAGCTGTTGCAACATTAGAAATTTAATAATTATGTCACCCTAACTAATGACAGTTAGCCCTCTTGCTTGACCTAAATTATAGACAAAATTATCAACGAAGTTTACCCTACAGTCGAAGTGAAAATAAGAGCGAACCGTGGAAAAGATATAAGCCGTGGATAATAATGAAAATTACGCTTTATTCGTTATGTTATGCACTGGTTGCCGATCAAAAATAAATCTTGGAATGAATTCCAATGCTGTGGAATTCAAAACAAAACAATAAAAGCGCTTTGATCGTGATGCGTTTAGCATCAATCAATTCTCAATTTACGAGCAAACATCATTCATCCCATTATTGTTTAACTACCGAACGACTGCGAATCACAAACACTAATGGCCTAAACACAACTCACATGAGGTAAATTCGCGGATACACTTTTATCTTTTGAAGCTCATTGATCTCTTGTCCAAAAACGTTTGTGCCTATTTTTAACTGAACCTGTTTTCCCGCACTCGAAATCAAATTCAGCTCAAGTGTACGTACCGCTCTCGTTAAGCCACCGGGTGATGTCATTATCGAAATAAAATGACACCTCACCCGTCGTTTCGAATCGGATCCTCTTGCTGATGATGCAACGCGACGTAAGGTGAACTAGAATCAATAAATATGTTCAAGGATATTAAAAGATGATGAATGGATTTAGAAGTGGGCATCCATTTAGCTGTCATCCGGGCGGGGAGAATTATGTTTCCAGTGCAAACACTCCCTCCTGTTCCATTATTATCCATTAACATTCAGTTGCAGAATGGTGGGACACTGACGATTTGAGCGTAATTGATGCCGGCATTTTGGATAGGTTCTAAAGTTGACCAAGTGATGGTGCGGTTTTGTCTACCAGTGGATTTTTGATCTTCATTTGAAAATGTTAAGTGGCTGAATGAATCATCGTCATGATGCAGATTGAAGAGGAAGACCGGGGCAAATATTATTCGAGATTTTATCTTTGATCACTAATCATGATTTCATCTGAGGAATCGGATGAACAGAGCCCTGGTATGGAAACCCTTTAAATTTGGTGTGCTCCAAGCTAGGGCCTCTAAAGAGCATAATAGCTCAGATGATTTTTGGCAGACTATGCCTATGGATCTCCTGAAATTTGAAATTCATAGAAGACTATTTTTTATGTTTTTTTTGTTGCTTTGTCAGTTTTGACAGGGCTGGGACCTATGGAGATCTATCTCGCCATGTTTTTATGTTGCAAAAATATTCTGCAAAACGTTTGGGAGTGTCTAATTGTTGAATTATGAACTATTATAACTGAAAATTATGAACTGTTATATTCAACTCTTGGATCCGTCACTGAATTCAGTTGCGTATATCGGTTTGAATTCAGTGACTGATGCAAGGGCTGATATGCTGGGGATCTTTTCCAATGTCGTAAAAACCAAAACAGGAGTTCTTTGCTTTTTCTCAAATCTCCTACATTTTAAAGTTTTTATCATACTGTTATATTACATTAGTATATTCTTTTTCCTTCATTCCCCTTTGTTCATCATATTCTAGAATACTTATCCCTTTATGGTGTCGAGTGAATTCTGTTGTTTTTCTAAGTAGCAAGTAACAACAAGTAAATCTCCAGCGGATATCGTCTGCAGAAGAACCGGAATTGTAGAGTTAATACTTTCGATGGTAAACCTTTCAAAAAATCTCGGCAGTCGGCTGCTCAAAGCGATGAATACACGATAACACATTTAGTAACAATTATCTCTCCCGGAATATTAATATTTAATAATAATCTTGCAACCAGTAATTTTTTTATTTCGATTATAGACATTTTAACCTTAAGGTCATTCGCCTCTTCGGGTTAGAAACATCTCTTATGAAAATTTTCTAACCCTATGTGCGATGTCGGGACTCGAACCCAGGTGCGCTGCGTACAAGGCAATCGATTTACCAACTACACTACGCCCACCCACTACAACCAGTAATGTATTGTATTGTAAAGTATTGGATATACACAATCTCCCTTTTTAAGCCACAGTAAAATAAACATATTTTGAAGTAAAGAAATAAAACACAAAATAGAAGATCGGCTTCAGACTAACATTATTCATTCCTTACCTCAAAAGACTTCCACTATGTGGAACTACATGCTATCCCCAAATATGTTATTTTCTGTGACCATGTAAATAATTTTGATCCATTTATGTGCTTTGGGAAAATTTCGAAACGTACGATGACTCTACTTTTGCAACTGTCATTTTACCCTATGTTTGTAAAGAATCATCGCATGAGGAAAACGTCTTCAAACATTCGAGATGCTACCAAATATGACAGATTTCAGCTCTTACGGATAGGAACACATTTTTTTGTTTTGTTTTTCTTTTTGCTTTGAACATGTTATATCAGTTCCCCACAATACAATCTTCCTATGTTTCCAATCTGTTAATCTTTCACTTCAACAAATATCTGATGATTAATTTTGTTTCTAAGAAACGTTTCATTTTAGTGTGCTTTCTATCGGTGTAAACTTATTATCAGTACCGTAAACCGGGGTGACATTGATCACTTTTCGAAGTAATCATTACATATTTTTAGACGCAACACATTTTTTTCAAGTTTAATATTTTTAAACCATGTACTGATATATGGAGAACAAGATTGGATGGTTTTACCTATAATTGTCCGCTTACAACTATTTTTTCAAAAATGATTTCAAGTTGAAGTCCGTTTTCGTGTTCCGGGGTGACTTTGATAACCTGCATGTTCACCCACATTAAGTTATTGATGTCAATGTTTTTCATTCAAATGTTTGTTTACACTAATTCTGGAAAGATACTCATTGTTAAATAGATGTTAATTGGTATTATACAAAGATTTCAATGAACTGTAAAATTCGAGTAACCAAAATTCGTATAATTTGTGTCCAACTAGTATAAAAGATTCTGAAAATCTTTGAAACGGCTAAAATTGTTTTGTTTCAGTGTTTTATCAATGTACAAAAAGTTTCATCCATTTTAACACGTTGGAATATTGAGCAATAAAAAAATGTTGCGAATTTTAGCTTAAAATAATTTGAAATAATTACCATCTAGTTTCACAAAAAATGTATTGAAAATAAACAAACTCTTAAAACTAAATGTACCATATCCCAATCTAAAGGAAAATAAAAACTCGCTTGTAATTTATTACTTTTGCTTAAATCTGAGATTTATTTGTTTTATAAAAAATAGACACTTTACGAAGCTTCGTAAAAATCAGGTAAAGGCTAATTTCGGTTTTTTGTAGTTTTTGTACCCAAAAACCGAACAATATACTCAAAAAGTATAACAAATCAGTATTTTATACGTTTAGAGTAAAAACCATTACAAATTAAAATGATTCGGTAGACTATTCTGGTTTAATAAGTGATCTACGAAAAAAAGTTTCGAGTGATCAAAGTCACCCCGATGATCAAAGTCACCTCGGTTTACGGTATGTTGTTACATTTACACCGTGCCGGAATGGCAGCGGTTAATTTTTTTATAAATATATAAATTAATCGCGAACTGATACTTAACAAATAGTGTTCACGTTCAGCGTTCTTGAAGTGCACGCACAGGTCAAACGAATATTGTTTTCCTTGTGTCCATTACAGCCGACTGCTTTGCTTATCGCAGTAGATGTTCTATTTATCAGGCTGATGCATGTTCTTATTTTAATAAATTGACGACTAACTGCTTACGATGGCCGTTGTTATCGGTATAATAAAAGTACAGCTGATGTTGTCCCTGGGGTTGGGTGATTCTACTTTCAAATGGAGCGACATATTGGTTCAGTTGGTCGAAGACTCATTTGAACTTGGGCATAGTGATCGATTAATTCGACTCGGATCAATGGACTGTCGTCTATAAGAGATGATCAGACTGAGGGTGGGTGTTTTTATCTCTTAACTCGCTCGAACTGTCGCTCTGGTTTGTGAAGATGGCGAGTAACACTCGTCTATAACGAATCGGATTCGCTGTTTTCAGAAACAGGGACGACAATCTATTATGGATGGAACCTCTTTCTTAAACACACTGTTCAGTCACTAGTTAATGCTCAACTAGCCCATCATAATTAACTGAAACATGTAGTTTTTGAAAAAATCCAATCCACGCAAACCACATAACCAAACACCTAAAAGTAGTTTAGATGCATGTAATATCTATTTCTCTCTGTAGCTAATATATTTTTATTTACTCAATAGTATAGAAAATGTCTATATTTCCCGCTCTATAGATTAATTTACTCTGCCTTAACATTATCCATGCATGCTAAAAATAATCTATATTTGTGTTCTAACCCCATCTATCTTTGCTTGACTTATTTTCCTTTTATTGCTATATCTTAAATCAGATTCATACTCACTAACTCAATAAATTGCATATTCGCTCCCATTCCAAACGTACAATCTCGCAACCTCTCATGCGTGTTTATAAACGCTCGTGGCCATCGCGATAACAAAATCCGGTAATTAAGTGAATGTTTTTTTTTACTCAATTCGTTTATTTGACAAGGAACGTTTACATTTTGACTTTCTTAAAACTAGGGGGTTACACATTTAAACATTATATTGTTATTATACAATGATCTTTAGTTTCAGTAATTTTGTTTACAGCTTACTTATACATATACAAGAGGGAATAATATAATATTCGTGAGACTAGGAGGGGGGGGGGGGGTCATATCGTGTGTTTCTTTGTATAATAATGCACTTTAGGATTATTAAAACTAGAAATAACTTGAGGGAGTGGTTCAATTTTATTAAGATTGGAGGTGATAAATTGGGGCTATTTTTAAGTAGTGGGCATTTCTTAACGAGATTAAATATTGATCAACAAAAACTAGAAGACAGGGGGTACATAAGTTTTGGGAAGATATTCAAGGGGGATGAGGGGAGGGGGATGAAGTCCTACATCTGTATATCAGAGACAGGGGATAGAGGGTGTACAAGACTGACTGGGAGGGGGGGGGGGTGAAGATATCAACTTTCAGTTTCCGGCATCGGGAATCAACGGTAAGGATTTCAGATTCGGACGGATGCATCATGTATTGGGACGCCGGGCGGTCTTCCTAGAGCCGGCAGGGGTTTCTCCAGACGATTTCGTAGTACGGCTCAGATCAGAGTTAAAAATAATCGAAGCTTTCTTTTGACGACTGAAAATGAACCTGAAGCGACTCGCGGTGAATAGAAAAAATATTCATTCAAATAGCGATGTTATTCATTCAGTTGAATATCGTACAATATATTCGTTTCACTAATTATCTAGGAAAATGTTTTCAAATGCTGGTAAAGCATATGAAACAACAATCATCTTCTATTACATTGTGCCAGGGCCTACTTTGATGCGTTTGATTTGTTTATGCACGGTCGCTTCGTGTAATAATCGGAGACGAATGAAAATCTGCATGGATGAATGGGCGATTTGTTCGTTTGACGTTTTCAGCTGCATCACTGAATATTGAAAATGAATGCGGCTGAATGTGGTCAATTTTCATTCAATGAATTTGAATATTTTTAACTCTGGCTCAGATGCGGATCGGCAACACACCGCGTTGCGTGTGTGATGTTGTGCTGTAGGTCTCGTGGTTGTTGGGTCATTCGACAGAGATGTTTTGTGTCGTCTTGGAATCGCATCAATCCATCGTTGGGGTACGGTAGGTGGAAGAGAGCATTTCTGAGAATGATAAGCAAAATAATAGGGGCAGTAGAATCTGCATATTGATGGTTTATAGAAAAGTGTATACGAGGAACATATAGAGTAGAACGCGGCTTGCTAGTACATCTCGAACCGGGACATTGGGTGATCTTCCTCGGGCCCGAAGGGAATCCAATAGTTGAGATCTGGCAGAACAGTACTCGGTGCATGCCCAGACAATATATTTGATATCGTGATAATCGTTGCCACAGGTGCAGATACCGCTATTTGCGAGCCCAATGCGTCGGAGATGAGCGTCCAGCGTATAGTGAGCAAGTGAATGTTTTAGCATTTATAAATTTACAAACGCGGTCTCAAGCATTAACCCATCACCCGCGCGACCATGAATCGGCCCCGTCCGGAAGTCTCTACCCTCGATCCTAGCAGCCTAGCCTCATGCCTTCAGTTCGACCAATAAAAATGACGCTTATACAGGGTGTTTGGTTCATGGTTAAGAATCTCTCGGAGGGTGATAGACTGCCATATTTGGAGAAAAAAATTGTTCTACACATACCATCAAATCTCAACCGTTACAGAGTTATTGAACTTTTTGTGTAAAAAACTTATTTGTTTTAAAATACCTCTAACTTTAAAAGTATACTTTGTATTTTAAATGTTTCAGTTCCATTCGAAAGGTGAGAAAATTTCCTATTGAATGGTTTTCTCATATTTTTAAGTAATTAGTTTTAATTACCTTTTAGCTGTAAAGTAGTTAAAAGTTAGAGTTTTTGGGGAGGTTTTTGCTAATTTTCTCGAAATAATGAAGTATGATTATAGCAATATCCATTATCTAAAAGTTGGGTTTTAGGACGATTCATAATTTGTTCTTGGACGTCAGATTTCTATCTCTTCTCATTTCTTTGTAATTTCATTACTATACTTTTCCTATAACCGACTTGCAAGTGCTTAAAAGACTCTAATCTAAAAAATATGATTTATATCGTTATTTACAAGATTTCATTGGAAAGCTGAGAAAATGTCCTATCAGTGTACAAATACAAATATCTTTTAGTTAAGTGTACTAAATGATTTTTTACTAACGAAATAACTCAAAATTTGTGTTTTTTGGAGAGTTTTTTAATTATTCTAATTATTAATCAACAAAATTTATCGTTACTATTGTTCATTTGATGCCCCTTAATGTTCTGTATAACATTTTATTAGACACTTTGTCTATATCTCTTTTCATTTTGCTGCTATTTAATAGTTAATACAGCAAAAGCTCACCACAAATGTAGTGGGTTCGAAATCGTTATTTTTGCATATGAAACGATGTGATAAAAACGATTTTGCGTCGAAATCAAAAGAGATAATTGAACGGAGTCAAAGAAAGAACTGTAGAACTTGCTGAAATGCATTATTTCCATGATAATAATGGTGATGTTTATTATTTACTATTTTAAGAAAATTAACGAAAATGCTAATAATAGCACTAACTTTAAACTAATTTACTTTTAAAAGAATTCTAAATTCACTTAACTGAAAGGTATTAATACATTTTTCACTGTAAAATTTTCCTGGCTTTCGAATACAAAGAAAAAAAGTACAATGAGTGTCATAATTTTTCAATTAGAGCTGGTACTAGTGAAAATGAGATAAAAATATCCTAGTTGAATAACCCAAAATCATGAAAATAAGAAAAGATAAGTGTATCGTGTCAAAGAACGAATTAAGCAGCTCATCAAGACTAACAATCTGAATTATTAAAATGATAAGGTTAACTATTAGGATTTTCAATAAATGAACGAAAAATCGTTTAAAATTGTTTAATTTTCAATAAATTTCTTTGAAAAGGCTACTTAAACTCATCAGCTGAAACATGTGAGGGCATCACTCAATGCAAAATTTTCTCACCTTTCGAATGGAACTAAAACATTTAAAATACAAAGTATACTTTTAAAGTTAGAGGTATTTTAAGACAAATAAGTTTTTTACACAAAAAGTTCAATAACTCTGTAACGGTTGAGATTTGAAGGTATGTGTAGAACAATTTTTTTCTCCAAATATGGCAGTCTATCACCCCCCGAGAGATTCTTAACCATGAACCAAACACCCTGTATACACTAGATAATATGATCGGGAACTCTAGTGATATGGGAGAACTCACTCTCCTAGTTTCTGAACCGTACATTGAAAATCATGTATAAAATTAAAATCCACGCGCGATCAGCTAAAACCACACAAATATGTGAATGTACACACACGTTTATAAAATCGAATTTACACACGCGAAATCACATACATGCTATAAACACGTTAACATACGAACGCTAAAGCCTTTCGCGATCATACACGTACACCCCGGTAATATGGTAAACGTTTTAGTACTTACGAAGTTGAAAACGCTGTCTTAAACGCGAACCCACAAACGTCCGTGTTCGCGCGATCAAAATACGCCAAAATTAAGTATAAAATTTATGGTCTGCACGGGATCATCCAAAAACACGCGAGTACGCGAAAGGCTCATGGTTATAAAATAGAATTTACACACGCGATCCTTCGCAATGATACACGCGATCGCAAAGTCCCTGCGCCCGCACGTATCTGAACCGTACAATGAATATCACATTCAGAATCAACTCTCGAAAGAAATATCTGAGTGAAGCTTCCATAAAATGGTACTTATACTAGGAAATGGTGGATATTAGCAATTGGATCAGGAGTAGAATAATTTATAATTGCTGAAATGTTATCGATTCTCCAATGCAGTCACCGTTTATTAACTGATTAGAAAATATATGGGCGTATTTGGATAAAAAGTGCGAAACTATCCGGATTATAAAGAGAATGATCTTTGAAATTATAATTTAGAAGAATGGGATAAAACTTAAGTCGAATATAGACGAATTTCGCGCCAAATCGTATTCAGAGTTGGCAGCACCCTCTCAGATTTTAATGAAACTTTCGATACATGAAGACTTTGTCACAAAAAGCCACTTTGCATACTTTGTTTTTCTAAAAATTTTTTACTATTTTTTTCAAATAGCTATACTGCCCATGATCGCATATCAGTCCCATAAAGATAGGAAATCCCATAGAAAACGGGGCAACTATGCGATCATGGGCAGTATAGTTCTCTGTGGCTATAGTCTAAAAATGACAAATCCTACAAAAAATGTTATAGGAGTGGTTTTCACAAAATTAGTCAAGTTTTCGAATAAAAATATTGAAAAAATTCTACACTGAAAAGAATCGATTTTTAAAATTTAAAGTCGGTTTACAAAAAAAAAATTGATTTAGATGAAATTTTGTTCCAAGATTGATAATTATGTTCCCTACCTAACGTCAAAAATTCAAGTTGGGCACTTTCAAGGAAAAAAAAGTTGTTTGAAAAAAACTTTTCTTTGTCCAATCTCAATTCAGTGCATTTTTATCGAAAACCAAACCAATAAAACTCAGTTTGTGAGAAGATATTGTCTAATTTAGCAACTAAGCATAATTTTATTAAAGGGTTAACTACTTTTTCATTTTTTATAAAATTGAATTTTTTTACTACTTTATCTGAAAGTAAAACTCCTTGAGAATGTTTTCCCAAATTTTTATAGTGATCCGAGAAACAGATCGAAGGTTACAGCGCTTCCAAGCGGGCTTCATCTACCAATAGCAGTGGTAATTTGAAATTCTAAACTATCGAGTTTATCTCGAAATGTCGTTTTACTAAAAATGGTTTTTCCGCGATCACGATTGCCGAAAAACTACCCAATCAATCTTCTTATTTTTTTTCAATTGATCGTAATTAGTTTTTCTCGTACTTTAACGTATCCGTTTGTATTCATAATTTTTTGTTTCTTGGATAAGAATTTTTTGACGCAATTTTTAGAGCTTAAAACAGCGATTTTTTACTAAAAACGGTCTCGAATGCAGGAAAAATTAATATTTATTCAACTAATCGTGAAGGTACGAGGAATACTCATATACTAATGGAATTTTTTGAGTTTTAGGATTTTAGATGATCTATTGGTCTTCAATCGTGATCACCGCAAACCTCTTAAATAAAAAAAGTCATTCGGGGAAAAAGCCATAACTCCGCCAATTATCAATTTATTTTTATAAACTTATGCTTGTTTATTTTACTAAAATACTAAAATAATTTTACTACCAAAATATTATAACTTTGATGTAATGAAATCATTGCTTTAGTCCTTTACGAAAATTCACCCTTTCTTGACATTTTTATCACTAAAAGGCATGAAACCCCTTAATCAAGAATCCCATTGGAAAGAGTTTATGTCATTAAACAAATATTCCATTATTACTTCTTTATTTTTTTGTTTAGTGCTGATGAAGAATAACCACCACAACATTATGTATTGAATTTTACATAATTATTTATTTATTTTTATATATTACATTTGTCTTAAAACTATATTCATGCAAGCTACACGGTGTGTTTGGCAGAACAATTTTATTCGAAAAAAATCGGCATCGCTAAAACTTGAACATGTGATAGAATCGGCTTTTCCCTTTCATTTGAAAGCAAAATTAAAATATTCTGTCGAGGGCTCCAGAACAACTTTTTTTAAAGGTTTTTTTTTTTGAAAACTTGGGTTTTTAAATGAAATTGGTTCACATTTTGCCCCTAGGTAGTACTTTGAACATTCAAATATTACCAAAAGTGAGAATCTGATGGACAATTTTATTGTGTACAACTTTGTAGAAAACTACATTGCGATTTAAAATCGCCAGAGAAAGCTATTAAATTTTTATCAAAGTTTCTAGATTCGCACGGCGCCTATTGGTTAAGAAGCTTTATTCCAAAAACATTTTTATTTGTAAAAAAAAATTGCCTTATTTTAAAAGTGTTCTCAGAAGAACCTGAATGCTATCAAAGTCCCATCTTTAAGCGTAAAAATCATAATTTCAGATTCTACCGTTTTATGCGCACGAATGATATTTAGGAGCATGGAGATATAGAGAAGAGTAGATAAAATTTGAACGAAATTAAGACTCTTTTGAAAGATGCTGGGTAATGCGCATAATGAAACAGTTTTTTTCTTTCACAGATATATTTGTTTCTTCTTTTTTTTCTTCACTCATTCTGGAGTATGCTTGATGTAATTTTGAATCAACCTTTTTGCTCGTTACCATCTTGTGGGATATATTTGGCCTAAATTTTAACTTTATATTTGATCAAACTCGGTTAGATATTCAGTCATTTGATTTGATTTCGATTGAGAATCCTGATTGACAGTTTCATGAAGGATAGAAAAATAATTCGATGAGATTTATGTTCAAGTTTGTTAACTTTTGGGAATGGCTGTACATTGAACAGAAATCGCAATACAGTAATGTTTCGATTATATCACTATGCGTTTATATCAACACTTGTTTATATCACCCTCGATTATATCACGGTTTTATCTCGATTATATCACGCTTTTTGAAAAACAGACAAGGCACACTACGTTTTAATCCAATTAAGCCACATCTTGTATCCTGGTACTTTTACGATATTTTTACAATTGATTTGCTTATTTACATGTAGGGTAATGAGCCTATTATTGGGTTTCGGACTATTGCGATAAGGGTTTATATATGATGAGGTCGGTCAAAAAGTCGAACTTTTTATTCTTTTATCTTAAAGTATAGATTCTTATGAATATATCTAAAATTTTTATAGAGGTCTAAGCAGTAGACGCAAAGTTATGGCGCTGTTCACCGTGGGCGGAGGGCGTGGCGCGAAGCTTTAAACGTGAATCTCTTAATCTTCTTAAAGTCTTGTTTTTTCCAAAAACGTTGTTGCAATGTCTAGGATTGCCGAAATATCTTTCGGATGATTCCAATTTTTGTTTTAATTTCTTCGTATCTTATTTGGCGTGTCCTTGAGGGGGCGTCTGGTGCAGCGGGTAAAAAATAGACTTCTTTTTTATTCGTCTAATTGTTAGTTATCTGCAGGAAAATCTAACAAAATAATGAGAAAAACAAGATACGCAAGATATCGTAGGTATGCAGAGATATGCATTTTCTCTTGAATTCATGTGAATACTTTTCTTTTGGAAGGACAACATCAACGATTGGATATGGGACTATTTCTATGGATGCTGACACAACGAGAACTGAATCGTAGGCCCTTCGAATAGACTGATTTTAATAGTTAAGATATTTGCCCAAAACGTTAACGTGCCAGATTCCTTCAAGTTTAGTTTTGGGTGGTTCAACAATTTTAAGAAACAGTACGGAATACGTAAAGTGAAGCTGTGTGGGGAAAAATTATCCGCTGATACAATACCATTTGACCCAATGCGTTGAACAAAGATGTCGGACACTGCTCTAACCAACGGCTTCAAATGGGTAGTAAGATAATAGAAACATAGCAAAAATAATCACATTACCCTACAATGATTTATTCTTTTTGACTAACTTTAACTTTTTAATACTTTTTGTTAATAGAAATACATGGATTATTGCTTGAATGTAATTATTTGTTTTGTTTTGAATATATCACGCTTCAAATATATCACGCTAAAATACAGACCGACCGTGATATAATCGAAACATTACTGTAGTAAAGGAGAAATAAAGGTGTTGTCTATTGTACGAAGATAGCGATATAGAAAGTATCACCTTTACCCGAAAGACGTGTTGCTGTTTATGTCTTCAGATTCTGAACTGAACTGGCAACTCTGTCTTCTTGGTATGTTATCTTTGCTCTTATCCCATATTATGAGGGAAATCTTCAATAAACTTGTATTACTTTGAAAATTTACTGAATGTATGGTCCAGCCTGATATTTTCTTGTTCGTTTTCTGTTGTGATCCTTGTTCAACGAGTAACGACTCCGGAATTTCTTCTTAAAGGAAATTATGAAACTTGGTTTTGATCTTTTTTTTCTAAGATTATGTGAAGTGTGTTCGATTTGGAAATAAAATTTGAGGACAAGCAAAAATCTGCATCTATAAATTCTGATGAAATGAATTTATCCCAAAAGATAAACATGGATCCAAAACTCGAAGAGCTTTTTTTCTTTTTCAATCATCTTTCTTTTAATGTTGATAAAGACAAACAGGATTCTCAACCCAAAATTGCAATAAATTCCGTCGTTTAGTACAATGACTCGAACTGTCTACTTTAGTTCATTCAAATATAAAGCTTTGAATTTAAGCCAATTGTATTTTACCAGGCAGGATAGGATTCTAGTTTACATTAGCTATCCCCTAGAGCGAGAAAAGAAATGAAAAAGGTATGATAAAATTCGTTACTACATTAACCAACAAGATGTAAGATTATCGAAAAAATTTGGTCATCACCTTTCCACACCTCCTTGTTCATAAAGTGTCATTTTCGCCCAAAACCCGGAGAAATCTGAAAATATATTTTTTCTGCTGAGAATGGGACTTTGTATACATTGAAATTTATCTGAATTTACTGTTCATTTAAACCCAACATTTTTTTTTGCAAGTCCTTGTTAATCGACTTCTTAATCCCGCGCACACCTAAAAACTGATAAAATTTTAATATCTTTCTCGGGTGATTTTATGTCGATTTCTAGCATTCTAAGAAGTTGCAGACAATGGGATTGTTCATCAGATTCTCACTTTTAGTATTTTTTGAATGTCTATAGTACCAATTAGTAGCAAAAATTCGATTTAATTTCATTAAAAAAACTTAAGTTTTCAATCAAAAAACTTTAAAATAAAAACTTGTTCTAGACCCCCCGACAAAATATTCTCATTTCACTTTCAAATGAAAGGGAAAAGTCCATTCTTTCATATCCCGAAGTTTTACAGATGCCGAATTTTTTTGAATAAAATTATTCGACAAAGACACCGTGTGCTATTTTGTATTATTTCTATACAAGGGAAATATTTTTGGTTCATCTTCTGAATTAGAATACCTTTTCATCTCTACTTTGCCCCCAGGAATAGGCACAAAGCTGTGGAATTTTTAAGTTCCAGATATTGTTTTGGCGTTATTATACAGCTCTTCGAGTTCTTCTGACATTTTGTTGTACTGTTCAGTGAATATGTGGCGCTTTTGCATCACAGGGTCCTTTTCCATGGGATGCAGCTACAAAATGCCATTCTGCGCTTAACTCATAATTTGACTGGAATCTACATAAGCTTGCGAAGTTTTTCTTATTTTTGTATTGTGTTGCTGCTCCATCAGCCATTAAATAAATTTTAGAAAAGTTTATCAATTGTGTTACAAAATTTATCAGTTTTGAGAGGAACAAATGAACTGTAGTCTTCAAGTCTTCCAGTCTTCATTCAAGTTTGTTATGAATATATACCAAATTCGTTACTGATACTTTTTGCATGTATCAGGCAACTAGCAGCTGAGGGATTCCATGAGAAACCGGCCGACCGCAAAATATGACCATCGTCGATTCGAACGAAACTTTGCAGGTGTGTTCGCTGTATGAATCTCCATGATATTCTCTGGCAATTGGAATATTTTGATACAAGAGTAATTTTTCAAAAGGGCGTAAACGTTTCTACGTGTATGAATTTCAATTTTTTTTCGATTACTGTATTTTATACAACAAAACTATCTGAGAACAAGTTACAGGGAATGAATACTTCTGTCCGAAAAAAATATACACTGAAAAAAATGAGTCATTTTTCAAAAAAACAAAAATTTATGATAAAAATTTAAATTGCGAAAAAAACCCTTTTTTTTAAATTTTTATATTTTGTTACCAAAAACCTAAAGAGAAAAGAAACATTTTGATTGTGATAATATATTTCAACCATAGGGTCTGTTGATTAAACTATATAGCTGAATCATATGTTGGTTGTTTTCATGTAACTTTAAAATGTTTCACAATATCGCCTTGATGTCAAAGAGAAAGTTGCAGGAAAGTTTACGGGCTTTTTGAAAAACCTATTATTGTTGATG
The DNA here is from genome assembly GCF_030247195.1 of Topomyia yanbarensis. Classification (NCBI taxonomy): domain Eukaryota; kingdom Metazoa; phylum Arthropoda; class Insecta; order Diptera; family Culicidae; genus Topomyia; species Topomyia yanbarensis. Next base: position 3,188,949 of record NC_080672.1, read on the forward strand.
TATAAACGCGACTAACTTATGAAAAGGTCGTAATAAAGCAAAATAATTGTGTTGTTAAAACAAAAGTTAAAATATCTCGAGAACTACAACATTTTAGAAAATTTTTGTTAAGAGCATTTCGATTTAAAATGGCGTTTAGAATCATATTCAAAAAGAAAATTGTATTTTTGACTTCAAATAGTAAGAATTATAAAAAAATGTCAAAAGTTGTTGTTAGGAAAACTTTTTTATTGAGAGCTTCTCCAGGATCCAAATACACTAAAAAAGTTGCTTTTACGTCTTTAAAACGATAAACATTAAATTTTTGACATTTTTTGATGGGGTAACGCGAATAACTTTTAAAAAGAGCATAATTACACGAATTAATTGTTTTTGAAGGAGCAATATTTCAAATATCTCGAAAACTATCGCATTTTGGAAGATTTTTGTTAAATGCATTTTGATTTTAAATGGTGCTTAGAATTATATTCTGTAATAGAATTACAATTTTGTATGTCTAGTAGTATGAAATTTAAAAACATGTACGAAGTTATTGTTAGGAAAACTTTTTTACCGATTTTTTCTCCATCATGCAATCACATTCAAAATGTTTCTTTTCTCTTTAGGTTTTTGGTAACAAAATATAAAAAATTTAAAAAATGGGTTTTTTCGCAATTTAAATTTGTATCATAAATTTTTGTTTTTTTTTGAAAAATGACACAACATTTTTTTCAGTGCATATTTTTTTCAGACAGAAGTATTCATTCCCTGTAACTCGTTCTCAGATAGTTTTGCTGTATAAAATACAGTAATCGAACAAAAAAAATTGAAATTCATGCACGTAGAAACGTTTACGCCCTTTTGAAAAGTTGCTCTTGAGTCAAAATAATCTTATTACCTGTGGAAAATATTTAGACTTGCATGACGGTGAAACGTGTAAAGTTTCATTGGAATCTAAGATGGTCGGTCACGATTTTAAAGATTTTCGGACGGATCTTCGTGGAATTCCTCAGCTGGGAAAATGGATTCTGAGATGATTATGACTTTCATTGGTTTAGTTTTCGATAAAAATACACTGAAAAAAATTCAGTTTGGACAAGGAAAAGTCCCTATCTTGGAACAAAATTTCATCCAAGTCAAAAATGGTTTTTTTTTGTAAATCGACTTTAAATTCTTAAAATCGATTTTTTTCAGTGTAGGAGTCAATGAAGAATTTTTTCAATATTTTTATTCGAAAATTTGGCTAATTTTGTAAAAATCACTCCTACTGCGAAATTTTGAGCATTTGTAGTACGAAACTACGAGCATTTGTAGTACAAAGATAATTATTATATCTTACCTATGTTGCCTAGTAAACTATTTCTAAATAAATAAAATATGTCGTAAACTATTTTTTTACTTCTAAAATGCATATAAGCATTCGCGCATAGCGGTATACGAATATGAGATTGTATCAGTGAATATGAAAAGGACGGTATATCTTCTAACGTTCGCATTTGTTTTGCTATAGTCGAAAGGCTGTGATATTGAAACCCACTAATCGATAAGTAACATGATATTCAACGTCTTCGTATACTCCACGGCCATTCTGATAAAATATTTCTATTTATAAATCAAGCCCTTTTTAATCTCTTTGTAATTGATCCTGCTTTCCTGCTATAGCTCGTTCTGTTCAATTAGTGAGCTGACCTCAACGTAAAGGTCCAAGGGCAACAGATTTCATCAAAACCAAACCGTTTCTAAGTAACGGAATACAGCAGTATATTCCATTGTACACAGGACTTAGAAAGAACGCAGGCTCACAACTGAATAGAATGTGTTGAAATACACTGTGTACAATATATTCGGACACACTTTAAGAATGACTACCCCTGTGTTTAAAAAAATCGACATATTACCCTACTTCTTTCAAAAAATTCGCATACGCGTACAAAGCCACCCCCATTAGTATTTTATCGGCAGTTTTCCATAGTATAATTGTTCCAAATCACACTTTCCGATATTCCATTTCCTTTCTCACTGGAGACTAATAAAGATTAGGAAGTAGTTTAATCGTTCTTGCTAATTATTCTTGGAAATACCTAGTACACCTGTAATCGTTCATTAAATAAATAGTGGATGTGCTTTTCGCCCAAGCCTACTATGCTTCGTGTGGTACCTTTGCTTTGTTATTGCACTGCGACCGGTAACCAATCTATCATCGCCAGGTAAAACAAGAGATTGCGATTGTTAATAAACCAAACGCGGAAAGTGATTATCTAACTCGAACATAATTTACCATGCTTCAACCTTTTGTGGATGGTTTATTTAGCTCCATGCTGGGCTCTTGATATGCCTGGGAAATTGCAATAATGCATTTCTCTTTCTATGGACCTGTAACTAAAAGTGTTAAACTATGTACAAAAATCATCATTATTTATTGTACCAAGCAAGAAAGAAAGAGAGAGAGAGAGGGAAAGATCGAAATCAAACCGCGCTCAGCTTGAAAGTAATAACTGATGGTAAACACAATTTGCTAACTGAATCGTGCGTGTTTTCGCGAATGCATCAGCCCCACTCCATCCACCAGATGATGTCGAACTGTCGGTCGGTCGAAATGATGGAGAATAATTTGAAGCAGTAATCGGTTACGAAACAGGTGCGCTTCTAACGGGCAGTAAAAGAAAAATCTTTGCAAGCAGTCAGCTGTTGTTCCTATAGGAGGAAGTGAATAAAGTGCTGAGGTGCGTTATGTTCCTTTACTCGAACTGTATACATAGTTTGGTGTCGGGTTTCGGAATCATTTTTGTTTCAAACCCATCTCTCCGGCCCACATGCACTCGTTGCGGTTGGCTGGAAACACGCACCTTTACGGCGTGAGTGAAGGTGAAATGTGACGATTAAATTCGTTGAGTAGGTTGCTTAATGGTTGCCCTGAAACTGGTTTCCCTTCATTTGGCTATCTACAATAGCCTTTAGATTGAAAATATGGTTTAAGGAGATTAGTAATTTAATATAGTTTCGTAGGTTGTGACCCTGGATTGACTAAAACTATTCCGTATTCAACAGGCTTTAAAACAATTTTTTTCTCAATTTCCAGGTGCTGCAATGAACCCTCCACTGGCTGACACCGGTGAGGATCCCCACCCCAGTCTGTCCGATTGGCACGACTATGAACCGAATCTCGAGTTTGACGATACCGAATTATCGCAAACGGCACCGGAACCCGGAGGCACGGTTATATTTGATGAAGACAACTATTCCGGTAGGTTTTCATATCTTGTATGGTATAATAAATTTTAGCATAAGTATAGCAGTAACAGATTTGGTAACCGTGCGGCAAACGTCAGAATTGTATGAAGCAACTCGTAAACTGTGGCTCGGCAGACGGAAATGGGTAGTACGTGCCAAAAATCATCCACTCTTGAAAATTGTTCCGCACATAATTTTTGGGTACCAGGGCCGATTAGTGGCATTCAGAGTGGAACCGAAGAAGGAACGTGTATATTCTATTTAGATAATACACTGGGTGGAAATCATTTCGCATTCTTCGTTTGCCCATGTGGTTCGCGGAACATCTGCATTAATAAGTTTACATAGGTAATCATGGTCTGTAGGAAACGGAACTATTTGAGACGCGAAGAACGGAGATGGACTTTAATGAACTCTTGTATATGTTTGATTACTTTTTGGAGACTATACCCAAGTGACAATCCAAATGCTGATCAGAATTTTTCATTTTTTTATGATAGTCTTTTCAAAGTGTGACTAAATATGATTCTATCATTGCTTTTGCCGCTTTGTTGTATACGATTGACAGTTCTGAAGAGTATATCATGAATATTTGAAGAAACCTCCATATAACTACATTATTGATCGTACGAGGAGCTTTTAAACACTTTTGAGTGTTAAACCCTTGAATTTATGCACATACCTACCTAAAGTGAAGTCAGGATTTTTGTTGTTTCGGATTCTAGCTAACAGCTCGATCATCATAACAGTTTTTGCAACCGACCGAGACGGTTGTGCCTCCAGGTGGAAGGTTTTGTTCTCGAGAGAGTGACGGAGTGCGAGACGCTGTATGCGTTATTGTGGGAGAGAGAGAGACGAGTTTGTTAAGTGTGAGTCGACAGTTGATACGTCGGAGGCGTGGTCAACGGCATCCTCGACAAGTGGTGTTTTGACAGCAAACCGCGGGTAGACGAATTTGCCTACCGCGGTGGCAGAAATCGACAGCGATCGTGCCTGTACACACAGAAAAAAATATAGTGTATTGGTGTCGTCGGGCAATTCTAATCGACGAGAGGGAAGCGTCACAGGTAGACCCATTTGCCCTATTTGTCTACCGCAGAAGTGGTACGACGAATAAGGAAAACAAGTGGCACCGAAAAGTGCCGCATCGACAGTGGGATTTTCACAGCAAGCCACAGGTAGCCACATTTGTCTACCGAGGTGGTGGAAACGGAGAGAGCGCGGTTGTGGTGGTGATACCGACGAGCAGCTTAATCGGAGAGAGTTTTGAAGTGTTGCAGGTAGGACTATTTCTCTACTGAAGAAGCAACGCGACGAAGAAGGACAGCAAGTGTCACATTGTCAAACAACGGGCACCGAGTTTACAACATAACACATGAGGTGTGTTCTACCGGTGTCTTCGTCACCTAATAGATAGTAGATAACAGGTATATTTTTCATTCCTTTTTGTGATAGTTTTTCTTACTAGGTAAAATGGATGAAGAGATGGGAGAACGAGTAACAGACCCTCCCCCTAAGCCTTATGCTGAAAATGTAAATCCGACTAGAATTAAAATTTACCCAGAGTCGTCAACGGGACCATGGATTGTATTTATTAGGCGTAAAGCAAAGGCGCTAAATATCATTCAAATTTCTAAAGATTTGACTTCGCGATTCTCGGATGTAAAAGAGATCGTCAAAGTTAATAAAGATAAAATACGCATTGTCGTTGGTAGTCTCAAACAAGCCAATGCAATTGCTTCTTGCGAGCTTTTTACGCGGGAATATAGAGCGTATATTCCTTCAAAAGAAATTGAAATTGATGGGGTCATCACAGAATCGAGTTTGACTGTTGATGACTTAGTTAAGCATGGGGTTGGTCGTTTCAAAGACACCATACTTAAAGACGTAAAAATACTTGAATGCAAGCAATTGCATTCAGTATCACACGAAGGAGATAAAAAAGTTTATCGACTGTCTGACTCATTTCGAGTGACTTTCGCTGGGTCTGCGCTGCCCAACTATGTCATTATCGATAAGATTCGTCTCCCTGTTCGCCTTTTTATCCCTCGTGTAATGAATTGCCTTAATTGCAAACAGCTTGGCCACACAGCCACTTACTGTTCCAATAAGGCACGGTGTGGCAAATGTGGGGGTTCTCATCAAGAGGATACATGCAATGAAAATTCAGAAAAATGTTTAATGTGCGGAGAAAACTCACATGAGCTCCCTGCATGCCCCATTTATAAATTGCGTGAGGATAAAATTAAACGATCCTTGAAGGAGAGGTCTAAGCGCTCCTATGCAGAAATGTTGAAAAATGCTACCCCTAAACCCATCTTCTTAGAAAACACTTACGCATCTCTATTTTCGGAACAGTCTGACTCTGACGGAGCGTGCGAAGGTACATCATTTGTTTTACCCGGAAATTCCAGAAAAAGAAAACAGTCTTCTTTTCCCAAGCTGCCAAGAAAAGGCCTTAAAATTTCTCCACCAATAGATAAACTGCGCCCAAAACCGAAAAATTCCGATTCAAAACCGAAATCAATTCCGTCCGGTTTTGGGAACGTACAATCCAAACAGAACACCATTACTGGCAATAATAAAATTTCGACTTCCTCTGAGCCTCAGCCGGGGGTAGGATTATTGAAATTTTCTGAAATTGTTGATTGGATTTTTAAAGCATTCAATATTTCTGAACCACTAAAGAGTATACTTTCAGCTTTCCTCCCAACAATTAGAACATTTTTAGAGCAGCTGATTGCTCAATGGCCCATCCTTGCAGCGATTGTATCTTTCAATGGGTAATTCACCTCCTCCAATGAAAGATTCCATCACTGTTTTACAGTGGAATTGCAGAAGTATCATACCTAAAATTGATTCCTTAAAAATTTTACTGCATAATTTAAAATGCGATGCTTTTGCTCTATGTGAAACATGGCTTACCTCAAACATCAATTTCAACTTAAATGATTTCAACATTATTCGCCTAGACCGAGACACCCCGTATGGAGGAGTGCTTCTAGGAATTAAAAAGTGCTATTCTTTCTATAGAATTAACATCCCCTTGTTTGCGGGCATTGAGGCTGTAGCTGTCCAAACGAACATTAAAGGCAAAGACATGTCTATCGCTTCTATATATATACCTCCCAAAGTTCAAATTGGACAACGTCAAATTTTTGAGGTAGTGGAATCCATGGCTGCTCCGCGTCTGATACTGGGAGACTTCAATCGCACGGAGTATTGTGGGGTTCCCTCTACAATGATAATCGATCCTCTTTGATATACAATGTTTGTGACGAATTTAATATGACAGTTTTAAATACTGGCGAAACAACACGCATCCCCAGACCTCCTGCACGTCCAAGTGCATTAGATCTATCTCTGTGCTCGACATCACTTCGGTTAGATTGCACGTGGAAGGTTGTACCTGATCCTCACGGTAGCGATCATTTGCCAATCGTTGTTTCAATTAACAGTGAATTAGGCCTTACGAATTCAATCAATGTTCCTTATGACTTAACACGAAATATTGATTGGAAAACATACCAAACATTAATTTCCACTTCTCTTGCTTCGACAGAAGAGCTACCCCCTACCGAAGAATATGAATTCTTAGCGGGTTTAATTATTGAAGCAGCAGAACAAGCCCAAACGAAATGCAATCCTGGAATGACAATAAATAGACGACCCCCTAATCCTTGGTGGGACAAAGAGTGCTCTGATGCATATGAAGCTAAACAAGTTGCCTACAAAGAAATTATGAAACAGAAAGGGGGTATACGTGAGAACTTTGAAAATTATTTCATTTTGCAAAACAAATTTGACAGTATACGTCGTGCCAAAAAATCTAGTTATTGGAGACACTTCGTTAATGGCTTGTCAAGAGAAACATCAATGAGTACTCTTTGGAACACAGCCAGAAGAATGAGGAATCGAAACGTGACTAATGAAAGCGAAGATTTTTCGAATCGCTGGATATTTAATTTTGCCAAGAAAATTTGTCCCGATTCTGCTCCTGCGCAGAAAATCACTCGCGATGCTCCCACAAGTAACGATTTCATAGATTCGCCTTTGACAATGATGGAATTCTCAATTGCACTCCTCTCATGCAACAATAATGCTCCGGGACTAGACAGAATTAAATTCAACTTGGTGAAGAATCTGCCTGACCTAGCAAAAAGACGCTTGTTGAATTTATTCAACAAGTTTCTTGAGCAGAATATTGTTCCGCGTGACTGGAGACAAGTGAGAGTTATCGCAATTCCAAAACCGGGAAAACCAGCCTCCGATCATAACTCGTATCGACCGATTGCAATGCTATCCTGCATCAGGAAATTGTTGGAAAAAATTATCCTACGACGTCTCGACAATTGGGTTGAGGCGAACGGCTTGCTATCAGATACCCAGTTTGGTTTTCGGAGGGGAAAGGGAACGAATGATTGTCTGGCGCTACTTTCGTCAGAAATTCAACTCGCTTACGCAAAAAAAGAACAAATGGCGTCTGTGTTCTTAGACATAAAAGGAGCATTCGACTCAGTCTCCATTGATGTTCTCTCGGAGAAGCTACATCAATGTGGTCTTTCACCGATATTAAATAATTATTTATACAATTTATTGTCAGAAAAGCACATGCATTTTTCATATGGCGATTTGGCGACACTCAGAATAAGTTACATGGGCCTCCCACAAGGCTCTTGTCTAAGCCCCCTTCTCTATAATTTTTACGTGAATGACATTGATAATTGTATTGTCAGCCCATGCACTTTAAGACAACTTGCAGATGATGGCGTGGTTTCTGTTACAGGACCAAAAGCTATAAATTTACAACAACCATTGCAAAATAGCTTGGATAATTTATCAATTTGGGCTTTAAAGCTGGGCATCGATTTCTCTACGGAGAAAACAGAGTTGGTCGTTTTCTCAAGGAAGCGTGATCCAGCTCAGCTTCAGCTTCAGTTGGTTGGTAGAACGATAGCCCAAGTCATGACCAAGGTGCGGAAAACTCGCTCACCGCCATGAGCGTACATGAATTTGTTTCCTTATACATCGTCGGGGGTTTACGCTCTCGTTAAAAAGATACAGACCCACACAACTCGTTCCGCATCACACCGTATGCGATTACGAAGGGAGAGAGAATCGGAAATCTCAAAATTTTTTAACGCGTTCCGCATTGCCGATGCAGTGAGGTAATGAGTGCCATCGAACATATTCGGCAGCGAACATGTTCGTTCGGAAAAATGATCCAAATCTTCGTGCGCAATCCTGAAACTAGACGATTGAAATATATGGCTGGATTAAAAATACCGGTAGGAGTCAGTGTCCGCCTGGACACCGCACGGAGTGGCAATTTCTGCTGTGTAGGTTCAACTCGCAGTCATTTCCTTGCTGCGTGTTAATTTTGTCATGCGCTATACATGTTATCGCTCGAGTTGAACTCTACCATTGTATGTACAAATGCCGTACTTGCGATGTAGACAAGATGTGTGGTAATGTACATTGGTTTAGATTTGTTTGGATTTAGTTTAATTTTCAATGTTCAGGCGCGTTCGGCTCCTTCCATGCGATACATTCGAGAGAAAACTTAGATTTGTCTTCTTTTCTATGCAAATAAATAATCTCGAAAGTTGTGCGTTTTATAGCGTATCGTTACGCGAATATAACTCACTACTTCCGGTGATATGCATTTGCAAAGAATTGACAAAATATCGATTGTCGCTGATCAATTTTCTTGTTTTTAACTGTAATGATAATATCTTTTGCTTCAATCATATGATTATCCACGTTTAGGTGGTTTTGGCTTGAGACGAAGCTGGCCCAGGTTATAACTCAAATTGATGTCAAAATAAATTAATTGATAACAGTTTCGGTTGAAACCTGACTCAGTTTCGAGATCAAACAAAAACACATTCGAGCTAGGGCATACGAGTCCGGCGCATAAAGTTCATACCTTTTTGTGTGCATGAAATTAGGTGTGAATAAACAGATAGAAAGGGAATCATATGTATCAACTAATAACAATATAATAAAATATAATAGATAAATCGAAATTTTAAAAACAGTTTACCAAACGAAATTTTCACTGAAATGCTGTTAAGTTTATTAAGTTTCTTGGAACTAATAATTGGAATGGGGATTGCGTGAAATTTAGTAACAAGGATCACTGTTCTGGCGGAGTAACTATTGGTGTTTGTTTCAGGCAACGTTCACAAAAATAGATAAGGCTAGTAACTGGGACTATAACCATTCATGTATGCGCTTACAGTTGTATTATCTATAGCATTGCAGTTATTGATATTAGTCTGAAAGGATTCCGCTGGAGCAGTGCTGCCAAGGACATTTTCAGTTAGCAGTTAAAATGAAATTTGTAGATATTTTCGTTATATTGCATTATTATTGAAAACTGATAAAAACACATAAATGTAGACTATCTTTGTCTATCTTTCCTGTGCTATGGGCTATTGAACAATTGGGCAGGCCATAGCACTCTGATAGAAGCATCACTCTTGATAATCAGAGGTTTTTAGTGTTTCTTGATACAAACAAATAAAAAAAAAAGTCTAGCATGAAATGTTTCGAGTGATCGGTGTGAATGAATTTGTTTATAGACATCATTCAAAAACCGGGGATGGCAACGTGTGCAACTTTCGTAGCCATATATTTTTCCAATCATAATAACTGGCCAACAACATTTCGATCCGCCTCAAATTGTTTAAAATCACAGTATTTTCATATCAATTGGAATTTCTGAATCGGACAAGATCAGTTGAGTTTGAATCGAATATTAATAGTAGACCCCATGTTATATAATACTTTCAGAGAAAATTGGTTAAATCTCACGGTATAAAGATACTTTCCCAAGATTCAAATTTGAAAAATGTTACATGGTTAATTTTACGAAGATGCGAATTTTAATCCAGGTCGCAATTCTATGATTGTGAGTATTGTGTGAATTATATTAGAATTTAAACTACACTGTTCTCATTAGGGTCAGACCCAAAAGAATGTGAAAAGCCTTCAGACAGCACAGAAAAGCTGTTAGGAAAACTTGGACCTAATTACATCTTTGAGTTTATATAAAAAATTGTATGTTTAATAATGTTCTTGTGTGGTGTCAGATGGAAGAAGTGATGACAATCCTGTAAAAGCTTAGCTATCTGCTGAGAATGGTGTCCATTGCGATAGCTGGGGAACTTACGACACAGAAATGCGTAGAACTGAAGAACTTATAAATACTTTCAATTTGGACAGTCTTCGGCTATCTTTTCCAAGCAACTGGATTTTTGCAAAGATTCTAGGGGAATTCTATTGTGCTTCGGAAAGTAAACATTAAGTAGTAGCTTATTACTGAAAGAGAAGCACATACCACAGAGAACAGACGTCCATCTTTAGCGTTCAACTTGTGTAAAAATCACTAACGTTGTCAAAGTCAATTGGGATATCTCCACCCGGTGCGTTACTGTCGTCATGTTAATAGTGGCCGAGTTCGATAGATTGAAAATCGAATTGTAATGCCTGAAGTTATTTAGATTGGAAGAAAACCATTTTTGTTGTAAAAATCACTTTCAACTGTCCAAACAAAAGGTTCTTTTGAAAATTTTCTCCATAAATAGTCTTATTATCCAGTGTAGCGCATTCCTCTGTATTTGACTCCTAAAGTGCACAGACTCTGGGTCTTACTATAAAAATTGATTCCGTCAGACACTAGTTACACTGTTACCAGTTATATTATACATAAATAATACATTTCTATGCATTGTAATCAATAAATATAACACGTATAGCATAAAATATAGTTAACCCTTAACGCTGTTTTAAAACAATATTACGCAAAACATCTCACAGTAATGTATTGAAACTATGAAACAATTTTCACAAAAGTTTAAAAAAAAATTATTTGCGCGTTTGAGGGTAATATGACACCCAAGTTTGGAAATAAAGTAAAATGTGATATCAATTGATACAAAAAATATCTATTGCACATTTTTAAAAGACCTATTATGTACAATAATAATGTTGCCGAAAACGGAATCCATTTGTTGCCAAAATCTGAGTGTACCGAAAAGGGAGCATGCACAAATCGGAACGTGCCAAAAACGGAATCTTACTGTACTATCATTGAACAGCCTCCAAGAAACATAAAAAACACATATCGTCAATACTTCCACCATTCCATTACAAGTCGAAAAACCTTGTCAATACGCTCCAGTATTGACAAAACAACTGAACGTGTAAGGACCGCTAATATGGAACACAAACAAGATCAAACATTCTTTACTAGTATATATGATGATTGACAGCAGGAAAAACAAAAAGCACCACAAAAAGTATAAGTAATCAAAACATCGGGAAAATAATATTTAGAACAGATGGATAAATCGTCGTACCCGGAACATCACGTTCCAAATCCATTCTTGACCGCTCATCATTCCGAATTAGATCCACGTCATCACTGTGAACAACGATTCCACGCACCCCGGCTTGGCCACACTATCATACTACAAATTATGCAAAACATCAAACTGTCTTGAAAACAAAAACAAAGTTGGATTGACGATGTGTATCAAAAATATTGAACGCGTAAAGTCCGCTATTCTTTTATACCTATGTGGAATATGAACGATATACAAAGGGACAATCTGCTCGCTTAGCAAATTACAAACACCACTCCATCGATACAAAACACCGCGGCAGCGTCAATGCAAACAATCGCAAGCACCCGCTCGCATGCGGTGGAAATTGAATCGATTTTCGATTTAGGCGAACATAGATCGCGATCCAAATTTTTGAGGAAGAATCGCATTGCCGAACGGATCCGATCATCATAGTTCGGATACAATTCCGAACATGTATCGGAAAGAACCTAAATTGCAGTGATCCAAGGTGAGCGTAAGAGTGAAAAAATACGAACATGTGAGATACCATATTCACTTGGCTTTGGCCGATCGGGCGTTCAACAGATGCACACTCATAAACAAGAAAAACAGAATAAAGCATCGGAGGTAGGTGAGTGCGAATGAGCCTTGAGTGAGCGTAAAACGATGCGATTCTTCCTATCCTTGGTCATGACCTTTAAATATCTCGGAATTTGGTTCGATTCTAAAGGTACATGGGGAGGCCACATTAGGTATCTGATAAAGAAGTGCCAACAAAGGATAAATTTTCTGCGAACAATAACTGGATCATGGTGGGGTTCTCATCCAAGTGACATGATAAGATTGTATCAAACAACAATACTTTCAGTAATGGAATATGGGTGCATCTGTTTCCGTTCAGCTGCGAACACTCACATTATTAAACTGGAACGGATACAGTATCGTTGTTTACGAATTGCCCTAGGTTGCATGCAGTCGACCCATACGATGAGTCTTGAAGTACTAGCGGGAGTTCTTCCTTTAAAAGACCGATTCTGGGATCTCTCTTCTCGTTTACTTATCCGATGTGAGGTTATGAACCCACTGGTAATTGAAAATTTTGAAAGACTTGTCGAGCTTCAACCCCAAACCAGATTCATGACAGTGTATTTCAATCACATGTCACAAGAAGTAACGCCTGCTAGGTATGTTCCCACATACGTCAATATACTAGATATTCCTGAATCCACTTTATTCTTCGACACGTCCATGCAAGCAGAGATTCGTGGAATTCCGGATCATCTACGCTCGCGGGAGATCCCTAAAATATTCACAAGTAAATATCAACACATAGACTGCCTTAAAATGTTTTACACTGATGGGTCACGAATCAGTGAGGCCACTGGTTTCGGTATTTTCAACAATAATTTTTCAATTTCTCTCAAACTTGCAGAACCCGCCTCTGTTTATATAGCGGAACTAGCAGCAGTTCACTATAGTTTTCAAATAATTAATACTTTACCCCCGAACCATTACTTTATCCTCACTGATAGTCTCAGCACAATTGCAGCTCTACGCTCAAAGAGGATTGATAACCACGATCCATTCTTTTTGGGGAAGATACGAGAATCTCTGAGTAACCTGACAAGAAAATGTTATAAATTTACCCTAGTGTGGCTCCCCGCCCATTGCTCTATTGCGGGCAATGAGAAAGCTGATAATTTAGCCAAGATTGGTGCACTAGATGGTGAAATATATGAAAGACCCATCGCTTACAATGAATTTTATAGCGCTTCTCGACAGAGGACACTTGCTAGTTGGCAAACATCTTGGGACAATGGAGATATGGGACGATGGCTACACTCAATTATCCCTAAAGTATCAACGAAGGCATGGTTCAAAGGATTGGATGTAAGTCGGGACTTCATCCGTGTGATGTCTAGGCTCATGTCCAATCATTATACTTTAGATGCGCATCTCCGTCGTATTGGGCTCGCTGAGGGTAATCATTGTGCTTGTGGAGAAGGTTACCATGACATTGAGCATGTTGTTTGGTCCTGCATTGAATATCGTGAAGCCAGATCACAATTAGTAGATTCTTTACAAGTCCGAGGAAGACCAATCCATGTTCCTGTTAGAGACATCCTGGCGTATCGCGATCCTCTATACATGGAACTTATCTATCATTTTCTAAAAACAGCATCTGTCAAAATTTAATTAAATTCATCTCCTCACACTCTCATCCAAGGCTAATCATTCACCAATTAAAGTGTCCTAGAATATTTAGTTTTTAAATTTAGACAATAACAGAAAAAAAGTAAATAAATACACCCGAAAATACTAGATCATTATGAAATACAACAATGTAAGGAAAAAAGCAAACCATAAAGTGATTTCGGTGTTAGTTTTAGACAAAGTACTAGTATAGTTAAAATTAGTCTTAAGGATTTTTGTAACGTGCTATGTAAAAAAAGAAACTGGCGTAAAAAGCTTTTGCAAATGCCGTGTCAAATAAACGTATGGGAAAAAAAAAAAACAGCTCGATCATGAATCGACCAAAGGGCCGAAGTCGCAATGATATCGAATCGAGAAAGATAGCTTTGAAAATTCGGTTCAGAAAATTAAATCGTATTTTAACAGTGTTTGCACACTGCGCTTTCAAATGCATTGAAACACTTTGAAACAATACTAGTTTTCGGAAGCATAACTAAAATGGTTTATATAATAACGTTTTCGTTGATAAAATTGAAAAAAAAAATCATTTCACCGAGTGTTGTTATGAAATGTTGATTAGGCCATTTTCAAGTCGCCCTCTTTCTAGTGTTAGTTGATCAATCCGTTCGAATCTGTAATCCTGGCCGTTAATTCCTGATGCCGCTGGAGGGGAAAATTTGTTATTCCGCCGGGGCGTAACAAGCACTTGGTTTTTGTTTAGGGCGATTCTGTTTACGGACCTTGTAAACAATGATGCTGTCAATTTCGCCCGTGTACACTACCTTAGAAATGCAGAGGCGTAACCCGCATGGCATTTTGTTTACAGTTGAAAGTCGGATCCGCCGTTTTGTTTTTGATCGATTTTCATGAAGTGTGAAATATTTATAAATGAGTTTTTATATTTTTATATAGTATTTTTACTCCTCTTTCAGATATTAATCAAATCTCCGTTTGTGTACATTTGTTATATAGGCCCATTTGTCGGTTCACGATCGAGCTGACTAGGTGCGGTTCAATAAACTGGTTTAGACTGATGTCTTACCAGATTCTCAAATTTCCAAATATGTATAGTGTATTTTTTATCAACTTGAAATCAATTGTTCAAAAAACTGTTAACAACCATCGTTGTATGTATATTTTAGTAGTCTGTGGATTACAATTCAACCCTCTACTGCCCAAGTTTTATTATTTCGATTATAGAAGTGCCTCTTCGGGGGGTTAGAAAAATTTCTTGTGAAAAATTTCTAACCCTATGTGCGGGGGTCGGGACTCGAACCCAGGTGCGCTGCGTACAAGGCAACCCCCCCAGTTTTTATGATGAGAAAACTGAAAAACATGATAACCGTTTGATGTAGGTAGACTACAAATGTAACTGCAATGTTCATTGATCGTCGCACAGAGAAGTAACTGGGGTCGAATCGTGGCCAAAATTATTTATTGCTGCTATTGTTGTTATTATGCCTTAATATAAAGTAAAAATAGATAAAAACTAGTTTGGCATCTATCCACCTACCAGTGCAGAGGTCAATTTTCTATATCCTTTCGAATACTAGTAATTTCGAGGTAATCTTTGTGAATACGTTTTTCCAGTTGCATAAACAGATGCTCCGTGGGAAAAGGAGAAGGGAAGGGACGCCTGTGCACATATTCATAGAGATACCTTCTACCAACCACAGTATTTGCCCCTACAGCATCGGTGTATCTGATATTAGTAAAACTTTCAATTTTTTCCAATCGATTGGAATTTGTGAATCGGATAAGATTAGAAACGTTTTTTGGATAGCTGGAATCTTGTTTTGCAATACTGCTTCAGTAACTTTGCCGGATCTCGCCGTATAATGTATCTTTTTTATCATTCAAATTTGGCGTAAAATGTTTAGAAAACGGTATTTTTAATTTTGATAGAATACACTGCAACACAAAGATTTTCTGTTAGTTTTTAGCTGAGGTTATACAAATGGTTGTGTTCAACTACATTTCTAATAATATTGTCTTATTTAATACAGTCATCATCACTATAGAGGGCTATATTGATGGATATACAGGGTGTTTGGTTCATGGTTAAGAACCTCTCGGGGGGTGATAGACTGTCATATTTGGAGAAAAAATTGTTCTACACATACCATCAAATCTCAACCGATACAGAGTTATTGAGCTTCTGGTATAAAAAACTTGTTTGTCTTAAAATACCTCTAACTTTAAAAGTATATTTTGTATTTTAAATCTTTTAGTTCCATTCGAAAAGTGAGAAAATTTCCTATTCAATGATGTTCTCATATCTTTTAGTTAATTGGTTTAATTACCTTTTTGGCTGTAAAGTAGTTAAAAGTTAGTGTTTTTGAGGAGGTTTTTGCTAAATTTCTCGAAATAATGAAGTATGATTATAGCAATATCCATTATCCAAAAGTTGGGTTTTAGGACGATTCATAATTTGTTCTTGGACGACATATTCCTATCTCTTCTCATTTCTTTGTAATTTCATTACTATACTTTTCCTGTAACCGACTTGCAAGTGCTTAAAAGACTCTAATCTGAAAAATATGCTTTATATCGTTATTTACAAGATTTTATTGGAAAGCTGAGAAAATGTCCTATCAGTGTAAGTACAAATATCTTTTAGTTAAGTGTACTAAATGATTTTTTACTTACGAAATAACTCAAAATTTGTGTTTTTTGAAGAGTTTTTTAATTATTCTAATTGTTAATCAACAAAATTTATCGTTACTATTGTTCATTTGATGCCCCTTAATGTTCTCCATAACTTTTTATTTGACACTTTGTCTATATCTCTTTTCATTTTGCTGCTATTTAATAGTTAACACAGCATGACCTCGCCACAAATGTAGTGGGTTCGAAATCGTTATTTTTGCATATGAAACGATGTGATAAAAACGATTTTGCGACGAAATTAAAAGAGATAATTGAATGGAGTCAAAGAAAGAACTGTAGAACTTGCTGAGATGCATTATTTCCATGATAATAATGGTGATGTTTATTATTTACTATTTTAAGAAAATTAACGAAAATGCTAATAATAGCACTAACTTTAAACTAATTTACTTCTAAAAGTATACTAAATTCACTTAACTGAAAGGTATTAATACATTTTTCTCTGTAAAATTTTCCTGGCTTTCGAATAAAAAGAAAAAAAAGTACAATAAGTGAAATACTTTTTCAATTAGAGCTGGTATTAGTGAAAATGAGATAAAAATATCCAAGTTGAATAACCCAAACTCATGAAAATAAGAAAAGGTAAGTGTATCATGTCAAAGAACGAATTATGCATCTCTTCAAGACTAACAATCTGGATTATTAAAATGATGAGGTTAACTATTAGGATTTTCAAGAAATGAACGAAAAATCGATTAAAATTGTTTAATTTTCACTAAATTACTTTGAAAAGGCTACTTAAACTCATTAACTGAAACATGTGAAGGCATCACTGCGAAATTTTCTCACCTTCCCAGTGGACCTAAAATATTTGAAATGCAAAGTGTACTTTTTGAGTTAGAGGTATTTTAAGACAAATAAGTTTTTTACACATAAAGTTCAATAACTTTGTAACGGTTGAGATTTGATAGCATGTGTAGAACAATTTTTTTCTTCAAATATGACAGTCTATCATCCCCCAAGAGGTTCTTAACCATGAACCAAAGGCCCTGTATAACGAAACATGTTATAAAACCCCTTAAAATATCACAATTTTGCATCCATGCAAAAATTCTTTAGCATTTTTTTTACATACTCCCAATCTTACTACATTATACAGTATGCTTTTAAGTCTGTAAAAAATATAACTAAATAAAAAATCGAAAAAATATTTGGTTTTTGGCCAGGAATTTGTTCTGGTTACTCCTCAGTGCGTCGCGTTGATTTAATTTCAGGTGGTGCATGACGGTCTTCTCTGAATTGTTTCTACGATTTATAAGTTTCGATATTCAACCTCAAACTTTAAAAGTCGGGTTTCTCGAAATATACTAAATGGCGTTTGTCATAAGATAGCACAACAGCGTCGAACTATGCGGTGAGCTGAGTCATTTTCATTTGATCTTTTGTAAATTCGACCACGGAACCTCATATCATCTGATATGCAACTGCCCAGCAGTAGCGCTATTGTGATTTTGAGTTTTCGGCCGTCCATACACAGACGACACCGTGATGTAGTATATTTTGAGTAAACTAAAATGTGAATACGCCATGCAGAATACAAGTTGTTTGCAATTTGGGATTAGACTTCGAAACTAACATGAAAAATAGAGATGATATCAGATCTGTTTCATTTTAAAGTTTTTCTAATCTATTTATATTTTTCTAACCGTGATATGATTTGAATTTTGAAGTTTGGTTCAGTTGATTATTTGGAAAATAAACCTTTAAGTTCTATATATTTCACAAATGCACTAGCAAACTATAATGTCTATCAGTCTTAATAGACTTTCTTTTACACGTACACTAACACAACACTGAAGGCACAAGTGCCACTAGTTACATCGAGTTCTAATGTTTTGTTTCACATATACACTAGTGCCGCGGGATGATAAAGCTCGAAATCAAAATGAAATCAAATCCACATGACCATATCCTGGATCAGGAATCAGTAGCCTCTGGCTCAAATGGCACGCTCTTCATGTTGATCAGAGATTTGTGCCTTGCCAAGAATCGTCTTTTCATAATTTCCCTAGACGGATTGGTGAAGTGGTAAGGTTAGGGGTAAGGAAAATAGTGACACTGAACAATTAAAACAGAGCGCTCTGCACCCCCGGAAGGATTTTGAACGATCTGCAGGTGCAGCAATAGCAGGAATAAAACTTCACAAAAAAATTGGTTAAAATAAGAGTTTCTTACTCTTAGCAGAAAACAACCAACGTATACTCTTAGTTTTTAAAATAAAACTTATTTTGATTGCGATTTTTCATTTTGATTATTATTTTTGATTAATTTGAAAGTTTTACTTTCAATCTAATAGTAGGCGTTGCAAATTTTTCCTAAGAGCGTAACACTCTTACTTTTACCAATATTTTTTCTGTGTGTTTCAATCCCCGAAGGGGTGTAGAAGTTTTATTTAAACAGTGAGTGGATATATCAACACTCCCGAGGGGATATTGCGATAACAGAACCGCAACACCCCCGATGAAATATTATCATTCAAGTACGGCTTAAACTATAGCTCTTTTATATTATTGCAGGGCAGTTACATATCAAATGATATGAAGTTCCGTAGTCGGATTCACAAAGATCTTACGAATGCGATAAGTGAGTTTGCAATGTCGAGTCAGTGCCCTGACTAGAATACTGCAATTGTACTTGGAAAAGTGCAGCAAATTCTTTGACATTTTTGGACTCACATCCGGCGGTAAAGTCTTTGCGGTTCGAATTTCCAATTGTTTGGCATATTTAATATCCGCTGGCGTTGCTGCAATGTTGTCCTTGTCATCGCCATCGCTTCCGCCTAACTTAAAATGCGAAATTGTAAAGAACGAATCATCATCCAAAATGATGAATTGTCATTTCAAAAAGTGTTTACGGTGAAGTAAACGGTAGCAAATTGGTATTGTTGATTTTTTTTTGCTGTATATTTTGGTGCTCGCTTAAGTTTATGATAAATTACGTTGTTTTTCTTCGAAATGCAGTGGACAGTTCCGCTTGAAATACTAAATTTCTCTGTCAATGTCATGTTGCTTAGTTATGGCACTTGACTACCCCTTTTTTAATTTTGGTTATAGAGGTTTTAGCCTTAAGGTCATTCGCCTCTTCGAGTTAGAAAAATCGTATGAGAAATTTCTAACCCTATGTGCGGGGTCGGGACTCGAACCCAGGTGCACTGCATACAAGGCAATATATTTACCAACTACGCTACGCCCACCCCTACTACCCTTTTTTTTCTTTGTTGTGGCATTTAATGTTGCTGGGCCAGCGAATTTCTTTATTATTTTCCGGCTTTTTTGCCAGTACTACAATGCCTATTCGGATTGTCACGGCGCCCTTTTTGACTTCTAATATGAATCCTTTCGAAAAGTTTCTCAGTCTTACACAAGTTGTGCAAATATTAGGGAAACGTACATCTTTAATAGGTTTCTTGAGCGCATCCTACCATCGTCCAAAAAGCATCTGGTCACTTCAATCTAGAGTTAATATAGTATAGCCAAAATTATTCTTTTAGCAAATTAATAAAGAAATTTTTTTCTTCTGATTATATCTCTGGTACTGTTTGCACTTCAATCAGCGAAATGCTATTTAAAGGAAATTGTTCAAGGAATCTAGAAAAAATACTAGTTTGCAACTTTTTCAATTTAAAATTAAAAGTACATTTTTTCACAAAACACAAGTTTTTTTCACGCCGTTTTTTGCGCGGTTTTTTTACGCGTAAAAATCTTTCAAAAGACTTAGAATATTTTTGGAACTTTTTTTTGCGCGGATTTCGCAAAAATATTCGAAGTCCTTGGGAATGCAAAAGACTTGGAATATTTTCGGAAAGAGGGGTCGGGAAGACTCCTTACGGCCCGCAGCTCAACAATGTGGGTATTTTCGGAATAGCCTTGACGAGTAGGAGACAAAGGTCGATGTTTGACATCATTTTTTGGCTGAGGTTTTTTTACGCGGATTTTCCAATTAACGCGGTTTCTTATACGCGGATTTTTTTACGCGGTACGTATCTCCCGCGTAAAAAAACTGGGGGTACATATATTGGATACGGCAAGCCTTTTTGACACATAAAATTACATTGTGTCGACTTCGCTCGGTATGTTTCGGGTCCTCTCTTAGGATACCGTTGACTTGTTTCTCA
Source organism: Topomyia yanbarensis (assembly GCF_030247195.1). Taxonomy (NCBI): domain Eukaryota; kingdom Metazoa; phylum Arthropoda; class Insecta; order Diptera; family Culicidae; genus Topomyia; species Topomyia yanbarensis. Next base: position 3,209,490 of record NC_080672.1, read on the forward strand.
GGATTCTGTTTGGATCTGTTTCAGGATTCTGATCGAAGTTAGTCCCAATGGAATCTCTCTCAGAATTTCAATTGAGTTCTAATCCGTATTTCTACGTTTTCTTACTCTGAATTTTCTTGTAAGAATCTAGAAGCTTCTCAGAGGTCATGTGAAGTCCTTCTCAAGATAGAATTCTACTGAAGATCATGATTTGTTCAGGATACTGAATTGTGTTCATATTTTCAATCAAATCCTGTGTAAAATTCTGATGAATATCTCGCTCAGAGCTCCCGCGAAATTTGACGTAATGTTGCTCTACTCCCATTATCCCTTTCAACATTATGATGGAAGCGTAATGTTGTTGATAAATAACCACGTTTATAAGGGACCATTCATAAATTACGTAACGCTTTTAGGGGGGAGGGGGTGCAACAAATTGTGACAAGTTGTGACATATGGGGGAGGGGGAGTAAGCTAGATCGTTACGTAACATGTTTTTACTGAAGGAAAAATTTTTTTCTCGGAATTTGTTACGTAATAAGGGAGGGGGTATAGAGAAATTTGTGACAGTTTGTTACATGGGGGAGGGGAGTCAATTTTGGGCAATTTTTGCGTTCCGTAATTTATGAATGGTCCCTAAAGAGGACTGGGACTGTTCTTTCATTTTAGCACTAACAGCCAAAAGTAGGACAGATGTTATTGCAATTAGTTTGATTGAGTTGGAGTAGTGCTGCCACAGACAGATTTTGTGAACAGTGATTTAAATATTCTAGGAGAATTGTATTGAGCATCGGAAGGTAAAAATTGAGCAGCTTCTAGCACTGCGAAAGAGCCACCTATCTTGATTTAAGCAGATTTTTTGTCTTTCACGAACCCAACAACTATGAAGAAAAATAGTTTTGGAATCCTATAAACGGTAGTCAAGAAAGGGTTAACAAAATTCTGATAAGAGACCCGGTAGTAGCTAAAGCGTAGATGTATGTTGGGCTGTGCAAAGAGGGCGTCATCAGTACTTTTCACTGAGGTGGCCGGGAATCCATCATCGACTTGGCGAACATGATAACACTACTCTCACTCAGCTAACTTGAATGAGACTTTACCCATTCATGCCCATGTTGTTTGTGGACAACAACGTTTTTAAGCAGTTATATCTTTTGGTTTAGGCAAGAATTTCTCTCAAAAACAAGTAAGGCTAATAAATATGGATATTATCTTTCATTTGAGAACTAACAGTTACAAGTAATATCCCTGAAACTGAAGTTATTACAATTAGCCTGATTGGATTCCGATGGAGCAGTGTTGCCAGGGATAGTTTACATTGACGACGAAAAATGAAATTTTGATATATCTTTGTTTTTTGCAATATTATTGAAAACTGATAAAACCTATTAATTTAGACTATCTTCGACTACATTTTTTACAATAGTCCAATTACTACACTTAATTGGACTATTGTAAAAATTCTAGGAAAATTGTATTAAGCATGGGAAGGTAAAACTTGCACAGCTTCTAGCACTGCGATGGAAGCTCTTTATGAAAAAAAGTTTTTCGAGTTTCTTGACCCCACCATTTTCAAGGAAAAATAGTTTTGGACTCCTGTATGCACAAGAAAAAAGTTGGGCATGAAAGGGTTAACAGAAACGTTGGTTATAATATGTGACTCCACTTCGTAAAATAAAATGGAGCCAAGGAACAGATGACCCGAGTCGAAATATTTACCGTGGAAAATCGAAGGCCCGGGTTGTCGAGCTTGACCTGTACTGCAAACGACACACCTTATTAAAAAGTTTGTCTTGGAATTCTTGCTCAAATATTTATATAAAACTTTTCCATATACTGTTAACTTGTTACCAATATAAATAAAAATATAAACCAATTGAAAATACGAATCAAAAAAATCGACTAGGGCAAAATAGGTACATTTATATTTACCGTAGCAGAAAAATTTACCCTGCCCATTATATTTACAGATTCTTCGCGAGTGGAGCTTAAATTCATAAAAAAAAACACAAGAAAAGTTTGACTCGTTTATCCAGGTTATTCGATTATCCGGGGTGAGATGTTTTAAAATTCCCAGATAATCAAGTATGATCTGTACTTGTTTATGCAGAATATACACCTGAAGTTAGTCCAAAAACTTTCGGAAATGAAGTTAGCTCTACTGTAGATCCAACGACTTACTTAAATTTTTTTTTGGTTGTTCATACATTTTCATTCTAAGCTCGACATCATACGCAGCCACGCACGAGATATTAACACTTCCAGAACGAAAATTAACATTGTTCGTGCATTTAGTGCATTTAACTATAAAAAACATAGTGGAATTAAAAGGTAGAAAACCTGTGTAAAGTGTTATATATATAATTATTAAATTTATTTAGGCCCAAATGCGGTAGCTCAACGAGGCCGATTGTTCGTTTTTTTACAATAAATTAAAAAAAAAACAACTATGTTAAGTTTTTTGTCTCGTTTAGACGCAGCTTTCTGCTGCGTGTTGAGATCCTTTTTCTAGGGGGCGAAATATTGCCAGTGTTGTCCACTGCCATCTGAGGTTCGATCCGTTTGTCTTCTTTTGCGTTGTCGTTCATGTCCATGTCCTCATCCGTACTACTTTCCTGCTGCTCGCGGTCAGATGTTCCAGTTTGTGTCTCGCTCTTATCGGTCGTCATTGTATGTTCATATTTTTCGGCATTCGTTTCGTTGTTGTTGTTGCTGGTTGTTGGTGCTTGATCCGAAGATGTTGGTTTTGCAGCTGTTAGTGGTTTAGCGTAAGATGGTTCTGGGCTGATTTTAGTTGGATTGGTTAAGTTTTCCTTAACAGTTTCTACGCAAGGTTTTCCGAGGTGCAGCTTCTTCGTGCAGAACTGGCACGTAGGAATTTGCCCTGGGTACGTGACTAGTGATGTTTGATGAATGAGAACATCGTCACTTCCTAACGCTGTGACGGTTATGTATGAGGGAATTGGCTTGGTCACACGCATTCTCACCACACGAACACCGTTAGGGATGCCCGGGAAAAAAATCCTCCAAGTCTCATGTGTAACGGAGTCTACTTCTCCGTATTTTTGCAAGGATTTTTTAATCGCGCCGTCAGGGGTACGCGTAGCCAAATCATGGACACGAACTTCTACAGCGCCGTTCTCGATGTATACGGGAATGCTATATTTAACATTGCCGCATTCGGCGGTGTGCTGCATGTTGTTTCGCGAGGCGAATGACTCAGCTTGGTTAATGTTGTTGAACGAAATCAGCACGCAATGTTTGATATGATGCATTTGTAGGGTTTTCACTTCAGCCAGATTGAGTTTCATCTGCACTTTTAATAACTGTTCCACTTCCCGAATGGCTGGTCTTACGGGGCATTTCGAAAAATCAACAGCAACACAGTTCAACCGCAGCTGGGTTGCTTTTTGCTGGGCACCGTCACTCATCACTAAATCGCACAGTAGGTATAGGCTATTGTTATATGGACTGCTTGTGTGATAGGCACCGATTGATTTTTAGGTAGAATTCACTGTTTCACTTGCGCGGGACGATTTTTTGCTTCTGCTCAGGGCGAGATGTGAAGACAAACTGACTGTGTAAAGTGTTAATGTAATGCAACATTTAAAGTGTCTCTTTAACGATTGTCATTTTTCTATACTTGTCTTTTTTTACCCTATTTTCTTCCTTCTTTCTGCAAATCGTAGTGAGTCTTGTACCCACTGCTAGACTCGCGCCCGATTAAACATGAGGTTGATCTACTTCTGTAGGTTTGTCTCCTGTAGAACGCTGCAAGAAACCACTTCAAGTGACACCTACCTCGATCTTCGGGTACCCACTTTTAAAGTCACGCCAATAAAAACTAGTGTTGGTTTTGCTTGAGAACTTAGAAATGAACCCAGGTTAGTTGTTTCAAGCAAACGTTTTTTTATGGAACTTCGTTGGGTTCTTGCAAAAAGTGGTTGTGTTGGCGAACCTGAAATATATTTTCAGTGGAGAACCCAACCCAATTTTCAGTTCAGGGGAGCAGAACCTAGATTTTTGTGTAAAAATGAGCTATTTACCAATATAACCGATTGAGATTCCTTTAGTAAATTCATGCGCAAAGTTTCATCTGAATCGAAGAATATCGAGCTCTGTTTTTGTTTGTTTTGACATGAGAGTACACAAAATAGGTAATGAACAGAACATGCATTAATGACTGGCATCAAAAAAAAGGAAACGATTTGCTTTACGCGTAAATACTTTTGATAACACGTCCTACACATCATTTAAGTGGTAAAACTTGAGTCCACTGGAGATGTATACAAACTAACAGAGATTAGACGTCCACAATAGGAATATGATAGAGCTCTGCACCAGCGATATTAGGCATCTTTTTCAAATGTCTTCACATTTTATACAAAAATGTCTTCAACGGTCAGGATTCTGAATCGGTTATTTATTTTGAACCAGAATTCTGCCACAAATTAGTCAGACAACCGAATAAATTTGTCTTCACAACATTTTAAAAATCAAAATGAAGACAAATCTTCAAATCTGGCATCTCTGCTCTGCAAGTTTGGATACGGAATTCTATCTTGACCAGGCTCTTACTGGAAGCTCTTTGCTTGAAGTCGAGAAATTACAACCACATTAATGGGTTTAGTTTTAGTAATCCCTGCTCTGGTTACATGAAACGGGATTCGAGATTATTGAATATATAGATGGTTTGGTGGATGATCGTAAAGCGTAAAATTCCATCACTTCAAAAATATTAAGGAAGATGGTCGCAGTGCTAAAGTTTTCTAAGTCGAGAGCTATTATAATTTCTTTGGTCACATTCACATTCTTGACAATCTCTCGAAAGTACCGTATAGTCAGTCCAATAGCTTTTGTAATACAGCTTTCAAACGTTTCCGGTGCCTTTATTTTTTAATGGAAAGCGTAAATTAACAGTAAAGATCCTCCTTTTAATCATGTCGTAGTTTTTAAATGGACCATAAAAAATCGTGAATAACCCTTCGGAATCTAATGTCGTTTTCGTTTTTGACTGTGCACTACACCGGTGTAGTCGATGCTACACTCATTCAAACTTGGGTGTAATCAGTTTGTCTCTTTTTTGTACTCCACCGGTGTAGCACCAGGAAAAAACGGAAACACCATAAGTGTCTATGAACTACATCAATTTAAGTAAATCTTTTTTTGAAATGCTCCAGGAACATAAAATTTGATTTTGTTATGCTGACAAATTCGGGTTATTCACTGTAATACTATATTATACATGCCGAATTCGAAACGAAAGTACCAAACAACGCAATCTAATCTGAGCGTGTAGAATTTAGTATGTAATGGTGAATTACATTGTTTTTATTGTTTTTTGTATTACAGACAGAAAAATGTTCCTTTTTTATTTCAATTATAGAGGTTTTAACCTTAAGGTCATTCGCCTCTTCGGGTTAGAAAAATCTCTTAGGAAAAATTTCTAACCCTATGTGCGGGGTTGGGACTCGAACCCAGGTGCGCTACGTACAAGGCAATCGATTTACCAATACGCTACGCCCACTCCCTGAAAAATGTTCCTATTTTAACCCTATTAAAGATTGTGTTAAACTGCACCATTAATTACTCGGTCCATAATTTACTGAATACATTTTGAATCAGTATTTTCGCTTCCTTTCTCAGAACAAATGAGCTATTTGTGTTTGAACAAAGAAAAAACGCAAATCGAGCACTATTTTCACCATATTATTGAACAAAAATCACAGACACTGTTCTAGCAAATGGCTTCAAATGGGTAGGGTAACAATGATAATAAGAAGAAAATAGGCTTAACCCCTTACCTATTCGCCCTATATTTACTCAATGATAACGCAGTCATGTACTCGAGAAATCAATCACCGTCCGAGTTCTGTATCACTGTTTCTCGATACAAGCTGTGATACAGCTCGCTGGGGTTCCCCAATATCATTTCACTAAGGAGCATTCCTTAGCCAAAGCCCAGTTGCACTAGTGGCCCATTTTTCTTTATAATTCAGTGCTGCCGCAATTTGTATTACATACAGAATTTCCTTCGTATATAGGTACCTAGCATGTACAAAACAGTCACGGTTTGTTGAGTCTCCATATTGATACCATTTTTGTTTCTTTACATTCCTCACTCGCACCCAAACCAGGCGAGTTTGAAGAGGTGTCCGCAGACGAAATCATCAAAACCGCACTCGATCCGGACAACTACGAGGAGCAGCTTAAAATGGTCGAGGTACGTTGTAGATTTTCAAATCAGCTGTTTAATCCATAGTGAAATTAACATTTTTTTTTATCCTTTTAGCCCGATGAGAACACTATCCGCAAAGAGTTCAAGCGGCGAAAATTTATCGAATTCATCGGTACGGACAAACACGGTCAGCCCATTATCGCTATCTATGCGTGTAGTTTGCCGGAAAGGAAAGATCTCAACACGAATATTTTCATCGAGTGAGTAATTACTGATAATAGAGTTGACGCATGTGTTATTGTTGACAGTTACTAGTCGACCAGTAAAGTGAAGTGGTAAATGAAATAAGGAATTGCAGTTGTGACGATGAATTTTCATCATCGCAAAACTGCCAACGATACATGATATGTGCATTGGTTGTTGACGTTTACGCTGACGCTGCATCTCAAGCCAGACGGTTGTGCACATGTTGTCGTTTCGTGGTGTACAAACACCAACGATAGTTTGCTTGTACAACACTGGATACAAAACAAATATGAAAACGATTTTATCAACAATTCATCAAACTACAACTAGTAGTACAGTAGCACGGAGTGGTTTGAAAAGTCCGAGGCACATCTATTAAAAAAGCACGTACTCAGACAAATTTTAATTACTTTTCCGACGTAATCTTCGCCACCTTCAATACACTGAAACCAGTTTTTTCGAGGTGATTTAAATTTGGGAAAGAAAAAAATTCATTCGAGACCAGGGTAGGTGAATATGGTGGCTGGTCGAGGATTTCATACCGTAGTTCGTTTAACTTAGCCTTTCATACCGAACGTGGGCGCTGTCGTAATAGGACAGTATTTTCCTCTTTATCAAACCAGGACGTTTCTCTTTAATTGCAGAGTCTAAATAGATTTGGCCATCTTCGGTTCTCCCTTCCTTCCACTGCATTGACTGTCATTTCGTTTCTGCTGTATCGTGATGGATCAACGGCTTATCATCAGCTACAAATCACCACAAGAAATGATTAGCAGCGAGCAAACCCAGCACCCAATACGCACTTATTTGTTTCATATCCAACTCGGCTGTTAGAATGTGATGTACCCGCTCAGTTGAGACGTCTACAGATACAGCAATCTCACGCACTTTAAGTTTACGGCCACTTAATAATAAATCCTGAACTTTAACAATGTTATTGTCCGTGGTAACACTATGTACTATGTGACGACGAGGCTTCACTGTACATGGGATGGAGTTTGACTTTGATCGCTACTGGCTTTGATCCTTTCAAATAAAATAATAGCTCGTTATCTTGACGAGGTGCACAACTTGTCAATTTCAAGTTTTAAGCAGCTTTTTTAGCAGTGGCATCTATCCAGTGATAGTGCGAACTTTGTTCTGAAACTTGCATTTATCACTTCGTCAGGGACTATTCAAATCACTCTCGTATATGTACAGAATCTTGGCGAACAAATCGATGAAATCTAATTTAATTTTCCAACCAAAGCTATCATTTCTTATTATTCAGACAGATTGAAGGTGGAAGTTGGTATTTTTACCTTTTGTGAGCATAAATGAACTGGCTAATCTATATTATGTGAATTTTTGCTGCACAATCTCTCAGAGTCAGCTTAAAAGCCAAATTCAGTTCGCAACTGATGTTGAATTTGAAGCGAAAATAACTGAATGATGTGCTGCACCGAACGAATGATTGACGAGACACACAACTGAAACATACCCTTCAGCGAAGCGGGCATGAAATGAACTTCGTTCCTCTTTCAAGCTCACCCGAGGATGTCAATATTTCTGAGCTCCGCTTTAAGTTTTCACTCAGGGTTATTAAGTTATTAAGTGGTGTCCAAACGAAAATCAGGAATGTCTAATCTAGCTGCGTTGTTCCACAGCTTTTTGACATTTTGCTTTGGTTGTTAGTTGCTGTTGTCATTTAGACCACTCTCTCATCACGAGAGCCCGATTTTGCATGATTGGACGTAGCTCGGGACATTTCGATGAAATTGGCTGTTCTGGTGCAATATGTAGACATTATTTCATAACATGCAAAAAACACTAACGTAGTGACAAGCTGCAAAATCTCGCCAGAACAGAAAGAGTACAATATGACTGTATGGCTAAAATCGTTTCTGTAAACAATCTTCTTGGTAGATATTGTGAGGTATCTTCCTATTAGTACGAAGTTTTTACTGTATCATTCACTGCATATGCAACCAGCCAAATCAAATATTTCTTGGCAAACTTAAACTTCTCTACCGTTCAGAATTACTTTGTTTCCTAATTTCGTTGCATAGCATTATAGAAAGCATGACTAGCCTTCCTCTGAATATTTATCTCACTATCGAATTCATTTGGTCGGTTCTTAAGATTATTTTTTGCATTTATTTTAATTGTAGCTGTTGGCAGTGCAGTATTAGATGATTTTGAAACACTGTGGACAGAACTTCAGAATCAGAATATATTGGCTTAAATTCCCCGTATGTAGTCGGGGATTTGTGCCTTGCCGTGTGTTTTCATCATTTAGGGAAGTAGAATTGGAAGGGTGGGGAAAATAACAGCACAAAAACAAAAATAAACAACAGGTAAGTTAAACTCACAAGGGATGATCCATAAATGACGTAGCATTTTTGAGTGATTTTTAATACCCCCTCCCCCCTCGTAGCATTTCGTCACAAACCTCTAAATACCCCCCTGGTAATTACGTAGCTTGACGGTAACTCTGCCCCCCCCCTTGTCTCCGCATTTTTTTTAAAAATTCTATTCTATTCCCCTTTAAAAAAGCTACGTAGCATGACATGACCCCCTACCCCCCTGTCGTCACACATCATCACAAAATACAAAACTCCCTCCCCCATATAATGCTACGTCATTTAAGGATGATCCCCAAGTAGTTCAACTTGCCTGCGAATAAGCCTAAAGCTCTTTACCACATTGGATAAGAAACTTTAGTATGTCTCTGAGTTTCAGTCGTCCAAACCTAGTTTCGTCTATATAAGCACGGCCGAAGCCTCGAAATCGCAATTGCGCTACCGCAGGACAGTTGCATATCATATGATATGAGGTTCCGTAGTCGGATTCACAAAGATCACATGAAAAAGACTCAGCGCGCTGAATAGTTGCTATGTTATAATTGAGTTTGCAGTGGCCGGTTAAAGCCCTGGTCAGCATGCCGCAGTGGAGCTTCGAAAAATGTAGGAGATTTTTCGAAATCACTGGGCACGGTTGTTCTAGAAACGCCTTTGTTTGGCGACACGTTTGTAGATTTCTCCAATAATTGCGGTGCTCGGACAAAGCCCAGGACCGTATTTTTTCCCTTAACCAACGAAGCCAATCGCTGAACCTGCCCTGGCCAATTCGTCAGCCTATTCATTTCCAGTAATACCAGGATATCCGGGCACCCAGACAAGGTAGATAATGTTGACAATGCTTAGTTCTTCGATTTGGGGTCGGCACGCGATCACTAGCTTGGACCGGGATTTATCTGAGCTAAGGGCCTTGATTGCAGCCTGACTATCGGAGCAGAAGTTTATAACTCTGCCGGAAAAACTCAGTTGAAGGGCCGATTGTACCCCGCACATAATTGTAAAGATTTCTGCTTGGAATACAGTACAGTATCTACCTAATGAATGAGATTGTTCCAATCTCATTTCACGACAGTAGACACCAGCACCAGCACGTCCCTCCATCAGATAACCGTCAGTGTAAAAGACCACTTGCGTTTGTTGTTGTCTTTCCATAAAGCCAAACAACCACTCCTCTCGAGAGGGAATCTTCACATGGAATGTCCTGTAAGGAAAACTACAAGTGAGTGCAATATCGCTGGGAGCAAGAATATCTTCACCCCATGTAACCATTTGTGACCACAATCGTGTATGACTGGTAGCAAGATCAACATGGTTACTGTTACAAAGCCCAGTAACCTGCAGTTTGTATGCACATGATAGTGCTTCTTGTTTGAGGTGTATGTGTAATAGGGTGGGGCATTGTTATATGGAAAAACGTAATCATAACCTCATCAACCGAGCACAGCACTTTTTTGGTTCCATTTGGGGTCCCAAACAACTGTGCAAAATTTGGGGTCGATTGGATTTGACCCGGCGTAGCGCATTGCGTTTGAAATTTGTATGGAAATTAGTATGGGAAAACCTACTTTTTTGCATTTTTAATTTTACAGACTACAATTCTTCCTGCAGTATACCAACAATTAGATAGAAGTGTAGTCCAGGATATGCTGAACAACTTTACCGAAGGATGCATGGTGCTAGAATGTCTCTACAACAAGTTATTGCTGTTCAAAGTTCGATAGATCGAATAAATTGACAAAAATCTTTTTTTTTTGCCAACACTGCGGGTGTACCAATGACTTTTCATATAGCATACCACAATAACATCATATACTTTAGATTTACCACATTGGTATGTTTGGATGAATTAATCATAAGCCTTAGCTCAATTTCATGGGCGCAGGTAGTTTCGCAATAGGGCGTAGTGAGGGGAGAGGGGGGGGGGGGAGGATTCAACATATAGAAATTCTAACTGAAATATCTGAAATCTTGTCGAGTTGAAATGTTAAGATGTATTATTTTAAAACATTTGCACAATGTTCTATGCATAATAATAACGATGAAACGAAACATACTGTATCCCTCTGCATTGACTTGACATTGACTATATCAATTGAAGTAAAGTTGTAGACTGAATCAACTGATGTCGAGTTGATATGTCAGAGGAATGCATTGATTATATTTCAGTTTAATACGCACTATGATTTGATAGGATGCTCATTTCGATGTTGTTCGATCACCCGAAGTAAAAATTGCTGTTGAACTGGGGCTCTTGTGGATTGTGTAAATGTTGTACAATAATTCATCTGAACATTCATATTCAATAAGATTTCAGTTATTTTAGTTGAAATTTCCATATTTAAAAGTCTCCCTCCCTCTCCCTTTACTACGCCCTATTGCTAAACTACCTATGTCCATGAAATTGAGCTAAGGCTTATGATTAATTCATCCAAACATACCAATGTGGTAAATCTATTGTATAAGATGTTATACATTAGATTTACCACATTGGTATGCTATATGAAATGTCATTGGTACACCCGCAGAGTTGGCAAAAAAATGATTTTTAGCAATTAATTCGATCTATCAAACTTTGAACAGCTATAACTTGTTGTAGAGACATTCTAGCTCCATGCATTCTTCTGCAAAGTTGTTCAGCATATCCTGGATTACACTTATATCTAATTGTTGGTATACAGCAGGAAGAATTGTAGTCTGTAAAATTGAAAATGCAAAAAAGTAGGTTTTCCCATACTAATTTCCATACAAATTTCAAACGCAATGCGCTACACCGGGTCAAATCCAATCGACCCCAAATTTTGCACAGTTGTTTGGGACCCCAAATGGAACCAAAAAAGTGCTGTGCTGAAAAAACGATCATTTTGCCCCACCCTAATGTGTAATGGTTTAATATTTAGAAGTGCCTCAAGAGCAGCAGTCGGAGTCGTGGTGAAAGCACCAGTCAACGCCATGAGCCATTCTTTGCAGATGGTTTAGTTTTGACTGGACTGTCACCACCTCTCCCCTCTGCCACTTATGACAGTATTGGACGTACAATTGTCGTGTGAATCCAATAGATGTATTTAGGTTTGAGACCCCAGGTCTTTCCAAAAGTTCGTCTGCACTGCCCGAAGGCCATGCACGCTTTCTTGACTCTTAACTCAATATGAGCAGACCAATTCAGTTTGGAATCCAATATGACTCCAACGTATTTGACTTGATCTGCACACAGCAGCTCAGAATCAAAGAACTGCAAGGGACGAACCCCGGTTGTTATTCGCTTCTTCGTGAAAAGAACCATTGAAGTTTTGCTTGGGTTAACTGATAGTTTAACTTGTCGACACCACTGTTCGACAGCTCTTAATGCCTGTTGCATTAAGTCAAAGATTGTTCCGATGCAAAATCCAGTAATTAGTATTTGGTAATCATCAGCAAACCCGTAGGTTGGAAATCCAAGCTCATTGAGTTTCTTCAACAAGCCGTCAGCTACCAAGTTCCACAACAAAGGTGACAGAACGCCGCCCTGAGGACAACCGCAAATACTCAACTTCCGTATCTCAGCCTGTCGCAGTGACGAGCAAAGTATGCGGTTACTAAGCATTGCGTTTATCCAACCCGAGATACATGCAGGTATCCCATGACCGCGCGTCGCTTCCAGAATAGGCAGGAAGAACACATTGTCAAAGGCACCCTCAATATCTAGGAATACACCGAAGCTAGATTGCTTGAGCGAGAAGGCCTTCTCAATGTTGTAAACATTGTTGTTGTTCCTGATGTGATGATCGATTATCTGTTCCAAAGCTTTCAGAAGAAAACTTAAGCTGATAGGCCTAAAACTCTTGGCTTCTTCATAGCTTGAGCGGCCCCCTTTGGGAATAATTCTAACAGTTATTTCTCGCCATACTTTCGGGATATACCCGGTAACAAGACTGGAAAGCATAATCTTTTTCAAGACATGTTTAAGTATATCAAATCCCTTTTGTAGTTGCACGGGAAGTATTTCATCTTTTCCGGGTGATTTGTATGGAGCAAAGCTGTCATCTGCCCACTTAACCGATTCAGTGGAAACCAATGTGCGTGCTAACGCCCACGAGTCCGAATCACCAGAATAAGATCTGTAAACATTGTTCAGCTCCGGATCGATACAACCTGGAAAGTGTGTGTTGAAGAGACCATTAAGAACACTTTTTTCGTGCGTCACATAAACACCATCTCTGGTTTTTAAGGAGTTCAATCATTCGATTTGGAGAGAATTTTATTTAACCTGCTAGCCTCGTTCAGACTAGAGATATTAGTGCATAGGTTTTGCCAGCCAGCCCGTTCTGCAGATCTAAGACATTTCTTATATGCACTACGAGCTGACCTGAAAGCCCTGGAGTCATCACGCTGACGCCAGTTCCAAGCTCTTCTCATAACCTTCTTCATTCTTTCATGCTCAGCCCTCCACCAAGGGGTTCCCCTTGTCGATTTAACAGTACGAAATAGACAAGCTTCTTCGTAGGATGCTAATATGAATGAGTTTGTCGTATCAACGACGTCATCTAAGTCGTCTAGTTGACTAATTGTTGGAAAATATCCATGAAATTTAGTCGCCAAGTATTCCAAAAAGAGGTCCCAGTTTGTAGATTTAGGATTACGATATTTTACCACATTGAAGGTGACATTAAAGTGATCGAAAAAAATATTTCTATAATCGGTTAGAGACGGTTCAGTTTCATTTGGAACCTGCCAATTTCCCAGCTCCTGCAAAATTCTATCAGAGCATCCTCCCTCCCAGACCTCGCAAAAGTTGGTCGGTTTCCCACATTCAGAATATGGAGATTTGTACTACTTATGTACTCCATTAGTTCAGAGCCTCTCAGATTGATGTCTGAGCTGCCCCAAATTATGTGATAAGCATTTGCATCACTGTCGATAATGAGCGGAAGCCCATTTCTGCTACAATACGATACAACGCCTTTGAAATCATCAGAAGGAGATGACTCGTTATGCGGTAGATATGCTGAACAATATATATATATATATATATATATATATATATATATATATATATATATATATATATATATATATATATATATATATATATATATATATATATATATATATATATATATATATATATATATATATATATATATATATATATATATATATATATATATATATATATATATATATATATATATATATATATATATATATATATATATATATATATATATATATATATATATATATATATATATATATATATATATATATATATATATATATATATATATATATATATATATATATATATATATATATATATATATATATATATATATATATATATATATTTTGTCTACGTTTCCGACAGTCAATGTAACTGTGACAACACAGATATCGCGAGTTGTGAGCTCCGATATGAGACACGCGTCAATAGCCCTGTTTGCAAGAATGCAAGCACGAGGCATTTCATGTGGGTTAGTCATGCCTGTCTTGTTGTAAGCAATAATGGCAGTGTTATGTAACTTTCCTAAATGGAAGCTGTACCTTCCTGCAAGAGTCGAGATGAATTCATAGTTGCTGTACGTTTATGCTGGATACTAAACTACCATCAGTCGAGAGTCTCAGCAAACAATTTTACCCATAGCACGGGATCAAAAGATAAAAAAGAGGTTTTTGATTTCATTGGGTCTTAGGAGCGATGCTTCTTGAAGTCACAATTTTGGCTTGGTTTTTGAGGGTTAAGAGCGACAGAGCGACATATTCTAACTGAACAACGGCAAACTTCGAGAATAGGATGAGAGTAGGTTTGCGGATTCTTGTAGGGCCTCGTTCGTGTTATAGTTGAAGTATAGAAGCATTTAGAGGCATGGAAGATTTTTACCGTGTTTTCTGACCCGTGTTCAACATTTCATTTTTCTCGAAAACGAGAAAATAAAAGAGATTACACTAGATTAGAACTCCCATGAATTAAGAGCCATTCTAATGTCGTCTTTGCTTGAAGCGCAGCTGAATCAGGTTCTAACCCCAAATGCTGTCAACATGTATGAACTGACAGCGGTTGGGGTCGCATTTTTACTCATCTTTGGTGTCCAACGAAAATAGCATATATTACTCGAGATTAGATCTTATTTATCGACCAGTAAATTGTTTCATTGTCATTCCTAAAATGGGTCTTGTGCCAAGCAACAAAACTGCCCCTGTTTTGAAGAGATTGTATAATCAACAACAAGAATATAAAATAAATTAATCAATGTTCCCAAGAAAACGAAGCTTTTAAAATCTATTGGAAACGCGTTGTGTAATTTTTATTAATGTATCATTTATCTTTCTTTCGAACCCGTCAGCGATTTCTTCTGAGCCAATTCGTGCAATTTCACCCTCAGCGTAAACACGGGAATTACCCGTGTAAACTTGATCGGAAAATGTTTACATTCATCGCCACACGCCCAGCCCCAACCAGATGTCCCTCTAGAATCTTGACCCCAATATCGGAACCGTTTCTATCCTACCAACTGGCAGTGAGCAGAAGTGATTTCGACACTTTTCCGCGAATCTCGTCAAGCGAACTTTTAACGGATATCGGATCACGTACGAAGAAAAGCAAAACAAGTACGCAAATTTCCGAGAGTAGAGCACAGCATTCAACACTCTCATCTGACGCGTTTCGCAAGAAAATCAAACTTCCTCGGAAAAAGTAAACACTTGCCTGCGCTGAAGCCACTACAGTAAGTCTGTCAGCAAGGAGAGTAATTAAGCCGTGGCCCCTTGCCGCGAACTTTTCCCGTTCGTTGTACTGATCCGTTCGCATCCCTGTCTCACTCACTTGCGTAATCACATTAAAATAAAACGGGTGTGATAATCAATGTTTTTGGGGTGCACTCTCCGATCTTCGGGCTAAACGAAACGAATCGAATCGCGACGTAGCGGACCACATGTGCGTTTCTGACGATCTTCCCACGCGCGTCACGTTTTTTTCTTTTCTGGTTCTCGTTTATGCTCTCCTGGTCCGCTTTTATGTTGATATGCACATGTATATTCAAATCGTTGGCGATCAGATTTAAGTACCTGGGTAGGATCACTTGTTGGGCGTGTAAATGTCGTTCGTTGATCGGGGTGTGTGTGGCTTAGGAATGTTCGATTTGTTATGAAACATATGTTTGAAAAATAGTGACAAGCCTCTTGTATATTTTTATCCTTCACTGGCTAACTTTGGGTAGTTTTAATAGTTAAGCAAGTCACAATGAGTGATTCTACTTTATACTTACGAGCTATTAACAACGTTCTCCAGAATTATTGCGATTTCATATCATAGAGTATAGCTTAAAGGATATTTGCGGGGAAAAAAATTCGAATCTATTCAGCCAACTAGAGAAGTGTTGGTCGGTTCTTGTATTAATCGGCCTCATTTAACTTGTATGGATTTCTACTTTTAGTAGATTTATTGAATTGCTGGGAAAATTTATATTGCCAGAGTTATTCCAGTGACTCGCCGGGTAACATGTACACTTTCAACTCCCCATTTGCAGTTATACTTTTAGCTATTTATCTACTGTTAAAATGAGCATCTCTCGAACGATCGCGTGAATCGTTTGAACTCAACTAGCCCATATATCAGGACAGGAGGCAGTGCGTGTGGGTTTTCCGTTTTTTTCCGATGTGCTGTACATATTGTTGCATCGTATTTTCCTGCTCGAGTCGATTCGGCTGTACATCGTTGATGCTGTTGTGTGTATTTTGGTTTACTCTCCCACCGCGATACTAATTTCGCCAGCCGTGGTCCGACAGAACTGATCGTGTCACGGTACCAACAAGATCTTAATCTTAATCCGTATTGAGTGGAGGGGCAACGTTCAAAGAGTCATAAGAGTGATGTGAAATAAATACGATTAACAAGCGTACCAAATATAAATTGTGATTCAGTGTACCTGCTTTTAAGAAGACATTATTCTGTAGCATCATAGTTTTCAAATTATAGGTGTGTGGAAAGACGCTGAAAACTTTTTAAATTAATAAATCGAGTGACATGTGTTTTCTTTATCAATTCAATTTTAACAGTTTTATCATCAAATCGATGGAAGAATTTGTCCAGAATGATTACATCATTGCGTACTTTCACCAAGGCATGAAGGATAATAGCAAACCGTCCCTGCAGTTTCTGTGGAACTCATATAAAGAACTGGATCGAAGTTTTAAGAAAAATCTGAAGAAGTTATACGTGGTAAGTAACGTCTATCTTTTGCTTTACACGTGTTTCAAACGCTCAACAGTCTCGTAATTGTTTTTCCAATTATACCTTTACAAGGTTTCAGTGCAATAGCAGAACAGCAATAATTGATCTATGCATATTTTATTGGACTAATTGTATTCAATCTTTGGGATTTGGTCGCCTGCGTTTATCTTCGAACGATCGAGGCATGTATTATTATAATCCATCTTGTTTAAAAAACTTCACCAGAATCATAACGGGTTTACTGTATCAATGTAGTGTTAGCATTTTAACAGCATATACATTTTACATTCTTATGTGTAATTCAATTTGATCGACAATATTTTCCCAACTCGGTATTATGTCTCCAACGTCATCAATAACCCGTATTATAGTAGTCGTATTTCATTGGGCCCAGAAAATAAATGAGCACGATTTTTGTGAGCATACTGTCCGACACTCTTGCAAGGTGTCCTTCCTCCATTCTGGATACTGAGCTCACCAAAGATCACTGTCAGTTCATAATTCATTCTTCTGCTCACATCTGTTGATGCCTCTTATCACGCGCTTTCCGAGCGTCTGCAGGTCCTTAATAAACATTAATATTAACGAGAATGTTTATCTCATTATATCTAATTTTAAACATCTGCAAGACAATCTGCTTCGTGCTTCTGATTTGATTACATCAACGTCATCAGCGAAGCAAACAAGTTTGTTTTTCGTGCATTACACCTACTGGGGTAGACTATCACTTTGTTTATTCTTTGTATTCCAATTGACAAATTAATCAATAATTATATTCAATCTCCGGATTCTATTTCTGAATTGAGACGTGAATGCGGCAAAATCAATAAAGAGATTTCACTGATACAAACTGATGAACCATTCTGCTCATTAGTTGATTATATCCGTACAGATGACTAGGAGAACTCGGTCGTTCATTGTCAGTCTATATTCCCTTTGGGCTTTTCCAAAGAAAAAAAGAAAAAAAATAATAAAAATATAAAATCCATACAGAATTCCTGTGGATCCAAACAAATGACACCTCTGCCATCTGTTTGGATCCACTGGAAGATTCAAAAGTAGATTCCTGGCACGGTAGATTACAAGTCGATTGCACCTTTTTCCAACCCGCTGGATTTTTAGTTTCCATATGTGACATCATTTGCAGCCCAGACAAAGACGGAAACCCAGACAACAGACGAATTCTCCAATATTGGGCGCACGAGTTAGCAATACAGCGACTTGAGACAGTGGAGATCCATGAAATCCTTGGCTATTTCTAAGGCAAAGCTAAGTTGCCACAGAAATAATCGACGAATAGTGAATGTGGAAACAGAGTATTGGATCTAGACCCGTAATTTCGTCAGATCTTGCTCAGAACAGAATCATTGATATGGCGGCAAGGACATTTTATCCAAGCCATCCAATGAAAAAGAAAATATTTTCGAAAAGACTCAGTTGTTTTGACAAAATCGACACTTTGACTTTTGAGCAACTCCAAAGTAACCGACGCATAATGCGCAGATGCTAGATATGGGCAAAACAAGCCGAGAACATTATGCTGTAAGAGTGGTTTTCGATTGGATTCGATACTGTAATTTTTTCACCATTGACTGTGCCCATTGTGAAGAACGATTAAGTTTTGTTGCCACACGAACAGAGCGCTTGATACACCTTGCAGTATTATTAAATGACGGTTCTCTGACGAGTATGTTGTAAACGTGGTCGTTTTTTTCAAGGAAATGATTTTTTTCTGGTCTTTTTGGTACTTTTTGTTTCCTGCAGATCTTGATGTTGTTCCTCTTTTTAATATTTTGCATTGTCCCTATGCTAATGTCCATTTTTTGGCAATATCACGAATAGAAAGCATCTTATTTGAAGGCGTACGGCTGCACGGCTTGTTGGTCACGGGGTCGCTCCATCACAGTATTTTGACAAATCCTCAAGAGTATAGCTTTTCGCAAACATTTTTATTATTTTGTGCACCGCAGACTTTGAACACCACTCACTTTCTGCATACTCACGCTTGGGTAAGTTCTCCATGCAGCACTAGTGCAGAATTAATCTACGAACCGGAATAGTTACTCGGTCCATGCTCACAATACGACGCACTTTTGACAGTTTTTAAACATGTTGTCAAAATTTCCGCAAAGTGCTGGTTGATGGTCCAGATTTTCAATTCGTATCCGGTTAAAGTAAGAGGAGAATGTTTTTCATCTTCTCAAGGTGACAGGTTAAAAGTGTCTCTTCAATTCCAAGCTGTGACGCTGAATGATTGGTGAGGTCTGTTGAAATATGTATTGATTTAAAAAATAAACACTACGCTATTCCATTTGCTGGTGAACCTGCAAAGCGCAGTCGGTCCAGTTCTTGGCCCTTTTGCAAAACTGAGATCCAGATTTTTTTTCAATGGAGAATGCAATTTACGCACTAACCTAGTACACGTGCAATTAGTAGATGCCAAGCTACCACACGGGGTGTACTGGAGTGGCTCTCATGGTGACACCATGACTAGGTAATACCGACTAATCTCCATTGGGCAACACCATTGTTCCCCCCAGGGACTACCTCTCGGTATTACTTCTGGGGGCATGGATGTACTCACTCACTCTCGCTCACGCGTTCATGCATCCTGTATGAGGCTTACTTGAGTGCTCACTCTGTCATACCCTGATTCACTCTATAACACTCCACATGAGGCTTACTTTTGTGTTCACCTCTAACAGACCATGTGAGGCTGACTTGGATGCTCACTCATCATTCCTCTGCCACGCCACGAGGCATCGATAGCTAAGTCCCAATATACTACGCTACGACCCTCCCATCTTGGCATGAGGCAGTCCACATATACGCCTATACACTCGCTCTTCTGCCTTACTTTGGGGCGGCTGGGTTTACCCCTCACGCGGTTGCCAGTCGCTGCGCCAAACCTGCCTCAGCATGAACAGACCATTCACTCACTTTTTTGCGCTCCGCCTTTTCCGCTCCAACTAACCAATCACTAGTTAGTCGTGCCCGTCGTCTGTTGCTCGGTGCGCCAGATTCTCTGCAGCCTGCAGGCAATCGTCAAGCATTGCTCTTCTTTCGACGTCGAAGCGAGGACATACGAACAGTATGTGCTCGGCACTTTCGTCGACACCTGGGCAGTCAGGGTAGACGGGGACCTCCGCGTGCCCGAACCTATGGAGGTACTGTCGGAAGCAGCCATGACCTGATAGGAATTGTGTCAGATGGAAGTGAACTTCACCGTGGGGTCTGTCCACCTAGCTCGGAAGGCTGGGGAAGGCCCCTGTCTGGGTTCCTTTGTCGGCCTTCTCTCTTCCCTCCACCATTTTGACGAATGCCTGCTGTTCTTGTCTTGCTGTTCTTGTCAGCTTTGCGGAGCACCAGCAGGTTCTGTTTCAGATCCTTGCTGATGTTTTGTTTCGCATTTGCGAACTCGATGATGCTATCGAGTTGCTCCACAACTTTAAGCATCGCGGGTAGTGGCCCTTCCAGCGCGCTGGTAGGGCTATTTGCTACCACCGTTGGGGAGTCACTGGTACTGTAGGATGCAGCCCCCGTCGCACAACTACCCCCCCTTCCCCCCACTGGTGGGAGACCTCTCCAAACCACCTTTGGCAAAGGGGTTGGGCACCTCCGTTTTTTGGTTTTTGTTTTTGTTCATTTCACTCATATTGTTCCCACGAGTTGCGCGAAAAAGAAAGGTCCACCACGCCAGAGCTCCGCAGTAACGTGGTAAGGGACGCTTACTGTGGGGATTGCCCAGGTACCCCACAGTCTCCGTTAACGATCGAGCATCTTTTTCACCCCCTCGACCACTAATCCCTCGGCACGGGTCGCTTCACGCCTTGGACTTGGGGTTATGACCTATGTTGCTTTACGTGATGACCGCGACCTAGATCATCATATCCATCCTCCTTTACCAGGGTGTTGGACCCGTAGCTCTGGTTCTCAATAGTTCCAAGTTCGTAGGTTATTACGGATGTGCTACTATTGAGATCCGTCATTCGCTAGCGGAGTTCCAGATGTAGAGCCGTTGATCTGATAACCATCCTGATAAGTTGGTTTATTCGTTTTTGGCCCGTTCAGTATCACCGATAGCGATTCGTATTCGTACGACTCACCACCAAATTTTTAACTAAACGAAATCACGGGAAAATTTGACAGGAGTTCAAATGTTTACGTTTGCTCTAAGCAATGCCTGCTTCGTCACTTCATCAAAGTACCACGCGTCTTCCTAAACAAATGTTAACTGCTATTTCTAAAACGCCACGCGTCCATCATATTTATCTAAAATAGTTGGATCGTTTTGTCGGCGCTGGAATATTATTCCATATTGGAATTATTTGGTGGATTGTGTCATGTAGTAATTTACTTTTCACCTTTACCTTTACCTTCACCATTGTTTTGGCATATAACCGACTTCCGTTCGATTACATGCCAAAAGGAGAGAACAAGCATTCCACAGACAGAGGAATTCGCTGGTGACAGTCACATGATATGTTGCTTTAGTACTTCCTGAGCTGCCATTGTCACACTGTGATTCCATCTGGCTACAACACCCACTCCATGCTCTTCGCAGTGTGGGTGTGTTATCGTAGCTAGGCACAATTGTTAACACGATGAGTATGAATAAATCATTTTTCATCAAGTTGTATGGCTGAAACAACAACAATAAGGTGTCATGTTTATAACATTATCAGTCCTTAGGTGAGTTTTATCGAGTTTTCATGTAACGATGAAAGGCCATTACGGTTGATTTAGAGATGGCGACGGCTAGTCTATTCAAAGCTGGATCGAGCAGAGCTGAATGCGGTCTTCCACAGAGCAAACCACCTCATAGATCTTCAGACCATCGGCATATATTCGTTGGTTGGGCTACATCCCCTGTCCAACTAACGAATTTGATTCGCCAGTTGAACGAGCTGACAAACGTCTAAATCTTTTTAAAGGAGACGTGCTCACATCTTTAATCATTGTCAGTTTGGTTGTCGAGGTGAATTTGACACGAGATTTTGACCCCTTTTGGACGCTAGGTACCCCCACCCCCGAATTACGAAATATACCTCGTTAATTGATTTTTCCATCTCCAGTAAAAAATGCAAAATGTGGGTTAGCTCCTTTTGGACGTTAGCCATTTAATTGTGCTTCAATTATTCATACAATAACATAACATTTACATACAAAAATCATTAAAATAACTTTTAAATACATACCATACGATTTACCTGTTCAAACCAATAAGGAATATAAACAATATCCAATAAACCGCCATTGAATGGACTCGATTCATTCCGAACCATTTATGTAAATAGAACACCAAACTGCAAAATTGAACTCAACAGTTGAGCACACCAATACGCAGTACAGCGACTGCACAATACGTCAGTGAAGACTTCAGCTATACGCATGATGCGACCCAGCGGTTGTCATGCTTTACTAACAATGACTCCATGATCTTTAACGCAGCTAGTGCGATCGATTTTTAACACTGGCGGCACGTTCGATTCCTCCAAGTTGCGTTTAAAGTTTTTTTCTTGTGAAGGAAGTCACTAAGCATTTACTGGGGTTAACGATCATTCGAATTAAAATGCATCAAGCTGCGAAACTATCTAGTTCAAGAAGAATGAGCACCAGTAATTGAACGAATCTGTGAATAAACGATCAGGCCATCCGCAAATGATAGGCCTATGTCCTTTCGAAACATGGTTCACATCGTTATGAAACAATTATAAAATTATCGGACCAAGGTGACTCCCCTGTGGAATACTGGAAGTAGCATTAAAATTATCTCACTGGAAAGCGTCTATGGGGGCACGCATCTACCGCTCGATAAGACGGGCCATTTAAGGAATCAACCATGCAGCCCTAGTTTGCAACTTTACAACAGCTATATCGTGGTTAATCTTATCGGATACTACCCATAGATCAGTGTAAATAACATTCCTTTCATATCATTCTGCTATGCTCCCAATGACGTATGAAGTTAGACGTGCCCAAATCGTAGTGGTCGAGCGCCCAGGCATGAAACCATGTTGGTCATCACTAATGTATTGCTTGTGGTGAGTTAAGGTTGAACAGAGAAGGGGAAAAAATCGAAAACGAAAAAAGCATAGAACGATATAACGAGAGGCCACTGCTGCTCTAACTTTCCTTTGTTTGCACATCGCTGATTTGCAAAAGTATGCGCTGTAACCAAATCGAGGGTGTGGTCTAAGTTAACCCTCGAGCATTCGCGCTGTTGTACTTTGTACTACACTTTGGGATTTTTCGTTATCATTTAGTTGCTAAGACATTTATCAAAGCCAAACCACTATGTATTCCTCAGAAATCATGTTTTAGAGAAGATATACTCATTTTTGTGCACTGATATACCTCAAGTGCAACAATACAATCTGAAATTGTTTGATGAAACAAGACCAATAGAACGCGCGATGTGGGAGGTTCGACCAAACAATATTCTGTTCAACATATCTCGTGATCTCGATCATGTGGAGGGTTACTTCCTTCGGCAAACTTGTTTAGAAGATCAAGAGCTAGTCAGTGGAAGATAAAATAGTTTGATATAAAATTCTGCCGCTAGGTGACGCCAGTGAGCATGTTATTTTTTCAGCTTACTATATCTCATGATCTAGATTTTTTAGAAAGTCAGTATCTTTGGCGAAGTTGCTAAGCAGATCAAAACCTATGAGGTGGTGTAATGGCTGCTTCAGAAAACTACCGTTAAGCGGCGCTAGTGAGCTTGTCAGTTGTTCAACCTAAAGTATCTCAATTTCCTGATTTTTTAGCGAGTAAGTGCATTCGGCAAAGTTGATCACGAGATTAAAACCTTCAAGGTTGTACATCGAATAATATAGGATACTTCCACTAGGAGGCGCTAGTGAACTTGAGCATGTAATTTTTTCGACCCACTGTATCTCAGTTTCCTGTCTCTTTGGAAGGTCATTGTTCTATTTTTTCTTCGAACTAAAACCAAAAATGGTGAATATCACCAAAGGAAAGAATAAATCGATGATATTCCGAAAATAAGTTCACTAAATTGTCAGATGACGTTCCTCTAACTCAAATAAACTAATTGGTTCATTTATAATTTTGGAATATGTACGCAAAGAAATTAAGATTTGGAAGTCGAAAAACTCATGTGTACCATTTCTGTAACACCAATCAACCACTCACGATGGTAATCTGTAAAAGGGGCTGGCACAGAAATAATGACACAACCTTCCTAAGTACAGAACAATGCTAAACAAGCGCAATTGTTCTTCAATTTCTTCAACGTACTGATTTGATTCGAAAATAGTATAGCTTACTTATGACATGAATTACACTATCATACTTCTAAATAGTCGCAATCTCAAGATTCAAAAATCAAGAATATGCATGCTCACTAGCGCTACCTAGTGGCAGAATCCCAAACTATTCAGTGTTTCGCTTTGTAGGTGTTTATCTCTTGTGTAACTATATCGAAGATACCGTCCTGCTAACAAATCAGGAATTCGAGATGCAGTAGGCCAAAAATGGTATGGCCGCTAGCGCCACGTAGTAGCAGAATATCAAACTATTTCGCATACCACCTCGTAGGCTTTGATCACCAGAACAACATTGCCGAAGACACATATCTGCTGAAAAATCTGACACTTTAGATACAGTAGATCCAAAAAAATTAATGCTCACTAGCGCCGCCTGGCGGTAGAATTCCATCATGTTAATTCGCCCATCCGAAAGGCCATTATCTACTGCCCAAGTTTGCAGAAGAGAGTAGTGCTCCAAATTCTCGAAGTATTCTAAAGACTATCTGTGTTGTACAAAGTACAACACGCGAGTGCTCGTGTTACAAAATTTGGCGTGAGTGCCGGAGGGTTAAGGAATATAGATAACGCATATCATGATTCGAATACCTTGAATATTGACGGCGGAATAAACCTGTTCTAGCCTCCTACCACTGTGTGCTACTGACCTGTCGGTCGGCAACAGCTTTCAGCATACCATCAAAGCTAGATTTTTTAGTATTCCAAGCACTTCTATCACACCGAAAAATGTCGTAGAAACTCTCCATTACCCTGATAAGATCATAGTCGCACTGCAATGATGCTAAAAATATGTCCTCTAGTGTCGTCTTCATTTCTCTCACATTTATATGATATGCTCAGGTAGTACCATCGTCAACAGGGGCTGCATTTTTGATGTTTTTTCTGTTTTTTTTATTATAGACGTTTTAAACCTTAGGGCCATTCGCCTCTTTTCGAATTAGAGAAATCTCTTTGGAAAAATCTCTAACCCTATGTGCGGGGTTGGGAATCGATCCCAGGTGAGCTGCGTACAAGGCAATTGATTTATCAACTACGCTAGTCCCATCTTCCTTTTTTATGTCCTCGACGCCCCGTCTATTGTGTTGGTACTCATTTCGGTGCTACAGGTGTTGGTCTAATAGAAGAGGTTTCTATTTTGGAGCAAAGTATTCCCCGAATTCACGGAAGATTCTTTCAGACCAAGTCTATGAGTCTAGTGCAATCACTTCCAAGGAAGACTCCAGACCGACCTTAAAGGAGACGTGGGTCACGTTGCTGATGTCCCCAGATTTGTGGGCCCTTTCAAAATTAACGGATACTGTTGGGGAGAAATGGACATCCCTACCAACTACTCACCAACACTACCGCTGAGCTCACTGGTGGCAGTGCAGCTGTCACCCGTCGATGCTAGAACAGCGGAAACACATAACCTGTCAGTTAGTACGAGACCGCGTGCAATGCGGTTGGTCTTTAATTTTTAATAAATTTTAATTCGTTATTATATACATTACGTCGCGTGTTTTATTTGTCAGACATGTATCTCGGTCACCGACAATCGCGACCGTAAAAGATACCATTGCGATAATTTCATCGTTGATTACATCTGGTAGTATGCGAGACAAGAAGAACCAACATTTGTTCGCCGACTTCACAAAACGAATATCTGTTTTGAACTAGACTAGAACTCCGATGCTTTATGAGGCAAGACAAAGCCACGAGGTCGTCTGGCTGCTCGGTGAAGCTCAATTGGGGTCGAACACTTGATTATCGATGTCGGAGCATGGAGTGGATCTGAGCCACTGTTGTATTTCAGTCTGTTAGGTGTGTATTACCTCCGCAAATGATATCAGTGGTTGGCTTTCTGTCATCCACTTTCATGATGGAACAAAGTTGTGAATCCTCGAAGAGATCATCACAATTCTCAAACATCCAGGGCAAAATGTTCTGCTGGGATTTAAATGCAGCACCAACATATTCGTCTGTCTGCCATTCAGTTGCTCATGGTAGTGATCCTTCTATCAACAACAACTCACGCTCTTCCTTTAAAATACTTCCTCTAATGCGACGCGTTCAGTACTAATTGCCACGCGTCGTCGAATCAGTTAGGTGATTTCCTTCCAGAAACTCTTGATCGATCTCCGTTGCATTACTGATGGCCACTTTAAGGCAACTCCACCAGTTTTTGAGCGAAATGTATTCAAGTTTCCCTATTTATGACAGTACTTGTGCGCAAAAGAATGATTCGCAATTGACGCAGCGTCAAGCTTAATTTTGAAAATTTTCGAAGTTGTCGTGATAGCATCACCTTGGTCGCTTTATGGTTTGGTAGAATTTTCACACAGGTTTAAAAACTTCCATACTATACCGTGGCGAGCACTGGTTACGCACGTTGTTGCCAATAAAAAGCTGTGTGCGTCGATTACCATAACTAGACTTGGTATTTTCGGCTGCTGTAGTTGTTGGAGGCTGTCCTGAAAAATGTACTGCACCTTGCCAAGTTTAGCTTTGGTACAAGGTGTTCACACCGGTGTCCCTTTCGCGCACCTTCCCAAGCGCCAACGCCTATTTTCTCCAATACTTTTTATATGATGTGCTTTGCTGTCTTTATTTCAAATGCAAATTGTTTCAAATTGTAGCACAAAATAATGGCGTTTATTCGTTTTCATTTTTACCGCATGCCACAGCCTGCTGAGATCCTGTCGTACAACGAATGGTACCAGCCCTCTGACAAAGAAGCTATCTTTGTACAACGAGCATCACCTGTCATGAAAATCAAATATTTTTTTGAAAATTATTAAACATTTGATTAAAACTTGAAGTGCTAGGGTAACTGTGCCCTAATTCATCTTAGCTTCTGTATTCATCCCACTCCTTTCAATACATTAGTTAGAGCAGTGTTTGCTATCTCTATTCAACGCATTGAGTTCAAATGGTAGGATGAATAAGGGTCCGTTGTACAAGACTTTTTGTTTCGC
Organism: Topomyia yanbarensis; assembly: GCF_030247195.1. Taxonomy (NCBI): domain Eukaryota; kingdom Metazoa; phylum Arthropoda; class Insecta; order Diptera; family Culicidae; genus Topomyia; species Topomyia yanbarensis. Next base: position 3,236,684 of record NC_080672.1, read on the forward strand.
TCAAACGCGCGTATTTTACATTTTCCAAACCAGATTTTTTGTGTTACTGCTTGTTAGGAATGAAGCAAGGACTGTAAGGCGAGTTTTCATCGTAACAGTGTAACATCTTGACTAATGAGACTCTTCCCTATATTCCGTCGTGAAGTATGGAATCGTAGACCGTCTTAATATTTTTTTTTCTGTGAGATGCAAAACATTGTTTACAATTTCCGAAGGAATACACGAGTACCAAAAACAATGGTTAGTTTCTGACTTTTTAGCCATAAGGCTCCATTCATGTAGGTCTCTGTGAGACGCTGTTATAAAGAGGCTTTGATATGATTGATAGATTTTAAGAGGATTCTCTGGTTTACCGTTTCATTCAGCTTTCTGCTACATTTTTTATCTGTGTCAGGGAATATACTTGGCTATTACACCCTTAGATCCTTATACGTATTTTTAGACAACCATTAAAATTTACGGTTACGGTTGAATATATACAATTAGTCCAATAAAACGCTTCTAAGATTCAATTGCATTTCTCCACTGAACTCTTCTAATGACTATACCATTAACCTTCATTGCAACTCCAGGTACATCCAACAACCTTCATCAAAATGGTGTGGTTTTTCTTCAGACCGGTCATCAGCGAAAAATTTAAGAGTAAGCTCATCTACACATCCAGCCTGGATGAGCTGAAGCAGTCATTAGGTTTACAAGCGCTCAAAGTGCCGGACACTGTGCGAGAGTAAGTTACCCCTCAGAAACCCAAACCCCTCACGACTAGTGATTAACCTTCCAAATTTTCCCGCCACCCCTGCAGATTCGATGAGAAAATTAACAACACCACTCGCTACACGCTGCGGGGCAGCAAAACTAGTCTAAAGAGCAGCCGCTCGATGGAACACATCCCGAAGACGAACCAGTTCGGTGTTTCGCTCAAGTTCATCATCGAGAACAGTGCCTGCCTCAACTGCATTCCACCGATCGTACGCAAATGTGTCGATCATTTGTCCCTTTCAGATGGTAGGTAGCATGCTTCTACTTCATTTCGATTAGATCTTCAACCATTCCGAATATTTACACATTTGCAGTGATCGACACCGAGGGAATCTTCCGAAGATCCGGCAACTACACCCGAATAAAAGAACTGCGCGAAAAGATCAACCAAGGCGAAGAGGTAAACCTATCAAACGAGGACACCCACGTGGCAGCTGCGCTTCTGAAAACCTTCCTACGCGAGCTGGAAGAACCCCTACTTACCTACGAACTGTACGAAGATATCGTCCAGTTTACCGAGTGGACAACCGAAGAGCAACGATCCCGGAACGTGAAGCAGATCCTACGGGAGAAGCTACCCGAGGAAAACTACGAACTGTTCAAATACATTGTCGAGTTTCTGGGGAAGATTATGGAGCGGAAAGATTTCAACAAGATGACGTCGTCGAATCTGGCGATCGTGTTCGGTCCCAATCTAGTGTGGCCCAAGCAAGCGCAGATGTCGCTGGACGAGATTGGCCCGATTAATGCCTTTATCGATTATGTGCTGCAGCATCAGGATGATATATACTTTGTGGATATTAACAAAAAAGATGGAGGCTATGATTAACAGCGGTTGATATAAGTTTAGTTCTTTTTTATTTGTTTTTACCGTAGGGGGCATGTGAGGTGCATTTGTGCTGGTCCGTTCCTGGGTGTATGATTTTTTAATGAACGAACTAACCGAAGACACACAAGTTGTTTGTTTCTATGTAAGATTTAGGTTTAATAAAGTTTACCTCTTGAAATAGAAATGGCTACTTGTGTTACTAAAACAAAACATTCTTTCGTGTTATAGTGATAAGAACAGTGACCAGTTTTTTAGCCGATGTGTCTGTAGATATGTGCGAGAATGAGATTTTTAAGCAGTGTAATTAATAATCGTAAGGTAAACAATAATAGTCATTATTACAGTAACTTGTTGAGAATGTTTTGAATAATTTATATAAACAGCAACCGTTTGAAATCACGGCAAGCGGTTCAAAACCAAAGAATGGGTGTATAATTCAAACGAACCACACTAAATGATGTAGAATCCGTCACCAGAAAATCTCAGGCATTACCATTTTCTGTCCCGACACAGAGTTCCTGGTGTGCCAAATGGATTACGTACAGACTACTACCAATACCCGTGTGTCTGTCGCATATGCATTTCATTGTGCAATTGATGTTTTTTTTCTCTAATATTAATATTAAGCTCATACGATGAGAAAATGTAGATATATTCAGCGCATTTTTCGCATATGTGATAGACACGCAGATATGGAAAGTTTACATTCAACTATCACGTCAGTCAATCTCATCCTCCTCTCAAGAATTGAATCGAAACAATAACAGACAGTCTGGAGAAAATATCAATTTTTAGACCATTAGCTCTCTTAGAAAATAAAAAAAAACGCGAAACGATTGGACTACGATAACATTTTAAAAATTTTAACAGTATACTATTCCGCCGAAGATAGGGAGTCCATAGTCAGAATTAAAAACCCATTATATCTTGGAATTTTCCGCTTCTAGTCCAATATCAATTTTAATTGGAGTAACTCAACAACAAAATAAAACTTGAGAGCACTGAATATATACCTACTTAGTGGAACTACAGAAAATCGACGACGATATATGAGTGAAGCAAAATCGATTCTAGACGAATGCAATATGCTGGCACGAATTTCACGTCTGTGACAAATTATAAGTATCCGTTAAAGTCTATGGAAACAAGAGCGCTGTAATGTCACCCAGAAAACATGTACAGAGATTTTACTGAAACAATAGAAAACGTCGAATGATTCATGTATGAAAGATACACAGTTTTTTTTTGCTTTGGTGATGACACCCTTCCTTTCATCCTAACAGTGATACTTATTTTTTGTTCTTGGTTCTTAGCGTTTTTCGTGGATTGTTTTTGAATTAGAATGCGGCGTCTCGGAACGAACGACGTCAACGATGCAGCGATGACATTTTCAATATTACTAGTTACCTAATCGACCGTGATATGCTAAAAGGAACAATTATCACTAATAAACCGTTCTCTGGTAATTTATCGGTATAAATCGGACAATTTGGAATCACAAGACACTAGCGCTAAGAAACCTTTACTTTCAATTCGACGACAGAAATATAGAAGCGACTTTTCTAGACGGTGACAAAACACCAAACATCAGTTGAAATCTAAGCCGTTAGGACTCCCAGGTTAGGACTAATATCGTGTGTAGCAATTTACTGTAATTTTGGGCACCGACGACACAGCGCAACAAGTTATTGATGCCGCTTTTTCTCCAGGACGATCCATCTATCGAATTTGATTCAATAATGGGCCCTATTATCACTGACAAGTCACCTAGTGACTAGAAAAAAATTTTGTTCTAGCCACTAGGTGACGTGACTGTGGGAATAGGGTCCATGATTCTATTCTTGCCATCGATTCCAAGTTTGAGGCATCTACTAGTTCTCGGATCATGTCCCCCACGAACAATCTCTTGATACTGTAATATCACAAGTAGTTTGGATGGTTGTTTTAGACCCTACTTTCCTTCCCTGTAAGTACAATGTCCCAGACGACCATCACCATGCTCCCCTTCACAACGTATGTACACGATGGACCCACGGGCAGATTTCATACCAACTATGAGAGCGCAACGTCTTGTTTCGTTTTGTTCCTATCTCGAATGAGCGTTGCGGAGCGTTCTAGACAACAAAACGTCTTCCCCACTTGTCTACCTTTTCATCATCTGCCGCATGGACCTTGTGACCACATGTTCTATTTCATACATACATATTCAATACCTTAATGAAGAACGAGTGTGGTATCGAGCATCCTCTGTCAGAATATTATTCTACTCGCGATATGCCTACACGTATGTGGTGATGAAGGAGTTGATAATCTGGTACTTTGATGTATTGGACGTGTTGCTATCGTTGATGAGGAGAATTGTGATACCACGGTGGATTAAAGTCAGTAATATGCGTGGATCACCCAGTGCTGAATCATAAAATCAGGAGTATACCACGATCAGCAGCTTGTACCGATAGCTTTGGTCACCATCTGGTTTAGACGCTTCCAGTTTCTAAGGTACCGAGTAGCCTCGCGTACATCATTGGTGTTGCGAAAACAGTAAAAACTTAGATCCAAATTCAATAATGTATCCCGATGTAGATGTAAAATATAAAATACCTAAAATCGGCCTAGTCTCAGATATAAGTTCGAGCAATTTCAATTTTCCACTTACTTTTAGTGATCTAATTCGCACTAAATTATCCGGCAACACTGCTTACTGCCGTAAGTCGGACTTAGGCGCACTATTTGTAAGTTTTGGTTTACGGTCACTAGGAATAAGTTCGATTTATATTGCACCAGTTATAAGTCTAGCCATTAACAGCAATTGCACTAATTGTAATGGCGATTTCGCTTGAACCTGAAACTGAGTCAGGTTCTAACCCCAACTGCTGTCAGTTCATACATTTTGACAGCAGTTGGGGTTAGGAACTGACTCAGTTTCCCCTCAAACGAAAACCACATAAGTATGTGTTTATGATCACTAGGAATAAACTTCACACTCTCTGTTAGCACCCCGATCGTCTTCCACTTTGCTGCTGATAATCCGCTAGCGATATCGCTAGATGCTCGTACTTTCCTGTAGCGCGACGTTGCTTTGCGATGACCCTACCCTTGAAAAAAAAAACAGTTTCGGTCAAACTTTGGATCTATACGACGACGACAATGTGCCCAATAGTGATCGGCTTCACCGGAGTGAACCACTTGGTTCTTCAGGTTATCGTGGGCAGATAGAGACGTACCCATAGCTTCCAAAATAGGTCTGCTATATGTTGTGATTGAGGTCAGCAGTTCTTACTGTACCCAGGGCTGTCATCGAACGGAAACCTCAAACCATTAGCTGATTCTAAAATGAAATAATTAGGTGTTAACATGGGGGATTCGTCGTCATCAACAGGAATGTCCGACAGTGGTCATGAGTTGACAATATGTTCCACCTCGATCATCGCGGTTTGCAGTACTTCGTCGGTGCGGAGTCTGTTGGGTTGCAGCTTGGTCAAGTTCAGCTTCACGCTACGGATCAAAGTTTCCCATGCTTCTCCCATATTTGGGGTGAGCCCGGTGGATTAAAGGTCCACTGGATGCGACTGGAGGTAAACTCGCTAAGCAGTTTTCCAAAATCGAGCTGCTCGATCGCCTGCTTGAGCACCTTGCTTATAGCTTGGAAGTTAGTTCCGCGATCGCTGTAGATGGCAGACGGCGCGCCCTTGACATTTCGAATAGCCATCACGCAAGAGTCGGTAGTCAGTGTGTGAGCGATTTGCAGGTGGATGGCGCGAGTGTTCAGGCAAGTGGCGAGAACAGGCGGCCAGACGAGAACGTGGAAGATCAGCCATCGCTGGAGGATGCGGTTTGGCTCGATCGTTTCTGCACCGCTGACACTCTTTCCGGACCGCATGGGAGGTGGTTTTTAACCGTGGAATACGGTAGTGTTGTACAACCTCGTTGATAATTGTGGAGTGGTTTTGCTGGTTGAAGCGTTCGTGAATGTCGGCAATGATCAGCTGTGTGGTGCGATGGTTACGAGGAAGAATGATGGGTTCAACAGCAATGGGATCGGCGAAAACCGTACAGGTTTTAATTTGACCGTGGACACGCGCAACTCTATTCTCGCCTAGAAAGGCGCAACGAAACAGTGGATTGCTCTTCATTATCTTCGTCCACTCGTCAATCTAGATTTCCAACTACGCTTGACGGAACAAATAGTTCTCCGCTTTAGCCAGCTCTTATTACATCAGCGGTCCAAATGTGGATTAAGCTTCGTCGTCGTCGGTTTACCGAAGGTAGGAAACACAAGCCAGATATGTTCATTTTGTCCAAGAACTGCTGGTCCATGTAACTAGCGACTGTCCGGCGATAGATTTGGAACACCTGGGGCTCTATTCTCACAGTCACGGCACTTAGTGACTAGAGGAACATTTCCTTCTAGTCACTAGGTGACGTGACTGTGAGAATAGGGCCCCTGTTCACTTCGTCACTTCATAGGCGACGGTCTGCTTCGTCGAGATCCAACGCCACTCGCCAACTTCAGTCGACTCTAAAATCTCACTGACGTGAAACGCAACGAATGGGCTATATTGCCGGTGTTCGGATCTCAGCCACCATAACACGTTCTTGGAATCTATCCAGAAGTACCGCTTGCCAACCGTGATGGACAGTGATGCCGTTATCGTATCCACCAATCGGACACCGAGTAGGGCTGCTTGCAGTTTGGACTTCGGAATGGACAAGAATTTCAATGATGCCACTCTTGTTTTCGCTTCTACCGATGAACTTCCAATCACGAGCCCCTCGCGAAATCGGGGATAAACGATCGCCGCGAAACCATTCTTACTCGCGTCCACAAATGTGTGTAGTTCAACCTCATCCTTTACGGTCGTTGACGTTCGATAACATCTCGGAACTTCCACAAAGCGCACATTCGGACACACGGTCAGCCACGTCAATCATTTCTCGAATTGCGTGTCTTCTATAGGATCAGTCCAGGTTCCGTAGTTGGAATCACATAGATCACATGAAAAAGACTCAGCGCGTTGAATAGTTGTCATGTGATAGTTGAGCTTGCAGTTGCCGGTTAAAGCGCTGGTCAGCATGCCGCGATGGAGATTCGAAAAATTTAGGAAATAAAATCACCAGAATGAGATATGTGGACATTGTTCAGATCTGGATCGATACAACCTGGAAAGTGTGCGTCGAAGAGACATCTTTTTCGTCCGTCACATAAACATCATATCCGGTTTTTAAAGAGTTCATTGATTTAGAGAGAATTTTATTTGAACTGCTAGCCTCGTTCAGACTAGAGATATTAGAGCATAGGTTTTGGTAGCCATCCCGCAAGGGATCTAAGGCATTTCTTATATGCACTACTAGCTGGAGTCATCACGATGACGCCGATTCCACGCCCTTCTCATATCCTTCTTCATCCTTTCAAGCTCAGCTCTCCACCAAGGGGTTCCTCTATTCGATTTAACAGTACGAAGTGAACAAGCTTCTTCGTATAATGCTACTATGAATGAGTTTGTTGTATCCACGACTTTATCCAAGCCATCTAGTTGACTAATTGTTGGAAAATATCCATAAATTTTAGTTGCCAAGTTTTCCAAAAACAGGTCCCAGTTTGTAGACTTAGGATTACGATACGTAAACACATTGAGGGAGGGAGGGTGAGGGTGATATCATGATGATCGAAAAATATATATATTTATGATTGGATACAGACAGTACAGTTTCATTTGGACCCTGACAATTTCCCAGCCCATACAAAATTCTTTCGTGACAAAGCGTTATGTCTAACACCTCCTTTCTCCCAGACCTCGCAAAAGTTGGTCGACTTCCCACATTCAGAATATGAAGATTTGTATTATTTATGTACAGGAGTGATTTGGCGACGGTAGTGACTTGTTATGGTGGAAGACGCTCGTCGGAAGAAATAATTGTAAATTTATCGGGGAACAGTTGGCAAATTTCTTTAGTGTCGGTGCTGTTGAGGGTGTTGCGGTCGCAACGGTAGACTTCGATAATGTTAAACCAAACACCTGGCGAGACAGAGTGCGGTTGTCGAGCCAGGTCTCGGTTAATGCGAATACGTCATACCAGCAGCACGTGGTCGCGAGCCAATGGCTGTCCGTTAATGAATTTACGCCACCAACATTCTGGTAGTAACTTTCGATGTTGTTGGAGGGCGGATCAGATTCAGCAGAGAGTGTAGCCGTTTTGACGCCTAGTCGCAAAATGTTTGGGCTAAAGGAAAATTACTTGAAGTGGAGAATACATCAGCACATGAAGTATTCGGAGCAGATGCAGTGAAGACCCGTTTTTATCAGCCCCTTGGTAAATTTTAGGCTGATAAAACGGGGACATTGATAAAATCAGGACATATATTTTTCTTTATAAGAAACCGAAGCTCTTAAAATATTTTTCTTTGGTCCCTAGATATAACCTCATAACCTTTCCTGATTAGCTTAAACTTCCCTTAAGGCGCAAAATATAATTTTTTTTTTGCATTTTTCGGATCTTTAAAATAAGAAAAATATGCTCAAGAAGGATTTATTCGAATTCAACTTAGTTCGTCTGCTAGAGCCCATCAAACTACCAACTATCAATTTTCATATACAGCTGATGAAATCGAATCTTAACTGTACTTGTCATTTGAGGCGGGTTAGAAGACCCTTTCACCCATTCCACTCATAGGACCGGGACGACAGGGAAGATTACTAGTTGCGAGGGCTCGACTGTGGGGAGAGGGGACGAAGGCTTCCATAATGCCAACTGCGGTGCGTCCCAGTATGCATTGAACCCCGATGGCATGATGTGTACAGCAGGATCGGAACGGTAGTAGATTACGGCGAGTCAGACGATGAACTAGAATAGTGAAACGGTTCAGCCGTAGTATCGTTACAATTTGTATAATACTTGCCGTGAATGGTGGTTTGGAAGACCCATTCTTCAGCCTCACACACAGGACCGGAACGATTGGTAAATGCTGGCGGAAAGGTCTTGAATGTTACGGGGGGATCGAGGGCTTCCATAGTACCAACTGTGTTGCGTCCCAGTATGCGCTCAGCATCGACGCTCCTCCACTATGGCGGTGTAGCTTGGTGTAGTGGCATTGCCAATCGTTGCGGAATCCTCGGCAGGACCGTTGAATTAGCGGAGTCCATGCTTCTTCTGGAGGCGAAGGCAAATCAGTCGACGGGCACCAAATGTTCTGGGTACGGCTATCTTTAAATTTCCTGAACAAGATGCCTTGCAGCCATGTGTCGGAGTTAAGGGCTGCTGCATCACGGTACTTTGGGTGAACTCTAAATTTGAAGGATATGAAGTTTAAAGTACTGACGTCGATGGCCTTTTTAACAATCGGAATAACCTTTATCCCCTGGTTACGATTTCGTTTTGCCTTGGACGGTCTATTTGCTAACGCTGGGACGAAAACGGAAAAGGTACAACCAGAGCAACGGCGTAGGTGGTGGAACCGAAACAATGTTGCTATTGTCGACTGGCTCTCGACCGCCAACAAGAGTATTGCTCGGATCAGGGCCATCATTTGGCCGGACTGGAGTAGCGGTTGAGACTTTTCTAGCGAGGCACGAAATTCGCTGAGTGTTTTCGGATAACTCGGCCTTTAGCTCAGTACAGACGTCATCCGTTTTCTCTGCTATCTCAATAAAACATCCAAGCAGAGAAACGGTTTCGCGAAAACGAGCAAATTTCATGAACTTGACAGATTCGTTGCACATCCAAAATAAATTTGGGTTTTCTGCAAGAATTCTCACGACTTTTTTGAGCGCTAGGCGGCTGCTACCAGGTACTGGTCCGAATCAACGTTCGTACTGTAGTAGGTGCGAAAATTTGTGATGTCGGAGAATTTTCTGTTGATCAGAACGAGATCGATTTGGTTTTGTTTGTCTAGGTGGCTTTGTGGATTACCATTCCTCGGGAGGCTGCGAAGTGCACGCATCGACTGTTGTTATTTGTAGCGGTGTCGCGGTCTATCTGGGTATTCATGTTAGTTATTTTTTTTATTTGGGCTTTAACCATGAGGTCATTCGCCCATTAGAAAAAAAAGGTATGTTACCTTGCATTAACAAGTGTATATCATTTAGTTATTGCTTGTGTCGTATCTTGTTCGGTGCAGATGTGGGCCGTAAGACCGGTGGGTTCGCAGCGTTTCGTCCTTCTTTCGCATTGATTGCAGCACGATGGGTAGATGCTCGGTATAGTAGTGTTAATGGGCCGCGGGAAACCTCCCTCACACCCGCTAAAGGTGAGGCGGAGGGCCCATGGTTTGCATGGTGTTTAGTTATCATGGATGTTGGGGGTGGTCGTGATTGTTTGTGAGCCGCAGCTTAACTCCCCTACACTCGGTCCGAGTGAGGTGAAGGGTCCGTGGGATTATACAAATTAGATCGCCTGTAAGAGATGTTTAGTGCGTTCGATGTTCGTGTTCTAGATGCGTTCGAGTAGCCTCGCATCGCTTAAAAAGGAGTTTCTTTGCTCACTGGATTGTTTGCTAGGATGTCCCTGATGTAGAGTGGGAGTCGGTGGAGGATACGAAGGTTGGCGAATTCCGGGCAGTTCACCAAGAAGTTCTCCACAGTAAGCTGATTGTGTGTTCCTGGGTGATTCCTGGGTGATGGCCAGTTCGCAATCGGGACAGGGCTCTCTGCTCGAGTCTTATGGGGCGGTCAATCCAACATGCTAGCTCCCCTTTAACCTCCTGGGGGAGACCGTATTGGTTCTCCCAGTGGGTGGTGAAATGTTCTCTTGTTTTCCTCCGAAATTCTTTGACTATATCTGGGGAGGACACCAATTTGGTAAGCAGTTTCACGGTAGCGCATCAATTTTTTTCATTTCCGCTGATCCCACAATGACCAGGAACCCAACAAACTGTAGTCAGCGAATCGCAGTAGTTCTCGATAGCCTGTATGTACGGGTGGCGGGATGTTCCAGTTTCCAGGGCGGTGATTACCGACCGGGAGTCGGATAGTATAACGGTCAACGGATGCCATCTGTTTTGTTGGCCAGCGCAAGGTTAATCGCTGCGGCTTCTGCTGAGAATACGGAACAGATTGAAGGGAGGCGGATGGCGAGGATGGTTTGTGAACCGATCTTTCATTAGCTGGTAGAACTTAGCTTGGGCTACTTCTGGGGAGGGTCCAGCGCTAAGTGACCTAGATAAGCTGGTGTTCGTGCACGGCCGACTTTCGTACCAGGGGCGGTTCCGGATTCTATGAAGACGTGCCAGTTGGGGATGTTCCGTACCGGTATACTCCCGAAATATGCTTTGGGCGGACTGTGGTAAGCGCAGTCGTTGTCCGATGTCCTCTCCAGATATCTTAGGGCACATCGGAGCATGATGTTGGCGGATGCCCACCGGAAGGGGAGCAAACCGGCCTCGACACAAGCGGCTTCCGCTGGGGTGCTTGGGAGTAGATTGGAAGCCAGTCGTATCGTGCTGTTGTACTGAGGAGTCAATACAGTCATGAAACCGTCCCAGTTGTGGTGTGTAATCTCGATTCCATAGTAGATCTTGCAATGAATAAGAGCCCCTCCAACGCAGAGGGCGGTCTTCCTATTCCAGGTTGAATACCGGTAGCTGATGGTCCGGATTAACCGTTTCCTGCTTTCGTAATCTCGTTTGAGAGATCGAAAGTGCGACATGAAGGTGAACATGAATCAGTGTGCCATTTAGTCTGACTGGTCGACTAGCGGCAACGTGATGCGAATTACAGCAGTGGGCGATGGAGCACTTGGCAGCTGCTAGGTTGAACCCCACTGTTTCGGTCCACCGACTAACAGCGTTCACTGTAGCCGGGGGAGGGGGAGGTGTATTCATATAGCAGATGACGAGCCTAGCATTTCGCCGCGGGTAACTGTCATAGACACGCTCCAGTTGTACGAAAAATGCATTTTTCTCGTCCTTGGGTATTGCTGTAGTTGAACGTGTCTTTGATCCTCACAACCCATATTCTTTCGCTGATCGCCTGCCACTTGATCACGCATTGCCGCATCTTGTCCAGCAATATGAAGCTCTGAGAATGAACGGAGCTTGGTAGAATATAACTGCTCGATGTCCACTTTTCTACATCGCTTGTCTCGCCAAGCAAGGTTCCAACAATGCTACGACTTCGATGTTGTGAGTAATTAGGTAAATGGATCTCTAAAATAAACTAAATAAAATCATTCTTGTAGTAAACCTGAAAAGAATTCTTAAAATTCCTTTTCAACTCGTTGGTTGATTACCATATCATTTACATGCGTTCTCAAAGAGTCGCGTAGCCACGTAGACACAGACCCAGGATATATTATGGATTCAAAAGTATCGACTTTTTTCGTTGTTAAGATCTCCAAAATTTCTGGAACAGCACTTCATTTGTTGCGTCAGTATTTGTCAATATTTTAGCCCAATGAAGTTTTCTTATTTTTTTGAAGCCAATTTTGGCAAATATTCTAGAACGGATTTTGATAGTTTAGAATTGAGTCACTTGTTTACCATCTCACGGGGACCACTGTCACCCAGGAATCAGTCAAGCTGAGAGAAGATCGTACCAAGATGTCAACCTTAGTCAAAAAGTGTTACGAGCCTAATAGAACTAAGTTAGAGCAGGATAGGTGATATATTTAAAAACTCAACAACCTTTTATCTGTTCGAATCCGGTGTAATAAATTAGATTAGTTGAATTTTCACACAGTTCACTGGTTGAAAGGAAAAAAAAAGATTCCAGTCGTTGAAGTTTGGTTTGTTGTTGGATAAAGGGCTCTGTTTTATTCGGTTCTATTGGTCATTTCCGTTTCGTGGGCCTCAGATAAAATACATTTCTAATGCAATGCCAAAAAGTGTATACTGCTTAATGCAAGCTTATCCCTGAATTCGCAAGCAGCGGCTCATGCTTAATTGTTACAGTTATCCTTTCCGTTTTTTTTCTTTTACTCGACATAATTCGAACAATCATAACACATTAGAACAAAACAAAATTGTCAACATGTGCTTCCGAAGCGATTCGATTTTTTTCTTTTTCCTCAAAAGTTAACATAAACATTTTTCGTGTTGACGCGCAGCAGAAAGATAAATTTGTTCTAACGTTCAGCGTATGTCAACTTTCGGCTCGGTTCCGCTATCCGGTACTCTTCCCTGCAAATTTGTTGTGTTATGCATTTCTATTAGATGTAGTGATGGTTTCTTCTTCTTTTTCATTTTAGAGACAAAAATACAATATGTTCCTAGTAAACCTAGCGATTATACTTTTTTTTTGTTTTGCTTTTTCCCTAAAATTGTGTAGCGACCTATTGTACAGTTTATATTTTCAACCTCTTTTCGTTAAAAAAAAGATTCGTTTTCCATGCTGCTGGTTGTTCTGCTCACTTTACTACTGACCACTAAAGTTGAACGAACTTGGAATCTGATGCTGGGTGAATTGGTATCCTTTGAATAGGGAAGGTAGATTAAAATTTGATTTACTTGCAGGAAATACCTTCAATTACCTCCGCTATTTTCAATCTCCTTGGAACGTTTAGCTGCTTTCTTTTGCTCGGCCAGTACAAGAATCTCTTGCAGTGCTTTCGCATCGTCCGCACTCAAATTTCTGGTAAGCATGTTGTACCAGTTTGGATCGGCGCTTGGTAAATCTGTGAAAGAAACGTTCAAAACATTGAAAAGCTGTTTTATTAGATAACATTTTAAACGTCTTACTGGTCATCACTTCCTGGAAGGCAATATATTCATCCACACATTCTGGGTTATCATCGTCGTCCAGTGGGGTGGTGAATCCTTCTAGTGCCGTTTCATCCATTTCGTCACCAGAGTCGTCATCGTCATCGTCGTCATCCTCGTCGTCGGAATCAGCATCCTAAAATATAATTATTTTTTAACATCATATAGTTCGTATTGGTGTTTGTAGCACTCTTACCTTAATAGTGGCGGTCAGCTCGAAACCCTGATCGGCGGCTTTGTCTTGTGCCATCTTGGCAACGCGTTCGAAATACGACGGTCCCATTTCATCCACCTCGTCTTCGTCACTGGAAATGCCATCCTCCAGGTCGTCGTCGTCATCCTCGCTTTCCTCTTCCTCGCCCTCGGCAGCACGGGCCGCATACGCACGCTTCAATCCGTCGAATATTAGTATCAGCGTAGGAATGATCTTTTCACTTAGCTCACTCAACACCGCCGGTTTGCCGTCTCCGAGGGACATCAGAGTGCACAGGCCGATCACGCAAAGCTTACGGTCATGGATTCTGTAAATTGTAACATGTTTAGCCATTCAATGTTTTGTTTTTAAAAGTAGAAAAACTCACCCTAGGAAACAATCCGAATCGTGTATCCATTGTTTGATAAAGTGTGACGCTATCGATTCGTTGCTGACCGGGAGGGGGATTTTTTCGAGAACTTGCAGTAACAGTTGCGGGTTGTAGTAAAGAGCGGCAATGACGACCTACCCATAAGGGAAAAAAACTATCAATCCGTACGTTTACAGACGCGCACCGGACTTACCTGTAAACACATCGTTCGAAGTTCGGAAGTTTTCACCTCGCGTGTTAGTCGAGTGAGTGCCAACTCAACGAAGCTTGGAATACACTCATCGATGCGACCTTTGCATTGAAGGATGATTACCTCCAACAGCTTGGCGGCACTGCACTCTGCCTCCTCCGTTGTGTTGCCGGTCAATATCTACGGAGAACATTATTTGACGATAAGCTGATTTTTAACTTAATAACGCAATCGTAATTACCGTTTTGCACATGTTGAACATGGCCAGGACGTGATTCTGATTTGACAAAAATGCAGGTGTATCGACAGTTATGTAATTGTGTAAGGCTGGCATCATATCTACGAAGTAGTCGATTCCATCCTTCTGGAAAAGCTGTAATTCAAATATAAAAATTAAAATATGAACAAAAACTGATTATGAACCATCTTACTTGGTAGATAATCTCAAGTAACTTCCACATGTCGGGCGATACCGATTTCGAGGTCAGATCGTACACCAGCGAAAACGCTTCCTCGTAGAACTCGTTCACATTATGCTGCAGTACATGGCCAACGACCTGCAGAACGATGGGATGCAGCGACAGCATCACTTGCGGATGTTCTTCCATTACGCTAAGCAGCGTTTCCATCGTGTTCAGTAGACCCATAGCTGTGATGGCCCGTTCGTCGGAATTTTCATCCGCTTCCAGCACTTGGCTGAATGTGGTGGCCAAATGCTGACAGATATCGACTGCAATCGGAAGCAGCTGGTCCGAATAGGTGCAAACAATTTTCTGCAGAACGTTGGTTAGATCTTCGTTCTCGGTTTCGCGGATTATTTTTAGCAGTTCCATAGTTACTTCCTTGATCTGATTCTCCAAGTACTTGGACGCGTTATCTTGCGAGATGAGGAACATTTGTAAGGCAACCGCAGCTTCCACCTTGACGGGAAGCTCTTTGTCGTTCAGCAAAGCAGCAGAAGTAAGTCGCATAATTTCCGCCAGAACCTGTTGATTTTTCAACTTAATTTCGCTGAAGTAATGCAACACCCAGCAGGCTCGAGCACGTAGATGGCCATGTGGACTATTAAACTCCGGAAACACGTACTGCATGATAAGGCTCTCGACCTGTTCCTTGAAGACCTTCTTCTTCAACAGTACATCCGCTAGCGAACCAACCATATGGAGGGCACCGTCCTTTTGTTTGGCGTTCAAGTTCGGAGCATTGATAATTTGCATAATAATCTGCATAACCTGAGGTAGGACACCTTTCCTCGTTTTACAACAGTTGTGGAGCAGCGTTTCGGCAGCCGGAACCGGAGTGGTGTAATCATCAAACACATCAAATTTCTGCCGGATGTACTCGATTGGATCGGCTTCCCACAGTTCCTCGTCCGCTTCCGAGTATGACATGAGAGGAAATATTACGTCCTGGATGATGGCGATGAAGTGAGGTTTCAACATTTTCCACGAGTGAGCATGGGAGACGCTGCGAAGCGGGATGAAATGCAAATTAGTTTTATGATTATTAGTTCATGGCGGGCGTGGCACGGCATAAGTAAACATATTCTCCAAATTTAGTGCTTGCCATTCTTCCACCCGCGCGTGATAAAAATAGCAAACGACTAATATCGTTGCACATAAAGAATAAAAAAAACGTGGTCCACCCGATTATGAGAGACCGTTGTTAGGTCAAATACTTACGCATGTTTGATATAGTTGAGCGTGTCGGTCATCACCCTCGGCGAGACGTAAATTTTGTTCCGGTACTGATCCAAAACTTTCAACAGCACATTAAGCAGCCCGCTGGTAAATGTCGGCAGGAACCAGTCAGCAAACTCGTTGTAGTCTTTCGATACGACGTTTCCAGGACTGCCGTAGCGTTCGAACATTCGGAGAACGATGTGCGACGCCCATTTCTTGGCTTTCCACCAGGGCAGCTCCGGTCGTTCGTCTTCATCGATGTGCGTAGAATCTGGAGCGGGACGATCTAAAATCTGTCGGCAAATTTCCATCCAGTTGGAGAAAATTTCCTTCGTAATGACCTCCAGCGGTAAAGCGTACTGAGTTAGGGCGTAGTAAATTTTCAGAATTTGTTTCTGCATAAGCACGCTCTGCTCGGATGGATCGTTGATTACGTTTAGCATCAGGTTGTACATCTGCGGTAACAACAGGTTCATGGCCTCAGTGAGTGGGGCCCTTTCAGCAGATTTTTTATACTCGTAATTCTTAACCAATTGATACATGCACAACAAAGCTCCATTCCATCCATTAACATCTCGATTTTGCAGATAGATGCTAATTTTATCCACCACTTGCGTCCACCGTCCGGGGAAGTCATTCTTGATAATGTTGTTAATACAGACACACAGCTGTACACGAATTATGTCGGGAGCCAGCACGATAGCTTCGACAATCGTGTCCCGGATCATAGCCCGATCCTGCTCGTGGATAGAGAAAGGAATCGGATTGCCTGTTTCCGCTTCCCGGTCCTGCCAGCTACTGGTTATCAGATTCTTCAAATAGATGGCACCCGCCTGTCGAACTGGGTTGTCTACGTCATTTTGCATAATCACCTGCAGTAGACTCGGCAGGAAGCCTATGATTTTATGGACCTGGAAGGGCGAGAGACGGGTATTATCAGTTGTAGGATGTAATACGAAGACTTTTGTTCAACAGTTCGTTAGGTGTATGTGTTACTTTTGTTTATGTACAATCACAATTGTTTGGTCAATTTTGAAACGAAGCTGTTTCATTTTGTAGTAGTATTTGTCGTTGTCTATTTTCGAGCATAATTGTAACGAAGGACAACTTGCTGGAAATGTGATTGACGAAGGCAACATTCGACTATGGGAAACCGATAAGCGGAGAGCATGAGTGTCAAACTGATTAGATTTTTGACGTCCCTGCATTTTATGCCCAAATATTATTTTAAATAGTATTGTGTAGTTTACCGTGCCTTATAAAATAAAATAATAGGGAACTCGATTGTCTTGAAAACCCGCGCAAAGATCGGGATAAGCATTGTTTGGATATTGCTCAAATGACGGCCAAACAAATAGTTCAGTTACGATAAACGGAATAATTTCAGACTTTGAATTATCTCCCAAGATACCATGGTTTACAAACAAAAATTCGCAAAGGATTTTAAATTGCCTCGGACCCAACTATTGCGAAATTGTTGGGGTGCGTTACTTTGTTTTCGAACGCCAACCCACCGCCCCAAACAGAACCTGGCAGCACTGTCCATCATGCAACTCGCAACGTCAAAATAACCTCGAGCTTTCCCGTCACGCAATCACACCAACACAAACGTAGCAATCTACCGAACAAGGATGACAAAAAATGGCTAGAAATAAGTAACACGATTAAAAATTTGCAACAATCCCTTCATCAATATGCTTCCCTTCCAGTGGGAAAGTAGAAAAACTCAATACTTTCGACGATTCCTGGTGCCCGAAACCAATTTCGACCCAGGAAAACATTGTTCTGTTCTCGTCGAAATGTTCAATCTACCCCTCTGCCCGATGGCAGAGCACATGGTTTCGACAATGTTTTACCTGATTCAATTGTTCCTCCGCCTGCAGCCGCTGCGTTGGTTCGATTGTAGCACGCAGTAATTCGCATATCTTAGCGTTATCCATCTTTGTTTGCTAATTTTTTACCGCTGTTTGAGAGCTGTTTCGCGAGCAACAAAATATCTGCACTACACACGCGGTAAACAATAGCGCACACACGGATTACCCACTTCTGGGTGCTGCAAGGATTTTCCGGCACTGATCCACGATCGGTTTGAATGGTTTTGTGCACTTTTCAAGCACTCCCGGTAACGCAGTTGTTCCCGTCCGTACTTCCGCGCTAGGATGAAAAACTAAAAAGACTGGCCCGTGAATCACACACTGCGAACAATCGGCGACGGTGTGGTTTTTGATCAAGAGACGGCGAAAATTTTTGCTCGCGATTTACGCACACCTTCGACACGGTTTGACACAGAATCGTACGCATACATATGAATTTGCACATTGCCAAAATCCCGAAAAGGTGGCGGTTGTGTTGCTAAATTCAAAGTTTTGGAACGTTTTTGCTTGCTTGCTACAGTATCGATGCGAATTTATTTTCTTGAATAATGTAGGCACATATATTATGGTCAAAAATATGAAATCATTTGCAGTTCAAGAGTACTTATTCAAAAGGTCCTAAGTGACATTGAGCTCGAACTGAGAAAAACGAGGCTGAAGTTTCATGGACCTAAAACAAATCCCTATTAGAGAACAAATCTCGACAAACATATGATTACGGCCTAAAAGCCAACTGTCAAAACCCACTTTGAATGGAAATTCCAGACAAACCGTTGCTAGTCGAACACAGTTCACAACAGTTTATGAAAGAGAAAGCTTTTTTCTTTCGTTTACTTCCAACATCTGTGATTGGCGTGTAACGGTTTGTCCGGAATTTCCATTCAAAGTGGATTGTGACAGTTGTTTTTTAGGCCGTAATCATATGTTTGTCGAGAAATATGCGTTTTGATGGAACAATTGTGCCAATATAGTCTAAGGACTATGCTCTTTAGGTAAATAATGCTAAAAACATGAAATGTTTAGTGCTAATGTAGTTTTTAAGCGCTGTAGAATGATGCGTCCTTTTGAAAATTATAGGACCTTTCACATAGGTCTTTTTTCGGGCCCAAGAATCATACGACGCTGCACATACGGCTTTTTTCAGCAAAGGTAGCTCTTACGACGAATATTGAATTTCTTCAAAGTTTTTGACAAAATGAGCACCGGAATACGAATGTTCTTCATTACTATGGTAAATAGTTGCACTGGATTTAACAGAAGTCTTGCAGAAAAAATGCGGGAAACTTTAGTTTATATTAACAAATCATTGGCTGGAAGTGGTTAAAACCAACGAATGGCATGTTTCTTTAGAATAACTAAGCTTTCCAATTATCATTTAATTTATTATACTTACTAAATTCAACTTCGAAAATAAGTCGCATGAACAGAAGAAAATAATTTTTTTATTTTGATGCTTAGGACGTTTTTACTAGGAAAACATGGAATGAAATGAATCTTGCGTCGTTTTTGCATGGCGCCTATGAACAGCTGCAGAGGTTTTGAAATATTTCGCGCATAGGTCCTTTCATTTTAAAAGGTCTCAAGTGCAAAATTTCAAAATATGATCATGAAAACTTTGCGTCTTTTTATATAATGCTTGTTATTTTGATAAATACTGGGTATAATGAATCCTGGTTTTCGGTATTCGTTAGCTATGTTGTAATCACATGCTGTGCTGCAAATAACTCAGTTTGTTTACATTTGTCACTAAGGTCCATTTGAATCAGCACTCTTGAGTTCTTCGCCAAATGAAGGTATAATGTTATTCACAATCTTAAGATAATCATAAGTTATTCCCAATATTCATTAGGTGTAGCTAGCAAACGATATGTTATTAATTATGGAATTTATGTTTCGACTTCGTCTCGTCCGAATCCGACACAAGCTTAGCGCCGGATTATTGACGCTAGCTTCAAAAACGAATACTCTGTGTTTCTGAGCAAATCCCTACTCCTGCATGATGTCCCGCGAGAAAAGGAGTTCTGATTAAGCTGATGAGAATTGGTGAAGTCGAAGCTTGGTTTGGCTTAGCAAGCCAACGCAATATGCTTACTTGATACTTGATGGGCAATTCGCTTTGTTGAATCTACGCCGAGTGAAGAATTCTCCTCCAATGGACCCTCTCCTGGGCCAATCTCTTCCAGTCACCCTGGACATTGAGTGCTTTTAGGTCCTCTTCCACTGCAAACAGCCATCGTGTACGCGTTTAACGTCCTCGTTTCATGGCCGTACAAGGCAACCGGAACTATTAATGTCTTGTACAACGTGAATTTTGTCTTCGTCTGTAAACTACGGAACTTCAGCTGCAACGCAATATGCACTATGCTATTTTTTCGTAACCCTTTGCGACGCAGTGGGACGTATATGTCCCACCTACTTCTCCTGTTTTTATTGGATTGCTAGGTAGCGTTGACATCTTAATATGAATTTTTGCTTTTAATCAACTCTTAGGTATGCAAGTAGTACAACTAGCACAAAAAATATGTGAATTTGTTAATTACTTGTTAGGGTTGTATATAATTCCCCCAAACGCGATTTCCCAGAAAACAGAATTCCCTTCCCCAGAATGTACCATTCCCCAGAAAGACATTTCCCAGAATGTACCATTCTCTAGAAAACTATTATCCAGAATACCCCATTCCCCAGAAAAGTTAATGTTTTTATTTATTTTTTTGTGGTAAAGCCAAAGGTTTCCGCATACCTAATTCAAGGAATTTATGCGGTGTTAAGCTGCTGAGGATGTGTCGTCGAAAGCGGCGGCCTCTTGCAATCAAACCTGTTATCCTCTCGTATAACCGGGTTACTCGAACATAGGACTTGGTTCCTTCTTTCAAACATGAGCAGTTCTTTTAATTTGTATGCCAAGCAACTCTTGCATGCAAACTTGTAATCTTTTCGTCTGCCCGGTTCATTCAAACATAGGTGTTGATTCCTTCTTTTGAGCTTTCCTTGAATCTATATTAAAACCGAAATGAATGCATATTTTGACAAATGGTTTGGTGAGTTTTTAGAGCATTTATCTTTCTTTTGTATGGGCAATGTTTCGCACGCAAATGTACGATCCACCCGATTGCTCGGTTTACTGAAAACAGGTTGAATTAAATACATTCGAAAGTATTTTATAACTTACACCAAATGCTAGGGGAGACCGGGTCTGGTTGACCGAGTTTTGCTTTCGGAATTTCTGTACTCATTCTGGTTAGAGTTTTTAAAAAACGTTTTGCGCTGTCATGAAGATACAACCCTTGAGCACATATGTAATTTTCCTTCATAAAAAAATCATGGAAAAAGTTACTAGCAAATAAATGCGGAAAGAAAAATCGGCCAAACAACCCCAGGGCTGGGGTAGGTTGGCCGTGTTTGGTGAAATAAGTTCAACACGTCAAATGTATCAGTGGAAAACCTTTGTTGATTAAAAAAGCATCATTTTTCATATATAGTAACGAAAATAAAACCCACTTTTCACTTTTTGGTCTTTTTAGCCTTTTTGGACTTAGTTTCGGCAGCTTAATTGAACTTTTTATTCGTTGTCTAACGACAAAGCGACACATAGGGCTGCGCTGCAGTCAAAATGATCATGTTTGTTAATGGAGCTGTCAAAATACAAGCAAAATAAAAATTTTGTCATAAAAATCGTTAATTTCTCTTTAAAAGTATCATTTGCGAACCAAATTCGATCGTTAAAGGGTTAGAAAAGTGTGTTTGTACCAAATGAAAAATTTTAATCGTAATTTAAAGATATTTGAAAAAAGTTATTTATTTACAAAAAATAAGACTGGCATTTAAAGAAAATCAACTTTCTTCCCCGTGCCTTCAGATTTCGTTAAGAAATATTACGTTTTTACTGCGTATCTATTGATTTTGTTCGCGACTTGTATGGTGCATGCCAAAATCAAAATCATTTTCTTGGTTCATGTCATGAGAGACAGGCGGCGCATGGCTATTTAAAGTTTTGCGTTAGACAGCCTATCAGCTCTCGCTGATTTTAGTTCCTCCACCAGCGTACGCTTACGTTTGATTTCATTTTTCTCCTCCTCCAATGCTGCTTTTATTGGGGGATCGGTCAAAATTTGAGTAGATCGGCGTTTTCTACCTTACCGCTTCTTCGAATCAGATCGTGCATTCGCCTTGTGGAGAGGTCTGACGTCTTCAGGGAGGCTTACATCTGCAGCATATTCTATGCAAATGGACGAGTTTTGTTCGGGGTTGGGTCGATCTGTGTCAAATAGTGCCAGAAACTCCTCAGGAGGAAACATTTCAGGATTGAAGGGACACACGCCAGAGACTCTGAAACCAGCTTGGCATTTAATTTATACAATATCGGAATTAACTTTTTTATAATCAATTTCCAACTTTTAATGATTCTAATCTCTTATATCTATTTGGTAATAATTTTAACTTATTTTTATTATATATTTCTCGTGTATATCTTCCTTGTAATCGTCAATATTAGCATAAAATCAAATTTCGTTTTGACAAAGGTTTGCATTTCACAAATATTGAAGTACACATTGTTCTACGCTAAATTTACAACTGGGTCAACCAACCCCGCTCAAAACTCGGTCAACCAACCCCAATGCATATTTTCGAGAACTATCACGATTTACACAAACGAATATAATGCTATGTTCACACTACAGAGTTAAAACGTGTAATAATAATTAGCAACAAGAAAAACATCATCAAGATAGCGTTAAAACACGTTATAACTCATAGTGTGAACGTAGTATAAGGTTACACTGGTAACTGTCATACCATTTTGTTGGGTTTTGAATACCCTTTCCAGTGGTACCAAGTTACACTCGTGATTCGCTGGTTGGGCCACACCTCTGTCCAACTAACAAATGTGATTTGTTAGTTGGACCGACTGACTGATGTCAAAAACTCCAAAGGAGACGTTAGTAGTGTAATTGCATCTGTTCACATCTCTAATAATTGTCAGATTGATTGTCAAAGTAAATTTGACATAAGATTTTGACATTCAGATGCTTTTTAGTTGGACAATGGTCCAACTAGCGGTGGTCCAACCAGCGAATCACGACTGTATTGGAAATCGGTTGTAAATTGATTCGCGTTACAAATATTACTTACAGAAACAGAAATTTACTCATAAGTGCCGGAAAAAGAACAAACGTGTTCCTGTACAAACGACACCACCAAAACACCTGAAATTACGTCGGTACATGGGTGACCTAATACCCCAACAAAATCACTATAGATGTCGCTACTGCGCATAATAGCCTTTTCATAAATGGCACTCGGCCAACCAGCCCCGGTCACCCCTACTTATACCATAGAGTTACAGACATAATACTCGACAATAACTATTCTCCAATGTTAGCGGTCATTTTGAATTGAATATATTTTTAGTTGGGACTGTTATTGCATTTGCGATTATGGCGCCACTAGCAGATGCGCAAATATACGGGGGATATACAAATTGTTCCTGGGCCTGAGGGTTAACTAATTGTAAATGAGTGGCTGGAACCGTGCATAAAAGGTGTAGCTAGTATTTTGGCCAAATTGGTGGAACTATATTTTTTAAGGAGTTCATTATAGTGTTATGTCTGTTAGTCGGTGCTTATACTACACGACTCTTATGTCCAATGGCCAACTACTAAATAATGTAGTATGTCAGACGAAGTTGTGCCAAAAGACTTCATGCCGAACAGGATAGTCTTGTTCAAAAGTTGGAACAATTCTTCAAGTGTTGTGTTACACTGTTGGTACTGATGGTTTATAATATGAATACATTTTATAAAACAAATCCCCTTCTTCTAAATATTTGGTTTGATACACTTTTGAAGATAAGCAATGTTTATTTTACAGATTTTAGAGATAGGGACTCGAATGAAAGCTTCTTATTTGATGCGTTCCATTTATCGTATTCATATAATTGCAAAATGATTGAAGACGTTTCTGGTTGATGGTCCCGCTTACAACGCAAATTTCTCCACCGCCGACCGTCAACCAGAAAGTCTGATATGGCCGTCATATGAATACGATCAAAATAAGAAACATCGATCGTAGCCTCGAAAGACTACATAAACATGCGTAATTTCAAAAGTGGATCAAAACAAATATTTAAAAAAAAAAAAAGAAACACAGGAAGGGAAGGGAAACTCTTTTAGAAAATATATTCATATAAAAATAATCAGTACTGACAGTGCAACATAAAACTTTAAA
This sequence comes from Topomyia yanbarensis, assembly GCF_030247195.1. Classification (NCBI taxonomy): domain Eukaryota; kingdom Metazoa; phylum Arthropoda; class Insecta; order Diptera; family Culicidae; genus Topomyia; species Topomyia yanbarensis. The sequence continues at coordinate 3,260,519 of NC_080672.1, forward strand.
AATTGTCCTAGCTTCTGAACAAGATTACCCTGCTTGACATTAAGCCATGGGGCATAATCTCGTTTGACATAAGACATTACATAGTTGTTGGCTATTCGATATAAGAGTCGTGTAGTATAAGTATAATTTACCATTTACAATCGAGTGTATTTAGTGCCACATGTTTGAGTAAACCAAGTAATCGGGTGGATCGTACTTTTACGTACGAAACATTTCCAAAGCAAGTACATTCCTTTTGATTTTAATATAAATTGAAGGAAAGCTCGAAAGAATGAATCAACACCTTTGTTTGAATAATCCGGGCAGACGAAAAGATCACAAGTTTGCGTGCAAGAGTTATTTGGCATAAAGATTCAAAGAACTGCTCATGTTTGAAAGAAGGAATCAATTCCGATGTTCGAGTAAATCGGGTATGCGAAAGAATAACTGGCTTTTTTGCGAGGAGCCTCCGCTTTCGGCGGAAGGGGGCTACCGCTTTTTATGGTTGTTGCCAAATGGCTCTCAAAAGCACACCTGTACTGAATTCTGCAATTTATCCAATATGTATGTTTATATTATCAAAAAAAATGTGAAAATACTGCTATTGCTAGGAGTAAAATGTTCAACATTCTGAAATATTTTTTCAATTCAAGGCAATATGGGTATTTTCCCCATCTTACATATCTTGGAAACGGTTATATCTGGTGGAATGAACTTCTGAGCATTGGTTTATTCAGGATAAGGCTTTTCCGAGAAAGTGCATATTCTGGAATATTTTTTCCTAGGAATTGTTGCTTTCGAGGGAATGGTTTTCTGGAGAACAGTTCTTTTTGGGGAAAACACTTTGTTATTGTAGTTTCTCTAGAATCGTACAGTCGTAAAACCAAATTTTCTTTCCAATATTCAACACAACATGAATTAGCAAATTCTTTATTTTAATTCGGAATAATTCGCTTCAAATGTGACCGAATCGAAAGAGAAGAATGTAGTTCGATGGAAGTGGGAACGAGTAGTACGTTTGAAAAGATCAAATGAATGCTTGTATACTGTATGAAGCATCTGAAATGTAAATTTTATGCTACTTTACTGCATACACTAATGCTTGTGGGTTACCTGGGTATACCCACGATCGCTTATTTGTCCCGTTTTCTAAGTGATTTCCTATCTTTATGCGACTGACTTGCGATAATAGGCAGTATATATTTTTACCGTCAGCTGCATCGCAAAAATCAAAAACCGCATATGGCTTAATGGCCCAATTGGACAGCTCACATCTATTTCAGAATCAAGAATGCTTGCATGGCATTCGGCCAATGTAGACAGACTTTCGGCAAATCTTGGGAACTCAAACCCAAGTACATTCAGTGGTTCTATCCGCTTAAAACTTTCAATGTGAGAATTCCTCCTCGCGAGGAATGGCTGTCTGGCTGGATGCAGCGACATGAAGAATTCGTAGTATGTTATACTGACGGTTCTTTGTTGGAGGGCCGAGCCGGTGCTGGTGTCTATTGTAGTGAAATGAGATTAATCCAATCTCATTCGCTTAGTAGATATTGTACCGCATTCCAAGCAGAAATCTTAGCGATTCTGTGTGGCGTACAATCAGCATTTCAACAGGGAATTTGCGGTAAAATTTTTGCTCTATTTTTGCTTTTTGGTCTATTTTTGCTCTAATAGTCAGGCTGCCCTGAAAGCACTTAGTTCGGCAGATTCGACATCGAAATTGGTATGTCGCATGTCGAACTTAAATCGAAGAACTTAGCATTTCAAATGTTATCTACCTTCTATGGCTACCCGGTCATTCCAATATTACTGGAATTGAATGGGCGGACGAACTGATTAGAGCTGGCACTGTGACTGATTTTATTGGTACAGAACCAGTGCTACCACTTTCGCTAAGTAGGATAAAGCACAAGATTCGCTCTTGCGGTGCTTCCGAATATTGGCGTAGCTTGCAAACTTGCGTTCAAACAAAGACTTTTATGCCGGATGAGAGTCCGAAAATGTCAAATAATTTGCTGCATTTTTCCAAGCACAATTGCAGTATTCTAGTCAGGGTTCAGGGCTCAATTATCACATGGCTACTATTCAGCTTGCTGAGTAATATTCGTGTTATCTCTGTGAATCCAATTACGGAACTTCACATCATTTGATATGTAACTGCCCTGCAGTAATGCATTTGCGTATCCGGATTTTTGGTTCTCCATAGATGATCCTGTGCACAGAGAGCTGAAACTCGACGATATGCTATTGTCGCTAACCCAGTGTGGTAAAGAGCTATAGTTTAAGTCATATTTGAATGACTATATCACTTCGGGGATGTTGTCGTTCTGTTATTTCACTATCCTTCCCCAATCCTTCCCATCAGGGAAATGATGAAAATATGAACTTGGCAAGGCACAAATCTTCGATCAATATGGGGAACGTGCCATTTGAGCCAGTCGCTACTGATTCCTGATGATCGAAAAAAGCAATTTTAAATTTCAAAAGAGAAATGCATATTTTACAACACGCGCATTGATTTTTTTTTAAAAGCAGCATCCCGTAGATTTTTAAATACCTAATATCAACGAATCAAGTTAATGAAGTCAAAATCTCTGAAGGTCGACTAATTGTGTAAACTTTTTCTCGGTCACTTTTCTGCATGTTATGTATTTTTTTGAAAGGGAGATGGTTCTCAAAGACACATAGAATAAAAACGATTGTTATTTTAAACTCGAAATCATATTTTCGACCAAAGTATCAACAAATTAAAAACATACACACGCACAATCACATCGTAAAAAAACAAAATTATCTCTTGCACGCCGTCAATCCATCCCCGATGCATGCCGCATACCCGATCAAATGCGGTATCACATTTTGCTCGTACATTCCGTTGAAAAGATGTGACCACGGCCCGTAGGCGAACAGTGCAACATCATCTCCACCGTGAGTCTCATACTTCATAGGAACTAGTTTCGGATACTGAAACTCCTTATTTGCTACCATCTCCTCGGTAAACTTTAGCATATTTCCGCTCTCATCCACCGATGGCCCTCCAGGACCATTGGCATATGCTAGAGTCGTGTACGTTTTCTTATGTTTAGTGGAGGTACTGACTCCCAACACATCGTGACCACGTTTGGAGTATCCAGCCAATGTCATTGTGTGGGAGTGATCAGCCGTGACAACTATCAACGTATCATCTGGGTTGCTCAGTTGAGTGGCTAACGAGACGGCCTCCGAGAACTGAACCGTTTCATCTAGAGATTTTCTTGCCTTCGTTTCATGATGCGCTAAATCGATTTTACCTCCTTCAACAAAAAGTACGTAACCCTTAGGATGTTTTTCAAGAGTTTTGATAGCTGCGTAAGTCATGTCACTCAAAGAAGGATCAGTTTGATGATTACTATCCATGTTATACTTGAGGTGGTCTGGTTGAAAAAGACCCATTAGGTATTCCGTTTCGTTGAAATTAATTCCCACCAATTCTTGCCTGTTTGTGACAAATCTTGCTGAACCGATCGGTTTGCTGTAATACCATTCCGAGATCAGATTCCCGCCATCCAATCGTTGACCGAATTTCCCCGACGGGTCCTTTACACTGTTCGGGATGAATTTGCGGCTTCCACCTCCCAAAATAACTTTAAAGTTCTTTCCCGGATCATTCCTTACTAACTGGGCAGCAATGTCTTGACATTTGGTAGGATCTTCCTGCTTCGACGACACATCGGCATCGCACTCCCAATCCCGGTTAGCCACGTGCGCGTACGTTCCTGCCGGGCTTGCGTGCGTTACCCGCGTGGTTGTAACGATCCCGGTAGCCTTGCCGGCTGCCTGTGCCCAGCTCATAATCGACTCAACGTGGTTCTTGGGGTTGTTGCTCCCGGCACAGTTGTTGTAGTTTACCGCAGCCGTCACACCGATGGTGGCATAGTTGGCCTTGACCCCGCACAAATAAGCGGTCGCCGAGCAAGCCGAGTCTGCAACCTGTCTGTCCACGCAGTAGGTCTGTTGGGTGGAATGGAGGAAGAGAGAAAAAAATTGTTTATTGATCGATATGGTGATACAGATATGGATTACGGTGGTATGAAGTGGATGACTTTGGAGCTTGTCTGTTTTTTCTAGTAGTTAAATTCAAGCGTGATAGTAATATGAGGTAGTTATTAAATGTGACCTCAGTGTTATTGTAAATCGAAGATAGTATGTTTGGTTTAATGTTTAGTTTTAAATTCTTCCGCCGGATTCCAAAATATCACGTTCTGTTACTTGATCGGGACAACCACACGTGGTCCGAAGTATCGGAAATCCACCATTAAAAAACTAAAAAAATAGAATGTTTACGCGGAGACCGAAAATTACTTGCGTGCGCAATCGACGATTGCTGCGATCACTTCAAAATCTCTGTTCAACTGTAATTATTCGGATCTGCAATAAAACTAGTAAGAAATCGAATTAAAAACTATTTCTTTGAGTGAAGTGTAATTCTAATTTTAAAAAAACGAAAACACTTAATTATTATTACGAATTAGCGAAAAAATGTGCAAATATGTCAGTTATTACACCAAAACAATATATAAATTACAAGCTGCGTTAACGCACGCTCGTTGCTAGGCACCGACTCGCTTGTTTACATTGGGAAAAAATGGAATTCGAAGTGAAAATTCAAACGCACAAATGAGTTTTCGGACATTTTCCTTCGGTCATGTGCACAGTAGCAGAAAATTCGAAGTTTTGTTTGTAATCGATTAAAGTTTCGCGGGTGTTTTATGCAATGGTGAGTGATTAAAGTACATTAAATATGGGAAGAAGAAAAATAAGAGTGCTTCGAAAAGAAACCCCAAGTGAAGAGGGGCGATATTTTCGCACAAAATAAGAGCTACAGGTAGCATTCCGTCAAAAACTCGGGTTGTTTTTGTATAGGAAAATGTTCTAGTTGCCTCAAGTACCAGTTTCGCGGCACACCGGCAAGGTTAGTGTGTTGAAAAACGATTTTTTTTATATTTGCTCATGTCAGATAAATGGTTAGACAGGGAAGAGGGGTGTATGTGACGTAGGAACTATGTTGTGGCTCGCTTGTATAATGTCCTTAAACCAGGATTTTTCCAGGATGTAAACTAAACGATAGCTCATACCCTTATGTGACATCCCGGATAGTATTTTACTCAGAACAATGTTAAATTTAAGGTAACGAATTATTTTTAGAAGGGTTTTCCAACATTCTATCCCGAACTTGACGCAACGAACGAAGAATAAAAAGTAAATTCTCACTTTCACTTCCGATTATCGCAATCGTTTAGAGATTGTAGATAATTTCAATCTAATATATCCTTTCACTGCTAACCAAATTACTCTTTGCCCCATTGCATACCTATCGGTAGCAGCATTGTCGGCTAGTCAATCCAATTAACCAGTGATCGGTTTCAATGCCATTGTCATTGAACATTGAACAGAGAGAAACTATTGATCACCGGTCAGGTGGCAACAATCGCATTATCTTCACTAGTACTAACCTTGATTAGCCCAATATCAGGAAACTCCTCGAAGGAAAGTCGCGATTCTTCACCTGGCTGTCCATCCATCTGGCCAAGGTACATACGGCTGGCGGCCAGTGTCGGGATGGACATACCATCCCCTAGGAAGAATATCACATTTTTGGCCACATTTCGATTGGTGCGTTTCAGCAGTTGCTCCTTCAGTCTCAGTTGGGCTCCAACCTTCCAGAATTGAGCCGTATTTTCGTAGTCCGATGAGGCAATTACACGCTTCTGGCGCGCTTTTTCCGACTTCACAGAACTAACTGGTGGTGGATGAACTGTAATAGATTAAAAGTAAAACAATCGTTAAAACAAAACAAGAAACACTCGACAATAGGCTGCCGCCACGTACTTTCATCGTCGATTCCAGCGACATGTTCTAGGAATTCTTGGGTTCGTAATCCTAGAACACAACTTAAAATTATCGATAAAACAAAACAGACACTGATCACTTGGTGGTACATTGTTATCACAAAGGCATCTATAATCTTATTGAAACCTGTTCGCACTCGACACTCGACGTTCGGGGGCTGATAGATCACACTTAATTACTTCCGAACTGAGTAGAGCAGCCGTTACAACGAGTGCCTGTTCGGCTGAGGGAGAAGTGATCGTGCTTTGAAACTAGTCGAAACTGATCGACTGTGATCGTTAACGTCAATTCTTTTATACACGCATGGATCGAGTCATACCGACATACTTCATTCATCGTTGAGGGAACCGAACATATTACAGACCATCAGAAAACCATCGTAATGCAATCCGCCGAAATTATTACCCGCAGGTTTACAAACTGTTGGACTAATCATGTGTTACGAGGAAAAAAAGTTGTTTCGAGTGATAAAAGTTTGCGACGGTCGATGCCTATGATATTCGGTGGAATCGCTCTCTCAATCTGGAGGTTTTCTCTGCGATCGTAACAAAATTGGTATGTTATTTGCAGATGATCTTCCTCACACTGATAGTGAGTTCTGGAGAGCTCACCTTCAGAATTAGCAATTAACTTTGTGTAGCGAAATTATTTATAAATCATTTGCAGTACATATTGTATTATATTTAATTTATTGGGTGACCCGGCCTTTTTATAATTTTCAAGAACAGATGTTAACGGACAAAATTTGATATGTCTAAACACATTTAATTCGCAAAATTTTTTCGGCCTTATTTTCATAAAAGAAAGTAACCAGTGCACTTTACCCAAGTATCCAAAATTTAACATTTTCCATACTGAAAGCACTACTTAAAATATTACTATCGATAACCTTTAGGAATACCGATTGGAAGCAACCGATGAATTATTGAAACATCGCGACATATTATTTTATCTTTTCAAAAAACCAAACCTGTTTTAACACATTCTTCCGCTTTTTGTAGACATAACGGTGTATCAATTTCTTATTATTTTAAATAAAATTTTAAATGCGCAAAAATTTAAATTGAATCGAGTTGTAAGTATTTCTTTATTTAGCTTCTATAAGATGAGAAAAGTGTGCCGAAGAACAGATTTCGCCTGATTTGTTCACTGTTGACCATCAAACGTGCCGCTACCATATAATTTGTATTAATTGGAAATTTAACCCGTCCGATGTATAACTTCAAACGCGTATGTATGTAATACACATTTTCATACTAGTTTACTGGATTTACTTGAATTAGCTGTTTCTATTTATGCAAATTTCCTAAATGGGAAAAAATTTGGATAAAACCAAATTTTTGTGTGCATAAGGACATGACCCAACATAAAGTATGTTTTTAGTGTTTCGGATACACCTTGTCAGTAACGAACAAATTTGGTCTTATCCAAACATTTTCCCATTTAGGAAATTTGCATAATACCAGGCGTTTGCTTCTTATACCAAAATACAGTTTCGGTTTACATTCCTCGTCAGCAAACAGAACCTCTGTGCTTAGTATCGAAACATTAGTTTTGTTTAGTGTTAACGCAAGATGTGTGACTTTTTGGATTTTAGTGTTTAACTAGCGCCAATTTGGTGCTGGTTTTGACTTATCAGACTAGCATTAAGTTGGTGTTAGTTACTGACGAGGAGAATCCGAAACAAATCATACTTTATGTTTCTATTTGATTTTTACAAGCTCAGAAAAAAATATATAATAATCCGCCTTCTCTGAAACCTGTCATACTTTATTAGTACACCAGATCAAACCTCAAACAATTTTTCCCAAGTCAAGCAACAGTCTTTGATTATGCTAATTTCAGTCAATCAAGACCTTGCTATTTTTTTCTGGCGAATTACAGCGTTTGAAGCTTTTTTTACGGTGATATCAACAACTGTGAAAAGAACTCAGAATAGATTATTTTTGCTTAGATCTCAGTAAAGGTGACGTTTGATAACTGAGATTCGAGAAAAATATTTTGTTGGAAATGAGATATCTGTTTCTAAATTTGCTGACTACATGGCTGTTCAAAAATTGCCAAGCTGAATTGACTGTGCTTGTCTCCACTGTATGACCAATTTTCCTAGTCTTGTAACTAGTATCGGTAGGTACAGCAAATGAAACGACATAGTTTGCCACTAACTTATTAACTACGTGTCGATGCTGATTGATAAATTAAAAAAAAACACCACTGACACTGACATTACTCAAAAAATAATTCGAGCTTATGTGATCGATTTTCAGAGTTTACGTTTAAATTGTGCGAATTTACTTTAACCGCCAATAAACATTTACTTTAACCTTATGTGCATTGCCTACCACAAGAGTAGCTCCGGTCTTTTCATTAGACCCAGTATTTGTTATGTGTAACATATAATGAAGGTGAAAATGGATGATAGGAAAATCGAGGTACCGCTGCACGATCTGGCACCGCATGTGTACTCATTAAATATTCAAGTTGCAATTCAGATAAAATTGAAATCCGTTACAAAGGATATATGGAAAAACTACCGCCCAGCTGTTTCGTGGATAAAATGCGGTCCCTACAATATAAAACACCAGGTGCTACCATTACACAGACCATTTTTGATTTTTATCAAGAACTCGACAATTCAGTGTAGAAAAACATACTCAGTCTACAATACCATCTAAACTACAAACGGTTGCAGCATTCAGGCAATATTGAGAACTGCAAATGCTACGTCCAGTTCTCCAAAAAAAACAGCACGATGAGCATGGAAACAACGATTGTAGTTTTGTGCTCATGCTCCGTAACTGCAACAAAGAAGGAAGACCCTAGGATCGCGAGCATGAAGACAGTACCGTCGTGCGGGGCTTTTCTAAAATGAGGGATTCATTTCAATTTAACATTTATAACGTTGCTTGTCAAAAAAACTTGAGTGGGTTGAGACTCCATATTGTTTTTTCGGAAAGGGTAATGATGGATAAATGGCGTTTTCCGTTTATCTCTAGTATATCAGAATTGGTTTTCAAGAGCTTTTAAATATTTTTTGTATTATCAATTATAAAAATAGTCAAACGGTGGGATTGAAAATTTCACAAAATAAAAAAACGAAATATGGGGCTATTTATGACGTACATTTTAGTGTATAAATTGATGGCTTAATTAGTACACAAGGCCACGTTCTCAAGTTATGCACTTTTTAAGTCAAGAATTCTGAAATAAAGTTTTTTCATGGTCAAGTTCACATTATTTCACAACCACCAATTTTGGAGGTTCAATGTCTTCGAAGAAATTATACAATATAATACAGAGCATCCCTTAAAAAAAATATTTAGGTGATTAATCCTCCTGGAAATAATTATGGAGAATAAACTCAAAACATTATTTAGAGGCTTGGTATTCTCGGTAAAGTTGTTGATAATAATATTAAAAATAACTTTTTTGAAGACACAAAAATCGATCCTAACGCACTAGAAACAAACGGAAAACGCCATTTTTCATCATTTTTTCTTCTTTCCAAAAAACAGTATGTGGTCTCAGTACACTTAAAATTTTCTGTTTTGTCGAGTAGTTTCATTTTACGAGTCTACAATCATTTTTATCGAGTGTTTTTTTTATTTTGATGAACAGTGTTAAGAAAAAGACAAAAGACATGTGCAACGTGGTTAAAAGACACGGCTCGGCAAGTGTCAAACGTATAATAAAGATAATAAAAAAGCGTCTGTCAGAAAATATTGAAAAACTGAAGTGTGCAAAGTAGCCCAACATATCCAAAGTACTGACGGAATTACACTGTTTGACAAAAAAGCCAACTTGAGTATGCTGTGACCGCATATTGTTTTTCGGAAAGTAGAAGAAAAATGATGAACATTCCCGTTTTCCGTTTGTCTCTAGTACGTCAGAATCGGGATTCATCCGCCTATAAGCAATAAGAGAGAATCAACTCTTCAAAAAACATTATTCAGATATTTGGTGTCTTCAGTAACATTGTTGAGAAAACTGAGTTGCTCATAGACGGATGAAGCTATTTGCACACACTTGGCCTCAAATTTGCGTCAGAGTTCTGATTCTGTAATTACGTGTTGGAAATTGCGATCTCATACAAAATTCGCATATAAACTGCTAGGCGCATTATGCCTGAATTATGTGAAATTCACCACTGTTTTACTGAGATGACTGATTCGATTATCACAAATTAATTTCAAATGAAAAGTATAGTGTCCCCATTCCATTGTAAGGAAATATATTTGGATCGCAATACTCGAGCCGGAATTAGGAGTTAAAGAGCAGGCCTATCTGGGATGATTCTATAACATTTATCTGAATGTCATTCGCCCGAATCCCATACACTTGAAAAACATCAAATTAAAAATACTCTGCAGGAAATTAAATTTATTAAACTGAAATATAGCTTTTAAAAACTAATCACAAAACGGGGGGACAGAGTCCTAGAAAAACTTTATGATTAGCTATTTTCCTACTGAAAATACAATTTTCACTACGGAAATCCAATTTTCACTACGGAAATCCAAAAATCGTCGATAATTATTGAGCAATTTTTCCTCAATTTTTCGAAAGCCATTGGAATGTTTTGATGAGGCTAGAAGGCCATGTCAACGACTTGTTTTGTAAATGAGTAATACTCGGAGATCATTCGAATATTTTGTCTGATGCCTAAGTTATCTTAATTTTCTGAAAAAAAGCTTTTGTTTAAATGGAAGAAGCCTCCGTGAAGGGGCCGCTGAACTGTGCTGAATGTTATAGTATAATATTTAATTAGCTTAATCAGCATGAGTTCAATGTTATTTTTATGCGATCATATTTTGAAATGCTGGCGGAGTGGATTTCGAAAGGGAGGGGGGAAGGGTTGGCAGAGTGAGAGTGGAGGATGCGTCAGAAATCCTTCATCATATTTCGGTATACGGGATGGATGAAGGGAATGCGGGTTTGAGGATGGTCCAAAGGGACCAATGGGGGAGGGGTGATGAAGGGGAGGAGTGTAAGAGCAAGGGGGGGGGGGGGTTGCAGACGCAACTCCATATTGTGCCTTCCATTTGAGACTTGGTTTGAGAAAATTGATTCAGTAACCACCGAAGAACCGATGTGACTATAATTGTGGAATATGCCCGGAATCCGGGACTTCCGGAATCGCCGATAGTGGACAATTTATTTAAAGAATGTTTGCTTAGTAATCAGTGATCTAGATTTGCAATTTATATTGAACTAGCTAATACCCATCGCGCGTTGCTGCGACGCTCTGCGAAATAGGAGGAAAACACAATTTGTTCCAAAGCGCCATCTGGCGGGCAGATAATCTCCAACTAATAGCACACAAACACGCCCCATACCAAATACCTACTGTGTGCAAATGTTTACGGAAATCGGTTAGGCCGTTTGGGAGTCTATAAATCATATACATACAAACTTTGACTTGATAGATAGATAGATAGATATATAGATAGATGTAACAAATAATGAAATCATAGTTTGGGTAAATGAGAAAGACCTTTAGGTGGTTTAAATCAGATCGGTTGAGTAGTACGCGACGTAGCACCGGGTTCAGGTCTTTGAGGAGCCAGTGAACCGGACGTTAGGCTTCACAGGCAGACCGACCTAGACACCCTACCGGGTAGCTCGTGAGCAGTCAGCACTGCCGGAGATTAAAGCGAGTAGTCCGCATTAAATAGCTAGCAGTGGGTAGACGGGGGTGCTAGGGCACCGGAAGCTATGCTCCACGCGGAATCGCTGGATAGACCTCAGAACTTTTTGGTCCGTTATGTAGGCTAGGTCCATTGCTGGAAACTAGATGGGGAGCTAATTGGCTCACGGAAACGTACATCGGTATCGGGAGACATCTACCGCCAGGGAATTTACAGTAGGGTAGATTCACCGCCGTGGCCTATCCGACTATATAGTGACAAACATGGAAACTAATTGGCTCACGAAACAAACACCGGTACCGAGAGAAATTCCGCTGCTGGGGAACTATCAGTCGACGTAAGGTATCATAACCGGATAATATCCGAGTACATCTCGAAAAAGCTGGGAGCTAAATGGCTCAAGGAAGCGGGTATCGGTGTCGGGAGAAATTCCTCCGTCGGGGAACTCGAGTAGATCGTGATAAGGCTGGGAGCTGAATGACCCACGGAAACAGGAACTAAAGGCTTATGGAATCAGCATCTAAACGGCTCATTGGGACGAGAGCTAGATGATGACGTAATATATGGAGGCAAGAAGCAAAGAAAGAGTCGAGAGATAAATCAAAGCTTTCATGGACCAAGTGAGGCTCCGAGATAGAGCAGAAGAAAGTGGTGCGACGAAAGCACAACGGGACCCCCCACGAAGTAATACCTTCATGTAGTTCCATGAGGGAGAAGGGCGAAAAAAATGGCTAGACAGGAAAGTGAGTCGTGAGTCCCACACAGTGCCAATACACCATAGACCAGGCGTTTGGAGATTTTTAAACATTACTATAAAAACTACTCGAAAAGAATGTTCATAAGGCTCTATTGGTTATTATACGACTTTGAATTTCCAATTGGCATTTACTTACCAAAATGCAATTTTTGAAAAAAATATCATCAAGCTATTGCAAATTTTGACTGGCTTTTCTTTCCAAAATGACGGCATCAGCTTTGGAGTTCAAAAGAAGACGCATTTTGAAGAATTGGCTGTTATACGACTTTGAATATCCGCCCTTCAGTTGTTATCGGCTAAAAATAGGTACAATCGAACTGCACTACATTATCTCACTCTATTTAACTGTAAAAGTAGACTCCTTTTAATTTGTCTATAGAACTTGTAACTAAAACTGATACTGGCTAGCACAAGCATGCGACTTTCCTGTGACTATAACCTCGGGGTGCACCTATCTGCTTCGTTTCTTCTCCGTCGGCCGCCGTTTCACGCCGACCCGAGTTCGCGCCACTTTCCTCGAACGTTCAACACTCACTCTCGCGCCATGTCTCTGACTGCTGACTGACACTGCTTCTTCAGGCGGTTTTGGGGGAAGCCGTGCTGTTAATTTTTAGGGATCACGGTTTGGAATATTATGAATTACCCAGGTGGAAAATGGGAATAGGGAAGACATTACCGGTGGATGGTTCGATGACCGGCGTCGTGCGCGAGATAACCTAACCTACACAGTTTATAGGGGTTGGTTATACGGACGGAACTATTCTCCCGCCTGGGCGCCACTCACGAGACTTTTTTCTTCCTTTCTTCGAACCGGTATTTGCACTTCTGTCTTACGGCACGGGTTTTCGTTCCCGGCTTATTTATCTCACCCGTTTTATAATATCGGTATTGGCCCTTCGGACACACACGCGGCTTTTTAGCGGTATCACTCGATCAGAAAATGTCTGCACAGTACAGTAGCCTAAATCGAAGATAGCAGGATCCCCTTTTCGGCCTACGATGAGCCCTTTCTAGCCCGGGTCGCTACCAATTGAGGCGGATGGAGCCAAACGCCAAGAGCGAAGCGCACTGTGTGAGGGGATTGCTGGCAAAATGCGTTGTTTTGTCTTTGGTAGCGACACTCGATATTTGAAACGGCAGTTGCTTTCTCCAATTTATTTTCTCTCCACCTATCTCCTATAGACAAATTTAGAATTTAACAATTTTTTTTCTAATTTTATTATATGGGACATGGTCAAATGTAACAAACTAGAAATTAAAATTATTACATAAAAACTTATATGTGTTTCACTAGGTACATTTTGACTTTCAATCCAACGCCATATTTTTTAAATTTGTACTATTTATGATATCGACAAAATGTGACTCCTGCAAAATTGTCCAGCGGAACCGCTCGTGTCAAATTTATTTTTGAAGTGCAGGCACTAGGATACTTTTTTAGGTAATTTTTACTTGTACTGATCATATCTCAACATCAAATTAGCCGATTTCTTATATTTTTCTTATTAGGAGAAGTAAATCTTCCCAGTATAATCTCCTTTGTGTAAAAAACAGAAGTATAGGAAAGTGTCCACTGGAAACAGAGAAAAAATTATCGGAACGGTGAGAATGAAGAAACGGTGTAAAGTCACCTTCTTTATTGGAAACACTGAGAACAGATATGTTCTCAAGCAGGAATCGGATCTGCGATCTACCAGTCTCTAGTTGGGTGCGTTAACCACTCCGCCATCGAGAAACTATAATGATGCCATCACATATTCCCGTCAGTGTCGTGATTATCGCCACAGCCTCCAACACCTACCAATTGACCTATCGACCTCCAATGTCTCCTATAAGCAGATCGTCTCTCCCTCTCCTCGATTGGACCAAATCTCTCTAGTTATCTATTTTTAGGTCCACTGTGCTCATGTTTGAGATATTATTATCTATGTTTGGATTATTTATAAATTCCATCAACGGCTAGATTCGCCGATAGGCTTTGAAGACAGACTTCAACATGATCCTCCATAGCTCTATCCACTGCCAAAGTCTGGTGGCGACTGAGCTAGCTAAGGGGGTCAACAGTGATAATCTCAAGCCTGAGCGCAGTCCACTGGACCTGAAAATAGATAACGAGAGAGATTTGGCCCGATAGAGGAAAGACGATCTACTTGTAGGAGACATTGCACGTCGATAGGTCAATTGGTAGGTGTTTGAGGCTGTGATGGTCATCACGACATTTTCGGGAATATGTGATGGCATTATCACAGTCCCTCGATGGCGGAGTAATTCACGCACCCAACTAGAGACTGGAAGTCCTGCTTGAGGACATATCTTTTCTCAGTGTTTCCAATAAATAAAGTGAATTTTCACCGTTTCTTCATTCTCACCGTTCCAATCATTCTTTCTGCCTGTTTTCCAGAGGACGCTTTCCTAAAAATCCTTGAAAAAGGAAAAAAACAAGACTCAAGTCAAAAACAAGGAAAACACACAGAAAAATATAGAAAATTTAAATTCAAAACTATTGAGTTTTTATAGATCAATCGATAGCAAATAAAGACAGTTAAAATTTGTGGAAAAACTAATTTGATTCTTTTCGAAATTCTTTTAAAAAATCGTAACGCGTAAAAATTAAATTAAAAAAAAAACTTAATTTCAAGCGATGACGCACACGTTTTCGTTCTATAATTAATTTAAATTAAGGGGACCTCATGAATTTGGCGAAAAATCAAAGCAAGATTTGAGACTTTTTTGTGGAAAAATGAAAAGACATACGAACTTCTGCTTTAGATCTTTTTTTTATTCACAATGGCGTTTTTTTGAAACCATGTTTTTCTGCTAACGTCAAGAATAAGTGATCAGATGAAACAGATTTTCTTTAGTAATAAACCTATTTTAATCCACCTAGCGGTGCAATTGTGCCTTTCTCAATCATGAATCACGAGAATGTGTGCGTTGTTTATATTCATTAAAAACTTTTAAATGCATATATTACATTTTATTATCATACATCACATGACAACTATATACAGGAAAATAAAACATTATTCGAGTTCTAAAATTTTGTAAAAGAAAAAACAGCCACGGTAATATTGAACTGAAAAAAGGTGCGAAATCGACAAAGTCCCAAAAAGTCGATTTTTATAAAAAAAATTTTTTCGAGATAACATAAAATCTCGACGTTTCATGCATTTTAAAGATGTTTGGCATCAAAAATACGAATTCGATTTCTGAAATTTCATGGGGTCCCCCCTTTGAAAAAAATTTTGAGTTCCGGCTTATATGGGAATTTCATGTGTGACCGGACCGTTCAGTCTATAATTCCGGAACCATACAAGCGATCCGTGCGAAATTTTACAGACATCTGTGGGGATAATATAGCTATCAGTTGGGACTAAGTTTGTGAAAATCGGCCCAACCATTTTCGTGAAACTGATATGAGTTTGCTAGTTATGAAAGATGGCCGCTTTTCCCGGGCACTTCCGGAACCGTCTATGGTGGTCAATGTAGTCAACGAAAGTTTGTTTGGCCGTCGGTGACCTAGAACTGCAAAGTTAAGTTATTTGAGAGACATTTTAGCGAAATTTTTACCTTTTTTGCTTCCATCGGAGTATCGGTTTGAATCACAATTTGCTATGTGATCGCACGCCACAACCCGTAACTCCGGAACCGGAAGTCGGTTGGGGATAAAATTTAATAGCCATTTACGGGGACGCAACATCTTTCATTTGAGACTAAGTTTGGTTGATTCGGTCTAGCCATCTCCGAGAAACCGATGTGACTGTTAGTCTGAATTTGGATACTTCCGCCGGGGCTTCCGGAACCGATGATGGTGGCCAATGTGACCAAAGAGACTTTGAATGGCTGTTAATGACCTAGTACTACAAATCGAAGCAGTTGTGGTCACATTTTGGAAAAAATTTCACCATTATACATTCATTGCAGAATTTCTTAAAATCGACATTTTCTGCGTGATCGTACTCATCACCCTGTAATTCCGGAACCGGAAGTCGGATCCATTAGAAATTCAATAGCAACCTATGGGAACGTTGCACCTTTCATTTGGGACTAAGTTTGTAAAAATCGGTTCATCCATCTCTGAGAAAAGTGAGTGAGATTGTGTTCGCGTACACACACAGACGCACATACACACACACACATACATACACACACACATACATACACACACACAGACATTTGCCGAACTCGACGAACTGAATCGAATGGTATATGTCACTCGGCCCTCCGGGCCTCCGTTAAAAAGTCGGTCTTCAGAGCAATTGCAATGCCTTTCTATTGAGAAAGGCGGTGCAAAATCGGCAAAGTCCCAAAAAGTTGATTTTTTAAAAAAAAAATTTTTCGAGATAACATAAAATCTCGACGTTTCATGCATTTTAAAGATGTTTGGCATCAAAAATACGAATTCGATTTCTGAAATTTCATGAGGTCCCCCTTTGAAAAAAAAAATTTGAGTTCCGGCTTATATGGGAATTTCATATGTGACCGGACGATTTAGTCTATATTTCCGGACCCATATAAGCGATCCGTACGAAATTTTATATACATCTATGGGGATGTTATAGCTATCATTTGGGACTAAGTTTGTGAAAATCGGCCCAACCATTTCCGGGAAACTGATGTGAGTTCGTAAATTTTGAAAGATTGCCGCCTTTCCCGGGCACTTCCGGAACCGTCTATGGTGGTCAATGTAGTGAACGAAAGTTTGGTTGGCCGTCGGTGACCTAGAACAGCAAATTTAAGTTGTTTGAGAGACATTTTAGCGAAATTTTTACCTCTTTTGCTTTCATCGGAGTATCGGTTTGAATCACAATTTGCTATGTGATCGCACGCCACAACCTGTATCTCCGGAACCGGAAGTCGGATCGGGATGAAATTAAATAGCCATTTACGGGGACGCAATACCTTTCATTTGAGGCCAAGTTTAGTCGAATCGGTCTAGCCATCTCCGAGCAACCGATGTGACTGTTATTCTGAATTTGGATACTTCCGCCGGGGCTTCCGGAACCGATGATGGTGGCCAATGTGGCCAAATAGACTTTGAATGGATGTTAGTGACCCAATACTACAAATCGAAGCAGTTGTGGTCATATTTTGGAAAAATTTTCACCTTTATACATTCATTGCAGAATTTATTAAAATCGACATTTTCTGCGTGTTCGTACTCATCACCCTGTAATTCCGGAACCGGAAGTCGGATCCATTAGAAATTCAATAGCAGCCTATGGGAACGTTGCACCTTTCATTTGAGACTAAGTTTGTCAAAATCGGTTCAGCCACCTCTGAGAAAAATGAGTGACATATTAGGTCACATACACACACACACATACATACATACACACACAGACATTTGCCGAACTCGACGAACTGAATCGAATGGTATATGTCACTCGGCCCTCTGGGCCTCCGTTAAAAGGTCGGTTTTCAGAGCAATTGCAATACCTTTCTATTAAGAAAGGCAAAAATGTTTGGAAGTATATACTTTTTTGTCTGACTTATAACTAACATTGGGATGAAAAATTATTTTTTTTATAATTTTTAAAAAGGCTAGATGCTAGATGGTGCGCTACAATTCTCGAGTTTTAATGAACCTGTTATTAGAAATAGAAATGTTCAAGCATTTTCGGGTTTTCAATTCTCTCGCTGATAAAAAGACAAGAAAGTAGCTTTTTATTTCACTGGATCTCAGGAACGATGCTTCTTGAAATGACGACTTTTTCTTGCCTTATTTAGGGATAACCAATCCATAAATTTTAATATGTGTACTTCATACACGACGCGACCGCTCGTGATTATTATTATATAAGCGTGATCGCCGGAAAGTTCTAAATGATGTATGCAACGATTGTGGAACGAGGTTTAGGTAAACTAGCCTAATTTATTCATTCATGCAATGAAGAAATGGAATTTGGACTTGAACCTACCGTCGAAGCGTCAGGTATATATGGTATATTCATGTAAATTTTTTACCAACACCCGCATTTCTTTAAGCGGATTCACCTCATTTGGCATTTGCACTTGTCCCAAATACATATCGTCGATATATAGTACATGTTATGTAAATCATATAACTTATTTGCCTTGTGAATATGATATCTTTCGGATAACAAGAAAAAGATACAGCACAACTATTAAAATCAATTCAGTTTATTTTAAAAAATATATATATAATTTTATTCTGCCATTCTATATAATCATTGTTCCTTCTATACAAATTTGTTAACTTAAATGTAGTGAAAATATTACCTCTTTCATCATGACCAACTCATTTGCTCGATAGATTGATAAACAGGTGTTCCGACCTAGGTGTCCAAATTTCAGTATACATACACTGTTTTCCGTTTCAAAATGAGGTTTTGCAAAAATATTTTTTAAACTTTTATTAGTTGGTACATAGCTTTAACAAAAAATATAATATATTTTATCATTAGTTTCAATCAAGCATGTTCACCTTATAAGGGTGATAAGATATCGTTTAGAATAAATACGAACAAAGTCTGTTACATCTCTTCCCCGAACGAATAAACGAAAATATGATTTGATTCAATTTGTGTGTAAAATAGGGGGGCAATACTTTGTCACTTAACCTCTGTTTTTTTTGTTTTGGGTCGCACATTGCGAAAGGGTGCATTTTGTTCTTTATTTCCTCAAAATACAGCTCCGATTCGACTATTGGACACTAAGCGAAGCATTCCTTTGTTCTACGAGTAGCAGCATATTTATATAAACAGACAGAACTCCTGCTGAATCGCGTCAAGTGATTGTTACCAAACTCTTCATTTGATTTACCCGAAACCATGAAACCATCTGTCTAATTCTCCCGGGGGGATCGTATCTGGACGTGCTCAGCACTTTACAAAACTATTCGACATTAAGCCGCAAAGAAAAACAATGCCAATTCTTTTAGTTTCAATAACGAGGCCCATTAGTTGCAAAAGACAATTTTACGAGCTAATTCGACTATCTCAAGGCGAGAAGAATACTCACGGTACGCTGTATGATTTAAAACACATTTTAAATTGCCATTGAGATGCAGAATGTAAGGTTCGTGAAATTGTATTTTAGTACTAGAGTTCGTGGTTGCGATTTCTATTTTTATTTTTATAAAAAAGGTGTGGTAACAGCTATCACATTTACGCAAGATACTTTTTTGTTTTATATTTTTCATGCAAAATCGTTCAAAATCTGGTTTAGTTTGTTCCCTAGTCAGTACGAAAAAAAAATCTATGATCGATCTTATACCAAATCTACAAATTTAGGTAACCCTTAATAGCTCTTCAGTTTTTTTACTGCATTTAGTAGCTAGAAAACCTTCTCAGGTTTGCTAGCGTTTCTATTAAGTTGACCGTGTATCTTGTATCAGCTATTTTCCGTTAGACAATTAATAAGGCATGTTTCCATCTAGTTCTATTTATCAGCCGTTCTATGGGTGTGTATTGAGTGTGTTCTGTCACGATTTAGTGTTTACCTTTGCGACGGCTATCAGTCAGGGCCTCGAAGAAATGTCGTGTTTCACAATTATTTTTTTTATTTGGTTTCATTCCTCTCTACATGATTTGGGGCTAATAAAAAATTTCGTTGATCAAACCAGGTATGAATCTACAATCGTTTTGTGTGTGGTTTATACGGTGTCTGTATGGGTGAGTAAGTATCCGTCATTTCGCGTTTCACGATGTTCCAAATTTGTAACCACTATTAATGATTTGGTTGGATGTTTGATGAACCGTTGCCCTGTTCTCTTGCTTGTTCTTACGATAGGAATGGATTCGATGATTGTGGGTTCATCCAAGGAGCACTGTTGTTGTTAACGTTGTTCTGTAAGATCGATGAAGTGTATTAAAAAGTACCAATACGATTATTAATAGATGAAGTGGAAAGCTCAATGGATGCAGTGTTGTAAATAATAAATGTAACTAAACTTCTATAACTGCGATGGGTTATGGAATCGAACACAAATTCACATAAATTTTAGACTAAAACTAATTGTTAAGGATGCACAAGAAAACTGCATGAAATAAATGTGGTTGTACATCATTTCCCAAAATGTAACATTTACAAAAAATAAATAAAAAAAGTCCGAGATGGTGCATATTCGGGGAAATGACAATTTGGGAAATGCCGAACAACTCACAAGTTCCTTCAACTTTGATCAATGTTAGAGCGTGTTTAATAAACGAAAAATAAAATGGCACGCTAAAGTGAAGAATTGCACATCTTCAACCGGGAGATAACGGATCTTGGAAAATATTTTGTATGACACAGATTAATTATAGAATACTCTCTAATATTACTAATGGATATATTACTACTGTCAAATACATTTTATGCGTGGGTTACGTAACGCGTAAAAACAAACCCCGGCGGCTATAACGAGAATACTACGAAAATCAAGAAAAAAGCATTGTTTACACCGTTTGTTAAATCTTCACAAATCGTTCTGATCGCAGTAGCCATACGCCTCGATCCTCACTTCCGTCAATTTTTTCAGAAGATCAAAACGCATTTTTCATCGTGTGTTTTGGAACTCTCTACTTGTCCGGATGTGTTTTGTTCACGTAGTGCGGTTGTTTATTTCAGTTTCCCTTTTCGCCTGTTAAAAGTGGAATCGTTGTTTCGTTGAAATCCGGATTCCACATTTAAGTGTCGTGTACTCCCTAATTATTGTCTTCTTTCTTAACTCAAATTTAGAATAAATCGGAATGGACTCCAAAAACTCAGGTTACCCCCGATTTAAACGATACACGTCTTTTCCCGGTCCAAAACTAAATCTTTCAACCTTTTGTAGATTTCTAAAGACCCACAGAAAATTTCTCTGTTGTGCCCGAAAAGCTTAGGATCGCGGTGGCAAGTTCTAAGCTGTCTAAGCTGAAAAACCTGTTTCAATCCACCTAGTGGTGCAATTGTGCCTTTCTCATTTTTTCAAACTATTGTCGTTTTTCATTGAAAAACTTCGGGGCAGTGGATTGCATTGGTTTTCAATTTCTAGCAGAAGTAGGAATGAAACACGTCTAGTGGCTTGCTCTTCTGCTAGCAAATGCATCACCAGTGCAATCCACTGCCTGGGGTTTTTCAATGAAAAACGCCTTATGACTCCATGGCCGATACACTTTTGCACCTACACAAGGTCGCCAGCCACGAACCTGATAAAAAATCGATTTTTAAATTTTGCTTTACTTCTCCCTTTGAAAGTTATTCAGTTCCTACTTCTATGAGCTCAGGAACCGTCGTAGGCGGCGAATCATTTTTATATCATAGTGGTATCAGTTTATATGGGAAATTCCTGTGTCATCGAACTCTTAATCTCGTAACTCTGGAACCGGATTTCAGATCGACAAGTTTGGGCAAATCGGTTCAGCAATCTCTGAGAAAAATGAGAGCCATATTTGACACATACACACATACATACATACAGGCTTTTTCCGATCCCGACGAACTGAGTCGAATGGGATAAGACACTCGGCCCTCCGGGCCGGGATTAGGTTAACGAACTTTCTATATGAGAAAGGCAAAACGACATTGCTTGCTTTGATTTATTTACGTCACCGTCCCGAACATAGTTTGACGTGCGAGGATCTGCCGAAGTATGCGGTTGGCTGTTTTAGGAACCTCTTAGTTTAGCTGATTAATTTCGAACTACAATCCCTCAAACAATATGTTACAATATGTTGCCGAGTTACATATTCTTGCACAAGGTTCATATGCCTGTCCATTTATTTGTACTCATGAGTCTTGAAAGCCGGCAAGAATCAAAAGGATGATTCTTGCAGTAAGAATGTTGAAAAATGTCCTTATTGTGGGTAAAATCTGCATGGTCTCTTGACATGTGCCGTTTGCGAACCACGTGGATCTCTCGCAGAAATGATAACGATACACCTCTCTGTTATCTTGTCTTCAGGCGTGTGGAACTCTGATAACCTACAAGAGGGAACATCTGCGGAGGTGTCTAGAAGTTATAGGAAGAGGAAAAACATTTCTTTTCCTGAAAGGTGAGAAAGGACTAATAAAATACTATTTTTCGGAAGTACTGCAAGGAAATTGAAGCAAGTATCTCTTGGTCTCAGGAAATTAAGATCCGACAAGGAATTCCCAGCCCCTTCTGAGTCACCAAAACCCTAACGGCCAATTTCTTCACTTGGATGAAAACCGGTTTTCGGCTAATTGGTCACCAGCAACCTGAAAACTGGTTTTCAGCGAAGACCGGTTTTCATTCAGTGATGAAATTGGTCGTAAGTCGTTTGTTAAAATCCGAGAATGAGCTCTGAGCTGTAGATATTAAATTCTCTGATGCTGTGGATGGGATAGATGAGAAAATTAATATTTCTATCTTCCCTTATTTAAAAAAGGATATATTTCCATTCTACTAAGATTGTTACCTGTAATTTTCTGAGTGGAACGTTCCAAAAGTTATAGCAATTAATGTATTTTACCTCATTGGCTAAAACTTCAATCGAAGTGGGCGGTGCTCTACATTTGTCCAAATGATGTTAAATTTGGCATCTGAGATTATTTTGACATTTGTCACAATATGAAAGGGGTAAGAGTTCCTATGAGAATTAGAAAATTAATGTTTTTGCAATGCCCTAGTGATCATCTACCGATCATAGGCTCAATCGCCAACGGCTCAAGGCCATCGGAATCACCCAATATTTCACACGAAACATTTCTGAATCTGTGACGAACTATAGACCTAGTTGCTCAGACTCTAGTATTATGGTATACGCGTCAAACACGTGAACATACAAACGCTTGATCCGTTCGCGATCTTCCACGCTAACTTACGCTCGCGATCTCGCAAACTTGATAAAACCACGGGATAAAGTGAACGTTTTAACGCTTATATATTGGCAGCACATAATCCCAAAATACATACATTTGATATCAAACTTTATGGAGAAACATATTATATTTATTTCTGAACAGCCAACAGTAGTATACTGTTCAATGGTCCCTTTCATCACATTCTGCAGCGCAATTAGTCGTCAAGCATAAATCAATTCTTTAATTCTACCCCAACCCACACCCTGATCCTCTCCATGACGTTTTGGTGGTCTGATGCATGGATCATTCTGCCATTACCTCTCCTATAATCGGCCTTGGACTGACTTGCGCTCTCATTGCGCAAAATGAAAATGAAAATAATATTTAAAAGATCTCAAATCATCTTAATATTGTGTCAAAAAACCTTGAACATGCCTATTTTTTCGAGTGGTACAGTGGTAATTCCAAACATACAAACATGGTCTGTGTTAAAGTATGGATTACCATTTTGAGATACATTCCTAAAAACGCTATCGCATTCAATGTTTTGAAGAAGGCAAAATCCTACATTTTAGATTCATTTAACCCATTCATGCCCAAGTTGTTTGTGGACAACAAAGTTTTTAAACAGCTATAACTTTTGATTGCGGCGAGTTTTGCTCACAAAGACAAGTGAGGCTCATTAATGTGATTATAGCCTTTATTTTGAGTATTAACAGTTACAAGGATTAGCCACAGAACTGAAGTTATTGCAATTAGTCTGATTGGATTCCGATGGAGCAGTGCTGCCAGGGACATTTTACGTTGACGACGGAAAATTATTTTTTCATATATCTTCATTATGGTGCAATATTATAGAAAACTGATAAAACTTATCAATTTAGACTGTCGTTGGCTACGTTTTCCACGTAATTGGACTATTGTAATTATTCTAGGAAAATTTTTTTGAGCATTAGAAGGTGAAAATTGACCAGCTTCTAGCACTGCCATGGAAGCACCTATCTTTATGAAAATAGGGTTTTCGTGTTTCTTCACCCCACCGTTTTCAAGGAAAAATAGTTTTGAAACCCTACATGCACTAGAAAAAAGTTGGGCATGAACGGGTTAAAATCCGAATATAGTTACAATGAACTATTTATTGTCATAAGAAGGTCACATTTCGTAGAAGTTCGTAATTTTATTTGAAATTATTAAGAATCCAATACACTTTTCATGTGATCTGATTTTTACTTAATAATTTAATTTGAATTCATTAATCATTAATAAAATATTTCCAATGAACTGTGTATTGTCAAAAGAAGGTAACAGATTTTGCTTGGGATTTGGCCAGCCTCAAAGAATATCGTAATTTCATTTTACATAGAGATTCTAAAAACATCCAAAGGAAGGACAATCTCACATATGATCTCATTACAATTAAATCTCATATATAACATTATTCTGATGTCGTTATTGTATAGAATAGGGAAGATAAACACGGTAGTGAGCAGCTACACGAAATACTTCACCGTACTCTTTTGAAGGTATGGGAAGAAGAAGAGCTACTTGCTGACTGGCTAGAGGGCCTCATTTGTCCCTTATACAAAAAAGGGATACAGACTGGAGTGCGCCAATTATTGAGGAATATCGCTCCTCAATTCGGCGTACAAAATTATGTCACGTATTCTGTTCAACAGATTGAAGGCCGTTGGAGGAGTCTTTCGTCGGCGAATACCAAGGTGGTTTTCGTGAAGGCCGATCAACAACGGATCAAATGTTTACCCTGCGACAGATCCTAGATAAATTCCGGGAAACAACTTGCAGACACACCATCTATTTATTGATTTCAAAGCGGCGTACGATTCAGTGAAAAGAAACGAGTTATGGCAGATAATGGTAGAACACGGTTTTCCGACGAAACTGATTAGGCTGATTCGTGCAACGCTGGATGGATCGAAATCAAGTGTTCGGGTTGCGAATGAGATTTCGACGTCCTTCGTAACATTAGACGAATGGAAGCAGAGTGATGCGCTGTCAAACTTGCTGCTCAACATTGCTCTTGAAGGTGCCATCAGGAGGGCAGGCGTGCAAAGTAACGGTACCATCGTCACTCGGTCGCATATGCTCCTAGGATTTGCGGACGATATTGATATCATTGGAATCGACCGCCGAGCCGTGGAAGAGGCATGCGTGCCTTTTAAAAGGGAGACAGCAATTAACACCAGCAAGACGAATTACATGATAGCTGGAAAAATACGTGGGTCCAATAGTGGTGTTAGGTGGTGATAAATTTGAAGTAGTGGAAGAATTTGTGTACCCGCGCGGTGAAAAGGCGTCTTGCAGCTGCAAATAGGGTTTTTACGGACTTCGTAGTTAGCTGAAGTCCCGTAGTTTGCAGACGAAGACAAAATTCGCGTTGTACAAGACATTGAAAGTTCCGGTTGCCTTGTGTGGACGTTAAAGGATGTTGATCGTAGAGCGTTCGGTGTCTTCGAACGTAAGGTGCTGCGAACAATACTCGGCGGTATTATACCAAGTATATAAAGGAGTGGATATTGTCAAGCTAATAAATAACGGCAGGCTGCGGTGGGCTGGTCGCGTGGCACGAATGCTGGAAGAACGACAGGCGAAGATAATATTCAGTAGAGAACCGGGAAGAGGCCGACGACTCCGTTTGCAGTGGAAGAGGACCTAAAAGCACTCAATGTCCAGGGTGACTGGAAGAGATTGGCCCAGGACCGGGTCCAGTGGAGGAGAATTCTTCACTCGGCGTAGATTCAACGAAGTGAATTGTTGCGCATCAAGTATCAAGTAAGGAAAGATAAATATGAGGTTTTCATTCTGCAGAAGGGCGTTTAGCAGACATTTTGCCCAACGATTATTTGTCATAATTGCCATTTGAATTATTTTTAACTCCAGGGTAACAGTTATTTGGCATATTTCTAATGTGTGTCGTTTGGCATAACGGATATTTAGCCGAACTATTTTTATCTCCAGAGTAACGGTCATTTAACATAATTTCTAATTTGCGTAAAGTGGGGGTCAACGGACTTTTTGTATAATTTTGAGAAGTTATCACATTCAAGGTTATTTGACATATATTTTCATCTTCAGGGAAAAAGACCTAATTATGCGAGAGGCAACGTCATTTGGCATAATTTTGGCATAGCTATATTTAGATTCAATAACATTACCCCGAAAACCATCCACCAGAAAATAAAATGCCGAAACTTTTTCCCTGGTATACATTTTACAGAAGGTACCAATTCCCAGAAAATTTATCTCCAGAAAATACCAAAGCACAGAAAAATTTTCCTCAGAAAACCAAACACCAGAAATATGCATTAATTTCGATTTTACTACAGATGCAAAAAAACTTGAATCAACCGCTATGTTTAAGTATACCGGGCAGACGAGAAGTTCCCAAATTTGCTCATGTTTGAAAGAAGGAATCAATCCCTATGTTCGAGTAAACCGGGCATACGCGAAGATCACATGTTTTTTACAAGGATTCGCCGCACCGTCGACTGATTTTCAGCAGTTTTACATCATTTCAGTTCCTTGAGTTAAGTAACTTCACCATATGACCTTCACCATATGACCTTGTACATGTTGGGTACATTAACCACTGCTTACTTCTTACTGTTATTTTAAAATCCATTAACAAGTGCTACACACAACACGGTTTCATTCTATTTTAACCCAGGAATAGGGAGGGCGAGGAGGGGTGCTTCGTCCAACGATTGTTGCTAAATCGACTTCCCCGATTTCAAACATATGCTGATCTTTTATCCAAAGGGAAGCACTAAAAATTTAATACCACTTCTGGTACAAGATGATAATTGAATCAATTTTCAATGTCTATAAGTATTTCTCAGACATTTGCTACAAGATAGATAAATAGGTTTCGTAATTTATAAGTAACTGAGAGTCTCCGTTAGGCGCTCTCAAAACACACCCGTTATTTGAGTTATTTTGATCCAATAAATCACTAGATTTCTTTTTAGCAAAAAAAATTTTTTTTGGGAGCGTGCGTATAGAAAACACAAAGCCATGCACAGGACAATTGAAAAACCCATAAGGCTCCTCCATAAATGACGTAGCATTATATGGCGGAAGGGGGAGTGATGACAGGGGAGTAGGGGGTCATGTCATGCTACGTAGCTTTTTTAAAGGCGAATACGAGTTGACCCCCTGGTTGGTAAATGACTGGGCAATGCGTGATATAGACCCTGTGGTTCGCCAGAGTGCTCCTTAGCCTCTTGTCCAGTAACTCCTATCCCTACCTCCCCGCGGTGCCAGCTGGGGTACGAGTAACCACAGGAAAGATCGGGTAACCAACCCCGGTGGGACCATAGTCGTATGCTGACAGCGAATGGGGGGGGCTCCTCTTTTCGGAGGGCGAGTCCATCCGAGCGTCTGTTCTCCATGTTAGAGGCGGCTGATGTATCGTCCTCCTATTAGCGTGGGACTCTAAACAGAGCTGACACGATGGTCCTCCGGCGAGACAGGTGGTTGGGGAAGGCCCAACAAGCCGCCCTGGAAATCTAACCGTTACGAACAATGCAGAAGAAAACACGAATCGAACAGACGGAACGTGGCGCAGGCGAATTAGTTGCATCAGCTGCTGGAAGAACCATCCATCACGCATACCGCCAAAATAGGACGTTTGCGGTGGGCTGGACACGTCGTAAGAATGTCGGACGACGATCCGGTGAAGATGGCTCTTGAGGGCAACCCTACAGGAGCAAGAAGACGGGGCGCACGGCAAGCACGGTGTATCGACCAGATAGAGGACGACCTGCGCACCCTTCGAAGACTGCCAGACTGGCGACAAGCAGCAATGGACCGAGTGGAGTGGAGACGGCTTCTGCATACAGCAAGAGACAACAAGGCTCTAGCCTGAACGGTAAGGTAGGGAGACCTGATGTCACGACAATCTTACCCGTTTCATCTAACATCGTTTTTATTTTTTTTTATTTTTACCGTGACAAGGAGGGGGGACCGTCGAGCTACCAGGGGGGGAGGTGTATTTAGAGGTCTGTGACGAGATGCTACGATGGGGGAGGGGGGTGTTAAAATTCACTTAGAAAATGCTATGTCATTTATGGATATAGCCTCACTCAAGAAAAAATTGGTAATAGGGGTGAGAATTGTCCGTCAGTGGCAAAATTGTTCTGATTTACATTATTTTACGGTAAACGGTGTGACTCCTGTTTTTGTTTTCGATTTTCGTAGCACTTTGAATTCAACGTTAAGTCTACAAAAAACGTAAAGACTCTGTTTTGCAAAAATTATGTGTATAAGACTTAAGTGTAGACCTTTCCGGCTATATCCTCATTTATTGTTGATTGTATTTCATAAGTTCAAGAAAAAAATATTTTTATTTTTACAGAAAATGTTTATAGAAAGAATGTGAGTTTAAAAAAAAATAAAAGTTAAGGTGATGGATGACGATACAAAAAAAATACAGTGATTACATAAATAGCTGAATAAGTATTACCAGACCGTACACAAGAAGCTACTAGACGCTATCACTTCGGCTAGCTTCCAGCTCATTTTGATAGGCTTTATTTGAGCGTCCAAGCACCCAACGGCTGCTAGCATTAGTAATGCATTTATCACCAACATCCAAGCAGAGATGATAACAGAATCGGCGAGTTTGATTGTTTTCACAGTTTGAGCAATAGTGATGAGTGTAGGATAGGGTAAACATTACAAAGTAGATGGTTGCGGTTGTCGAGCAGCATGAAAAAGAACACGTAATAAAGTAGATAGTAGCATGTTAAGGTAATCTAGCTTAATTTAGCAGTTTTCGCATCAAAGGTGTTATATGTCTGAGCCAACAAGGTGCGTCCTACATCATCTAGCGACGAGCATCTTTATCGCATTCTAGTGATGTAAAAAAAACACACACTCACATGGTTAGTCTTAAAAGCATTAGTATCACATTGATCATTAACGGCGAAGCCAAAATCATATAGATTATTTAGGTCCGCGTTGTTATACGGAATTGGATACGAAGGAATCTTTTGGTTAGCACTGAGTTCTAACACTTCGTCAGTGGAGCGTTTAATAACGTGCGGAGCCGGCGGAAGATAATCAGTGTGGAGTGTGATATTCTCCTTAAACCCGATCGGGGCTTTATAATCATTATTGACAACATCGCTGTTGACATTGTTATTGTTAGCGTCAGTTTGATCGGGTATTGCGAACGAGGAGCCATCATTAGTAGAGGAGCTCAATCCGAAGTTAAGTTCATTTTCCCCATACTTGGCAGACATGCATTGGATTGCAATTATTTTATATAATTAGTTGATAGTGTCCCTACGTTGGATGGTAAAGCTAAACGGTACTTACTTGCGCCGCGGCTGCAGGATTAACTGGCGCCCATGGGTCTTGGTTCAGTGTCACTGGGAAGGGCGATTGTTTCAGCTGATTGATGGACGGTACCTGCAATCGAAAAATAATGCAACTTGTCAGGTGGCGTGTGAAAAGATCGACTAATCTTACCTGGGGTTGATTTTGTTGAAATAGATTCTTTTGAACCGGTGCCGAATCCCCGAATGGATTGTAGGCCGCCGCTCCACTCGGACCTCCAGTTGTCGTCGAGATGGGTTTAATCAGGTTATCTAGATTCACCAACGCGGAGTTTTCGCCTAGGAACGATGCTGGAGTTTTCTTCGTTGCCGACGGAGCTGATACTGAATTACTGGCCGAACTGGAGGTATTACTCGAGGATAGCGGGTCCAGGTCGTCCAATAGGGAACCTGTGGGAAGTAATAAATAACTTTTAGAATAGTGGAACGTTTGCAAAATATTTTGATGTACCATTATTGTTTAGGTTGTTGTTCACAGAATTGATGGTGTTGCTCCTCTTGGTGATAATGTCAAACTCATCAAGATCTGAAGCTGGCGAGGTGATGGCTCCCACAGGAGAGGGTCGGGTGGCAGGAAGCTAGATCGGGAGAAAAAATGATATCACTTGAACTACGTAAAAATCGCAATGGATATGCGACTCACAGCAAACGCTCCATCAGCACTTCCAGCCACTGGTGCCCAGGGATCGTGTTTAGTTGTGTTTAAACTTGGCTGCCAGGGATCAGCCGTAGGCACTGGTGTAGTTCGTTTTGGTTGCCACGCGTCAGTCAATGGCTGCGAGTGGGAATCGAATCTAGTTAAGATTTGATAAAAAAATTAGTATACATGTAGAAATTACCGCACTAGGATTGACTGATTTGTTTAGCCACGGATCAACATTTCCGTTAGTCCCGATAGGTGCTGCCGCTCCCGCACCATTTTGAAGCCAACCTTCCACCGACGAACCGGATGTCACCGACGGGGATTGTGTTCGAACCGGAGCCCATGCGTCCAGACCGCCTACAGCACCAGCCATCAATGGAGGTTTAGATGCCGGGGGAGGTAAAGCAGAGGCGCTGTTCAACCAAGGATCTACTACCGGCGGCGATGAAGTTCGTGACCAAGGGTCAGTAGTCTGAAAGCATTATAGTTGTAGAAATCTCTATGAGATCGTTGAATTGATTTATGATTAGCCTACCTGTGGCCGGGATCCTCCAGCGACTGGCAAACCCCATGGATCACTACTAGTTGATGGTCCCGCCTGGTGCAATGGACTGGAAATACTAGCTGCGCCGAATGAAATGTCCAGCAAATCAACAAGGGCACTATCGGATTGTTTAGGAGTGTCTTTCCTGTAATCAGTCACCAAAAAATGATATACAAACAAAAATAAATCGTAGTAAAGACCATACTTAAAATCCTGTTCACTTTGGCTAAGTGCAAGCTGCAACCGAACATCATCACTTCTCCGTTTCTGTTCCTCTTGTTCGGCCTCTTCGCGGGACATTGCCATAGCTAGTTGTAATTGTAATTCTTCCTCTCCCACGGTTTGTGGTCTAACGAATTCGATCTCCGATACAGGTTTTCCGGTTGGTTCTCCCTCGCCCCAATTAGGAGGCTGCAAACAAACAAACTTTACAATTCCATCGTAAAAAATTAACTTATAAATAATTACACGTGAGTCTTTCTGGACAGGTCCATCTATCGAACCATCCGACCCAAATCCGCTAGCCGTCCGGGCAAAACGTTCCTTTGCTTTCAACGCCCGCGCTCGCTCATTTTTCAATCGTTCGTCATCCTTCAGCAGTTGCACCAACTGTTTCGCCTTTTCCCGAACATGCATCCCCTGATCCTTGCCCTCCTCCATGTACTGGAAATCATTTAGTGTCTGGATGGCATAAATATTTTCCTTGCACTGCTGCGCCACCTTCTCGGTACCCGTTTTAATTAAATACTCCAGCAGAAGCAGTGCCTTGTACACGTGGCGCCAGTTCTTACCGTGGTCATTTGTTCGCTTCCAGATCATTTGCATAATCTCCGAGAATGCTACGACGTTGTAGGTGAGATCGGCAATCTCCGCCATGATGGTCGATGATGGTCCCCATGGATCGTTGGAGGTTGCCTCGCGAACTTTAATCTTGGGTGGAAGATAGTTATTAGTTAAGAACGGCAGTAGTAGGTAGTTGGATGAATCAACAATACCTGAGCATCGGAATAGTTGTGTGCAAGGTTTTTGATGTTCCTGCGTATGCCAGCCACGTTCATCTGCGTATCGTTTCGTTTCACTGAAATGGATGACACAGTTAAAAGTTTATTGGATTTTAATGTATATTAACAATACATCAGTTAGTAATTAGTAATAATCTTCATCTTCCTTAGTAATTATTAGTTTAATAAATCCAATCACGTGACTATAAAAATCATTCTAGTAAGAAGAAATACTTCTGGGAAATAATGTTCAACAAGACGTAAAAACCTCTAAAAATAATGAGTCTCTCATTGTTTATATTCTCTTTCGATTATTATAGCATCATTATATGTTATATTGATATTTTTTGGAAATAATCAACTAAACTATTAAAGAAGGACTTTCATTTACATAAAACAGAAAAAATGTTAGTTGAGGCAAAGGTAAATGAAATATTATGAATGAAAATCGGAAAAATAAGCAATACATTCTATATGAAATAAGAAAAAAAAAATATAAATACAATCAACTAATTCTAAGGTTGAAACTTACTCGTGACTCAATGATTGCTGCTACTTGGCTACTTGAAGAATGATGGTGGTATTGGTTGTAGTTGTACGCACAAACTATTATATTCTGGAGATACCGTCGATGAAACTGGTTACGGTGGTGAGTAGGGGGAGGGGAACAATGCGTATGATTGATTTGCTACAGTATTGTTTCGTATCCAGAACCTTATTTTATTTTTTTTTGTTTGCTCGTTCAATGATATTTTGATTTACTACAGGACAACAGTGATTTTTTTTCACACACAAAATTATACAAATTTCGGTTTTCCAAAATTTCGTTTGACTTGTTTTTTCTTGGCAAAATCGACATTTAGGCCCATAGACATAGAGTCAGGTTTAATTTGCTTTACAATTAAGCATTACCACAGCACTTGAAGGTTTTGAGGCTGCACACTGATATTACAGGCTTCGAACAGCAACGAAAAAAACAATTCTAACTTTATAGATGCGCCCAGCACTGGAATTAGATAAGAGAAAGAAATATGATGGAATAATGGCAAGTACTTGAGAAGTAAGAAAAAAGTCTATTTTGTTATAGAGGGCAGAAATCCTGTCATCATAGATATTTTATTGAGCATTCTCAATCAATCCATTTCAGCATCTCTCAGTACAAATTTAGATAGGGGTTTTCTACTGTTTCTACTGATCTTCATGGCTTAACAAACCAAACCATGACCATATTAACAACAATTTTGTGATTGACGGCGTCGGTGGTTG
The DNA here is from genome assembly GCF_030247195.1 of Topomyia yanbarensis. Classification (NCBI taxonomy): domain Eukaryota; kingdom Metazoa; phylum Arthropoda; class Insecta; order Diptera; family Culicidae; genus Topomyia; species Topomyia yanbarensis. The sequence goes on from NC_080672.1 coordinate 3,293,363, forward strand.
AGTGGTAAGCGTGACCACCACTCATCCCAGGGGGTCTGGGTTCAATACCGGCCGAGGTCGTTGAGATTTTCTGTGGTCACGTCTTCCTTCGGAAGCGAAAGTAAAGCTGCTGGTCCCGGTCCATGTGTGTGTGTTGAGTGGCTGATATCTAGGGTTCCAGATGGTGGAGTCAACCTCTCTACCGTCGGTGATTGGCACTCAGTGCGGACAGAGCCCGACCGAAAATTAACATTAATTTTTTGTTCACATACACATTTCAAGTGCGCGAAGAAAATAGGACATTGAACATTTTTTTCAGTGTATATAAATATTTGTGTGTGCCTGGATTACATTTTTCTAGCTATAAGGTGGATGTTTCGCATTCCCGCAAATTCCGAGGCGCTTGCGTGTCAGGGTGGATGGTTGTACGTACACTGTATACAATGAGTGTCACGTAATGCGTAACACAATATAATATAGTACCTCTTTGTCTCGTCGTCCAAGTTATAAAATAGTTCAAACAAAGTGAAAAGATTTACATTTTTGTGTTGCTTGCGGACAATCATTAAGATTATTCTTTCATCTCATTTATGGAACATTGTAACAAAAACACAATAAAGAATGTGCTCCTCAGACGGAGGATAAAATCATTCATGTGTTTCCGATAACCCCCCTTTCATGCCTAATTTTTTTCTAGCGCTTGCCTCAATGGATTACACCACTGTAGGGCATGAACAATTAGATATATCACGAGATTTATTTTTATGCGCAATGAAGAGATGAATCGAGATCCTGTGAAATGAGTTTTATAATACTAATAGTGAAGCACAAAAAATATTTCATAACTAAATTAGTAGTGGAGTTTACGTTTCGATTTCACTAGTTTTCTTCCGCTTAAAAATGAACTCCTTTTCTTGCTAGACATCATGCTTGACTAGTGATTTGCAAAGGAACACAATTAATGTCTCCGTTTTTGGAGCTAGCGTCAATCCGGCGCTAGCTTAGTCTTGTTACTAAATTAGTGTCGCATTCTGATGAGACGAAGTCGAATTCTATAACTAATTTTTTTCAGGTAATTTCATTAAAAGTTGGCGATTGTGCAGCAATATCCCGCCGATGAGGTTTTTTTGTGGAAAACGCCCAGGACTGGAAATATATCTGCCGTATTGTTTACCTAGAGTAAACAACAACAAAACAACGTTTTTTAGATTCTTTAAAATCCGTGCAAAATTGCTTATAAAAACCTGATTTAATCCACCTAGTGGTGCAATTATGCCTTTTTCATTCCTTCAAACTATGATTCCATGGCTGGTTATGTTCAATAAAATTGTGGTAATGTCTATTACATTACTAGTACACCTTGCACTTATATACAACACCTTGCCAGCCACGAATTTGGTAAACTACGTGTCGACTCCGAAACACTTGAAACAAAAAATATCATACTTAATTAGCATAATTACCATTAGTTCAATGTTGTCTTCTTGTTACCTTATTGGGCATGCGGAAGTGGGTGTATGAGGGGGATGAAAAATACTACACTCTTAATTTAGGACTAAGATTGTGAGAATCGAGCCATCAATATATGAGAAACAGGTGTGAATCTAATTTCGGAACTTGGCCATTTCCGGAGTTATCAACGGTGCTCAATGTGGTTAAAGAGACTTTTCAATACTTTTCCAGACTCACTTCAATTAGTTTTGCATCATTTAGATGTAATGATTATATGGGAATTTCCCATGTGACCCAACTTCAACCCGTAACACAGAAACCAGAACTCCGATACCAATGAAATTTAATAGCAGTCAATAGAGATACTGTAGTTTTCAATTGAGATTAAATTTGAGAAAAACTAGTAAGACATTTCCGAGAAGCAGATATGAATTCAATTCAGAAGCTTAGCCACTTTCCCGAAGCTTCCGGTTCCGCCGAAGGTGTCCATAGTGATCAGTGTGAGTTTGAATGTGCATCGGTGAGCTTAGACTATAAATCCAAGCAATTTAGAACACATTTTATGAAGTTTTGCATCTTTTAGATAACATGTTGATGCCGAATTGTATGGGAATTTTATGCGCGACCATACTCTCCAACCCGTAACTCCGGAACAAAAAGTCACATCTGAATAAAATTCTATAGCAGTCATAGGGAGAGAAATATGACATTCTCATTTGAAATCAAGTTTGTCCTGAATTTGCGGAGAAATAGATGAGACATTAACTTAGGAATTTAGCAAGTTCTCCTATCCAAGCTATCAAGAACCGTCATAGTTGGCCAATGTGATAAAAGCTACTTCGATTGGTCCTTAGTGATCTAGACCCGCAAATTGCATCCATTTTAATATGGATTGCATCATTGCCTTTTACATCGGAATTTACTGTGCGACCGCACTCTTCAACCCGTAACTCCGGAAATGGGATTCCGATCAACAAAGAGTTCAATAGAAGCCGATGGAAAGGTTGTATCTTTAATTTGAGACTAAGGTTGTGCACATCGGTTCAGCCATATCTGAGAAACAGAGGTGACATTTGCCACATACATACATACACACAGACATTTTCTGATCTTGACGAACTGGCAACTGAGAATCGGCCCTCTGGACTTCGGTTAAAAAGTCTATGATTGTAGCGACATTTCTATATGAGAAAGGCAAAAAGGTGAAAAAATTAGCTAAGTCCCAAATAGTCGATCTTTGTCTAAAATTTATATGGGAATTTCGTGTGACCGGACGATTCAGTTTATATTTCCAAAACCATAGAAATCCGTACGACATTTTATAGCAGTTTATGGAGATTATATCCCTTTCACTTGAGACTAATATTGTGAAAATCGGCCCATCTGATATGAGTAATTTAATTGGTAATTTAGAAAGCCCATTTTTCCCGGGAGTGCCGGACCCTTAAGATTGTCAATGTGGCCAACGAGACTTCGAAAAAGGGGGACGGGGAAAGGTGGACAGAAGGATTGATGGGAGGTGCACCCAACCGCATGTTACTTTCATTTGATGCTTGGTTTGTAAAAATCGGTTCAGTCATCACCGAATAACCGACATGACTTCGGGAATATGCTCGCGAGCCGGGACTTCCGGAATTGTCGATAGTGGACAATAACATCAAAAAGAATCTTTGGTAGGCCATCAGTGACCTAGGTCTGCGAATCGAAGTAATTTGATGTCCATTTCAATAAGTTTTGAATCTCTTAGGTATTACGATTGTAACGGTTTATATAGGAAATTCTTCTGTGACCGTACTAACCAACCTGTAACATTAAAACCAATAGTCAAAGCTGAACAAAATTTAATAGCACTTAATGAAAGCGTCAAATCTTTCAATTGAAATCAAGTTTGTAAAAATCAGTCGATAATTCGCTGAGAGGTGTGACATTAACTTAGGAATCTGGTAAGTTCCCTGGGGCATCAAGTACCGTCATAAGCGGGCAATGTGGTCAAAGCTAGTTCAATAATTCATTAGAGATCTAGACGCGTAGCATCATGTTTATATAGGAATTTGCTGTGGAACCGGAAGTCTGAACAACAAAAAACCATAGCAGCCGATGGGAAGGTTGTACCTTTCATTTGACACTAAGTTTATGCAAATCTATCTTTGAGAAACAGTGATAACATTATTTGCCACCTACACACATACACTACCGCTCAAAAGTTTAAGTTCACCCTACAATATTAATGTAATATTTAAAAAGTTATGGTTTTCTTCATTTATTTGTATTAATTATTATTATTTATAATTATTTTTCGATTCATTTCTCTACGATAGACACATAAAATATCTAGTTGTTTTTTTACTTTTAAATAATGAGATGATAATCTTCGAATTAAGTCAATTTGAATAAAAAAAATTTCACGGTTGCTATTTTCAATATAAAAATCTTTCTACTTACTTTTTAATGAAGGAAAATATAAAAAGAAAACAATTTGGAATATAGTTTATAGAGTGAGCTCTCGCAGCATTGGGATGTTACAAGTACTCGACGCATCGAAAGAACAACCTGTCATAACAAGTTTGTTTGTGATCTACACGTCATCCAAAGGTGTCAATCCCCTCCTACACTCTGACCAGTAGCATGTCTAACCCACTCAATCATGTAAAATTAAAAAAAGCAAGTGAACTTAAACTTTTGACTGGTAGTGTACATACAGACATTTTCTGATCTCGGCGACTGCGTCGAATGGTATATGAAACTCAACAAGTCGATGTTTGGAGCGATTGCATAACCTTTGTATATGACAAAGGCAAAAAAATTTCTTAAGCTTAATTTCTTTTGCGTCCTTACTCAAATATTTACGCCCAAGAAATTGAGCTAAGGGTTTTGAATAAATCATTCACATATACAAATGTGGTATATCTAAACTATATGATGTTATTTCGGTATGCTATATGAACTATCACTGGTACAGCGGCAGTGTTGGCAAAGAAAATAATTTTTGGCAATCAATTCGAACTATCGCACTTTGAACAGCTATAACTTGTTCTAGAGACATTTAAACACCATACATCCTTCGGCAAAGTTGTTCAGCATGTCCTGGACTTTACTTCTATCTAATTAGTTGCATACTCCAGGAAGAAAAACTAGGTTTTCCAATACTAATTTCCATACAAATTTGAAACCGCCGGGTCAAAACCAGTCCAGGTATAAAACGATCATTTTGCCCCGCCCTAATATGCATGTGGCATTGCATAAAACAGGTGCCCGCCTAAGCTAACATTCCGAATGTAGTGTTCGATTAAACGTTCCACTAATTTGAGAAGGAAGGACGTCAGACTGATCGGTCTAAAGCTCTTTGCCTCCTCATAAGCGACGCAGCCACCTTTGGGAATGAATTTTGTAATTATTACTCGCTACGCTTATGGAATGTATCCTCTTGGGACTACAAGTAAGAACATTTTTCAAAATGTGCTTGAAGTGTTCATATCCTCTTTGTAGTAGAACTGGTATGATTCCATTTTTTTCCCAGAGACTTTTACGTATCAAAACTTTCAATTGATAGATTCGGTTGTTACAATTCTACGAGTAAATGCCCATGAATCAGAACTACCTGAAAATAACTCAGGGGCAGTCGTTGGTGATGGCTCCGTACATCCTGGAAAGTGTGTGTCAAAGACAGTACTTCATCTTCGTCACATTAGTGTTCACCATTAGCAATTCTAATCGAACTGGCATGAAAGTCTTTTGATTTCGAAAGTAACTTATTGATTCTGCTAGTCTTGTGGAGACTTCAGACATTTGTGCAGGGACTTTTTCAATCACTTCACATGCCTCCAACCCGTCCCTGCGTCTACGATTCTTAGCTCTTGTTCTTGTACATAACATTTTGGGTCGAACGAGTTTGGTATTCCACCAAGGGATTCCTCCAGAAGCAGGAATAACTCGAAACGAACAACCCTCTTGGTATGCTGCTAACTATTATGAGTTTATTTTATCCACGACCTCATCCAAATCATTTGGAGATTCTGTTGTTGGAAAATAATCCATGAAAACTTGTCGCCATGCCTTCTTCGTAGAGGTCCTAGTTCGTAGATTTGGGATTACAATATGCGACGATATCTAGCGCAACGTTTAATTGACCAAAGACAATATACTTATGATCAATCCAGTTGGCTGTGGTCACGTCTTACTTCGGAAGGGAAGTAAAGCCGTTGGTCACCGGTCCATGAGTTGATGGATCCATATCTAGTTCAGATAGTAGAGTCACCTCTCTGGCGTCGGTAAAAAAGAAGTAGAATCCAACGTCTATACTTACCAACAAATATCCTCCTCCCGTAATACTTGTGGAGTGTGCAGTAGTATATACGGCCTCTAGCAAAAGCAAGAATCGGACTAGCCATGCCACCCATTTTCCTTCCGCGATCTACTTTCGGGCCTGGCCGGCGCCGGTATTGATTAATAAATACTTTGGGATTACCAGGAGTTGCACATTGAAAGATGATTCGCTACTCCCAAGCATAATTATCTACTGATTCCCTGTGCAACTTCAGCTAGTTCAGATCAATAACGGAGTGGCAGCCAGCGGTGGTTGCACAAGCTCAAGCTCAAAGACAATGTACTTATGATCAAATAACGCCTGTTCGAGCTCGTTTGGTACGAACCAGTTTACCAACTCATGCATAATACCGTCAGAGGAGAAAGTTACATCTAACATCTGTTCTCTGCTAGATCGTGTAAGTGAGGTCGGATATGCGTCAATAACACTATTCGCAATAATACATGCACAAGGCATCCCATGTGGATTTGTCATGCCATTTTTTGTTGAAAGCTACAAAAATGGGGTAAAGTAGCGTTCCAACATAGAAGTTTCATTTAAGGAAATGCGCTATCATCGCTATGGAAGCTTTTCCATCCAGCACAAAGCGAGATAGATTCATAGTTGCTGTACATTTATGCTAAAGATTAATTTGTGTTACTCTAACAATACTCGATCACAGAACTACACATTTCATAATCAACACTTATTGTACAGCAACTAGATACCACACACGTTGGCTTATAATCGCCTATTACGAGCACCGAAATGGGTATTAGGAACATGACCATCGTTTGAATTCCACGTTTTGCGAAGAAACAAACGTCCGCTGTGTCAAAGATTCGCTTAACACAGCAAGGGTAAGACCCACGACACTAAGTGCGCGACTAGCATATTTTAGTTTTGCCACCCATTAAGTCCTCGGCACGGAGAAAGGCTGGTTTTGTCCGGAGAAAGATAATAGACTGTTATCAACTTCCTAGTGAACCCCAACCGTAAATAAATTGTCAATGAATTGAGTCAAATGGTATGGCAACAAGAAGGACACTCGATTCGAATTTTCGTTACGTTCAAATACCAAAATTTCACCGTTTTCGGGGCATTATCTTGGTTCTTACTAACGAAGCAAAGCTGTTGATGCCAATTTGTACGCATTCTAGACCGAGTAATTAATGAATTAGTGAGGCACCCTCCCTAATAGAGTGAAAATAGCCACTTTGCCCTACTGGTTTGCATTAATTATAGCAACTAAAAGAGCCGACAGTTAAACAATGTTCAGGATTTAGCTTTGTCGCGATTTTCGTAGTTTCTCATCACGTTACCGTCATATTTTATTCATGAGTTTACTACCGGATTTTTCTTGTAGAATATCGCGATTTATGTTCATAATTCACGACGTTCATTTAGTCACGATTTTCGTAAATTATATTCACGTTGTCGGGATATTTTAGATCTAAGTAGAGCAAGTTCTGTTCATGATTTCTGGATCTTAGACACGATTTTCGAAGTTTCTCTTCACGTTATCGTTATATTTTAGTCTGGATTAGTGTGATTTGTGTTCATAATTTCAAGATTTTAGTCACGAGTAGTGTGATTTAGGTTCATGATTTCAGGGTCTTAGTCACGATTTTCGTAATACAGGTAAACTTCGATATAACGTACATTTCTATTTAAAAAATGTACGTTATATCGAATTGTACGTAATATCGAAGCATGCAAAAAACTCACAAAATTGTTGTTCATGGTACTTTATTTTGTAGAATTTTGACAAAGCGTAACTAATTTAAAAATCTAACTTACTTAGCAGTGTGAAACAACTTTTCTTATAAGAAAATTATGTGGTTCCATGTAATTATTTTTTTTTTGCTTATATGAATTAAATTTTAAATCTAAACCAAAATGCAATTATCATAGTGTTATTTTGAAAATATTCTTATTCCTTTCCTAATTATTAACCCATTAGTCAATTATTATTCTGTCTGAGCTCGTAAAATGTTTTTTTAAATTCACACCGTATACACCTCATCAAATAAAAGCAATTTAAAAACTTGAATCATTATAAAAAACTAACTAACTGATGGAAGAATTTTTGAAAATATTATTCATTCCGTTAACTGGTTTCCTAAATACTCAAACCGGTCGTATAACGTGCACAGTTGTCCGTATAACTACAAATGTGATCTCTTACTCTTATTTGTTTGATGCAGTACATGATAGGATACGAAAACAATCATTGGTCCTTTAACCGGATTCAGGAATCTCAGCAACCAGCAGAAAAAAATTGATAAACATCACTGGATTCCTCGTAGGTCGTCAAGGTGATTGCATTTCACATGCTGTTTTCCTTTGCACAGCATTCCATGGAACTTAAACATTGTAATTCAGCCCAGAGAATCAGATTTCGCCGTCACGAAATCATCCATCAATGGCCACACCAATACTATTAATTCTAGTTTTTCTTGTTTCCAGTTAGAACTTACTGATCATGTATTATTTATTGAGATAAAAACCTCTCGAAATCTTCAATGATGTAGCCAATTGCTAACATCCTCAATAGAAAACCAATTAGTACGTTTTAAGATTGTGTATAACATATTCAATTCGTAAAATATGGAATACACGCGTAATTGAAGAGTAATTTGGACCAAAAAAATAAATTTTAAAATATGTATGTTACATCGAGGAAAAATGTACGTTATATCGAGTGACGCTATATCGAGGGTACGTTATATCGATAACTTCGATATAACGAGTTTACCTGTATGCACATTTTCGTCATATTTAATTGTTGAATACACTTTCGAATTTTACACGTTTATCGAATTCTAGAGATCTAGAAACGTATGCATCTAAATGGATGCAAAATTCCCAAGTGGGAAAATTTTTGGACAAGACCTAAATCTAAATTGATGTCAACTCGCCCGCAGTTGACCAAATGACATCAATTTGAATTGTCATCATTCACTCTAACAAAAAAAACTACAGTCGAACTCGTGCACTTGTTCAAGCCTAAAATTTCATAGAAAAGTTTTTATTCTGACCCCTTTTATATCATTTTCCGAAGGTAACCTTTCAACTAGAGCATACTTCGAGGTTTGCAACGATCAGTTCACGAGTATCGACATTTTTTGAAACATTTCTAACACTGGTGCACGGAGTACACTAGCGCGACTTCCGGTATGTTAATTGTTACATGTTTGCATCCATTAAGTAGGGAGTATTTTTTGCATAGTTGCCTCTCACCCAGAAGGCAAGAGGTCGTTTTCGCTTTCTCGTTAGCAAACCAGAGTTTCTGTACTTGGCTACACGAGACATTAATCTGTATCAGCCTGTTGCTTTGGGCGTACTTATATTTTCTACGTTAGGTGTTGCACGATTTAGCTCATTATATTGGTTTATCCGTTAGGGAGTTAACAAATTTAACAGGCCCGTCAAGTGCTTTTTTAAATATATCATGTCTAAAAATAATAAGAATTTAAAAATTCACAATTTTTCAGGCAGTTTAGTTTCTACACCGATACATCAGAGTCATCATTATCGAAAGAAATACACAGATAATATTAGCGTTCACTTTGACGCAAACAGTGATCGTAACGATTTGACGGGAAGCGTTTACAATTTCTCTAATTAATTTCAAAAGTATTGGGAAACATTTTTGTGAAGATTTCACGGTGTGTTTAGTAGAATAATTATATTCGATAAAAACTCGGCATCGCTAAAACTTCAGCACATGATAGAATGGGCTTTTGCCTTTCATTTGAAAGTAAAATTAAAAGATTCTGTCGGGAGCTCCAGAACAACTTTTTTTCTTTTGTTTGAAAACTTAGGTTTTTCAATGAAACTGGTTCACATTTTTGCCACTAGGTAGTACTTTAGACATTCAAATATTATCAAAAGTGAGAATCTGATGGACAATTTCATTGTGTACAACTTTGTAGAAAACTACATCGCGATCTAAAATCGCCAGAGAAAGCTATTAAGTTTTTATCAAAATTTCTAGATTCGCCTTTTGTTTAAGAAGCTTTATTCCAAAAACATTTTCATTTGTAAAAAATGGATTGCCTTGTTTTAATAGTGTGCTCAGAAGAACCTGAATGCTAACAAAGTCCCACTTTTAAGCGGAAAAACATAATTCCAGATTCCACTGTTTTACGCCCACCAATGATATTTTAGGAGCAAAGAGATATATAGAGAAGAGTAGATAAAATTTGAACGAAATTAAGACCCTTTTGAAAGATGCTTGGTAATGCAGCAAAATGAAACAGTTTTTTTTCTGTCACAGATATATTTGTTTCTTCTTTTTTATTTCTTCACTCATTCTGGAGTATGTTTGATGTAATCTTGAATCAACCTTTTTGCTCGTTAGCATCTTGTGGGATATATATGGTCTAAATTTTAACTTTATATTTGATCAAACTCGATTAGATATTCAGTGATTTGATTTGATTTCGATTGAGAATCCTGATTGACAGTTTCATTAAGGATAGAAACATAATTCGATGAGATTTATGTTCAAGTTTGTTAACTTTTTGGAATCGTTGTACATACATTGAACAGAAATGGCAATAGTAAACGAGAAATAAAGACGTGTTGCTGTTAATGTCTCCAGATTCTGAACTGGACTGGCAACTCTGTATTGTTGATATGTTGTCGTTGCTTTTATCCCATATTATGAGGGAAATTTGTATTACTTTGAGAATTTACTGAATGTATGGTCCAGCCTGATATTTGTTCGTTTTCTGTTGTGATCCGTGTTCAACGAGTAACGACTCCGGAATTTCTTCTTAAAGAAAATTATGAAACTTGGTTTTGTTCTTTTCTCTAAGATTATATGAAGTTTGTTCGATTTGGAAGTAAAATTTGAGGACAAGCAAAAATCTGCATTTATAAATTCTGATGAAATGAATCTATCCCAAAATATAACAAACATGGTTCCAAAACTCGTATTTCACTTTCACAAACTTGTATTTCACCAGGCAGGATAGGATCAGGAAGAAGGGTCATTCTAGTTTACATTAACTATCTCCTAGAGCAATGGAAGAAATGAAAAAGGCATGATAAAATCCGTTACTACATTAATCAACATATTGAAAAGGTATAAGATTATCGAATAAATTTGGTCAACACCTTTCATAAAGTTCATAAAGTGTCATTTTCGCCCAAGACCCGGAGGAATCTGAAAATATATTTTTTCTACTGAGAATGGGACTTTGTATACATTGAAATTTATATGAATTTACTGTTCATTTAAACCCAACATTCTTTTGTAACTCCTTGTTAATCGACTTCTTAATCCATAGGCCCCGCGCACACCTAAAAACTGATAAAACTTTATTAACTTTCTCGGGTGATTTTACATCGATTTATAGCATTCTACGAAGTTGTAGACAATGAAATTGTTCGTCAGATTCTCACTTGTAGTATTTTTTGAATGTTTATAGTACCAATTAGTAGCAAAAATGCGAATTAATTTCATAAAAAAACTTAAGTTTTCAATCAAAAAACTTTAAAATAAAAAGTTATTCTAGTCCCCCCGACAGAATATTCTAATTTTACTTTCAAATGAAAGGGAAAAGTCCATTTTTTCATATCCCGAAGTTTTACAAATGCCGATTTTTTTTAATAAAGTTGTTCGACAACGACACCGTGATTGCTGTATTTTATTTTTTGCATCTGGGTGATTGCGATAAAGTCTCAGTTTTTCGTTTTTTTCAAAGACGGGTTGACACTGCACATACTCCCTACGTCGCTGAAACTAGCAATAATAGTCAGAACAATATAGGTATGAAGTATTATTCCCATGTACTGCAGGCCGGTGTTTCTATTAACTAACAGACAATAATGGGCTCGTTCTACACGCACCATACATTAACTGTTTTTATCATAAGTCGGACAGGTGAAAATGAGTCAACCACAACCAACCCACGCCCAGCACATAGGCAGCTTGATTAGCATCGCCAGATGCCCGCACCTGGATTGGGGTGTGAGATTCAGTAGTATCCACCATGGCACTCGTGAGGCTACAGTGTTGGATTAATAATCGAGTGATCGTGAGTTTAATTCGTAGTCGATATACTTAACACGATGTTAGGTACAATATGCATGGCCTACTTTGTTTCATTCCGTAATTTTTACCAATATCGTCATTCATAGAGTCTTTGTCAGTACTGGCTTGAAGAAAATTGTTAAGACGGTACTAGGGCAGGGTTGAATCAAGAAATAAATGGCTGGCGTCTAAATGGGGGTAACCAACATTTTTCCAAAACTAGCTTTGCATGTTTTTTTTTGTTCAGTCAGATTGATAAATTGGAGAAGTTACGAAAGGTTTGCCACACTATATACAGGGAAAGATAGATTTTAGATAGCTACTAAAAATAAATGTCAGAAGAACATGGTGGGAAACCCACCTAAAGTATATTAGAATATAAATCATCATTGGAATAATATGTGGGCAGACGGATTTTAATACAATAGCAAAAATGGCACTTTGCGAATTATGATGATGCAGCAGAAAGTTTTCTAAGATTTACTCAGCATAATAGAGAAATGTTTAATGTAACAGTTGTTTACGCTAATTATTTTAACCAACTCACAGGTATAGCTTGAAGTGGAAACTGTTTGAGTTTCTCGTTCACGACTTTATCACACCAGTGCACAAACAGCCCAGTGCAGATGCTATAACACGTAGACGTTAAACACTAAACTACGTGGGATATCTCTATGTTATCTCTTGAGTATTTCTGTAGAGACCTTTCTTGCACTCAAATGCCCAAAATATTTTATCTCTCGAATTCTTCTTTCTATTTTGGTAAACTTTCACAGCCCTGATAAATTGAAAGATCAAATCACATGTTCGTTTCACTTTTTCTAGTCGCACTCTTCGATTTTGTACGATCCGATCAAACGGCGACTTTTCCGACCTTAGTTTAAGACAATTGACCGCACGTCTTCGCCGTAGAATCAAAAGCGTCCCGTTGGATAGGCTAAATTGGACTGACAAGGTTGGGCTTCAAAAAACGGCCTTCTCCGGTGTCGTCTAGCAAATCCAATTAGATGTGCGCTAGTTGGAACATATTGCGTTGGCGTTTGTTCGATATTACATCCAGCCAAAGGGTTTTGCATAATATATGTGTCGGTGTGTAATCTGCAATAGCCTCATTAGACTGTTATTCTATAAACTACTAACATATTTAGGCGATTGGATTTAGATGAACAGGGAACAAAAATAGACGACTAATGATACATCAAAACTAGGTTAAATTGAAGGATTGCCAAAAGTTCAGGTAACTTTTCGCACTAATATCTGGTCGACATGGAAAAGATTCGACTTATCATATAGAATAGTTTCAACAAAACAATCATTTCGTGAATACCTGTAATACTGTAAAATGAATGACCAAACTATGCGTTCGCAGTCACCATTGACAAATGAAGCCCCGCAAATGAGTTGCTTGGTTTTCCTACTGATAATGGTGTGGTATATTTTGCAATATACGTATACTGACTAAGCTAGTCACTTCCACGACTTACCACTGCTGATTATGCGGGTGTCTCACTTGAATGTGTTTCGCAAAAAAAAGTATCGATTTCACCTTTGATGTGGGCGAAAATCGATCCGGTAATGCACTGAGTCAATTTTCAATAGTTCCCTCCGGCAGGTTTAATAACCGACCGGTTGTGCTTTTCAAAGAGCGTTAAAGAAAGATAGGTCATGGTGTAGTGTTCTTAACTAAACACGTGACTAGGCTTCACGATTCATATGTCAGCGAAGGGTGTTCGCTGAAATAAGGGTGCAGTTGATTATACCTAAGTGGATTATCCACACTCGTAATAAACAAAAATGACACTGTCTGAGTGCCAGTCGATGGCTTCATTCGATTCCTTTATCCATATCGTATTATTTCAAACAAACTAAAGCGTCGCACCGTCGGGAAGTGTCTGCTTCCACCTGATGCTCTAGGTTTGCACACTGTCGCGAAGTTTATCTTATCGTTATCAACAACGAACGGGCTGTGACGATGATGAAGAAACTGATATTCGAGCTTCGATTTAAGTAAATAACAAACGTTGCACGTTCTTCCAGCAAGCTCATAGGATAAAAATATTGCACGGTGGCACCTTGATATAGGGAAAATTCATTTCTTTTCTATGATTTGTATTGAATTAAACAATTATAACTTCGAAGAGGTCGTAGAAAGAAATGTAACAATTTGGGAGAGGTAGCAATCAGATAATAAATTTGTTTTTTCAACACAAAGAAAAATTATTTGCCGTTTTTTTAGATATTCATGAAAAAATGTTTGCCAGACGATTCGGTTTAATTTAAAAAGAAGTTGGGGCGACGAAGAATACACTTCGTACTGTTGTTTCTTGATATCCAACGGTTTTATAAGAATAACTAAAACCAATTGCTCAAAAAGCGTTACTTTTGTGAAGTATGGTATCTAAACTAGTACCCAAATTAGCACTAGTTAGACACTAAAATCCAAAAAGTCACACGTCTTGCGTGAACACTAAACAACTGGTTTATACCGAGTGATGTCTCGATAGTAAGCACAGAAGTTCTGTTTGCCGACGAGGAATGTGAACCGAAACTGTCTTATGGTTTGAAGACCCAAACACCTGGAATTATGCAAATTCCCAAATGGGAAAATTTTGGACTATACCAAATTTTTTGTGCATAAGGACACAATACCTTACATACGTGGACGTTACTTTTGTGATTTTTCATATTTATCGAAGTATCGGCCGGATTTTAACCGGGTTCGATTTTTATATACACCCAAAAATGTTCCAGTCTAATAGTGACATTCTCAAATCGATTCGCTATAATCAACCATTAAATTTAGGTAGTCGCGACTGACTAATCGCCAACGCGCACCCCTCTGTTGTTTATCAAATTTGGTATCAGTGCTATCTAACCTTCTTCAAAACTTTACTAGCACATACTCTAGCCAATATACTTAGAAGAAAAAGGAAGCAAAAGGAAAATATAACTAAATAGGGTAATGAGTTTATTTTGGCACTATTATTTATTTATTTGAAGTCGTCAATCAGATGTAGACTAACTAACTTAACTAACTTAACTTAACACTAGTTAAAATTTTGGTTTACTTTAAACTGCTGCTTAAGTTTTGTTTTCGACATAGTGAAGTCAATGCTTTCGCAACGTTTGTTGTAAATATTCATCATTTGGTTTAAAGGGCCAAACTTGGCATAATTAGTGCGATGGCGAATTGTACAAAAGATGCTACGGTTACGTAGTTGTCGAGAAGGAGCATAAAAATTTAGTTTCGATAAAAGATCGATTGAATCAATACGATGTGATACAATGTCGTTTACAAATGATACCATAGAAAATTCACGACGATCCTTCAAGGTTTGAATGTCAATTAGCATGCACCGTGCTTCATAAGATGGCAAATGTAGTCCAGTCCAACCTAGTTTACGAAGAGCGAACATCAAAAACTGCTTTTGTACTGATTCTATCCGGTTTGCATGCGTTGCTGAAAAAGGCGACCAAACTATACTACAATATTCTAGTGTTGAACGGACATAGGCTACATATAATGTTTTTATTGTGTAGGGATCTTGGAAATTATAGCTGAAGCGTTTAATAAAACCTAGTGTGCTGTTTGCTTTGTTAATTATTGTGTTATAATGATCTATGAATGTTATTTTGGAATCTATAATAACTCCTAGATCTCTTATTCTGTCACACTTTTCTACTTGTTGATTTCCCAATAAGATTCTATTGTTCTGTATATTATTCTTTCTACTCAATGTTATGGAATTACATTTTTTTACATTCAGTTTCAGAAGGCTTTTATTAAACCATGTGAAAAATATATTTACTTCGTTTTGAAATGTCTGAAAGTCTTCGCCATTTCTTATTTCTAGAAATAGTTTCATATCATCAGCATATATAAGAACTTTTACATTTTTTAGAATGAAGGAAATGTCGTTAACAAATAAAATAAAGAATAGCGGGCCCAAATGAGACCCTTGAGGGACTCCTGATGTAACTTGAATTGGGATTGATTTTTTTTTTTTTCGAGAGTTGTCCTACTGGAGCTGTAGAGCTAGGTTCTCGGAAGGGCTCCCCGTCAGAATCACATACTACAATTTGCAGACGAGACAGGCAATGTCGCCCAATAAAACACTGCAATAGGCCAATTGTAGCGGGCCGTGATTCTGAATGTGATATTCTTTGTACGGTTCAGGCATGTGCGGGCGTAGGGACTCGGAATCGCGTGTATCATCGCGAAAGGCTCGAATATTTGTACGTTAATGTGCTCGATCGCGTGTGCGTTTGTATGTCGCGTGTGCTAACGTGTAACTTCGCGTGCATAAATTCTATTTCATAACCGTGTGCCTTTCGCATATTCGCGTGTGTTCTAGAATGATCGCGCGCGGACCGTGAATCTGATACTTAATTTTTGATTTTTGGTGTACGGTTCAGATTCCAGAAGAAAGTGGGTTCTTACATATCATTAGAATTCCCATTCATGTCGCCGTAGAACGCGTGGTCTAGTGGATATGAGCTTTATTTTTTTTATTGATCCAACTGAATGTATGGACCTAAATTGCTAGAATGAAGGCTAAAGATTTCCGGACGTGACCGATTCATGATCGCGCGCGTTTGCGGGTTCGCGTTTGGACCGCGTTTGTAACGTCGTAAGTACTAAAACGTTCACACAATTGCCGCAGTGTTATCAAGTTTACGCGATCGCGGGCATAGGTGTGCGTAGATGATCGCGAAGGGCTTAAGCGTTCGTATGTTGACGTGTTTGTCCCGTGTGCTCGCGTGTATGTGACTTCGTGTGTATAAATTCGATTTTGAAACCCTGCGGCGATTCATATATTCGCGGACCGTCATTCTGATCTTTAGTTTTCGGTGTACGGATCACATTCTGACAGGGAGAGAGTTACCCCATATCACTAGAGTTTCCGGTCATGTCGCCATGGAACGTTTTGTCTAGTGGATATGGTAGTTATTTTTCAATTTTATTATTTTTTTAATAATTAACAAGGACCTAGATTGTTTGTACCGAGGATAGATACTTCCGGACGATCCCGATTCATGATGGCGCGAGCGCGGGAGTTTGTAGGTTGACACTTGAGATCGTGTTGGTAAGTTTATGAGTGCTGAGATTTTCACCTTATCACCGTGGTGTAATCATGTTTGCGAGTTCGTATGTTGCTTGGAAAATCGCGAGGGGCTCTAACGTTTGTGCGCTGACGTGATTTTGTAACGTATGTTCTTGAATGGTTGCGCGAACCGTGAGTCTGATATTAAATTTTCAGTGCGCGGTTAGAATTCTGGCAGAGAGTGGGATCGTTTATATCGATAGGGTTCCCGGTCATGTCACCATGAGACGTGTTGTCTAATAGGTATGGGCGTATTTTCTTAAATGGTCCAGCTGAAGGCATGGACCTAGGCTTCTAGGATCAATGATAGACTTTCGGACATGACCGATTCGTAATCGCGTGCACGATGGCATTTTTGTAGGTTCCCGCTGAGACCGCGTTTGAGAATGTGTGAGTGTTAAGACGTTCACTATCACCATCTTTGTTGACCCAGCTGAAGGCGGGTGTAGAATGGCAGTATAGGACTCGAAAAGAAGAAATAGAAGACAATATATGAGAGACGTAATAGATTAGATAGGTACAAGATACAGCTGAAGTTATGATCATCACATGAGACATACATTAGTACTTCAAACACTACTAATACTTGAATAGCCAATCACCACACATAGCACATCCTTTCTCAATTATCTATTTGTTACTGGTTGATTGTTGGTTATGAGCTGGTGAATAGAGGAAAGGTATAGAACAGACAAAAGGCTCATATCAGCCCTCCCGGCCTCCCCGACACACCACTATCGAGGCGTATTGTAATCAACATCTTGAAGCGGGCTTCTTATATAAATCAAATCCTCAGTAGTCATAATGTTTGGTGGAATATTAACATGAGAACTAATTAACCTCTAGTAGTAGAACTTGGTGCAAATAAAAACTAAAAAGAGCGAAGGTCCTTATATTTAGATAACTCTATTGAATATATTGTGGCTTGATGATGTTTACAATACCGTCAATCCCATCAACCTGCGAGAGGGAACTTGAATTGGGATTGATTTTATCCCTTTAAATCTAACAGCTTGTTCACGATTTGTAAGATATGATTGTACCCATGTAAGAAGTCCTGGCTCAAATCCTATTTTTTCTAATTTAAAAAGTAGCATGGGTATGTCGATGCGATCAAATGCTTTGCTAAAATCTGTATAAAGAGCTTCAACGTGGTTTCCGGTATCCATTGCTGTTAATGTGTAGCTAATGAATTCGAGTAGATTTGTACTTGTAGAACGCCCTTTGAAAAAACCATGTTGCACATGGGTAATTCTGTTCTTGATTTGGTGGAATAAATTTTCATTAACAATCGCCTTGAAAATCTTGGGAATGCACGAGATGATAGCTATTCCACGATAGTTACGCACATCGGATTTTTTACCATTTTTAAAAATTGGAACTAGGAAAGAGCTTTTCC
This sequence comes from Topomyia yanbarensis, assembly GCF_030247195.1. NCBI lineage: Eukaryota > Metazoa > Arthropoda > Insecta > Diptera > Culicidae > Topomyia > Topomyia yanbarensis. Next base: position 3,311,647 of record NC_080672.1, read on the forward strand.
ATGTTTTAGGAAAATAACCTGATTCTAGAGACATGTTAAAAAGCCAAAATAAAGGAGCGGTTAGTTCTATTGACAAAGTTTTTAAAACACCGGTGGAACGCCATTAGGTCCAGGGCTTTTAGAGCTATCCAAGTTTTTTAAGGCATCCACTTTTATCTGTTTAATGTTAATATCTCTTGAAAGTTCTGGGAGGAATGAAAAGTATTCACGCTCTCGATCCTTCTCTGAAAATGTAGTGTAAACTTCCTGGAAGAATGTTGCAAAAAGATTGCAGATTTCCTCTGAGTTATCGCCTACCTTTCCATCAAGATGCATTTCTGTTAGGAAATAATCCGATTTTATTTTAGTTTTTACGTAATTAAAGAAGTTTTTTGGGCAAGTTTTTATATTGCGTTCTGTTCTTGCATTGTACTCTTCAAACGCGATATCAATGGCAAGGTTCAATTGATCGCATAGATTTAAATAGTTTGTTAAGTTATCTTCGCTGTTATATTTTTTATAGATTTTGTGTGCTTTCTGCTTACGATTTTTTAAATTTTTGATTTCTCTATTAAACCAGATGGGATGTTTTGAGTTATAGTGACGCCTTCTTCTTTTCAGTGGTATATCTTCGTGAATAACTTCAAATAATATTTTGTAGAAAATGTCTACGGCAGCTTCAACATTTTTTTCATTTCTTAAAATCATTTGCCAGTTTATTGCATTAATTTTTTGCCTCAAGCTTTCATAGTTAGCGGACTCGTAATCAAATACCTCCTCAAATTCACTATCACCAGGTCTGTCGTTAACGTGCAAGAATATAGAAAATTCAATGGCTGTATGATAAGCTTCATTCTTCCATAAGGGAGTAAGTGATTCCGTTACACAGAAGTCTTCGTCTATATTCGTCATTAATAATTCTAAATAGCAATGTCGCTGATTTCTTATGTAATTTATTTGATTAAGTCCTAAACTGGCAGATTTATCGCAAATGAACTGCAAAGTTTCATTTTCCCCTACAACAGGAAGTAGGATGCTCTCATTATCAGCATCTGGTATGTAATCAATACCGCGTTGATTGAAATCGCCATATATGTGAACTTTTACATGGGAAGACTATTAATAATGCATTCAGCAGCATGATAAAACTTTTCGTAAGTCATTTTTCGAGCAAAATTTGGAGGAAAATACACCGAAGCGAAAACGTGAGTTTCGTCTTCATAATGTACTTTCACCCACGCATGCTCGAATTCTTTTGATTTTATTGTTTTGATAACTTCTGCATTTAGGGAGAGGGCCGCACTATTTTTGAACAACTTCCAAATAAAGCTATATCTATAGGGGAACATGGTGAGACTTGACCAAGCGCAAAATTCTATTTTTGGCTATGGCGTCTTCTATTCGATTCTTAATTTTTTTTCTAAAATATTTTATATTTGTTTCGTTCCCTTAAGGTAATTTTAAAAGATTGGAATGAAAAATTCTTTACTTATAGAAAATATTACGTGATAAATAAATTTGCATTGAATGATGTAATTTTTTATCAAACTTTGTATGGACATATCTACTCGACTACTAATTACTATTAATGTAGTAATACACCATCTTAATCCTTATGAAGCAGTGAAATAATTTTACATAAATTGGAACATTGGAATAGTTATTACTAGAATTTTCATGACATTGAACGTAATAACTAATGTTGGGGAGACCAAGATTTTATGGGGAGGCTTGACCAAGTGGCAATTAGCTGAAGAAAGATACAAAATTCCTGATATTTATTATGCTTTGATCTCTACTGCTAATGTTAATCACGCCATAAAAAATCCCACCTCAAACATAAGTCTTTATATTTTAGTATTAGTAAACAAAGTCAGCAATAGTAGGACTGATCTCGTGACGTGTGAACATGAAATGCAAGCAGTACAGTTCATCCTTAAAAATTATGCATTAAAAAAAATCAAAATTAATCAAATGCAACCCCTATATATTTTTACTGTTACTTAAGGATCTCGATAATATGGAACAAAATAATTACAGTATGTTTTATGTCATTATTTTTTGTTATGATTTTACAAAATTCTCTTGGTCAAGTCTTCCTACGCCTTGGGCAAGTCTCCCCGCAGTGGGGAGACTTGACAAAAAAAAAACGATCACAGAAAAACTTTTGTAACTTTTCAAAAATTAAATTAAAAATTCTGCAAAAAATCATGAAGACACACAATAACTTTGCACATTATATCTCAATGACTTTTGAGGGATTGAAGGCTTTTTTAGAGATTTATGCAGTTTTAGCTGAAAACCTGGTCAAGTCTCCCCATGTTCCCCTATTTATAAAAGTCAATGTTTGTATGTATATGATTTATGGACTCCCAAACGGCTTAACCGATTGCCGTCAAAATTTGTACATAGTAGGCATATGTTCTGGAGCGTGTTTGTGTGCTACTGGTTGAGGATTATCTGCCCACCAGATGACGCTTCGGAGCAAATTGTGTTTTTCTCCTATTTCGCTGAATGTCGCAGCAACGCGCGATGGGTGTAAGCTAGTTCTCTATAAACTTTCTCAGAATAAATTATCAGTGTACTGTTTCTCAAATATCTGAATATGTAATGTTTATTTAGCTGAAATGTCTTTATTTTCAGCCTAAATGAAAATAAATGTCCTGTTCTGTAAATCTATACCTACTTCAACGATCTAACTAGGGTGAAGTGCCTATTTTCACCATACTAAGGAGGGCGCCTCACTGATTCATTAATTACTCGGCCTACAAAAAATGGAATGCGTACAAATTGACATCAACAGCTTTGCTTCGTTTTTAAGTACCAAGATAATAACATACATGCGCTGAAAACAGTGAAATTTTCGTGTTTGAGCGCAACAAAAACACGAATCTAGTGCCCTTATTGTTTCGCTACCATTTGACACAATGCATTAAACAAAGATGGGAGACACTGCTCTAACCAACGGCTTCAAATGGGTAGCTTGATAATAGAAACATAGCGATAATGGGCTCATCACCCTATCGCCTCCTCAGCGTGCCAAATTTCACCTCACCGAAAAATAATCTGGTTGAAACGCAATGCCTTATATTCTATTAGCGTCGATTCTAACTAGGTAACCAGATCATGGACGCCAACGCATGATTTGTAAAACGAATCATTTTACTTTTTCAGCCGATTAAAACATATGTAAACATCAAGCACATGAGAAAACCTCATCCGCTGTTAGAAGAAGAGCACCCAGTATTGCACTAGCAGAAAATTATCATGCGAAGGCTAACAAATAGTAGGTAATGATTAATTTCACAACAAACTTTGCAGTTGAATTTTATGTCCAGATGTTAATAAAAAAATTTAAATCGTCAATCAGTTGAATAACTTAAAATAATTGATTATTTATACCTGATATTGCATTACAATATCTTTTCAACTTTATGTTTTAGTTTGGCCGTACTGCTGGTTCTGGTTGGCAAAGCTTTATTATTGTGCAACATGAGGCCAAACTATGTCGCCATTCACCTCTGATACATAACTCTTATCCCATACCTCCCCGGTAAGCCAATAGCCAGTGCAACCAACGAAAAGGCAAATACCATTGTTTAAAGCAGTTTTTTCGCACACCGTAGGAAAATCTTCATGAAAATGAATCAATGTCTTTGGGCCATTGGTCGAGTATTACTGATTGATTTTCATGAATATTTTTGCAACGTTGTGAGAAAAAACTGCTTTTTTTCGTTTTCGAAGATGGTCGCTTTTCCAACAAATAAAGATACAAATATAAAGAAGATGTATATATGCTCGTAACCAGTAAGTCCAACGAACAAACAAGCATATCCAACTGTGAGGACCAATAGTACATTAACAGCTATTAGTTTGAGCTTGTGCGACCACCTCTGGCTGCTACTCCGTTATTGTCCAGGACCAGCTGCAATTTTTTTCGAGTGTTGTCCTACTGGAGCTGTAGAGCTAGGTCCCCGTCAAAATCACATACTACAATTTGCAAACGAGACAATGTCGCCCACTAAAACACTGCTTTAGGCCAATTGTAGCGGGTCGTGATTCTGAATGCGATATTCATTGTACGGTTCAGGTATGTGCGGGCGTAGGGTCTCGCGATCGCGTGTATCATCGCGAAAGGCTCGAGCATTTGTACGTTAACGTGTTCGAGCACGCGTGTCGCGTGTGCTAACGTGTATGTAACTTCACGTGTATAAATTCTATTTTATAATCGTGTGCCTTTCGCATTTTCGCGTGTGTTCTTGGATGATCGCGTGCGGACCGTGAATCTAATACTTAATTTTGGTGTACGGCTCAGATGCTAGAAGAAAGTGAGATCTTCCATATCACTAGAGTTCCTGGTCATGTCGCCATGGAACGGGTTGTCTCGTGGATATGAGCTTTATTTTTTTATTGGTCCAACTGAATATATGGACATAAGTTGCTAGGAAAGAGGCTAATGGTTTCCGGGCATAACCGATTCATGATCACGCGAACACGGACGTTTGTAGGTTCGCGTTTGAAACTTCGTAAGTGCTAAAACGTTCACCTTATAACCGGGGTGTCATCAAGTTTGCGCGATCGCGGGCGTAGGTGTGCGTTGTTGATCGCCAAGGGTTTAAGCGTTCGTATGTTAACGTGCTTGTCGCGTGTATGTGACTTCGTGTGCACAAAACTCGATTTTGTAACCGTGTGGCCTTGGATAATCACGCGGACCGTCATTCTGATATTTAGTTTTCGGTGTACAATTCACATTCTAACAGAGATTTAGTTACCCCATATCACTAGAATTCCCGGTCATGTCGCCATGGAACGTACCATTTACCTTATCACTGGAATGTTATCATGGTTGCGAGATCGCGGGTGTAGAATGGCGCAAAGGGTTTAAGCATTTGTATGTATGTGTATTCTAGAATGATCGCGCGCTAACCGTGAATATGATGCTTACTTTTTAGTGTATGGTATAGATGCTATTTTCAAAGATAGCACTGTTGAAGAATCAGCTTAAAAATAGTTGATAAGGGACACTGACGAAAATAGCTGATCACCGCCTTAATACTACATTAACAACGCGGTAGCGAATCTGGAATATCCTCCGCGGAAAACGGAATTCACTAGGGATCTGTAATGTCGGTCAATCTATTCCTCATTAACATGGAGAGTCTCCATTGGAGACGATATACGCTACCCTCCCCGAGGGGATCCTCATATTCATTTACACGGACGGCATCGTGCTAGTCTCGATCGGGAGGACCAAAGGCCGTACCCACATAAAGCTGCAAACTGCAGTTAACGCCGTATGCAGGTGGGCAATCTCCGTCGGTTTCCGAATATCTTCCTCCAAGAGCTGCTAGACCCACATATGCCCAACCCATAATCGAGCCACCGACCGGCCAATCCGGATAGCGGATACCCCAATCTCCTACAAAAAGGAGCCGAAGTTTGTCGGGGACACACTGAACAGAAAAACTTCCTTCGTCACCCACATCCGGAAACTAAAGGCCGACTGCGCCAACCGAAAAACGTTGGTGCAGACGATATGCACCCGGCACCCGAAGTGGAACCGGAATATGGCACTGACCATCAGCTAAGCGCTAATTCATAGCCAGGATTTATTACGGCATCGAGAGTACCGGACGGAACCTCGCAGGAATGAACAACATATTGGCACCTCTGTAAGTCATCCGGGCTGCATCGTATGCCCAGGGAATGCCAGATCCCCCCAGATCGACACAAGCCTGTCCCAGACGATCCGGGCCGGAGTAGTCCCTGAGGTCACCCGTTCATGCTACAATCAACTAGTGGAGCGGCGATTCTTGAATCATTCTTGGATCTACACCGACGGATACAGAAAAGATCCAGGAGTCGGGGTCCGCTATAGCGAGACAGGCTCATCCCTTCGCCTCCCGACAGAGTGCTCGCTCTTTTCTGCCGAAGCCGCAGCCATTGCCCTGGCCCTGTCTCGGAAATCAGAAGACACAGTAACCTCGATCTTCACCGACTGCTTCTCGGTACTCCGCGCGATTGAGAGCGGACACTCCCGACACCCCTTTATGCAGGCCATCGAGATGAACGCCGACCCACTCACCTCACTATACTGAAACCCCGGGCACTTGCAGCATACAGGGGAACACCGAAGCAGACCACCTGGCAGCGCTGGGTCGGAGAGCCAGGAGGACCCTAACCAAGGAAGCGCCAGCAGTGGACATCATTCGGTACTTCGCCGAAGTGCTCAACAATAACTTCATCGACCACTGGCAGGCGTCCCAGGGACCTCTGCAGAAAATTAAGGGGATACTTGTAAAATGGGATGATCGGCCAGTCTTGTCCCGATTGCGGACCGGAGACACAAAAATCATGCACGCTTACACAACCTCGAATGTTCCACTCCCTATCTGCACCACATGCGGGACTAGGACAACAGTAGAACACATGCTCTTCGACTGCCTCGAGTTTCAGGACCTCCTGGTAAGACAATGATCCCGTAAGGGAAGAAATTGTTCTAACCTTCCTTAACCCTTTCATACCCAACTTTTTTTTCTAGTGCATGTATGGTTTCAAAACTATTTTCCTTAAAAACGGTGAGGTCAAGAAATACGAAAAGCCTTTTTCTTAAAGTAAGGTGCTTTCCTCGCAGTGCTAGAAGCTGCTTAATTTTTACCTTCCAATGCTTAATACAATTTTCCTAGAATATTTACAATAGTCCAATTGCGTGGAAAATGTAATCAAAGACAGTCTAAATTGATAAGTTTTATCAGTTTTCAATAATGTTGCAACATAACTAAGATATATGATAAATTAATTTACCGTCATCAACGTAAACTGTCCCTGGCAGCACTGCTTCATGAGAATCCTGTTCAAATATGTTTCGAACAACACATGTTTTAATACTATAACAGCAAAAGTCTAAAGAGAAACGGATTGTTGGAAATGAAATTGCATCATGGATACACTCAACGCAGTATTTATCTTCGCAAGAAATTGCTCAGTAAACAAACGGCATTTCCTCGAGTGGCCCCAAAGATAAAAATCTCCTCTTCATATCGTGTTCGATTACGATGAAGAATTATCGCATCTGGAAGGGGTTTGTCATCTCATTTAAAGTCTAGACAGTGTCTACGCCTAACCCATCTTGGCGCCGGCGGAAGTTAATGACGTCACGTTGTGACCACCGATCTACCGCCTCTTGTACGGCAATGATTCGCAATGATATCGCATTCGCAAATGGTTTTGCCTTTTTCCATTGCTGACCCTGGGATGAACAGAAATTTTTAGCACATGTTGCGCTTTTACCGTCTCCGTTCGTCGCTATCCAGCAGACATCAGTCTGGTACGAAGTAAGGCCTTTTTTGCTGGAAAACTGGCGAAACGCAATAGGGTAAAGCGCCTATTTTTACCATATTAAGCAGGGTGCCTCACTAATTCATTAATTTCTCGGCCTACAATCAATGAAATGCCTAAAAATTGACATCAACTGCTTTGCTTTGTTGTTAGGAACCAATATAATAACACAAATGCGCTGAAAACAGTGAAATTGTTTGAGCGCAACAAAAACTCGAATCGAGTGCTCCTATTGTTGCGCTACCATTTGACTCAATGCATTGAACAAAGCTGGCAGACACTGCTCTAACCAACGGCTTTAAATGGGTATGGTGACAATAGAAACATGGCAAAAATGGGCTCGTCACCCTATAGCATAAAAACTGAACGGAAAATTACGCACATCGAACAGTGGGTGGGAAATGCGATAGGAGAAATGGAGTTCCGTGTTTTGCGACTTCAAACTGACATTCAGTTGCCCTCCCAATAACATTCATTTTTCATATCGCACTGGTAGCAAGTAGATCATTACCAGTAATCATGCGATTCGTGTTGAATTCTATGTTGAGCTCTTGAAAACCTGAGCGCATTGCGTAGGAAATGTCATATCTTTGATGCGATCCAAAACATTATCATTATCCAAAACATGGAAGTAAAATTTAACATACCAAAAGACACCGAAGTAAAAAATTAAACATCCAATTGTATTCAAGTAGAAATCTCGTATTTTAGAGAATTTACATATGTTGTGCTGGGTCAAGAAACCAATGGTGCCTAATTCGAAAGAACATATTTTCGAGAATATTATCTTGAATTAAGATAAAACATTAAGCATTTGAAAATAAAATTTTAATGCATATGGTCCGTTTCAGATGGGCCCGGAATCCTCGAAGGACATAGACTGAGACCTTATCAATATATTTTTTCCCTTTTTTTTATTTCGACTATGTTAGTCACATTTTCTTTTTTACATTTTAACGACATTCAATTAGCTAGAGATTACTGGGTAGGCAAAGTTATGAAAATTAGAGCCATAGTACTCAAGTGAGAGCAAGGATGTTAAGTATATAGATCGGAAAACTAGAAGTGGCAGGGTTATTAGAACTGGCTTAATATCGTACGGGCTTAGGTTTTATCGTCTGCTGATGAGGGTCTAGCTTGGGCAGCATAACTACACATATAGAATTCATAGAATTTCGATTCAACATATATCAGTATTGATTAAAAGTACCTTTAGCCACATTGGCCTCTTTTAGCGGTTCCGAAAATGACTAAAAATGACTAGATCCATGACTAAAAAACTTTTCTATACGAAGAAGGCAAAAATGTGTTTGTGTCAGCTGTATATTAGTGCTACTAATTGTATCTACTTCTAAATAAACTTCTGTTTAGGGATGACAACTGTGCCTGAGGAGAGGGACACATGCCACCAACAATGTGATAAAGACTAGAGTAGCTCGTTGTATGAAAATTTCCAACACAGCACTTTTTAAGCTCCTTCTGTGGTTATATGTGACTTTTTTAAATTTCGGTGATGATTGTTTGCTCTCTGGATTTGCGCATTGGATTTAAAGTTTGTATGGAAATTCGCATGAGAAGCACTACTGTTGTTTAGGCTACTTTCACTCAAACTGAAAAATCAAACCTAGAAAAAGTTTGTCCAGAATGTGGTAAACAACTTTGTCGATTTGACAATTTCAAAACATTGTTACAATTTTCAAATGGAATGGTCGGATAATTTAAGTTTATGGTGTCTATCGACACTACAGATGATCACAAACATCTACTTTTCAATTCTTAATATCTCAGTCGTGGTGTCTTTGAATAAAAATTTTAGAATGCTTTCTGAATCACATGAACTTAGTTGAGAAGCCAAATCACCGATTAAATTCGCCTAACAGTGGGATTGAACCACCATTCATGTGTTTTTTTTTAGAATTTGCTCGATCAATTCCCATTGGCAGGTCATATAAGACACGTCAATAACATTAGTTCACAAAAAAAGTTGCGAGGAAATGTATTTTCTAGGCTCATTTTCAGTCGCCGAGATGAAAATAATTTCATTCTTTTTTTTTTCAAAGAAGCGTTTTGCAGATTTTCTCGAAAAACTATTTTTTCTTCCTTTAGTTATTAGTCTATATCTCGTGAGAAAATCATCCGACCAATAAAATCAACTACTACCTCAAAAGATGTTAGTATGGCCCTTTCGAAAATATATGATAAGTGTGAATCTGGCTTACAAAAGACCAAAATCAAAACAAAATAATTGTGAAAAATTGTACATGTCACTTGTAAACATAACAAATTCATATTTGATTTACACATATTTCACATGTTTAGAAAGAGCAGATCATTACCTGTCGAACTGTAGGTCTGTTACGTTGATCGGATATTTATACGAAATATTGATAATTCACTGCAAAGAATATTCAAAACCTGTTTTTCCAAAGTTTCTCGAAAATCTTCTTTGGAGTTCGTGTTTGGTGAAGCAAAATTGATCTAGAAAACATTTTTCCTTAGCTTAACCCGATTACCCCAAAATTTGTAAAGTAGTGTAATCGAATTATTAATTGTTCATTCTTAAAAATTAGGTAGAATGCTATAAAAATCGCAAACTATTTTCGCTTCTAAAAATTAATTCCACTTTTGAGTACTACCAGGTTAATACAATACGATACTAATGGGGTTTTTCATTGAAAAACCCCGGGACAGTGGATTGCACTGGTGTTGCATTTTCTAGCAGAAGAGCAGGCCACTAGATGTGTTTCATTCCCACTTCTACTAGAAAGTGCAAAACTAGTGCAATCCACTGCCTCGGTGTTTTTTCAATGAAAAACGACATAAGAATGATTCCCGATCAGAGTTTTAACAAATATTACCTTATTTGTGAGATTAATATGTACAGTCCTTAGTAATTGACAAAGAAAATGCAAATGACACATGTGATGAATAATATCAGAATGATTCGATCCCACTGTTGGGGGAATTAAATCGGATTTCAAGTCTCTGCGATGAACACTTATGATTGAATAGGAGTGAAATGTATGTGTTGGTGGTGCATTTTCAGTGTTGATAGAAATAATAATTTTATGCAATTAATTTGCTTCTTTTTTCGTGGTAGAAGAATCGCTTTTGAAAAAACTCTAACCCTGTGTGCGGGGTTGGGAATCGAACCAACTTTAGTTTTCTAACTTTTGAGAAGAAATGTGTACGGATTTTTCCTAGCCCACAGTTGGTCAGCTATACCAGTGTAAACTAGACTTGCCACCCACCGCTCGCATATGGCAGATACAGCTATTCAAACAGGGTTGCTATGATTAATAGTTCTTTAGTTAATAACTTTTCTCAGCGAATTTTCATAAACTTTTAATGTTCCACGAATGTGTTCAGTAGAAGATTACCTTTAGAAATATATAGTGTTCTGATTAATTGATAAGGTGATTTTTTAAGAATTTATTTTCAATATTAATCGATTTTCCATACAAGCTTCCATATAAACTTTGAAATTTTTGGAGGGTCCTTAGACACAACCGATCGGCACCAAAATTTGAACAATTACCAAGGGCCATAAAAGGAATAAGTAGAGCCTGGTGGAGCTAAAAGTCAAAAGTTGAACCAGATATAGATATAGGAAACGGAATAAATACCTCGAATATGAGTCGCACTATAAACGTCTTAGAAATAGAGTCAATCATCTCATAACTTCGACAAACAAATTATGAATGAAAATATTCCTAGCAAGCAACCATCTCCAATTTGTGATTTCACATCGCATGAGATGAACGAAAAATTTTCTTTGAATTATACATCCGATGATCAATTGATTTCCAAATTGCCTGAACCTTCCAGTGGTTTCCATTACAAATTTCTGAAAGACTTTGAAGTTGTTAACGCAGTTTGTTCGATTAATTCCGCTGCTGTAAGTTTGGCTAACATTTCAATAACAATTTTCAATTTCAAGTTCATAAAACCATTAGAGTATCCTATAATCGTTCAATTGTTCCATCTTCAATGGAATGGAAGCGTGTCAAAGTAATTCCCATTAAAAATAAGTAGGGGAACCCGGGGCTATTCGGACCTACTTAAGCAAATCGCCCTTTTAGGTGGATATATATGAAAAAAGTTACCGGTTAAAAGTCCTAATTGTTAGTTTGAAACCTTAGCTACATTTTGGGGCCATAAAATGTTCATTTACACCACTCAATGGCAGCACTAGGCGACGATTTGCAAACCTCTACGTTTTTTATCCTTTTACAATGTAGGGGTAATTCGGACCTCCCTACGGGGCTATTCAGACCATAATTTTTCTTTGATTTTTTTACATTAAATTTATTAATTATCCTTAAGATGCAAAAAAAATAAATTGACTTACAAAGACTTAATCTGGTATGTCACAGCTGTCGATTGGCGGCCAATGTATTTTCTTGGCTGTGGCGTGTGCGCAGCCGCAAGCCGCTGAACGATGCTTGACGGAATCATTCCACAGCATTCAATCTGGAGTCCCACAAGGATCTGTTCTGGGACCACTCCTTTTTTCACTATTTATAAATGATCTGCCGTCTGTACTGAAATACTGCCATGTGCATTTATTTGCTGATGATGCGCAAATTTATTTTTGTACCCTTGAGAGCTTGAGTCTAACGAAATTTAATTTGTTCTAAACTCTAATACTATCGCATTTTTTGTAAGGAGATGTTTTTTACAGCAATACGATCTCGGCAGCACTGAACAAACTCAGGGTAGTCTTGAATTTTTGTGTTCGATACATATATAATTTTTCAAGAAATTCAAGAGTATCTCATCTTCAATCATCAGTGCTTGGTTGCAATTTTTCGAAATTCCATATTTTTCGTTCTTGTGTTATTCGGAATCATAAATATACAAAAACCTAATCATCTGCACGAAAAGTCGAGATCAAAAAGCTTCATAATACCAAACAACAACTCTGCTTATTATGCTATATTTTAAGCCGAAACGCAACCGTGTAACAAATAAGGATTTGTGCCCTTCAAATGCAAAGACGGGTTTTACCAAAAAAATTTCGCCCGAGTGAGAAATTTCGGTGTTTACCCAATTTTCCTCCTTAGGGTGAAATATAGCATAGTGCTTTCGTATAGGCCTGCTAAGCCAAGACAAGTTACGGCTTCACTGTGTCTCATCGGCATAAACAGAACTTCTGCTCGGACGGGACATCACGTTTGATCAGTCGTTCGATTGAAACACAAAGTGTGTTTTAGTTTTAAGGGATTTGCGTCAAGCCGGCGCTAATCTATTCCGACAAAAAGTTAGTGTCGGTTTCTGATGAGGCGAAGCCGAAACGCAACCGTGTAGCTCTGCTTATTACAATTAATCATTCTTTGTAAGACGTTGTAATAGATAGAATGGTCTGTCTGTAGGCCAAAAGCAAATTTAAACTACAATCACTAGCCAGATTAAGTTGAACCTAATTATACTACTACTACCAATACAGCTGTTTTCCGATTGAGAGCATAAGATAAATTCGGTTTTGATATCGAAGATATCGGATGATCTGAAATAATCAGTGTCACTCAGAACACTCAGAGGAGGTTTGTGAAGCATAAACTTATTGGTAGGAGCCTCGATGAAACAACACAAAATCTGTCATAACTTTTTTCAGGCAAGCCACAGAGAATTGGTCTCTTCAGCTAAACTATCACAATAAAAATGTGTCTCGAAATTGGAATCGCGAGAAATCAGAAACATAAAATGTTAGGTTAAATGATTTGAATTTAAGGAGTTCGACAAATAAAGCGTCCCATAAATCGATAACTATAGGCGACAGAGAAAAGATGTCTTCAAAAGAATTTATGGGAATGTTCTCCTCTACAACTTTCTCGAAGACACACATGTGAATTCGTTTGAAAGTTAGACTTTCTATAGCCTATATACTACGATCAATTTATTGAAAAAGAAATATTGCCAAAAAATGGCGCTTTTTATGCACATAAACATATGGATACATTTAGCTCCATCTAATTTAGTACTATTGTGCACTGTCCAAATCTTTCATAAAATCTACATTTTTCTTATGTAGTTGATAGTTATGTTACCTGAGGTATTAACAAAGTATCAAAACTGAACTCCGAATACTTTCGGAGATAGATAACATAGAACCGATTTGCACAAAGTAGCGCCGGGTAAGCACGTAAACTTCTAGGGGTGGTTTTGAAATCAGTGTAAATGATTACAAGAGCAATTTCTAACTGATCAACTCGAGTAAACACTCTGGTATAGAAGTTTAACTACGCTACAACTTGAACCACAAAAATTACTAGATAAAAGCTTAAAGAAAATCAAAGCACTCATAGTTAAAAATCGAGCCATTTCTCTTTCATATTATGGTTTAATGCTTAACTTTGACAACATTTGAACTTTTAATGGTTCATGCATGCCTGCTTACTAATAACTATTTATAATTGGTGCCTGTTATTGGACCCCTCCACCCCGTAGCACATTTTGATCAACCCCAGGCACAGCATTAAAGCAAAAGAGAAAAATTAAAATATTAACTAAATATTAATTAAGTGAAATTAAATTAATTGGAGTGATAAAATTGACTAGGGAAAATTATAAAACAGAGGTATTTCGGGATATATACATATAAAGGGTTCCCACATCAAATAGCATCACGTGAAAAACGCCGTAGAAAATAATCCATTGGGGGTTTTCTCTTGAAAATTTGGATAGAAGTAGTTTCGAGTGTATTGTTTAGAGTGTATTTTTATCGTAGTCAGTTGTTCGAAAATTGAAAAGCAACGTAGCGAATTGAACAACTCAGAATCGTGCAGTCAACGGTGAGTCTTGCGATTAAACGTTACTACCAAACTGTGAGCATCGAACGGAAGGAAAAATGCGATCAGAATGGATGTTTTATTAGTGATCACAAGTGTGTAGGGAAAGCGTACTCTTGGAATCAACCGAATGTCTGAGAACGTGCTATCTAAATGCGAATATTTAATTTCCGGCAATTGATGTGGTTCCGGTCTGTCTGTAACTGAAGATGGCAGGAAGTCGGTATCTTGAAATACATCAGCCTTAAGTGGCCAAATTCCGCGCTTCGTAAATTTACTTTTAATATTTCGCTCCGTAGCTCCAAACTCTCTCTGGTGATAATTTGAGGTTCGAAGATTGTTATCGGTAAACCGGGACTCATTAATTTCCAATAAGCATTAGCAGCAGATTTGAATGCACTGAATACAGAGACATCCAATGGCTGCAATCGATGGCTGCAGTGGGAACGACAGAACCGCAAGACAGGCAAAACTCGAGCACGACCAATGATCGTTGCGGTTCATAATTATCAACCACTCTGAAGCTCGAGTTAATTTTTTTTTGAGTGTGTCAGGAAATGAACGAATATTTCGGCATTCATTCACACACCGATTTTTTCATATTTCCTGGTCCAATTCTGGTTTGTCGCTCTTCAGTATCCATCTGTCTTTGAGTTCGATCAACATTGTGATTACCTGCCGAAAAAGAGAGTCCGAATTGCACCATCACAAGAGGTGCGAATTGGGCCAATGCCTTTGTTACTTTTCTCTCAGCAAGCACAGTTACAAGCTCTACCAAAAGCATGAATGAAAAATATTATCCAACAGTTTCAGAAACGCAAGTTTCTTTGAATTAATTTAATATTGTTGCAAATAAAATATTGTTTTGTCTGAAAATGTATATACGAGACCCTGGTGGTAATCGTCTTACAAAAACCAGGAAAATCAGCCTCTGATCACAGCTCGTATGGGACGATTGAAATGCTGTTCTCCATACGGAAATTGTTCGAGAAAAAGATCTTACTCCGCCTCGAAGCTCTCTGTCAAAACCCTTCGATTTGACTTCCGTAAAGGCAACAGAATTAACGATTAGTTTGTGTTGCTATCAAACGAAATTCAAGTGCCCGCAAAGAGCAGGTGATATCAGTATTCTTGGATATTTAAAAGATTTTCGATTCGGCTTTTTTCAAGGCTCTACCGGACAAGTTGCACCAACATAGTCATTCTTTCACCTGTTTTTAATACTTTTTCGCTCAACTTATTTTCTGAAAAGACCATGTATTTTGCATGTAACAATTCAACAACTATGCGAGATTTCTAAGTTTGTAGCTCTCGTGCAATCTGGAAAGTGCTTTTCGTAATTCCTGGCAATCATATGTCCTCGAGTTATCTGAAAAATCATGCCGGATTACCTTAGTTTGGATCCTCCCTTATTGCTCTATTCCGGGCAACAAAATGGCGGATTTTTTATCTAAGTTGGGTGCATTAGAAGGAGCCTAGTAATGGGGAGCAAGAACGACAGCTACATTGTTATTATTTCAAAGGTGTAAACGACACCTTGTTTGAGGAGGAGAATATCCAACCTCTACACGTTGGGCTCGTGAAGAGCAATCTGTGCTTGTGGTGAGGACTATTACGACATCGAACACGTTGTTTGGCCATAAATCTCAACTAAGAAATTCCCATCGCGAAATTTACAAATCCAGTTTTTCATCCGCTTCTTCTCAAAGGTACTGTGCCGCCTTTTCCGCTGTATTGAATACCATCGATGATTTGAAGCATTCTCAGGGTAACAGTTTCGTTGCCAACCTACAGTAGGAACTTATTTCGCGCAACTTGATATGCTGTCGGAGACCTACAAGATCGCACGCGCTACGCGAACTGTACAAGTCTATTTACAGCTGCAGGCCGTTTTACCTTGCGCATTACATCGTTTTCGCATGCCACTAGTATTACAGGATATTTGAACCCATCGACAAACACGAACCGTACGACATTCATTTCCACCTCGGACCCATTACTGTTCGAACTACCTCGTTCTCTACCAGCTACCATGATTTGAGGCGACCGGGTTTTTGTTCATTGTCTAGCTGAGAACTTCACGATCATTTTTGGTTGCATTCTTGTCTGTGTTTGGTTCAAGAACGAATCCAGACTGGATGAGTATTTGTCACGGCTCTTGAAAGCCTGATAAATATTTCCTACAGAGTTTTTGTACGGCCAACAAATTGTCAATTACATTACAACAACTGCTTATGAGGATTGAAGATCCATGAGCTCGTGAAGATCAATTACAAATTACAATATCACCGAAAATGATCACTTCCGATCCGGACCATGTCAGATTAGTAATCCGTAGAGCATATCTCAATGCGGCCCATCAATTGAAGAATTTTTTTCGCTGGGAGAAATTGCATCGATCACGAAACGACTGCGTCATTCGAGTGAAATGAAGAGTGGTCCCAGGCAAGCAAGGTGGAATAAACCGAAAGCAATAACGCGAAAACTGGTTTTCTCAATTTCTAAGCGAACTACACAATGTTACATGAAGACAAAATCAGCACCATAGAGCGAGTGTGTGTGTTGATCTTATAAAGTGATTTCGCTAGCCAACGAAAGAGAGTATCGAAAAATCCTCAACAGGGGAAAATATCTGCGGAATCATTGTTTACAACTTTATACCAGTTATAGTTGATGTAGAAGCATTAGGCATTGGGCTTACGAAAGTGAACTCAAACAGGCTCATTACAATTTGCCTCGTTCATTGGAATATTGCTTTTCAATGCCTTTCGTAAATCGTTGTTTGTGGCTGAGGTGATTATACCCATGTGTGAATATGTACTAGGGTCATGTGAGAGGACATGCCGAAAACGTGACTCGAAGGTTTAAATCCAGTAATGACTATTTATCGATTGAGTATTTTGAACTCAACTTTAGTACATATAAGGAAACATTATTTTTAATTTGCTAAAAAAATGGAATTGAAACTGGATCACAAAGTATACACTGCTACTGAACTTCAACTTCCTCCCATTTACCCCTGCAAGCAGCTAACATTGATTTGATCAAGAAAAACGATAAGATAATATTTAAATCTCCTCCGAGCTATTCTAGTCACACCCTGGAAGTAATTTTTAATTTATTAGAGTTGCGAAAACCTGACAGTTAAAACTATTCCTCAGATCAAAGAAAATATTTTTTAGTGATTAGGAAGATGTGTGTAGTGTAATGTAATGAGTCTGTTTTTAGATTTCGTGAATTCCGCACACTTTTGTGCTGCTTGTGGTATTCTCTGAATGTTGAATGGATTTGTGCGTTTCGAGTAATTGAAATGTTGAAATTCTGTCGCCTAATAATCAAACACCTACTGTTTTCAGTTTGAAAACTGTCACTTTGTAGATGGACGTTTTAAAATATGCATTAATTCTACATACTACACGATACACTTGCTTATCATCTCCTCAAACTCCCCGTGTGCAACACCAACTTGGAGCCGAAAATGGTAACAGAGAGAAGATAGATTAAAATTTTACAATTCAATTAAAAGTGGACATTAATGTAATGCAACTCACCAATCGTATCTTGATCAAACAGAAACTCCAACGGGATCTGTTTAAGACAGAATGCTGCAATATTTAACAAAAACAATCCTAGTATATTATTCCTAATCTGCACAAATTACACTACATATTAGAGAAAGTTTTCAGGTCTATTCCGGGTGGCCGCTAACCATATAACACTTATGGCGCAGGGAGGCTTGGACAATGATCTCGCAATGTACACCTTGGACTGACGGTAGTATGAAGCAGCTCAACACTAATTACGATCTCCAACGAATTCAAGGTAGCGAATTCTAGTTGGAATAATACTTCCTCAATTTGTTTTTCAATGCCGTGTCAATGTAACTTTTTACGCCGTCGTCCTCGCAATTACTCACTTTACTCTGTACGTAGGAACTATTTACAACGCGTAACACAGACTGTGTCGAGCAACGGGTCTTTTTCATTGAGCAATGGACAGTGAGCTACGCACATACACAGTCATAGCGGTACTCCTTTTGACGTTTCGGTATGTAAACATAATATGCGTACACCTACACAAAGGACGGCTCATTACACATAAACTATAGCACAAGAACAGTGTTGTCAGAAAACAGTAGTACGATCACTGATTACAAAGAGTTGGTAGTTTGAATTTTCGATGTGCTGTGATAATCCTTTTGCTTTTTAATTCGGAGGCTCACGAAAATCTAATCGCATAGATAATGATACTACGTTTTGAAAAAGACGCATACAACATATACACAATATTCTCAAATTTTAACACTATAACATTTTTCACAACACCTGGCAACACTGTTCTAATGATGACGGTGACGGAAAGCGGAAAAGAAAAAAAAATCCTCCAGCTCACAGCAGCAGCAGTGTCACATAGCAGAAATTTTTCAACCCACTTTTTCAAAAGCGAACAAAATGAGACACAGAAACCACTAATTTCATTCGGAATTTTTCACCTTTGATGCGCTGTTAGAAGGCCTGTACGGGAAAGATGTGTATTTACACACTTTAGTCCGCTACTTATCAATTTAGAAACGCTTTTTACACCGCAAAACAAACGGTATTCGCGAAACTCTTCCTTCGACCGAAACGTTGAATGAGTGATTAATAGGAAATTTGATGGAATAATAGATCACAGAGCCCTTTCGCAACGTAAGAGGCTCGCACGAACACTAGCAGCGGTACGGTGTGTTTCCGAACAAAATTTAATGCAGAATATTGAGGAATGCTTTAGAAGCATGCAAAGTCTGCAGATTCTGCATATACAAGAACACGCAGTAGTGTATGACAGTCTGTCAATTTAATGTCGGTAATGCAGTGTAATGCCATTTACTCAGGATCGAACAGACATCCCCCAGTATTTTGCCCGAAAAGTCGCAAAGTGGATTAAAGAAAAGATTAATCTTTCGAATTCGTATTGATACATTCAATATGCTGCTGTAAGGTTGCCCGTAAGTTTTTGGAGTAACTAGTACTTGTATTTGCTATTTGCGCTTGAAATTAAGTAGCGTAGCGTAGAAAAAATGCATTTAATTTCCATTTTTTCATCAACTTTGCACTCCCACGCACAAAAGTTTGTTTAACAATCGTCCTACGCTGATCCACTTTGTTCGACGTGGTGTTGAATATAGGGCTAGTGTTGGGTTTTGACGTCTTACACGCAACGCAAAATACATTTTGAATTTCTATTTTGATGGAAAGAAATGCATTTAATTTCGCTGATTTTTCAAAATGCATCACAAGTGATCTGCCCCTAGAGCTTAACTCAGTTAAGCAATTTTATCAATTCTGTAATCTAGAAAGAATTTTTGTATTATACTGGCGCGGTGAATTTGGCACCACTTGCACCTGGTATAACCAATCTGCAACCTGATTTTTGAATAACATGTGTTCTCATTCAGCCCTTCGCTATGCAAATTCGCGATATTATATCAGATCGACTAAACGCAGCCGTTACTTTCAACCGGGAAAGGCCGCGTGGAATTTTGGGTAAATGCACTAATAACACATTACCCATCCAAACGAAAAGCTATTAGCGCATTAACCTAAATTCCAAGCGGGCTTTCCCAATGGAAAGGAACTGCTGCACATCATGAAACATCGCGCTTAGCCGATCTGTCATAATATCGCAAATTTTCATAACGCAGGGCTGAATAAGTTGTTCCAAAAATCAGCCCTGCGTTATGCAACGTTTTGTGCAGGTTGAGTATACCAGATGAAAGTGGTGTTAAATTTACCACGTTCAGCAAAATTCAAAAATTCTTTTTAGATTTCATAATTGAAAAAAATGGTTTTTTGAGCTATACTTATCAATCAAATTCTTGTTTAAAAATTGTCCTTGCATTTAAACCAAAATGGAAGGCTTGTTACTACCGCAAAATAGCAAATACAAGTATCAGTTACACCAAAAACTTGCTGACAACCTTAGAGTGGCTTTAGTATGCAGTTGGTGCGGTGTGTACGTTTCGGTGAATGTCTCAATATTTTTGTCAAATTTAGACAATATTGGCAAAAGTATGGAAAAAAGTTGAATTGACGATGTGCATTTCAAAAGGGATTAACGTATTGAATCGGTATCGCCAATTTTGTGTGTATTGACAAAAGTATTATACATGTAAGGGCCGCTTATGAAGCAATATACGTTGTGCTACATAGCGGTACTTTCCGAGCCCCAGCTCGATCGGAATGACATTCACTACGCTCCTGCGACATTTGCTGTGCTTTTTGTTCAATTGGCCGATCAGCGTCCATTAGAAAATCAGTGAACAACTGATTAGCCAGCAAATGGTAACAACCCGCTGAGAAGTCCAAAAAATTGTTTCAAAATCGTTGAATACGGGTCCAACGATGGACGTCTGTTGAGCGGTTATTTGGACGGCGTCCAACGTTGGTCCAACGAACGCTCTTCATTGGACAATTTTGAAACCAACCGTTCGTAGAGGGAAAGAGCGCAGCGGTCATCGGTGTTACAAGCATAGGTGTTTTCATTTCACAGCGTTACTTTCAAAGCCCGAGCTCGACCGAAATGACATTTGCTGTACTTGTTTACTGTTGCTGATCAGCGGTTCTGTGAAGCCTGATGAAACCTGATCTGAAACAGCAAACAAACAGTGCAGCAACCCAGTCAACAAATTTTCTGGCAGAGACTGTTCTGCTAGATTTCTGTAAGTCTTAGTTTGGCAGCCCTGTCAGATTTCTGTGCGCATACTGTCGGGTTAGTTGAACTAGGGCGAACTCGGTTTCGCTCGCATTTCATGGCAAATTTTGACAGGAACCGAGCAAAACCCTGGCATAATTCGGAAATAACACGCAGAAAAATATTTTTTAATGTCAAATAATATGAGGGTTGAAATAATAAATTTACCACGTTGTTCTGTGTTCAATAAAAAATACATGTTTATATAAATAAAACAATTGTTGAAATAATTCTGAAGAATTTATTGGATCAAACATGGAAAATAGTTGGACCAACAAATTTTTTTATTGATTTTATCATAACAACAATCGAAACAACAAACAACTTTGTTGAATCAATGAGCTCATTTTGTTGAATAAAACTAATAAAATATTTGGATCAATGCATGTCAAATGTTCAATACAAAAAACATTTTTGTTAAATCAAATAATATCTTTTAATGTTTTAAACATAACAAATTTTTGAATCAATGCATAGCAAATATT
Source organism: Topomyia yanbarensis (assembly GCF_030247195.1). Taxonomy (NCBI): domain Eukaryota; kingdom Metazoa; phylum Arthropoda; class Insecta; order Diptera; family Culicidae; genus Topomyia; species Topomyia yanbarensis. Next base: position 3,332,972 of record NC_080672.1, read on the forward strand.
GAAGCGAAACTAATTTTATTGTATATAAAATATGCCTATTCTTTAATAGGAACCAAATGCCAACTGTCATGGTTAGGGTTACCAGATGGGCTAAGAGTAAAATAAGGACATCCTGTATCGTGACCGAGGCTAACAAATTTTGCTCATCTGCATTGAAATTTGTATGGATATTTGGAAAGACGACACATACTAGATGAAGGGTCTGTTATACCCTTAATTTGTTCTACGATAGCGAATGTCGATGTCGATTCGAGATTGCAATAAATCGGAAATGAAAACTGGTTCCGAAACATCTCAGCGTACAGACAGGAGATCGAGGTAAAGTAAGTTTTACAGCTTTTTTAGGTCAAAACGAAAAAATTTGCTCTGACTAGCTTCAATTATAGTTACTATATTCATAGTTAGGCGGAGACACTGAGCGGAGCCAATTTAACATGTCAAATGCCGGAGCCAATCGAGCATGACGTCACATAACATATTCTCTTTGAATGTATATGGAAAAGGTATTGTGATTATGGTCATAACTATTTTACTCTTATCTTGCGTTATCGAGTGTAGAGAAACGAAAAGAACCAAATTTTTTGACATTAAAAATGTCTTACTCCACTATCTGGGGCTAGGTGTCATTCTAAAATCTAAACTATATCCCATGTAACGAAACTATGTAAGGTTTGCACGCTTATAACTCCGGTATTACTAGATGGATTTTAATCATTCATACACCAATCGATTCAGAAACACCTAACTTAAATATTGGTAATAATTTAATATCTCCCCAATAAAAGTAGACTTTTGGAAATTGGTAAAATTAAAAAGTTCACGAAAAACGGGAAAATTACCATTCGTGAGGCAGATTTCTCAGACACAGCCGTCAAAAGAGGGCAGCTTAGTGACTCAATGAAAGACGAAAAGTCATAAATAGAAGCGACGCATGTCCGTTTAAATCAGTTGTTGCTCTTGTCTCATACGAACAACATCGTCCCCGGGCGATGCAATAAGCGCTATCGATTTTCGGCAACGTAAGCATTTGCACACACTCGCACCTATGTGACTAAACCATATACGGTTAGTTTATAAATAGAGGTGACGCGTACCCGTTTGAATCAGTTTTTGTTCTTATGTCGAACGGGTAAGATCATGGCTGCAGCGTGTGGGCACTACAATAAGCGGTAGACGCTATGCATTTTCGGCAGCGGTGGTCGTGTGCGGATTTTTCGGGTACCAGCACGGTGTCACAGAATGATTTGCAAAGTGGGTGGGTGGGGTGGTTTGGATTTAATTCAATACGGTGTGTGCTGCTTAAGAGTGTTGCGTTTGAATAAAATATATTTATTTTTATGCATGCGTGTGCGTTGTAACTTGTTAATCCATGTTTACGGCACATTGTAGCTGCCTAGGGTAAAGAGCCTATTGGTTTTCATATGTTTCATATTTTGGTTATATGTTTTTTATCAGTAAGGCATCTGACAACGTGCTTCTGTAGTTATTGCACTGTTCAGCAGCGTAGTATTTTATATAGGGGAGTACACTCAGGTTTTATTACGCGGTATTTTTTACGCGAATTTTGAAATTTCCGCGGTTTTCATTTACGCGTTTTTTTAAATTTAGGCGGTTTTCATTTGCACGGCCTGTATCCCCTGCGTAAAAAAACCTGAGAGTAATTGCATCGGAAACAATCACATTCCCAGCAGAACTTTTTGTTTTCTAATTTCAAACACTTTTGTTTCGTACTGTACACAACGGAAAATTTTGAAACAGAACTTACCGTCCCAGCAGCAGTTTAGGCGGGTGTTCTTTTTCGATTCAAATTCAAGCCATGTCTTAATCGTTACTGGACTTAAAATTGTTTTCCCAGTTTATCCAGTCAGAGTATCTGTCCTGCCCAGAGCTTAAAAAAATTGACATCGTTGCCTGAACTTGAAAGAAAACAAAATTCAATTCACGGCCGCAGCGATGAATGAAATTTTTGGTTCGTTTCAATCGTCATTCGTTCGGCCGACGCAGCGATTTCAGGTACGGACATGTTCGGTTTCATAAGCAAAGTGAATTTTATTTCTATTCTAGCTCTGAGAGGGATTATTGATCAAAAGTGCACCAAATATAGATTACGCAGTTCCCTTATGCTCGAAAATGTAGAAGATGCTAACTTCTGCCTTAAAACTGTCCACATAATAACAAATGAATGCTATGGTTGGTGAATGAATTTATATTTCCTCTGCACTCAAGCATTCGATTCTGCATGAAATTTCAGTCAGCTGGAAAGTGAATGAATGAGGGAGGCGTTGAATCTGAATGTCGGTTTCGGTAAATGCGAGCAGAAATAGGTAACTGATTTTGAAATTTCGTAACACTGGTCATGCCCTATGTATTTAAAACACAGTTCTAATTGCGTTTTAAAGTATACAACAAATAGAACGGTTGGGTATACTAATTTAAATTTTAAAATATATCTGTTTGAAATTATGCAACAAACCGCTGTACTGAAGATATAATTATGTCAGTCCTATTACCACATAAAACACCTATATAACATAAAACGCTGCAGAATTGGTTTAATAATACAATGTTTACACTACAGAGTTATAACACGTTTTAATAATTAGTAACAAGAGAAAATGTCACCAAGATAGCATAAAACCCGTTTTAACTGGTAGTGCGAACGTTGCATAACAATGTAATTTATCAAATAATTTCATTTTTTTCACCACTAATCGATCAAGAAATACTTAACCTTAAGATTGTTTACTTAAGTTCATTAATACATTATTGAAAATTTAAATGGAAAATGAAATTTCATATTTCATGAAGAATCTGTATATTTCCGTTGCTGGGCGTGGGCTTCCTCGTCACGGTTCTAAATATGGAACTTTTCTTTTAAATATATTTTCTGGACAGACCAGCCTATTTTTACTAGATGGATTAGCCAAATAATGCCAATTACCTAGTGAGATACTTGATTAATTAATAGATTACCGTTAAAAGACCTTCAATAAATTATGTTTTAATGGGGAGGGTATATAGCAAATTGTAACATAAAAAACAGGCGAGTGAGCAAGAACTTGAGTCGATATGTGTGATAGATAAAATACATTTGCACGCTCTTGAAAAAAGCTACATTTTTAATGTCACCGTGGTCGTGTCCTGTACACAACCCTTTAATTTTTCTGTAACAAGAAGAGATGTTCGCACAAGTATGAAATCATATCATCAGATCTTCGAATTGGTTTTTCTATTCGTGCATGTAAAGTTCTTACTCACGACGACAATGAAATTATTAAGTTAGAGATTGAACATTTACATGGGATGCCAGAGTTTTCTTCCTGAAATAAGAGCTGCCAGTTTTCCGGCTTTTCTGTCCGCCTAACTCTTAATATAGTAACTCTAGCGGACGGACGGACCACAGCACAATATTGTACTAAAAGTATATTCGTAAATCGTTAAGTTCTTAGTGAGTTTAAAAATGAATCCTAGCAGCTTAGAGGCCTTCGAAGTAGTGTACTCAAGGTGGTGTTTAAAGTTTAGTTCGGGATCTAGGTAGACTCCCAAATCTTGAATAGACGAGTCCCTTTTGAAAACGATTTGTGAAATATTGTAGTCGAAATTAACTTTCGAACCGAATACTTGAGAGCATTTAATATCATCCTATTGGCATAGAACCAATTGGTGAAAACATCCAACTGGGACTACAATTCTGCGTCTTTAACATTCCTGATAAGGTGAAATAGTATGAAATCGTTATCAAACGAAAGTTTCATGTGCTTCAGCAAATAGTTTAAGTCGTTTAAATAGAGCAAAAATATGAATGGTCCGAGATGACTACCCTGAGGAATAGAACTCTGTGCTAGAAAATAAGAGCGGCTCAAAATTTTTCAAAATTTTATGCTTTGAATTAGAGGACAAAATCATTTTTTTAGCCAACACTCAACAAGATAAGAAACAAGCTTTAGTCTGAAACATTACTTGGATCTATAAACTTTATCAATGCTTTTGAATCATTAATCTGAACATTAGAAATCAAATGTACTGTAGAGCAGTGATCAACTAAAATGGCGAATAAAATGTTTCATTCGCTTGGACGAACTTAATCTGATTGATTTCAAATATACCCTTGGCTAAAACTAAGGACATTTGAAGTAAAATTAAGGACACTTTCCCAAATCATCGAAATTAAGGACATGTCCTTTAAAATAAGGACGGTTGGTAACCCTAGTCATGGTGACAAATTTAGAACAAACCAATACTCGCTGACAACAGATAACATCAGTACAAATGAACCTCACAAAGTAAACACTTGCCATTGACTTATTGGCCTTTCTCGAAAAACAGGCTACAAACGCATTAATTTTACGCAGTCAAATTATTCTGGAACCGCTTCGGAATCCTGAATGGATGCAGTATGGCCCAGTCAAACCCATTCCGGGATCGGTTAGGAATTCTGAATGGATTCATTATGAGTTCCAGCTCAAAGGCAACAACCGATTCCGTCTCAATCGTTTGTTGCATTTGAGCGAGAATCCATAAGGGATTCCAAACCTGTTCCGGAGTAGATTTGCTTGGAATGAAATGAAATTTTATTACATGCAGCGCATACGATTCCAATCACCGTCCCTTTATGTAGTACCTTTGGCCGTGCTCGTGGTTTATTCCAGATATGCGCTATAATGTAGTGCTTCAGAGTCTCGGCTTTTCCAAAAAGATTGTAGAAGGCGCACGAATACTCTGTGTCTTCCTGTTGGACCAGAGATGGTGAAGTACAGGAAACTGCCCTCTCGAACGGGTATTATTTATCTCTGGTGCGGTGACGTGTTTTCAGTTCTGCGATTGTCGTTTTTAAGCCACACAGGGTGTTTTGTTTGAGTCCTGGAATAGAGGAAGGCACCATAAAACGCACCGTGTGCATTCGACTTAATTTATTCACTAACCTTTGTGCGACATCATGATTATTTTCAAGCTGCACTTGCGCCCTTCGAGTCCGGAAAATCTGAGCACTATAAGAATTTACCGAAATCTGAATTCCCTGATTTAAAAATAGCGAATTTCTCCAGCATTGACGCACGTGGAAAAAGTTTTCTTCTTCGTAGCAACTTTTATTTTTTATTTGTTTCAATTCAACAAGGACTGTTGATGTAATGCATTCAGTCCTTTTGAATCAATCAGCTGCATGCTTTTGTTAGAATCATGTTGTTGTTGATCTAACCAAAAAAATAAATTTGGTTTAATAAATTCCTTGGTTCACAATAAAGAATTTTTATCGATTAAAAATGAAGAAATAATTTATAGAATCAAACATGCACAATTCTTTTGCGTGAAACCGTGCAAAGATCCTGACAATTCCTACCTGGTAGAATTTAGCACGAATCGAGCAAAACATCTGACAAAGATGTGGCCGGAAGCGTACAGAAATCTTGGCCGTACATTCCTGGCAGGATTCTGGCTAAAAGTGAGTAGCATCGGTTAGTTTAATCCCTTCTGTCAGAAACGGTTGTTGCATTTGAGCGAACTTTTTGTCAGAATTCTCGCACAAATCGCGCAAAATACTGGCAGAAACGCTTCAATTTCGCTTTGCTCCACTTTTGCTAACTTTCTGCCTTCTACGGTGACAGGGTTATTGCTAGTGGCACTAAAAACTGGTTCAAACCGCACTGCGCACTTAGCATTCTTCTAATAAATTCTTCTCATAGACTGGTTATTTCGACTGGCCTGTCTATGAGAGTACCATCTCTATCACTTAAAATACACGTGTTTTGATAGCTCGCAGTTTGATCACTCGCACTTTGAAAGTGCGGATTCCAGATTAATGGGAAATGTGCAATACTATTACCAAATACAAATATGTTTGTATAATAATTTGTATGTATAATAATATGTATATAATATATTGTATGTATAATTTGTATTTGCTATTACCACGTTATATTCCCGTTTCTTTTATTCTGCTGTGATTTTTATGTATTTTCTAGCAAACACGCAGAATTTTTTTTATTGGATTTAAAAATAAACCACTTTGAATTCAACAAAATATATTTTTGACTCAGGGCCTAATAGCAATTTTCTTTGAATCCAAAATATTTGTTGTTAGCTTCAAAGCAAATGTTTGTTGTTTCTACAATCAAGCTTTGCAACGACTTTGTGTAGATACAATCATTTACAGTAGTGATTCGCTGGTTGGACATTTTTTAACTGGACCGCTTTTTAATTTGACCTCCGCTAGTTGGACCATTGTCCAACTAAAAAGCATCTGAATGTCAAAATCTTATGCCAAATTTACTTTGACAATCAATCTGACAATTATTAGAGATGTGAATAGATGCAACCACACTACTAACGTCTCCTTTGGAGAGTTTTTGACATCTGTCAGTCGGTCCAACTAACGAATCAAATTCATTAAATAGAGGTGCTGTCCAACCAGTGAATCAGAACTGTATTTATTTGAATCAATCATATGTTTTTTTAAACAAAGTTTTTTTATTACTACAAATAGGCTACTTTTAAAAAAAACAAAACATTTTCTTTTTTTCCATTTTAAAGACATCCAATTAGTTAGAGATTACTGGGTAGGGAAGGTTATGAAAATTAGAGCCATAGTACTCGATTAAGAGCAAGGATGTAAAGTATACACGGATACGAAAAACTACCAAAAGTTGAGCTCTTTTGATTCAATCTCGGGGTATCGTGGAATAAGGTAAAATTAGGTAAACCGTGGTGAAGGTAGTTTCCCTTTAACTACGGCAAAAAATCACAACTCATTGAGAGGTTTTTTATACTCAAACTTGAGTTAAATATACATAAATTTAAGTTGAATCTACCTAATTTTGAGTATACTTCAAACAACTCAAAAGTATTTTATTTCATGAAAGACCCCGACTGAGTCGAATCTCTCTCTTTGTTTTTGACAACACTAATAAGTGCAAAAGCGACGCAAAACTAAAAGTGGCAGCGTCATTAGAACAGGCTTAATATCCTACAGGCTTAACTTTTGTCTTCTGCGAATGAGGGTCGAGCTTAGGCAGCATAACTACGAATCACTCGAGTTCACAGCATGTCTCCTGGCATAGACAGACTTGTCCATCTTTACCGTGAGAACCGACGATAATTTCGCTTTTCATTACTTAAAACTAGATATCAAAGATGTAGTACAGAGAGATCGAACGACGTATAGTTGGCGACATTGATTTAGCAAACGCCAAAGACAAGAAATTACTCATTTTATCATTTTGTGTTATGCACTTTACTTACCAGAAATTACATTTGATAACATAGATTTCCTCTTTACCGCTAAAAATTATTTCTGATTTTTTCAGTTGCCACAATGCATCAAAATGGTGTGAATTGAAACATGCATAAAGAACAAAATTATATTCAACAATTATATTTTCAAATTCAATATCTTTATTTTTGTTTCTAGAGCTAATATTTTAAAACTAGGCCTCATTGTTACTCGAAGTAAGGATATATTTTTTTCGTTTCAACAATTTTTTATACTTTGAAGCAAAGTTCTAATATTATCATTTCCAATATGATCATTTTCTCTGCGTGTATACACGCAGAAAAATAATTTTTAATGTCAAATAATATGAGGGTTGAAATAATAAATTTGCCAAGTTGTTCTGTGTTCAATAAAAAATACATGTTTATACAAATAAAACAATTGTTGAAATAATTCTGAAGAATTTATTGGATCAAACATGGAAAATAGTTGGACCAACAATTTTTTTTATTGATTTTATCATAACAACAATCGAAACAACAAACAACTTTGTTGAATCAATGAGCTCATTTTGTTGAATAAAACTAATAAAATATTTGGATCAATGCATGTCAAATGTTCAATACAAAAAACATTTTTGTTAAATCAAATAATATCTTTTATTGTTTTGAACATAACAAATATTTGAATCAATGCATAGCAAATATTGAAGCACAACCAATTTTTTTATGCCTATTCTTTAATAGGAACCAAAGGCCAACTGTCATAATGACAAATTTAGAACAAACCATTACTCGCTGACAACAGATAACATCAGTACAAATGAACCTCACAAAGTAAATACTTGCCATTGACTTATTGGCCTTTCTTTAAAAACAGGCTACAAACGCATTAATTTTGCGCGGTCAAATCATTCTGGAACTGCTTCGGAATCCTGAATGGATGCGGTATGGCCCAGTCAAACCCATTCCGGGATTGGTTAGGAATTCTGAATGGATTCATTATGAGTTCCAGCTCAAAGGCAACAACCGATTCCGACTCAATCGTTTGTTGCATTTGAGCGAGAATCCATAAGGGATTCCAAACCTGTTCCGGAGTAGGTTTGCTTGGAATGAAATGAAATTTTATTACATGCAGCGCATACGATTCCAATCACCGTCCCTTTATGTAGTACCTTTGGCCGTGAGCGTGGTTTATTCCAGATATGCGCTATAATGTAGTGCTTCAGAGTCTCGGCTTTTCCAAAAAGATTGCAGAAGGCGCACGAATACGCTGTGTCTTCCTGTTGGACCAGAGATGGTGAAGTACAGGAAACTGCCCTCTCGAACGGGTATTATTTATCTCTGGTGCGGCGACGTGTTTTCAGTTCTGCTATTGTCGTTTTTAAGCCACAAAGGGTGTTTTGGTTGAGTCCTGAAATAGAGGAAGGCACCATAAAACGCACCGTGTGCATTCGACTTAATTTATTCACTAACCTTTGTGCGACATCATGATTATTTTCAAGCTGCACTTGCGCCCTTCGAGTCAGGAAAATCTGAGCACTATACGAATTCACCGAAATCTGAATTCCCTGATTTAAAAATAGCTAATTTTTCCAGCATTGACGCACGTGGAAAGTTTTCTTCTTTGTAGCAACTTTTATTTTTTATTTGCTTCAATTCAACAAGGACTGTTGATGTAATGCATTCAGTCCTTTTGAATCAATTAGCTGCATGCTTTTGTTAGAATCACTGATTTGTTTGGAACAAACAATAATTTTGTCGATTTTCGAAAAGCACAGATAACAAAACTTGTAAGATTGATTCAAAAGATATTTTGGTTGATCCAACCAAAAAAATAAGTTTGGTTTAATAAATTCCTTGGTTCACAATAAAGAATTTTTATCGATTAAAAATGAAGAAATAATTTATAGAATCAAACATGCACAATTCTTTTGCGTGTATACTTCTAGTAAGCAATCAATGAGTGGATAGATTGAATATCTTGAGCGTTTTTTTTTTTCAAAAAAACATCTGCAATGAATTACTCTCTTTGTTTATTTTTGTTGTCACTTTATCATTTATCCCTCAACTCTTAGCATAATATGCTAGTTAAAACCACCGTCTTTCGATCTGTACTGTAAAATAAGTGAAAAGTGTTATAGTGACGCCGTAAAAATCGAATGAGAAAGTAAACAAAGAGAGTAACTCATTTCAGATATGTCTTTTTGAAAAAACGCTCAAGATATATCCAATGCATAAAATTTACAGCAGAAAGAAACGAGAGGCAGATAGAAAAGTATGCTATCGATACATAAATAAACTTCTGCGTGTATCTTACATGAAATTCAACTCGACAGCGGAATAATGAGCGAAATAAGTTTGTTCACAAAAAACTTTAACCCTTTTTAAGAATTTATTTGAATTATTTTCTCGGTGTTCTCTTCCGCAGGTCTATATTAAACGTCTTTATTTTTGTTTACATATCTTATGCTGCAGCATATTCCCGGTACGGTACTACTGTCATGCGCATATTTGTCCCATGTTACAAAATTATCTTTTCAAGTGGGCCATTTATGCGCAGATCGGCAGCATAATAACGCTTTTACGGCATTTTGTTCAAGCCTGTTAGTCTTATGTTGAGTTTTTCTTTAAACTTTTACACTAAGTGCAACTAAAATGCTCTCTTTTCGTCAAATTGTGTGTTTCATCATATCGCTGCTGTCGTTTATTTCGGTGTTTTATTCAGTTGGAAAATTGGGCGTTTTTCTAGCCACACCTGTACATCGAGATTTCAAACATGCTCTGCTAGAAAACTTACTAAGCGATCGCTCACTGATGAAAGCGACGCTTTTTTCACTGCTGTTTAATTCCATTTGGATTATAATGTTCGTAATCCAGCATAGTTTTATGAAATTAGAAGCTGTGAAAAACGTCTGGCGCAAGCTGGGGCTGGAACTGGCCGAGCGCAGCATCTATAACATAGCTTCCGCATACTGTTTGTTGGTACGAATGATGTCATCACGTAACGATGAATTCTCATTAACCTTTATTTTCAGATTTTGCTGAAGAACTGGAAAACGACGCAATCCTACCAGCTTTGGTATGTGGATGTACAACAAAGCCCCACTCTCTGGTGGACATTTGTGTCAGCCCACATTGTATCTTGGGTGGTAATATACGGAGGAAGCCTGTTGATGGATTTGCCAGAAATGATTGGCTTGAAACAAATCTACTACGATATTAACGACCTGGCCCCACCTATGAGTTACAAATCGCGGGAGCTTCGTCACTTTTACGAGAGACTGCGGCATCCTTCTTTCGTGGGTTTATCAGTCGTTCTGTGGATTACCAATAGCATGAGGTAAAGTTGGGTGTATATCGAATGCATCAAAGTATTGTTTCATTTGGTTTATTTTTATACAGCTTGGACCGTCTTCTTTTGGCAATTATTTGGACAACCTATATGTACCTATCCTGGAACACCAATCGTGCCGATTTAGAGTACCAGAAATTTCAACTATCTCGTAAGAAGATTGAGCTAGCAGGCATTGATAAATAGAGCAAAGAAGTGATCTTTTAACTCATGGGTATACTGCCCATGATCGCATATCAGTACTACAAAGATAGGAAATTCCATAGAAAACGGGACAACTATGCGATCATGGGTAGTATAGCGTTTTCGTTTTTAACTGCTGCTACACCGGTGTAGTTAAGAAAAGAGACTGATTACAGATAGCACCCAAGTGCCGACATCGATGTACTGCAATGGCAAAAACGAAATGTATTGCATCACATAAAAGGAAATGTCATTTCATTCGCTGGTTCTAATTTATTGCATTTACTATTACAAACTTTCCGTATGTGCTGTGAATACCAAATATGGTATTCTTTTTGTAATCCAGTAATATAATACTAAATATAAAACATGTTGAAGATTTTTTTCTTAGAATAGCAGAGTACGAGAAATATTCATTTGAACGCATTCATGCATAGACGCATACATACTTGATTTAAGCACAAAACATTGTTTATTCTGTAGAATGGACGCGGCATAAGAGAATGTATAAAAGTGTGCAGATGGCTAACAAATGTGAATGACTGGTTTCACTCACTCTTTCTCTGTTTGTATGCCACCTACAGGCATGAGCAGTCAACGCACATATCTTCCATGCAGTAGTTGGATAGCAAACGAAAGGCAAGTAGTGCGTTACATAGAGTGATCGGGTGGCGATTTAGATGTTCAGAATTTCAATTTGAATTCCAAATTTTCTGCCGAGTTTGTGAATTAACTCGACCAAAATGTTACCATCTCCTCGCTGGGCTCGTCGTCGCGTGTTAGTTGTTGCCGTTTTATCCTTAGTTGCATACTATCTGCTATCATCATCATACAACAAGTATCAGATTGATACAATCATTCATCGGACCAAACCGGAAGCCGTATGGGAATATATAGCGGATTTTAGTAAAATGAAGAAACTCAATCCTACTATGTGAGTAGCATGTTTAAATCACTTATATTTATAGCAAACGCATGCACATCTCGATACATCCTGCCTGCGAATGTGAGAAGGTTGATAACAGTAACCGCGTACTAACACACTTCCATCGTGGTACTCGTTTCAGACTGGATTTTAAAATTATCGCTGATCATGGAAATGTGGACCACTGGAAATATTCGGTGGAATACACGGAACGGTTGTCACATTGGCCGTACTCAAGGAATACTGCCGTTGGTCATTACTCAGTACGTAAGCTACCCGAGTTGGAAGGTGGTCAGTATTCAGTAGCTTCCACTCATAGGACCTGCTTTTTGTTGGGGCTATTTTGCTGTAAGATTTTTATCAATCAATTCAATATATAGCATTCTAATAATGGTATTTTTCAGTGAACTCTAAAGGCGATTTTAAAATTTCGTACCTCAACGAATTTGACACGTACTGCCAAGAAACGGTGCTATATCAATGTCCATTTTTGTTCGGACGGTTTTGTCGCAGAGAAGTAGAATTTCAGCGGACAGCGATAATGTCAAATCTTAACCGACACTTTACACATAAAGCATCCTAGTTAATTTAGCTAATAATTTAATGAAATAGTAATATTGATTACGGTGTTCTCTGCCTATAATCGGAAGTCAGTCCCATGGAGACATGGGACTGACTTGCGATGATGGGCATTTCTATTAGGGCAAGCAAAATGACAATAATCTCAATAAATCGTTCAGATTATGCTTTAAGTCTCAATGGTTAACGGTTCGTTAAACCAGGTTTAAAAATAACGTGTGGGCGAAGGAATCGGCCCTTAGCCTACTTTTAAACGTAAGCGGTTGTAGCAGTAACGTGCTGTGAGAATTTTCCTTCTTTTGAATATGAATTGCTATTTAAAAATATTCAAGTGTAAGGAAAAGAAATATTTTGCGATTATTGTTTCTAGTGACGAATCTTGGCTTTGCCTGAATGATAAGTGAGCAGCCTTTTTCAAACATAGGTATTAATTTTAGTTATCGCGAACTTCTTTCAGACTTTGTATGTTATTTGTTGTATCTACACCAACAGACCCCTTGACCGATATGTGGTTTCTTACACTTATTACATTAAAGGATAGACAAAAACTTTGTTTAAATCGTATTTCACGTCAAGTGAAATTCAAATACGGTAGCAACTCTGTTGAAAACCCATGGAAGTTCGTTAGTGCGATCACAGTTGATTTTCTTGAAAGGTACCCAGTCACCGTGGCAAGCAGAAAGTTAGCAAAAGTTGAGCAAAGCGAAATTGATTCTGGCAGCGTTTCTGCCAGTATTTTGCGCGATTTGTGCGAGAATTCTGACAAAAAGTTCGCTCAAATGCAACAACCGTTTCTGACAGAAGCGGTTAAACTAACCGATGCTGCTCACTTTTAGCCAGAATCCAGCCAGGAATGTACGGCCAAGATTTCTGTACGCTTCCTGCCACATCTTTGTCAGATGTTTTGCTCGATTCGTGCTAAATTCCACCAGGTAGGAATTTCCAGGGTCTTTGCACGGTTTATTTCCGAGTTATGCCAGGATTTGGCTCGGTTCGTGTCAAAATTTGCCAGAAAACGCGAGCAAAACCGAGTTCGCCCTTCACGGTAAAAAAATCTTTACCCATTTTATGTATTCAAATTGCCCATTTTCGGAAGTTATTCGAGCTGTCAAAAAATGGGTATTTTTTGTTTCTAACAATGAGTACTTTTTATCCATTTCACAACTACTCGATGAGGTAATGTCAATGGGTATATTGATCTTGATAATCGGTGAAAAATCCTTAAGCATTATTTCAAGCGAGTTAACCTGCAAACTAAGGATCGTAGTTGTACCACAGACTAACAGACATAACACTATGAGGGAATTTCCTTAAAAAATATCGATCCGGCAATTTTCCCAGTACGCTAGCTCCACCTTTTATTCACAGTCCCAAATACACGTATGCTGGTGGGTTACCCCTCAGGTTTGGGAACAATTTTTCGCTAGTGGTCTATCCCCCATATGCTTGTTCATATGTCAGTGGCGCCATAATTTCAAAAGTGGCCACAGTCCCAACTACAAATATATTTAAAATGACCGATAAAGTGGGCGAAGCATTATTTTCGAGTGTTATGTCTGTTAGTCTGTGGTTGTACCGTCGTGACATATCAAGCAGTCCATAATACGCAGAGCACCCAACTAATCGATCGATTTAATTGGTTGAAATAGACCGGTTTCAACAGATTTCGTCGGTCATATTTAATCGGTTGTCGCGTCGGCAGACGTCCATGTCAAACGGTCGGTGCAACAATCGATCGATTTATTGGTGGCATAGTCGGCTGATTGTGCCGACGCAAGCCGATTTAGTCGGTGGGAAAATCGGGAGGATTTTCTATGGGGTAGTTAGTAGCAGGACACATAGCAATATTACCTTTTGGAGCAGGTTTGTAGGTTCTTATATCACTCCCACGAACAGAATTGGAACGACTGACGATCACTGGCTTAAGGCTAGTTTACAGTTCGGAAAACGTGTCACGGGATTTTGGTCCCTGTATATTTTAAATGGAGCTCGGGATTTCAAATCCCGTGACGGGAAATGAGTCTACACAAAAATGATAGTTTTCCTGAAGTGTAAACCCAACCGCGGGAAGCATCACGGGATTTCAAAACTCTCCACACAGAAATCCGGCCGGGAACAATTCAACACAAATTGTTTCCGACAGAAAAAATAATATTTTTATAAGGTTTGCAATTCGCTGCAAGTTTGATACTGTTTGTATTTTTAGGAAGCAGCAGAGTTTTTGGAGAGATCTCCCGAACTGTAAACTAGCCTTTAAGCGAAGACTACATATTAAGAAGACTGATATCTCTTTCCCTCCTCATACAAACGAGAGGCGACAGAGGTTACAGCGCCTCTATTGGAGGAAGGTAGGGCGCTTAATGTAAAAGTGTATATGTGTGTGTGCATCACTATGGGAAGTACCACCTCTACCCGCAAGTGGCGTAGCTGTTACTGTCTCCAGATTCTGGACAGAGTTGCCAGTCTTCTAGATATGCAGTCTTCGCTTTAAGTGTGGCGGGAGGTTTGAAGAATTTCATATCAGCTACGTTGTGTAGAGATGGTGGTAGGTAGTAGCTTACAACGGAGTCAAAAGTGTGAGACGCATCAGCAAAAGCTCGACCATTACCAGGTAATTAGGGCTTCCATTGTAACAACTGCGTTGCGTTCAGTATGCGTTCTATATCAGCACTTTTTCACAATGGCTAGGTAGGCTGATATTGCGGTGTTTTGGGTATGGTTGTCGCCGAGTTCCCTGGATAGTCGTCTTGGGGTGAAAGCGGGAAAGATAAATCCGAAGTAACAACCGGAATATTGCTATTTTTGGATAACGCGGCGTTTAGTTGCACTGCACCCGGATAGAAATCCACAATAGCATTTACCCTACAAATAATCATGAAACAATAGATATTATGGTTTCACCATTGTTCAACGCAGAGTTCTCGCAGTAGATTTACAATAAAACACTAACAACTAATTTTACTGTAGAGCGAAAAATGATACAGTAAATTCACATGTTACTGTTTCCACAGAGAACAGACATCCATGATCGAACAAAAATATTTAAAAAACGTGTGTAAACATTTGAATTAATATACGAAAAACACTAGCGCCGCCACACCAACCTATCCCAACTATCCGTCAAATCGATTCCGGAACCGGTTCGAAATCCTGGATGGATTCAGCATGGAATCTAGCTCAAAGAAAACAACCGATTCCTGCTCTATCGGTTGACGCATTTGAGCTGGAAGTCATGCTGGAAGTCAAAATCGGTTCCGGACTAGTTTGACTGGGTAGAGGAATAACCGCTGTCAATTCTGTCGCACTCAGCCACAAAAAAACATGACGACAGTAGCGCACCTGGTTTAGATATCCAAACTACCTTCGAAACCGTTAGAGATTTTACACAAGTTGAATGCTGAAGATGGACGTCTGTTCTCTGTGCTGTTTCTGTGAAAAAAAAATGTATTGAAAAAAGTCGATTTTTAATGTTAAGATACCACTCCCTTTTTTTACTGTAAACGTCGATTTTACATTAAAATTTACTGTGGAAACGTTGAAATTTATTGTTTTTGGATTGTAGCGAAACATTAGACTTTATTGTAAATTATTGTAAAATTACTGTACTGTCACAATCAAAATTATTCTTTTGTTACAACACACTGTACATGTTACATCGATTCTATCACATTCGCCCGAGAGCCATTTACCCGAATGACATTTACCCGAATGTCACATAAACCCGAAACACATTCGCCCGAATGCAACATAAACCCGAATGCCATTCGCCCGAATTCCATATACCCGAAAAACAATGTCAATCGAAAAAATTTAATTTATTAAGCTAAAATGCATTTTTATATTTAATGCTATGAAGAAATTAACACTAAAGCTATACCAGTGAAATAGTTAATCCAATCATCTGATTTGTATGATTTAACTAGGGTTTCCAGTTTTAGGTCCTTTCGTGGGTTCTTTCTAGACTTACCCAGTTAAACTCATTCCGGAACCGGTTCGGATTTCTGAATGGGAGTGAGTATGGATTCCAACTCAAATTCCGACTCAATCCGTTTCAGAATCGTTTGTTGCATTTGAGTTGGAATCCATACTGACTCCATTCAGAATTCTGAATCAAATTCCGAATGGTTTGACCAGGTATTAGCTGCTAATACCTCTTCCCAGTTAAACTCATTCCGGAACCGGTTCGGATTTCTCAATGGAGTCATTATGGATTCCAAATCAAATGCAACAACCGATTCCGATTCAGAATCGGTTGTTGCATTTGATTTGGAATCCATACTGACTCCATTCAGGATTCCGAATCAAATTCCGAATGGTTTGACCGGGTTGTAGTGTACGTAAAACATCCGTACTAGGTTTTTTCTCTTCAAGCTGCAACTACTTCAACACACCATAGAATGTAGGATTTCCACGGCTTAACAATCTATTTGGTATATAGATTCAAGAAATTACTCATGTTTTGAAAGAAGGAATCAACCTTTATGTTTGAGTAAACCAGGCAGACGAGTGGATCAACAGTTTCCTTGCAAACTTATTTGGCATGCAGATTCAAGGATTTGTTCATGTTTCACAGAAGCAATCAACCCCTAATTGTGGGAAAAGAGTTGCTCATGTTTACAAGAAGGAGTCAATCCCTATGTTTCAGTAAACCAAGCATACCAATGGATCACAGGTTTGCTGAGGAGGGACCTCCGCTTCGGTTCCTCGACCTCGGTAATAGTGGCAAAACCACATAACCTTTATGAGCTACTATTTACTAACGCCGTTATGCCAAATGGACTTCCACCAAGGGGCGTGACACTTCCAATAAATTATAAAATAATATACAATTATAATGTTTTTGTAGAATTATAGAGCAACATTATAATTTTACAAACTTTATAAGCTGAATTTTCGAACTTGCTTTCGAACTTATTCTCAGTGTGCGGTGAATTTATGCGAGTTGTCCTTTTCATTGTTTACATTATCGAAATGAAGTTCAAAAATTAAATTCATAAATCGAACGCCTTTATACCTGCGCCATAAAACAAGATATCCGGAAACGATCATAGAGGTCAAATTGCTTATGGGACAGCAGGTACGAACAACAATGATACTAATTGTCACTCTTTATATATTCCCACTCTTTCAGAATTTTTCAATTCACATAATTCAATCCGGAAAATGAGCACCTGCTTCCGGTCGGCAAATATTTCTGAAAAAATTCACAGCGAGTACGAAAAGATTAAAATATTGTTACGATGGCTTAGCACGCGGAGGCCAGGCGATGGAAACATTTACAGCTGCATTTGGCGTGTGCGATATTTCAATTTTTACAAGGATTTAGAGGATGAAAGGGAATTCATATTTTATAAGCAGCTGCAGCGGAGCAAGACGCAGGCTAACGTTAATTATTATGAAGAGCTGCGGCCGAAAAATACGTGAAGGTTACTGTACTGTTTTCTTTCAACACCAAACATTTGCGCCCGAAAAAAAAGTCCTAGATTCAGCAGAACAACATCCATGATCGATCAAAATTTATTTAATATATTAATGAAACTTGTGTAAACATTGGAATTAATATACGATAAAACACTAGCGCCGCCAAACCAACCTATCCCAACTATCCGTCAAATCTATTCAGGAACCGGGTTGAAATCCTGAATAGATTCAGTATGGAATCTAGCTCAAAGAAAACAACCAATTTCGACTCAATCGGTTGATGCATTTGAGCTGGAATTCATACAGAATCCACTTAGAAGTCCGAACCGGATCCGGACTGGTTTGACTGGGTAGAGGTATAACCGCTGTCAATTCAGTTGAACTCAGCCACTAAAAAACACAGTAGCACACCTGGCGAAGATGTCCCAACTACCTTCGAAACAGGGTTTTTTACACAAGTTGAATGATGAAGATGGACGTCTGTTCTGTGGTTAAAACACTTGGGTTAATCTTAGTACAATAAAATTTAAGCGAGATTAAAAAGACCAGGCAGAATTTCCTGGGAACGGCGAGAGTAAACGGTACAAGCATATATTAACGAGATTTTCAAAACTTGATATAACTAGGTGTTTATTAATAAAGCGAGCAATCACATCATGCGTAGTTTCAAATAATGATTACAAAATTTCGTTAGTATTGATCCGGGATTACCCCTCAAAGTCTTTCACATAGGGATAGATAATTGGTTTTTTTCCAAAATCACTCGAGAAATATTTATTCACACAGCAAACAAAATTTCATGCTTAGTTTGATTGCACATTTCATACCAAATCGGACTATCAGACAAGTGTGCACACTTACCCAGTGAGCAAATTTTCTGGCAGAGACCGCTCTGCTAGATTTCTGTAAGTCTTGGTTTGGCAGCCCTGTCAGATTTCTGCGCGTATCCTGTCGGGTTAGTTGAGCTAGGGCGAACTTGGTTTCGCTCGCGTTTTCTGGCAAATTTTGACAGGAACCGAGCTAAACCCTGGAATAACTCGGACATAAACTGTGCAAAAATCCTGGCAATTCCTACCTAGTAGAATTTAGCACGAATCGAGCAAAACATCTGACAAAGATGTGGCAGGAAGCGTGCAGAGATCTTAGCCGTACATTTCTGGCTCGATTCTGAATAAAAGTGAGCAGCATCGGTTGGTTTAACCGCTTCTGTCAGAAACGGTTGTTGCATTTGAGCGAATTCGTTGCCAGAATTCTCGTACAAATTTCGCAAAATGCTCGCAGAAACTCTGCCAGCATCAATTTCGCTTTGCTCAACTTTTGCTAACTTTCTGCTTGCCACGCTGACCGGGTAGCTGACGCAAAAGTGCACGATTAACTAAATATATCAAATCGGTTAAGGTGCAGAGATTGTTATACATCTAACAACAAATGTACTGACACTTCCTAGATAAAACAATGTAAACCTGCATTTGCAGTAGTGTGTACACTTATGGGATAGTTCAATTGGGTGTGAAATGTCCAATAATTCTTGTAAGGATCCTGCCGTGATTCTAGTGGAAGTGACTTTAAACAGTTTATTGGCCCTTTTCAAATTGCACGCGAGGAAAGATCTTATTCACTCTTGAAATTTCGTGAGTCTCGAATAAGGCACTAATCGCTTAACTGACCATCATTGCTGAACAATAATGGATACTTGATCTTCGCAGCGGATTTGTTCACTTCCAATAGTGTGCCAGCATTTTGATTTGGGAATTGCATTGTACTGAAAAAAAGAAGTGAAGATACGAAAATTAGTGAGTTTCGTCCAGTTAGCTATGCCTATTACTATTACCAGTACTATTGTCCTAGGTACTAATCATCTTGTCACAGCAACAGTAAGGGTGCTTACAGAGTGGCCGCGAGAAGCTGAGCAGGGGCTGGTACTGACAGTAAAATGCGAGATGCGAGAAACCTGCTTGCAGTATATCAAATGAAACCCGTCAGAGTAAAAGAAGGCAGTCGGCGCCGATCCGCTCAGCTTTCACTCTGACATCATCCCTTTGGTTTGCAGCAAGCAGGTTTCTCGCATCTCGCATTCTAATGTCAGTTCCAGCCCCAGCTCAGCTTCTCGCCGCCACTCTGTAAGCACCCTAAGATACTGTTCAGCACGAAAAAGGTACACAAATTGAGACGGTTCAATAGCTTGCATGTTATCCATTTATACACTTCACTTGCCGTTATTTCTAAGCAGCATAAACCGAGCAAGCTGACTGACATGAAAAATCATACTCCAGGCCACCTTTCTAAGCAGGATTAGAAAAGAATGCTACACTAACATTCTTTCACCATATCGTCTCTGACCTCTCGTTCAAATCATTTCAACTCATTTCTCCATATCAATAACAACTATACTCCCTTTTACATTTTTTTCAATATTCATTGATTTCATTTTGCTGTTGGAATAAAATGGGATAATAATGAGCTGCGAGTTTTCTTCGTGAGCATGATCTGCGATTCCACCAACCCTTGATTACCGTTTGTCTGGAGAACGTGTTTCTGTACGAAAGAAGTAAATGTCAAATCAATACGGAAGAAAGCTTTTGTGGGTGAAACTTACTGACAGAAAATGTTCAGAGCACCTTGCCGTTGTGTTTGGTGTCCTGTTGCTGCTGTCGAGCGATTTGTGGCCAATTCGATCTGAAAGAAATGTGAATTTTTGAGCGCGATATTTACGATTATTTCATTAAAATGTACTGATCAAGGTACTGATGTTCTTGAAATTAAAAAAATTAGCTGGCTACGGCTGATACACAAGTTGAACAGTGATTCCTCAGATGCTCCCGCTTCTTAGAACTGTGCTGTATACTGTTGCTGTTGTGTGTACCTCAAGGTGCTGTTGCTGTATCTGCTGCTGCGGAATCTGGATGATATTCCAGTTTGTGGTTTCTGCTGCAGCTTGTGCTGTTTGCCAATGGTCATCTAGTAGCGGTTATTTAATTAACGTCAAATCCTTTGGCAGAACCGCCGTTAGAACGATCGGACGGATGATGGTCTTAATTTGTTGCTGCTGGGAAATATTGGTGATTGACGCTGAAATATCGTGGTTGGGATGGTTGAATCATGATGTTAAAACAGATATTTTGGTGTACGAAACTGGTAGCAAACAAGATTGGCATTTGACAAAAATGCGTTTTTGTGTCTGGCTACGATTTTACTGAATCACCACTGCAGGTGATAATTAGGACACCTCCTCTACCAGCTGGAAAATGAACCGCAAGTCTTCCTGGCTCTAGTTAGCACGCGGCTCATGTGACGCAACCGATTATAATAACTATCGTTTGTGGCGCTACAGCCGAATACTAATTAGAACCAGCCAGAATTATACGCGTAAATATTTGGGTACTTACCTTTCCTTATTGATGCGACACAATTCTTTCATTGTTTTTAATCACACGCGTAACTAAGACTACTATGGTAACGGCCTAGGTAACGAATGTTCGAATTTTTTTCGAACTTTCAACACTTCGAATACAATTATAACCTTTATAGACTATTATAAATAAATATAAGGGGATATAAAAAATATAAAATCAAGTGAAATATTTGTATAAAAGAGTGTCACGCCCTCGACTTCCACCATGCATGATATAATTACTAATTTAATTGATTCAATTTGTTAGCGGAACATCTCAATATATATTTACCTCGAATGATAAAGTTTATGAAAGATTTCTTATTATTTTGCCCGGTTTATCGCGAGATTCCACCACTCGAGCTGACAACTGCGCCCTATATGCATCAGTTTGCACATGAAGCGCATTTGTGGCGTTGGCAACGGAACCTCAGCGGCATCGGACAGTACACCTAAAAGCGATGGTCAGTGTTTGGTTGACTAATGTGGCTACGTCACATCGCTTTCTGGTACCCTGTCCGATTTCGCTGTCGCTCAGTCGGCTTTAAACTAGCTCTATATCCGAGTGAACCGGGCATACGAGAGGATCACAGGCTTGCTTATAACTCCGGCGCCGGGTGGATCAACGCCTCGTCCAACGGAATCTCAGCGGCTTTGCGCCGCTTCGGATCCTTGGCCACGGATATGCGGCCAAGCCGCATCACACTAGCTCCGCTGCATAAGCTCACTTGCTATTGTTCAGTTTATCAAACTTTGGTTAAAAATTTCACATTTCCGCTCTCGGATTTGGTTTATTTAGGTTGAAATACACCCTTTTGGCAAAAAACCGCATTAAAATCGGTCCTCTATCACTAAAGTCTCTAAATTAGACAATTACCGATTTTATATTAAATTATTTAGCAATTAAATTTACGTACATTTTCGAAATATGCTAGAAGTACCAAGTTCCAATCAATCTTACATTTAAGATTCGCCCACTTAAAATAAACAACTTGATCAAATTTAGTAACTTAAGCTTCAAGATAATCAACACATTTCTGATCAAAATTAGTCGATTAAAAAAAAGCATTTCGCGGAACGCATTTTCACGCTAGACATTTTGAATTTATTTATGAAACTGTTATGAACACTTTTTCATTAAAAATATTTCTGTTTAATATTCCAGTAGCACTGATTATGGCAAGCAAAGCTTATTTCCGTTCAACTTCATAGTATGTCATGACTTGTAGAACACTTGAGCGATATTGGAAAATATTGA
The DNA here is from genome assembly GCF_030247195.1 of Topomyia yanbarensis. Classification (NCBI taxonomy): domain Eukaryota; kingdom Metazoa; phylum Arthropoda; class Insecta; order Diptera; family Culicidae; genus Topomyia; species Topomyia yanbarensis. The sequence continues at coordinate 3,355,290 of NC_080672.1, forward strand.
TATTTTTAACGTCCATTTCTCATATTATTTAGGCGCTTCTCCACAAAAGAAATTTTGAAGTTTTTGATGAAAACTTTTGCCTTTAAAAATCTGGCCTAGAGGATTGATATGTCTTGACATATTGATTCCCTAGATTCTAGTTTGTTCCGTGAAAAAATTATGAACACTTTTTATATAGGATTTTGAATGAATATTGCAACATTTAAAAAAATTGTTTTGGCATTTTCAGGCTATTTTTTCCCTAAAAAGTCGTATATTCTTTATGGAAAAAAAAACAGTTTTCACTTTCAGTGCCTGAAAGTTTCGAAGATGACGAAATTCTTATAACTTTCAAATGAAAATAGTTTAGTGGTTGGTGTCCTTAAACATCTCATGCGCTCTAAAATATTTTTAATATGTCCAGAGATTACATTTATGTTAAATAATAATTACAGTAAGATTCCGTTTTTGGCATGCTCCATTTTTGGCAACAAAAAAGTTCCGTTTTTGGCAACAAATGGGTTCCATTTTTGACAACATTGTTTTTGTTCATAGTAAATCTTTAAAAAAATGATCAATACACATTTTGTTGTGATAATGGATATCACTTTTGACTTTATTTCCAAACATAGGAGTCATATTTACAATATTTTATGGAGGCGGGCATAGCGAATAAAATTAAATTACTGATTTTTTTTGTATTATTTCATTCCATTTCACATATTCTTATATAATTAATGTTCTTGTAACATTTATGAAGTCACAAATTGAAAATAAAAGCTTTTAAGGTATGGTTCCATTTTTGGCACGGTTCCAGTTTTGGCAACTGAAAAAAATATATTGTTGCCAAAAACGGTATCCTACTGTACTAAATTTATCTAAAAACGGTTTTAAAGTGTCACAGCACTGTAGAATAAAAAAAAGTCGATTTTCAATTTATTAGTCAAAAATGGCTTTAGAATGTTAAAAATCATATCCCAAAACATGGAAGACGAAACCAATATATAAATATTCAGATTTTCAATTCTACCGTAATGCCTCTTATATATATCTCGTGTGTACTGAAAACTTTAACCGCGTTTTTCTCGAAGCCACTTTTGAACGCTTGGAAATTTTCACAGTATATTCAAAATTGATTTCTCCAGCGACGTACGTAGGATTTTTTTTATTGCTTAGCTTTTTTAATTAATTTTGTGTCGATTTTCATGACATGTTTGGCGTGCTCTACAGTGGTGTAGCCCCTTAATAGAATATATCCAAATTTTATTTCACATTTTCAGGATTTTTTCTGTAATGCTTTGTTGTACAACTTTATTGAAAACATGCTAGATTTTGCTGAAATTAAAACCATATTAGCTGCTATTTAAGCTAAAGAATGGTACAAAAACTTATGTTTACAAGCAACATTTGAAGTTTTATAGCACGCTACAAGTGCAATTTAGATGTTATGAGTGGCTATAAAAGTACGATAAAACCTCAATTGATACTAGGGTATAAGACTAACCGGTTCAGTTTTGACAGTTTTTGCTAAGTTTGGTTGAAATCGGAATGCATCGATTTGTCAAAAACTTGTGGCTTGATTATACTTCTATAGATATAGAATTTATATTATATAAGAGTATTTCGTCTTACGGTTGCTATTTGTGCCAAATGGTCCTAAGAAAATCATTAAACGTAGATTCAAGGAAACTATCACCCAGTGTTGATTTCATCATTAGAAAAAAAGTTATTTGAAGTACCAATAGTCTACTATGTAGATTCATAATTGTGTTGATTCGGTTTTCGCCCGCGAGACATCCGCAGATTTACAAATGTAATTGATTTGTTTTGTTTTGCTTACGCAGCTTCCCGTTTCAAATCTGATAAAAAACATCAGCAAATAATCATTATGTACTACTAATTGTTGTTTATAGCAAAAGTCATCCTATTCCGAACATAGCAAGCATTTCTGCACCACTTCAGTCATGAAGCTCTGACCCTTCCATCAATGAACAAGAAATTTGTTTTTCTTGGTCGCAATGCAGGAGGAATGAAGAACGAAGAATCCTTAGCGAAGAATGGCTAGTGGCGATTATCACCTAAGCCATTCGTGTGCCGATCCGAACGATGCGTGAAGATGAACATTACATGAATGGCTAAAATCAACAAACAACGATGCGAACAAGCAGCGAACAGCAAACATCAGATTCGGATTTTTTGTGTGTTTGTATTATTCATTTTCGCTGATTCTGTGCTTCCGTGGGACGAACGGCGCAGCGTTATTCGAGGCATGGGTGAATGACACGACGAATATCGCATCGATGATGAACGAATGAACTAGTTCGGCGAAGAATATTTGCAACATTGGATAGAACCGCCCTAATAAAGATGATTCAAGAGCCTAACGACCAGTTCAGGGTATCATCCAGCCCCGTGAAAACTGTTTGTTGTCTGAAGCTGCCACCAAATGCCAGTAGCGCTAGCTACGTTTTAAATGGTTAAGGTCTGTTCACTTGAACTATATAACACTGTTTAAAAGTTGGATTCAAAACAAGTAATTAATAACAATATATGAGAAATCATGCTTTCTCTTGCATCGCTTCTTCTCCACAAAATCCGAACGCTTGTATCACCTGAGTACCAGTTAAGCACATCGAAATGTAGTTTGTTTGCATTCGATAAGTTTCAGGTCGAGTTAACAACATTGGCTCGTAGCGATATGAACGTTGCTTAAAGCGCGTTCGCTGTCATTTTTGACAACTAACCGAGCCAGAAAGCCAGCTTATGTTGGCTTCACTCATTTTTCAAAGAAACGTCAAAACATTCACCCTCTTGGTATCATCCAAACAATATGTGGAATCGTTGCACTATATGGGTTAAAGTTCGTGTATAATATTTTTTTTTAGGGCGTTACAACATACAGTACAGCGCAAATTCGTTAGTTGGGTGTTCGCTAGTTGGGCTGTTCGTTAGTTGGGTGTTCGCTAGTTGGGGCATGCCCCAACTAATGTGGTTTTCGTTTGAAGCGAAACTGAGTCAGTTCCTAACCCCAACTGCTGTCAAAATGTATGAACTGACAGCAGTTGGGGTTAGAACCTGACTCAGTTTCAGGTTCAAGCGAAATCGCCATAAAAGACATTCTTATGTCAAAACTGAATGTCAAAAACTGATTGACGTTTGAATGTCATTGATTTCAAGGGGTTCATTGGTTGATTTCTGTGGCGATCCAGAAAAAATCATACTTTGAAATTCAATGGAATTTTATTTTTTGAATTCATATTTCGGAATGATTTTAGTGAAATAAATGTGTTAAATATTTCGCTTCTTCCATTCAGCTTCAATTAGTTTGTGTCGCAGAGACGTTAGTTTAGTAACTTTTGAAGGTCATCTCTGATGTATTCAATCACATTATCCAATCTTTTTTAGCTAGTGGCAACGTAGTATGTTTGTGCTTTATCGGCTTTTTCCCGACGGTGTATCCATTTCCTGTTTTATGTGAAGGAGTTTATCAAAAAATAATTGATGGCAAAAAGAACACTAATGACATACTTTGTCACAAAAAAACAACTTTAAACTGGAAGGAAACAGCCAACTTTTGTGAATTGTAAAATATTTCTGTTTGTTTTTAATGAAAGAAAACAAAAAATCAGCGTTTCCCTTGGGTAATTTTTGTCAGATGCCAGTTGCCCCAATTAACGGATACGATTCGCTAGTTGGGGCGCAGTCGTGACCCAACTAACGAATTTGCGCTGTACAACCCTTCACTCGATTACTTTCTCAAAAAATAATAGAATTTCTAAAAAAAATACCTGGCATCTCTGCCGCCACGGGATGTTTTCGATGTTTTTCGATTTCTTTTCTCTTCCTTTCATTCACATGAGTGACATAATGACACATCAAAATGTTTGTAAATATTTACGACAGATCGCAAATTTCCCGCATTTCGATTTTGAAAATGTATTATTCCGCATGTATTTCGTAATTGTGATTTTGTTATGTGATGTGCATATTTTGTATATGTTTACCGTTGATTCGGTTTAAACTGATATCCACAAGTCGGTCAATTCGATGAGAACCGATGGCTACGGGCAAGTTTGCTTTTAAAGAATCATTGAAATTAGACAAGACTACTGAAATACCTGGTTCCGTGGTACAATATCTAACTAGTCACCAGCTAGAAGGTATTCGGTTCATTCATCGCGCATTGCAACATGTAAGTACACGATACCGATAAACATCTAATCAGAGCTGTATTAATAATCTTTCATTCGATGCAGAACAAAGGAATTATCCTGAACGATGAGTCAGGCCTGGGTAAGATTCATCAGGTTGTCGGTTACTTATTGACTGCAACGGAGCAAACTGATAAAAGCATTGTTCTATGTCGCAATTTAAATCGAGTACATCACTGGATGTATCATTTGGAGTTGCTAACAGAGTTCAAGATTGTGGCACTTTCTGCTGATGGTGAGTATGATTTCGCCCTGAATTTCGATTTACTATCAAATATTTTACTTCTTGATAGGCAACGCTGTGGAGAACCAACAAATTGTATTAACAACTTTTGACAATTTTCAAAAGCACATAGAAACACTTCTTTCAAATCAAAAGCAGTTTCAAACTGTGATAGTTGACGAAACCAACTCGGTGACAGCCGAACCTTCGCTGCTTCTCGGGTTATCTAAACTACCTACCTATAATAAAATATTTCTTCTCTCGCATGATCTCCTGGATGATTTGCCTTGTCTGGCTGTAAGATTGAAACTTTGTGAAGCTCAGTATTTCCGAGAAGCTTTAGACGAATTTTTCGAGAAAGCACTCTCCTCGAAACGACGCATGTCAAAGTCACAGAGACTGAAATTATTCTTCTTAACTAGAAGTATATTACTACGGAGGTTTCGTTGCCATTACAAAAACTATTTACCGCTGGTAAATGAGAGAGAATTTGCAGACTATTTTGCCGCGTGGCAAATTGCTAGTGGTTTAAAAAGGATGGATGACTCACAGCAATTGGAGCAGCAGATTGCGAAGCCCATCGTAAAGAGTAATAGCGACAAACTGTTCGATTTCGATTGTATGGAACCGGACTCTAGTCTCAATGAAGCAATTATTGGCGATGAGGCACATAGTATTTCAGATATAGCACAAGAAGTAGAAAGTAACATCGGTGCTGAGTTGGCAGTTGCCGTAGAGCAGAAAGGCAGTGAGTCATTGTTCGATTTCGAGCACAGTACGGAAGAAATGGCAAAACTGGAGGTCTCAGATTCGGATACCAAGTCAACGATTGAGGAAATACGAGTTTCACCGCGCCGAGAACCAACAGGTACTTACTAGCAAAACAATATTATGTATTTGATTCTAACCGTTACGCATGTATATATTATTTTTATGTTTTAGTTGCTGCAGATCGATTACCTTCGAACGAGAACATAGAAATTCCGGAAACTGAGCGATCGTCACAGGCAACAGAAAATCAGACGGATTCTGAGGGTTATCTGGAATTTGGTCAAGCTCTGGTATGTGGACAGTCGGATTCACGAAGCTCGAGCGGTACCAATATCCACAAAGATGTTCACACAGCGTCGATGGAGGAGAAATACTTCTTTTCTATTGACAGATTCACGAGAAAAAAGTCGCCATCGTCATCCTCTACGGACGTGGAAATCATCTCGAAGGAAAGTATTAGTATCAATCCCATAGTGGTGTCCAGCTCTAGCACCAATGAAGCAGGGCGAGAAAAATCGCCGGATTTATTCAGCGACACTGACGAAGAAGTGAACGAAACAGTAAAGAACAACACACAGGATTCGTTCATGGATTTGTTACTTAAAAGCCCAGTAGTTTTTAATCAAACTACTAAACCGACGCCTTTTATAGCAATACCAAAGTTTATTAAAACGAATGCAAGTACGCCAATTTCGAAGTTGATACATGGGAAGTTGCAAGTTGAACCGGACGATCCAGACGAAGATATATCATCAAATGATATATTTGCCGACGAGACAACCGTAACCGTTAGGAAGGGTAGCCCGAATCGTACAGACAACGTGTTCGAAATTACCGATAACAATGCTTTCGGGAACAAAGTTCGCGTTCATCCCGAGAGAGATTGCATGTCACCTTTGAATGATTCCGAGGAGGTCCAGTTTGTCGGGGAACTTCGCCCGAATGATAATACCATCGAGATTAATAATTCACAAACAGATCTGTGTACACCAAAGAGTGGAACGAAAAAAACTGCTACCAAAAAGACACCCTCGTCATCCGGGTCTAATGTCGTTACAACGCCACGAGGTTGGCTGTCAAAGAATAGTCGTCCCTCGTCTTCCGATGGAGGTTCACCCAGGACACCTAGCGGTGGAGGGAATAGACTCTCCTCAAAAAGTAGTGGTCGAGGGAGCAGCGATCGTACTGGATTTAAGCGTAAAAAGTTGGAAAACTGGTTTCGTGATGATGAAAATTGTGCACATGCATCGACGAGCGTTCAACGGCGAAGATCTGCTCCAGCTGCTGGCAGTGTACGAAAAGCATCCCCCAGGAAGAAATGCTCTCAGGAGCGAGTAGTTCAGCGATATAATCAAATTCTGGTGTCCCCTAGTGGGTTCGATAGCGATTTCGAGTGAGACTGCGGAAGGAGTTGTTTTTTTTGTTTTTTATCGATTTATAATTCTACCATACCATCTGTGATGGGTTATGCTTTGTTACACTTGTTTTTGTGTGTGTGATGAACCTAATCTATTATAATCCTTTTAGGGTCGAAAGGATATTTTAAATATATGACAAACGAAAATAGAATTTCTCAATTGACAAATAAGGATTATTACATTCATCCGAAATGAATCCACTGAATTAAACTCATGCGGTATTCAGGTATCTGGTTTGTTCTAGGTTGTTACGAGGCTGTTTAAGTTCACATAAACACACACTTGGTGGCAGCTTCTACTAAGATCCTTAGATTTTATGCCGATCCTGGTCTATACTATTCCCCATGAATGATAGTATCAACTCTAGCATGACCTCCCTGCTTGCATAACCATGGGATCACAAGAGGCGACTACGTACAACGAGTGGAGACAGCTGCCCAAAGTTCCGAAACAATAAACTGGAGAATAAACAAGAAACTCACAACTACGGAGAAGGCCCGGCGGAGCCGTTCGCCAGCAGTGGTTTGGTGAGGTCACTATGACCAGCAGCTGCTGAAGTTATTCAGCGGCGTGAGTAAAACTCTACAGAAGCCAAAAGTGTGGAGGAACTCCACAAGTTTGTGAACTTGAGAAATAATGTCCATATAAATGTTAAGGAGAAGAGAAGGACTCCACTCAACCGGGAGATAGCTGGAGTTCCGTTATAGGTCGGATGAAGAATCATGGGAAATAGCAAAAGCGAAAGGAACAAAGTTAAGTGAAGCAGAAGAGGAAAGGAAGACCTCCGGCTCGTCAGAAGGCACTAAAAGGAGAAGCCGTGCTCGTCAAAGCCAACGTATGTAGCGCTCCTCAAGACGGTGAGAGAGGATCCGGAGCTGAGGGATTTGGGGGAAAACGTGATAAGAATCAGGTGTACCCAAACAGTTGATCATCGACGTCACATTCCATAGTACTGACGGTGAACATAGATTGGACAGTATGCGAGAAGTATACGCATAGCGACTACCAGGCGATTCGCTACCGTATCGGTCAACGGAACCCTGTTGCAGCACGGAGAAGAATGAGCGAAAGTGGAAGACGAAAGCTTTCAACAGACCTCTTGGTTGAGGCATTTCGGCCGGATGGAGGAACCGAGAACGTGGATGCAGCTGATCGAACAAGAAGGATTGTGAGGGCGTGTAACACCACAATGCTGCGAAAACAGGAGCCACGCAATAGACGGACTCCCGAGGGGCAAGCACTAGCAGGTTTGAGTGAGTCGTATTGAAAATACCAACGTATTTTGAATATAATTAAAGTAAATAATAAAAGTATTTAAAAAATTTTCTGTTGTACTTAATAATGTACTTAATGTAATTCAAGCATGATTTTTGAAAACAGCGAAACTCGCATTTGACCCAAACAGAGAAAACGGCGATGACATTTTCGAAGTTTTGTTTTAAATGTTATTTAAAAACCATACCGATTTTTACACCAATTATTCAGCCAGAATGCTCACCAAAGATGCCTTTTCATTTAATGGAGCGAACATTCGCGATCAATACATTTCAAGAGTACTTATTCAAAAGGTCCTAAGTGACATTGAGCTCGAACTGAGAAAAACGTGGCTGAAGTTTCATGGACCTAAAACAAATCTTTATTAGAGAACAAATATGTGTTTTGATGAAACAATTATGCCAATATAGTCTATGGACTATGCTATTTAGGTAAATAATACTAAAACATGAAATGTTTAGTGCTAATGTAGTTTTTAAGCGCTTTGAAATGATGCGTCCTTTTGAAAATTATAGGACCTTTCACATAGGTCTTTTTTCGGGCCTACGAATCATACGACGCTGCACATAAGGCTTTTTTCAGCAAAGGTAGCTCTTACGACGAATATTGAATATCTTCAAAGTTTTCGACAAAATGAGCACCGGAATACGAATGTTCTTCATTACTATGGTAAATAGTTGCACTGGATTTAACAGAAGTCTTGCAGAAAAAATTGCGGGAAACATTAGTTTATATTAACAAACCATTGGCTGGCAGTGGTTAAAACCATCGAATGGCACGTTACTTTAGCATAACTAAGCTTTCCAATTATCATTAAATTTATTATACTTTCTAAATTGAACTTCGAAATTAAGTCGCATGAACAGAAGAAAATAATTTCTTTTATTTTGATGCTTATGACGTTTTTACTAGGTACCTATGTGCAGTGGGAAAAACAGAATAAAATGAATCATGCGTCGTTTTTACATGGCGCCTATGAACAGCTGCAGAGGTTTTGAAATGTTTCACGCATAGGTCCTTTCAATTTAAAAGGTCTCAAGTGCAAAATTTCAAAATATGATCATGAAAACTTTGCGACTTTTTATATAATGCTTGTTATTTTGATAAATACTGGGTATAATGAATCCTGGTTTTCGGTATTCGTTAGCTATGTTGTAATCACATGCTGCGCTGCAAATAATTCAGTTTGTTTCAGGTAACTGACATCCCTATCTCTACATACAGGGTTTGACAATAGGCAACATCGTTTTTCCACCGATCGATGGGGGTCAGTTTGACAACGTCAAAATCGCTTAAAATGTCATCAACAAACAATAGTAGCAGTAAACAAAAGAAAACAATGAACACTTTAACTGATTTGATGTAAACTAAAGTGCTACTCGTTCGTATTAAAAATTAATTTTGTTCATTTTGTTACAAACAAAGTTCTTATGTTGGCTACGAAAATATGACGTCACGTCACCCTCTTGGTTTGTTTACATTTGTCACTAAGGACCATTTGAATCAGCACTTTTGAATTTAAAAGAGCGGATTGAAGAAAAATTAAAGTTACGATGTTATTAGTATCACGCTCACAGTTTCGTCGTTTTACTTTCGTTAGTTTTGGTATCTTTGTTGCACTTACGTTATTTCAGTTTCGTCAATTGTGGTGATTAATCTTATAATTTTTTAATCAATTCTATGACTGAACTGTTCCGCCGAGGCAGTATGCCAATGAGGACAACCAACATTTGTAGTTTGTCACTTTTGAGCAGTGTGTTGAAGAGAAATAAAGGTTACGTTATTCTGAGCACCACTCTTACACTTTCGACATTTTTCACTTAGTCGATTTTAGTATCTCATTTTTGCTCGCATTGTCACAAGTATTTAGATTTGATCTACTGTAGGATAGATTTAGAGAATCGAAAATAAAAATGTGCTGAAAGTGCATCAATGGTGCTTAGAATAACATAACTTCTCGACAAACATATGATTACGGCCTAAAAGCCAACTGTCAAAATCCACTTTTAATGGAAATTCCGGACAAACCGTTACTAGCTGAACACAGTTCACAACAGTTTATGAAAGAGAAAACTTTTCTCTTTCGTTTACTACCAACATCTGTGATTGGCATGTAACGGTTTGTCCGGAATTGCCATTAAAAGTGGATTTTGACAGTTGGCTTTTAGGCCGTAATCATACACTCAGAAAAAAGTAAACCTTATGCCTATTGATTTTACACATAGATTTTTGCAATTAACGGAGGCATATAGACACTATTTACTGGCACATAAACCTAATGTGTGTATTAACAAGAAATATTAATCTTACATTCACTTTTCATAACTATTAGGCACATAAAACCCCTTTCTATAACAATATGCACATATAACTTATGTGTGTGCATACATAGTTTATACAGTTGACACATAGAAGGTATGTGTGCGCGTGATAACAATAGCATTTCTTTTTCATATGAATTTTAAGCGGTTTGAAGCAAATAGAATTAACGTTTGGATTTTTTTCAGTGTAGGTTTGTCGAGACTTGCATTCTTTTTCTCTAAAATATTGGCTAGAATTAGGGAACTGCGTGCTCTTGTTCCCATTATAGAAACATTACTTATATTGAGCATTTTAGTAGAAAGATTGTAGTATATTTTAATGATTTAGTTACAAAAACCGATTAAATTAAAATAACGTAAGTGTCACAGCAGTACCAAACCTAACGTAACTAACATGACGAAACTGTATTTATGCACTGTTGATGTGTCAGTTGTTGGTTCGTCATTATTTCGATTGCGCATTTTTCAGCTGCATTACCGAATAATGAAACGAAAGTTTGTCAGCATGTACATTAAGATGCGTAGAATGCGGGGGAGTGATAATCTCAGTTTGTTTACATTTGTTAGTTACGGTGTTTTCAAAAATCATGCTTGAATTAATGTCGATGTGTACGTACTTAGAGTATTTAAAGTACAGTCGTGATTCCCTGGTTGCGCCACAGCCTTGATTTTGAATTTGATTCGCTAGTTGGACCGACTGACAAATGTCAAAAACTCTCCAAAGAAGATGTTGGCAGTGTAAATGCATCTGTTCGCATCTCTAAATATTGTCAGATTGATTGTCAAAGTAAATCTGACTCGAGATTTCGACGTTCAGAAGCTTTTTAGTTGGACAATGGTCCAACTAGCGGAGGTCCAACTAAAAAGCGGTCCAATTAAAAAGTATGCAACCAGCGAATCACGACTGTATATCCTAAAGGTAATTAAAATATTTTGCGTATTTAAAGTTCAAAGGCACTGTACTTAAAATCGTTTTAGTAATTAAAGTACAATGAATTTGACGCGCACTTTTTTAAATCTTTGAAGTCTAGGGGCAGATCACTTGTGATGTATTTTTAAAAATCAGCGAAATTAAATGCATTTATTTCCATCAAAATAGAAATTCATAATGTATTTTGCGTTGCGTGCAATGTTGTTTGCGTTGCGTGTAAGACGTCAAAACCCTACAGAAAAACTAGCCCTACATTTAACAAAACGCCGAACAAAGTGGATCAGCGTAGGACGTTTGTTAAACAAATTTTTTTGCGAGGCAGTGCAAAGCTGATACAAAAATGGAAATAAAATGCATTTTTTTCAATTTGATGCAAATTTGTTATACATTCTTAGAGTGATCTGCCCCTAGTTTAAAGTACTTAATGTACTTTATGTTATTTTGGTACTTAAAGTAACTAAATATGTAAGACTTTTGGCGCTGCGTCGTATTGAAGATTTAGTGCTTGCCCCTCACGGACTCCAGCTTACTGGTGGAACGAGACGGTCAGTACGCTACGTGCTGCTTGTCTCAGAGCCAGAAGGTGGGCTCAAAGAGCAATATCGGAGCCAGATAGAGACGAGCGCAAGGTACCGTTCCGGGAAGCTAGGGCAGCTTGGGAAATCAAACTTGGCAAGTCAGAATGCCATAAGGAGCTGTACCAAGAAGTAGACGTCAATCCCTGGGGCGACGCATTCCGAGTCGTGACGCGGAAAATGAAAAGCCCGTTGACGCCACCCGAAATAATAATCGTTGAGGGTCTCTTCCGGAAATACCTGGTCACCGACACAGTACGGCGAAGAAGATGAAGCAAAGACGGACGATCGGCACATGGCTAACGATGAGGTTTCATGTTTGGGATAGTTCTGCAGAAGTGTCTAGATGAAAGCAACTTCCCCGAAATGTGTAAGGTACAGCAGCTGGTGTAGTTGCCAAAGCCAGGAAAAACCAACGGGCGACCCAGCCTCGTACAGGCCTGTATGTTTGCTGGATACACTCGGAAAACTCCTGGAAAGAATTCTTAACAGGCTTCGCATTCGAATTTCGAAAAGGAGTATCGACAGTGAAGGCAGTTCGGACAGTGCTCGAGAGGTACATATCTGAACAGAAACGAAGAGGAAACCGATACTACGCTGTGGTCGCGATAAATGTGAAGAATGTATTTAACAGCACCAGTTGGGAAGACATCGCCGCAGTGCTGCCCAGAACGACTATCTATGGCGAATCCGTCGATTTACTATTTTAATATTCAAATTGGACATTCTTTATTGAATGTAAGTAATGTGAAATGTTAGTTGACTGTACTAAATATCATATCTTCGAGTTAAACGAGCTAAATGTACCGATCAATTAACAGCGATTTCTACTTCCAACGCTCTTTAAAAAACAATGTTAAAAGGCATTTCAATTCGATCTTCGGTTTCAACTAGAATATTTAATCAACTATCAAGAAAAATACGCAAGTTTGGAAATGAATTGGCAGACAGTGCAAAATAGCCGAAAAGCCCAACAATTCTAGAGTACCATTCACCGATCACTACAAGTAATAGATATCCATTTGCCGAAAATTCTAGGTTTATAATTTTTTATTGCCGACAAATTAGGTCCAAACGTGTGTTGCAGACATTGTTCATTCGGTTTGTGTATAATGTATATAAACTTATTGTCCTTACACAGTTTTATTGACAGTTGGCTTTGAGTTAAGAGAAAAAAGCGGTAAAATGGCAACGGATTTAATACAGCATTCAAATATAATTATTTGGAAAAATATGAAAAGACGAATAATGAAAGTGTATATTATATTGATGTTCTACGTACTATTTCCATATTTCACTTTATTTATAATTTCTAAATTCTGTGCAATATTGGAGTCAAAACAATTTCGCCATCAAATTGATCGGTAAATGGAGGCCTATCGGTGGATGGGCTCTGCACGGTATTTGCTTTTTTTCGTTTAGTATTTATTTATTTATCATTCAAATATTCGACTAATAGGTACATACTACAATGCCTATTTATGAGTGAATACACTGCCACTCGAAAAACCGTTGCAAAAATGCATCTAAGTTAGGGCATTGGAAAAATAACTTTTTTTTGAATTCTCAAAGGCCCCCCTCCCATATCGTGACAAATGTCAAAGTAAGCTTAGATGCCAAATTTCAGATCATTTGGACAATTTTAGACCCCCGGCCACTTCGCTTGAACTTTTTGAAATCGGTACTATGGGAAAATATAGAGGAAAAATATACTAAATGCTATAATTTTTGAAGTAGCTATCAAAAAATTACAATTTATACCTCTTTTTAAAGGAAATGACCTAAGTCTTTGAAGGGAGATAAAAAAATCGGGGAAAGTGGGGTACTGGGTCATTTTGGCTCCAAAATCCCCTATTTTTTCATAATTTTTCTGCTTTGTGATGCAAATCATACATATTTTGGAGTTTTTCTAATGTGAATAAATCTCAGAAATAGAACGGAACCTTTTTGACCCTTGTCCGAATACGGGAAGTTGGGGTTATATGACCTTTTGTCATTAATATTAAATTTTATAATTTTCTCATGCATATATCTCTATTATTTTTCAATCAATTTTCATGAAATGTAGCTTGTTGAACGCGGAAAATTCTTATGAATACAACAAAAATGAATTCGTTAGCAGTAAAATTCAGAAACATCAAATTTTTGGACATTAACTCTACAAATCACATTTTTTCGTTAAATGTCCTAATACCTCAACTTCCCCCTATTTTTCCAGGATGGAAACTTTTCTCATGCGATCCTTAAGCATATTTTACACTAAAAGTAGTAAATTTAATAAGAATTTTGTTGTTAAATGGAGTTAATATGTGCAATTTTATGATAAAAATGTGAAATCGAGACTATATATCAGATAATTTGACGTTTCTGAATTTTACCGATAACGAATCTATTTTTAGTGTGTTCCTAAGGATTTTTCACGCTTAACAAGGTACATTTTATGAGAATTGATTGAAGAATAATAGAGATATGTACACGAGAAAATGATAAAATTTAATATTAATGACAAAAGGCCCTATAACCCCAACTTCCCCTATTCGGACAATGGTCAAAAAGGCTCCGTTCGATTTCTGAGATTTTTTTACATTAGAAAAACTCCAAAATATGTATGATTTGCATCACGGAGCAGAAAAATTATTAAAAATGGGGAATTTTGAGGCCAAAATGACCCAGTACCCCACTTTCCCCTATTTGTCAAGAATTTACTTTAAAAAGAGGTATAAACTGTAATTTTCTGATTTCTACTTCAAAAGTTATAGCATTTAATATATTTTTCTTCCATATTTTCCCATATTACCAATTTCAAAAATTTCAAGCGAAGTGGGCGGGGGTCTAAAATTGTCCGAATGATGTGAAATTTGGCATCTGAGCTTACTTTGACATTTGTCACAATATGAGAGGGGGGGCCTTTGAGAATCCAAAAAAAAATTTTTTTTTGTAATGCCCTAATCTAAGTCCATATATAACATTGTTTTCGATTTTTGTATGTTTATAGTTTCGACCACTGTATTCGCCATATTTGTATGCGTACTTTAGGAAAGTTACAATAATGGCAAAATATAACTAGAAAGCTTGATCTATACATGAAATGTGATTATATTGTCTAAAATTTGATTTTTCTTCACCGGTACCACACACAATCGAAAAGTTTTTACAATTTTTAAAAGATGATCTTGTGCTATGAAGATTTAGTTCCAGATATTAGTTCTGTCACGGTTTTCTGTCCTCTTTCTTCAGATCATCTCAAATAAGTTTAATCGGATTCGATCACCTACTACAAATGAAATGACCTGATAACCAAGAAGGTTTGGTTCAATATTTATTTATTTATTTATTTATTCTTGATTTTTCAACGGACTTACAATGTCTTATTGAAATTTCTTAAAGCTATTGAAACAAATCCAGAGTAGACAAGTAACAACACATTAAACATTAAACAGCAAATTGAAAACCTAATTTTTACATAAGTCTTATGCCGGTCATGGTTCCTTCGTGCTGCCGTGGAGTCCAAGGAAGTCCGGAATGATTGCTTCGAAACTCTCGAAACCGAATGCCGCGGGGCCATGTTTCTCGAGATAAAGCTTTTTCCTTCAAGGTAGCATCCAACTCGACTTTAAAAGAAACAAAGTCAAGGGTCGATGTGTCCTGCCAAACAGGAACAAGCTTCTTTACAATCACTGGGGTTTCCGATTTCAAGCATGCAGTTACTAGGTCGGATACCTGCTCTTCACTTACATCACTTCCAATATTAGACAAAAATAGCTTGAAGCTATTATCATGATTCGTATGGTCAGGCAGAGATGCTTCTGTTCTCGTCGATGAAAGAGGGGCGATTATTTCTGGCGTTGAAAAGTTTGCAATGATTTCGGTTGGTTGACTAGTTTTTGCAAATTCAATCAAACTACTCACTGAAGAGTTCAACACATTGATGCTGGTGGTCAAACTTTCAATTTTCTCGTCGCGTTCTTTTTCACGGCGTGTATGTGCGGCTACAAGCGAACTTACTGTACTGCGGAATCTTGCGTTTTCCAGCACGTCAATGCATCTATCACACATTCAGAAAACGTTTGAGTTCGTACAGGCGTTGAGTTCATTACCAGTTAGACCGGTGTAATCCTTATGGAACACACGCTAGCCGGCACAAAATCCATCACAAATAACCGATCCAGCCTTCTCAACAGCAAGGCTACACTTCCCGCATGAGAGCTCCATCCTTTCAATGATTTGATAATGACAGACAGTAGCTTTTGCCAGCAATGCAGTGCAAAGCGCGAAAACAATGGAAGAAGTTGCCGTTGATTCGAAGTGAAAATCGAGCGTAAAAAACTTCACTGTATCGATAGTGTAGGCTTCACGGAACTGCAAACAACGAATAGATATATCCACGATGGTTATCCACGATTTTATGTAAAAATAACTGTTGTTCGGGACCAAATTCAACGATATTTAGCGTTTACGGCGGAGCAGCGAAATAACACAGCAACACGAGCAAAACAACAATAACAATGTAACATTCGATGTGGATTGGTTGTGCTTAAACCACAGACTAACAGACAAAATACTTAAAACAAAGCTTCGCCCGCTTTAACGGTCATTTTAAATATATTTGTAGTTGGGACTATGGCCACATTTGAAATTATGGCGCCACTGACATATGAACAAGCATATGGGGGATAGACCACTAATGAAAAATTGCTCCCAAACATGAGGGGTAACCCACCAGTAAATGGGTGTTTGGGACCGTGAATAACAGGTGGAGCTAGTGTTCTGGGAAAATTGTCGGATCGATGTTTTTTGAGGGAATTCCCTCAGAGTGTTATGTCTGTTAGTCTGTGCTTAAACTATACGCAAGAAATATATTTGATTTATTATTACTCTAAATGTACTAAGAAAATAAATATTTTACATTAAGTAGTACAGTCCTACGTCTACAGTTCGTGCAATCCCATAGGGCTGCCCCATGTAGTTTTATTTATTTTAGAAATGTTATGAAACATGTAGTGAAAGAACATTTTATTATGAATATTTTTAAACACAGAGCGTAATGAAGAACTCGATAGACTGGTAAGGATTTGATTATTTAGCCGGATCCGTTTCATACATCGTCCTTTGTAAGCAGTTTTTCCTTTTACATTCTGTGGAACCATATTGTAACTGTTGTTCATTCCCTATTGTACGATAACTTTCTTCAATACCGCAACATGTAGTTTCCTTTTTTCGAGCCACGGATGTCCAGTCACAACTCTTGAATATCAAATCGGTATAACACAAGAATTGCGTTTGGACAATCAGAGCTAGAAAATGTTTTTTCGAACACTTTTCAATATCACTTATTTTGAGGTAAACCGTGTACTGTTCCATCACATCCTAGTGGTTCTCTATTTAGAGCGTTCGCGTCCCTCATCACTTAATTTTCATATGTTGAATAATCAGCAATTCAGTAAAGGTTAACCTGCAAATAAATATGATTAATTTTTTTCAGTTCATATTATAATGCGAAATTATGATGAAGCCTTCGATTAACTATTTTTATATTCAAATTGTACATTCTTTATTGAATGTAAGTAATGTGAAATGTTTGTTGAATGTACTACAGTTACATACTTCGAGTTCAATCGTTTAGTATTTATTTATTTATCATCCAAATATTCGACGTTGCGGAAGTTGACAGCGTGCTGTTTGTTTCCGCTGTCACCGCGATCGCACCCAGCCATTATTAACATTTATTTTCTAAAAAATGTGTTAGCACCAATGAAATAGCATTGCGATTGCGTGATAATTGTTTTGTTTTGAATTTTAGCACACGAGGGGCTCCCATATGTACAATCATAAAAAGGCTAATAAAATTAGAAATTATTTTCATGAAAATAAATTACGCAAATTATGTTTGGTTTTTAATTTCTACTAATGCTTTCGTCGTTTGAGCGTACTACCTATTTATGTGACGTACATAACATTCGTGAAGGGATTTTTATTTGAGCAAAAAAATATTTTCATTTAATTTTAGTTGAGCCGTTACTCGCGATTCTTTGGTTGGGGTACTACCTCTGTCCATCTAACGAATATAAACCGCTAGTTGGAACGAGTATCAAATGCCAAAAACCCCCCATAGGAGACGCTAGTAGTGAAAACGTATCTGTTCACGTCTCTAACTGTTGTCAGATTGATTTTAAAAGTAATTTGAACTAATAAGTACCGATCCTGCGAATCACAACTGTAGAAGAGCAATATTTTTATTTTTTTAAATATTCACATGAATCAATTTTACAAAAAAAATCACTTGAAAACACACACATAGCAAGGATGGCCCCGAAAGTAATTTACATTTTAATAACTCCCTGTTTCTTCTCAAGCACTGTACAAGTGAACTTTGTCAAAGCTCTGCGAAAATGCACTCTACCCCTACCGTGCCATGACAAACAGAAAAGGAAAATGCTTTTAGATGTTGACTCTATTTGTACCGAGAAGTTTTTCTTTCATTTTTTGCTTGAAAGATACCAAGCAAAACACACTTTTCGCAAACCCGCATTTCTTTTCTCTCGCTCTGAAAATTGGTGGCATAGCTTGCTTACTCTTCAGTCCAAACTTTGCTGCACCCATAGCAACCAGACTGGGAGGTATTATTTACATCGTCGAAGGAAAACTTTTTCCCAACGGCATTTTTATGGTGATTTGGGAAAGTTTGCCACTATAGCATTCCTCACCTGCATGCAGGAAATCTCCTGTTTATTTTATTGTATTAATATTGTCTCCTTTTTCTAGCCGTATCCTGGCTGATAGTGCAAAGGATTCGTTTCAGCAGATTTAAACTTCACGGACGGGGAAAATTGTCGAGCGGGGGGACTTTTATTTGTCCCGACACTAATGGAGTGTGCATCTGATGGTAATGACGGGATAATGTTGATAATCGTTTCGTTGATGGTGAACTGTGTGCATAAACTTTCGCAATATGCTGGTTGCCATCAGTTGCTTAGTAAGTTAAGCGCGCTCGGTTTCATGAAGATGCTCTGGAACATGTAAAATTGGTTAAATAAATTTAGCTAAACAGGTTTTTACTTAAATTAAGTTATCGAGATAGAAACAGAAAACAAAACTCACAAATAGTGTCACCGTCTTGAAGCCGAGACGATGAAACTGGGAAACTATGTGCTAGTAGTTTTCCACTTCAGCGATTGCTACTGCGCCTAAATCTAATGGTTGGTGAAATTCGGGGGATTTAAAATTTTCACTTCGTCTTTCAAGGTTCGATAGCATTGTCTAATGATTCCTCGGTTCTACCTATATAGATGCGGCAACTAGGCTGTGCCGGTGTCGCAGTTGGCATCATTTGAGCAGGATAACGAAAAAGCTGGTGAGGTTTAGCGAGCAAGTCACGCTTTACAGTAAAAGTGGAACCTGTGGAAGAAAGGATGGATTAATTCAAGAAGTTTGTTGGGTAATTTCATTAAGAATAGCGTATTGTGAATCCTTATAAATATAAAACATTCAATTCAGCTTTTATGTCTTAGGATTAGAACTTCAATTTCATTCGATGTGATTGTTATCAGTATTTTAATAGTTGAGATGCAAAAAATTTAAAGTTTTCCTTATCATCAAAGTCTTGTAACCCAAAAAACTAGACGCTCAACATACAGAATGGTTATGAGCATCATTATTTTGCATTAACATGTGCTGCAATTATTTCGCAAAAAGTTTTCCATCAAGCATTCATCATCCCAAATTACACTACAAGAGAATATATTGCAAACTTAATTACGATTCATTTTTCCTAGCATCGTGTGACGGTGTAGTGCACCACCCACCCACATGAGCAGGTCGGGCAGTCGACCGGATCTCGGAACACTGTAAACAACGGTTCCGCAACCTACATCGCCACCACCGCGGCACGAAACCCATTCGCGGCGGCGAAGCATTGGACGACACCCATGTGATACAGAAATGTAGGTATCGCGGTGGCGATATGGGGGCAGGAGGTAAATGTTTTAATGCCAACAA
This sequence comes from Topomyia yanbarensis, assembly GCF_030247195.1. Classification (NCBI taxonomy): domain Eukaryota; kingdom Metazoa; phylum Arthropoda; class Insecta; order Diptera; family Culicidae; genus Topomyia; species Topomyia yanbarensis. Next base: position 3,374,989 of record NC_080672.1, read on the forward strand.
TAAACATTGAAAATTTTTGTTTGTTCCTCCGCATGGCCCAAAGTTATATTTTCATTTAGCACCCATGTCCCAGCGGGCAACGAAGCGATGCCGTCATTGCATCGAAGGAGGCTGTTTGCTCTCATTTAGCATGGGAAGCACGCGAACGAACGTACATGTGTACGGATGCGGATGCAGGCGCGTGGTAGCTAGTGAAATTTATGGGGATCCGTGTTTCCTGGTTTTTATGCTGCGCCACTGCCTGCTTTGGTTGATACGGACGGATGGGGAATAGAGTCACATCCTGACTGGTTGGTGTTTATGCGTTTATGTAGCAGTTTTTACACAATCGTCTGGGCAAGAACGCGCTGGTGGAGACGTGGCATAGCTGAACTAGGTTTCAGAATGAAGCTCTAGTGATTTCTTGGGTATAGCTGTTGTGGAATTTTCAAATGTAAGATGAGCAAATGAGGTACATTTTTGTAAATCAGTTGAACAGAAAGAAATCTTCACACTGATTATTTACATGTGTTACGGAGACGTTTAATAACCGGTTCCAATCATTTGAGGATAAACAAATATTTTAATTGTATAGATTTTGTAACATATAACTTGTATGAATTTGTTTATATAGAAAATATTATACCGTATTTGAAAGTGGTGTTCAAGTAATATTGGGTAAGCTGAGGATAGATAAAAGGTTCTTGGGTTGCTCCCCGGGTGACGGATTTTTCTCAAGTAACATTCGGTCTTTTTTCATTTTTTGCGGTTCTAATCATTAACATTCACCGAAACCTGAAAAATTGTAATGAACAATTAGCAAGGGATTATTCATAAATTACGTAACGCAATAATTGTCTAAAATTGACCTATCGCTCTCCTCCCATACAACAAATTGTCATAACCCCCTCCACTAACGGGTATCTCACATCAATTTGCATCTCGGAAAAAAACACTAGAAAATAACCCATTGAGTATTTTCTCTTGAATTTTGAGTAGAACTAGTTTCGTTTACATTGTACTTTAATCGCTGTTAGTTTTTCGAAAATAGGCAAAATGGCGTCACCCGATGAGCAACACCACGATTTGATGTTGCGCAAGCACCTCTCTCATCGGGATATCGGAAAAGAACTCAGTATCGCGCAGCCAAACGATGAGTCGTGTGATTAAATGTTAGCACTAAACTCTGAGCATTGAACGGAAGGTGAAATGCGTTCAGAATGTGTGTGCCATTAGTGATCAGGATCACAAGCGTGTACTGAAAGCGTTTGAGCGGAGTCCCAATTCTTCGATACGTATAATATGCAGAAGGCTCTAAATCGTGACGAATGGCAAAATACGGTGGTAAAGTCACGGCCCCCGAGACTGTACACCCAGATGCTGACGAGGTCTCATTGTCTCATCATGGATGATGAGACTTACGTGAAGGCGGACTTCCGGCAGCTTCCGGGGCTACTGTTCTTCACCGCCCAGCACAATTTTGATGTTCCGGAGGAAGTAAGGAAGCAGAAACATTGAAAGTATGCCAATAAATACATGATTTGGCAAGCGATCTGCTGATGTGGCAAACGGAGTGCGCCGTAACTGGGAAATCAACCTCAAGGAGTGTTTCCAAAAGCGGTGCGAGCGTACGGTTATGGCATTGAAGTTGAATGAAATAAATATTCCAAAATGCTAATGGGCTCTTTTTTATTGTCTAAAACAGCGGTTCTCAGCCTTGTTTGCTCCGCGGACCCCTTCGAAATCACCTTGGGTCATCGCGGACCCCTTCGAAATTAAATCGTGATGTCGATAAGTCACCATGCGAAAAATGTATGTGCTTTTCCGACAACAAGTTTAGTAAAAAGTTATTTAAAGTCGCTGAAAGACCATGCTGGTGCAGCTTCTCTGAAAGAATGTTGATCGAAACTGAATCAAAAGCCCCTTTAATATTTAGGAACACTGATGCCATCTGCTCTTTGCTAGCATAGGCCATTTGAATTTCTGCTGAAAGCAACGCAAGGCAATCGTTCGTCACTTTGCCTTTGCGGAAGCCAAATTGTGTATCTGACAGCAAGCCATTTGCTTCGACCCAGCATTGCAATCGGTCGGTACGAGTTGTGGTCGGATGCTGGTTTTCCCGGTTTTGCGATGGCGATGACCTTCACTTGCCTCCAGTCATGAGGAACAATGTTACTCTCAAGGAACTTGTTAAATAATTTCAACAAAAGCCTTTTCGCAGAATCAGGCAGATTCTTCAGCAAGTTGAATTTGATTCTGTCTAACCCTGGGGCGTTATTGTTGCATGATAAGAGAGCAAGTGAGAACTCCACCATCGAAAACGGTGTTTCGTTCGCGGTATCGTGAGGAGACGCGGAGCGGTACGTTTTCTGTACCGGGACAGAGTCCGGACAGATCTTCTTGGCGAAAGCGAATATCCAACGGTTTGAGTATTCCACGTTCTCGTTGGTACTGTTTCGGTTACGCATACGTCGAGCCGTACCCCAAAGAGTGCTCATCGCTGTTTCTCTCGTTAACCCGTCGACGAACCGGCGCCAATAACTGCGTTTTTGGCTTTCATTAGACCCTTTATTCGCCTTTCTAACGACGCGTACTGTTGATAGCTAGCGGGTAACCCGTCTTCCCGGAAGGCCTTATATGCAGTGGACTTTTCCGCTCTGAGCACTCTTTATCCCATCACAGTGTGGGAGACCGTCCATGGGTATTCGCGCTGGGTACTGGTTTAGTCTGAGCTTGATTCGCACTGTCGGGAATCAAGCCAGCCAAAAACCTGTACTCTTCCTCCGGAGGAAGTTCTTGAGTGGATTCGATTTTAACGGATATCGCGGTCGCGTAACTCTTCCAATCAATGTTCCGTGTGAGGTCATACGATACATTGATTGTTTCCGATGGTCTTGAACCGTTAGCAATTGAAATCACGATAGGCAAATGGTCGCTACCGTGGGGATCAGGGATCACCTTCCACCTGCAATCTAACTGTAGCGATGTCGAGCATAGTGATAAATCCAACGCGCTCGCGCGTGCTGGTGGTGTAGTAATCCGCGTCATTTCTCCCGTGTTTAAGATGGTCATGTTGAAATTGTCGCAAATTTCTTGGATTAATGGTGATCTATTATTATCATGAAGACAGCCCCATACCGTATCGTGCGAGTTAAAGTCTCCCAGAACTAGCCGCGGTACCGGTAAGGAATCCGTGATATTACAAAGCGTTCGGTGCCCTACCGAGGCTCTACGAGGAATGTAGATGGAAGCAATGCAATACCTTTGATTATAACTTGATTTCTGCATAAGAGTGCCTCGAGCGATCCTTAAGGGAGCGCCTAATTTTATCCCCGCGCTTCTTGTACGCCGGGCATGACTTAAGAGCATGCGGAGGGCCCAGTAGTAAATACACTTCTCAGTTTCTCCACCGCAAGCGTCATCCTCATGCTCTCCCTCGCATTTGCCGCACCGTTTTTTATTGCCACAATAAGTGGCTATGTGGCCCAGTTGCTTGCAATTGCTGCAGTTCATTACCCGCGGTACAAACAGGCGAACAGGTAGGCGAACCTTATCCAGGATAGTTGGGAAGAGCAGACCCGGAGAAAGTCACCTGAATCGAGTCTGACGGAGAATAAGTTGTCTTATCATCTTCAGTTTTTGCGGAATACAATTGCTTGCATTCCAGAATCTTCACCTGTTGAAGTGAAGGGTCCTTAAAGCAGCCAACCCCGTACTTCAACAGGTCTTTGCACTTCAGACCCGGTTCGGCGACGACCCCATCGATCTCCACTGCCCTACAAGGCACATACACCCTGAATTGCTTCGTAAAACGCTCGCTGCGAGTAATCTGGTTTGCCTGGTCGAGGTCGTTTACTATAACGCGTATCTTATTAGCTCGAACACGTGTTATCTGAGCTACGGACGGGTAGTTAGCAGTCAGCTCCAGTGAGATTTTTAGAATATTGGGCGATTTCGTGTTGGGCTGGAAATACACCACCAAGGGTCCATTTGAACTGGCGGGGTATGTTTTAATACGTGGAAGACTGGGGAATCAGGGGAGGGAGTAATTTCGGGTTTATCCGGTAAATCCATGGGAATATCATTCCCATCCAATGTTACTTCGCCATATTGCACTAGGATAACAGGTGGTGTAAACGAGAGATGAAACTTATATTCAGGGGAAAGGGAAGAAGTAGAGACCGATCGGGGAAAGGGAAATGAAAAAAAAAATACTTAGCTTACACTGATAATATAAAATCTTAAATATAATGAAATCGATCATAAAATGCACGAATTCATTCGTCGTTTTCTTCAACGAAGTATTTTCGTGCATTCTAAATAGTAGGTTTCGTTCATTTCATGAACAAGAATGGCCGCTTGGTGAACGAAATCTTTCGTAAATTTTAAACGTTTAATGTATACTGCACGAATGTTATCGTTGATAACGACATTATTTTTCGTGAATGAAACGAAATGTTTTGTTTATTTTAATAAACGTGTGTGTATATTACGAACGATTTCGTTGGTCGCACGAATTCATTTCGTTTATCTTAGAAAAGTGTTCGTATTTATTATCCTCTTATTGTTTTCAGTCGATCTTTTGGGATCGATGTTTGACAACATAGATTTTTTTGATTTAAAAAAATCGATGTGGCCAAATCGATTTTATTGTGGTAAAAAGACATGGCCGCTAGATGAACGAACGTTTTCGTAAATTTTACTTATTTGATTTACATTGCACGAATGTAATCGTTGATAACGACATTATTTTTCGTGAACGAAACGAAATGTTTCGTGTATTTCAATAAATGTTTATGTATATGATGCACGATTTCGTTTCGTTCATCTTAGGAAAGTTTTCATTAGCATATTATTTTTTCAATCGATATTTTAGGATCGATGTTTGACAACAACGATTTTTTCAACTAACTAAAAGGATCGATCTGGCAAAATCGATTTTAATTCAACCTGCCTGCTTCTATTGAGGACTAAAGAGATTGTGGCGTGAAGTAATGGCCGCTTGATGAACGAAAGTTTTCGTAAATTTTACATATTTAGTGTACATTACATGAATGTTATTGTCGAAAACGGCATTATTTTTCGGGAATGAAACGAAATGTTTCGTTTATTTTAATAAACAGTTGTGTAAATTACAAACGATTTCGTTGGTCGCACGAATTTATTTTGTACATCTTACACGCAGAAAAATGGATTGTACATTCAAAAAAATATTCGGTCAAACTCAACAAACATATTTGTTATCTGAGGGCTAACAAACCATTTTTGTTGATTTCAACCTGGAATGTTTGTTAATTCTACTATTACTGTGATTTGAAATATTTGTTACCTCAACAATCATTTTGGTTGGTTCAACAACATTGTTTGTTGAATCAACTATCAGTTTTGTTGAACTGACAGAACTTTAAGTATTCTGTTTTTTCTTTCAAATAAAAAGCTATTAAAAAATTTAAGCAGTTTTAATCTATTATCAACTAATTGATATGATAAAAGTACCTAAATTCGAGCATAATTATCCACTCCGGGGATGAATTAAGCGCGTTCCGCTCAGAACGGAGGATCAGTTCTTCCACTTTCTTGCTGTCTATGATCAGGAATGTAGGTGGTGGTTATTTGTTGAAAATAAAGAGATGTTATTTATGGTTTCAAAATAATTTTTAGAAATACTTACTGATGAATGCTCCAACTACCCACAAGCCCACAATAAATTCTTAAACTATTTTAGCCGACTGAAAAATTAAAACACTTTTACACTGTGAATTACATTTACACGTTTAATAAAATTTACACGCTATCATCAAAATAATTTGTTAAAACCAACAACATCATGGACGATACGATCAAACATGATTAGTAATAAAACAAATATGATTTTTGGTTCAACAAACTACAAGAGTTGAATTCAACGAACAACTTTGTTAATTCAACCTAGCAAAATTTCTGTGCGTGTAGAAAAGTTTTCGTATTGGGATCGATGTTTGACAACATCGATTTTTTTTATTTAAAGAAATCGATGTGGCCAAATCGATTTTGCTGTGGTACAATGAAATGGCCGCTTGATGAACGAAAATTTTCGTGAATTTTACTTATTTAGGTTACATTGCACGAATGTAATCGTTGATAACGACATTATTTTTCGTGAACGAAACGAAATGTTTCGTGTATTTTAATAAACGTTTATGTATATTACAAACGATTTCGTTTGTCGCATTCGATGTTTTAGGATCAATGTTTTACAGCACCGATTTTTTATTAATTAGAAAGATCGTTCTAGCAAATTCGATTGAATGAAATGAAATCATTCGTTTATTTCAATAAATGTTTGTGTATATTACGAACGACTTCGTTGGTCGCACGAATTCATTTCGTTCATCTTAGAAAATTTTAATTATTTATTTATTATCTCCTAATTTTTCATTCGATCTTTTGGGATCGATGTTTGACAACACCGATTTTTTTAGTTAAAAAAACAGATCTGGCCAAACCGATTTTATTGTGATATGAAGAAATGGTCGCTTGATGAACGAAAGTTTTCGAGAATTTTACTTATTTAGTCTACATTGCACGAATGTTGTCGTTGAAAACGACATTAATTTTCATGAATGAAACGAAATGTTTCGTTTATTTTAATAAACGCCTATGTATATTACGAACAATCCCGTTGGTCGCACGAATTCATTTCGTTCATCTAAGAGAAGTTTTCGTATTTAATAGCATATTCTTTTGACATTGCTCCGGCAGAGAAAAACTCAAAATTATTCATACAAAACCACCGAGCGATGGCTCAACTGAATCCGTACTGCTCCAGATTCTGGACCAACTAGAAGCGGAAGAGGTTTAGAAAATCTTCCTGAAACCGGTGGACACGGATACGGCTACTAAATAGTTCGACCGAGACCGTCGTGAACATCAACAATTATCTGACGTATAACAACAATGACTCCATATTGAAGCTCTGTTGACGTTGACGGTTCGACGAATGGTGGTCGTAAATATTATAAAGATATTCGTATATAGCAGCGAACAATTCGTTTGCGCAACAAAGCTGTTTCGTAATAAGCCAACGAAAGTCGTTTCGTGGTTTTCACGAAAAACTCGTGATAAAAAATAAATGTGTTTCAATAGAACTACGTACGATTCATAATATGTACGAAAAATTCGTATATTTTATGAAAATTATCTGTACGAAACGAATGCATAGCGATTTACGAATATATTCTATCAGTGTATATAGCGGCGATTCCGGCTATTCTGGTATTCACTTCACCAGCCTGGGCACCGGTGGTTGACCTTCACTGACAATATTTATTCTTATTCACTTTATGCACGGCAGCAGAAAACGAACTGCTTCGATCGAGAGCTCGGAGAGTTATGGTGTACGAAAGTTGTAAAATTCTTTTCACACATTTGTTTATTGCGGAAACTGTTTAGTATCTAAATCCGTTGTAAAACGTCGAGGTAAGTACCTAAACCGCTATGTATCATTCCGTGGATGAACCCCTTATTTTTCTTCTACAGAAAAATGGAGAAGTGCGCCAAAATAAGAGTTGTGCGGTACCCGGAAGATGCGGTACAAATGTGCATAAAACGAATACGCAATGGCATCACGAGGTATGTCGCATGCAAGAAATACGTCATTCCCGTTTCTACGGTCCGCTACCGTCTCTGTGGCCACTAGCAGAATAAAAAGACTTAAGGGCCAAGATCTGTGCTAACGATGGAGGGTTAGGGGAAAAAAGTAAAGTGGTTGACTGACATGGAAGATAGTTTCCGGTTTCCCGGGTGACCTTGCTCTTTAAAATCAACGAATTTGTCGCATCAGTTCAGCTGCCAACTTTATTTAAAAACGATCGTTCAGGGCAGTACATATTGCAAAAATATGGGTAATTGGTTTTCAGGGATGAAATGGTTTGAATTATTTATGCGCGCAGGAATTCTGGGTTTTCACTGCATACTTCGGAATCTATAATAACTGCCAGCGAACGGGTCAGCGAATCTAATATTTGAAGTTGGTTCTCCGCAACGAACCATTACCGCGCCGTTGTGGAAAGCACAGAAATTACAAAAAACAATTTCATCCCGTTCTAACAGCTAAGAAGCGCCTGGATGAAATACACTTTAAAAAAGAGTACAAAAAATAAAGCAGAAGAAGCAGAGAAAATGCGAGCTTAGTACAGAAGAACCAAACGAAAGAGAGAAGCCCTTGGAGAAGACATTAAAAGGGAAAAAGAAGAGCGTAGATTGAAAAAGATAAAAAATATGATTAAATACGCAATAAAACATGCCAAAGATATGAACTCATAATAACATGTTTTATTATAGCGGACGGTGGGAAGTTGTGAACACCTGCCATGATGTCACTTTATTATTGGAAAATGTTGCATTAACCTATGTTCTTAATCGTCCTGGGTCGCAACCGCGAATTCAGGTGGCTTAGCACTAATCATTAGTATAGAATCTTAAAATTCTATAGCCCTCATAAAAGTAAACCACAAAAATATTCCATTTCTTCTACTTTTTGCGATGGTTCATAGCTAAACTAAAATATGCCGATTCCACGCTTTTCACACAATCTGCCCTATCTCAAACAAGATAACGATTATTTTAAATTGCTTCAGCCTGTGGATGTATTAAGGTGTCCTTCGCATATTGAAAATCGATCAATGTTTATGGTAGTCATGCCCTGAAAACCGAATTATGCTCATAACTCCCCACCGTCCCCTGCATTAAATTTACTTCAAAGTCATCCATAACCGTCTGAAGTAGTCAATGTGACCTAGTGGTATATTTTGTCCACTAATCAAGTAAACATGTAAATCCAGCCCATGTCAATAGACTTTGAACCATTATTTTGTTGTTATAGTATGTACTGGTTTATAGAAATGCTATTCGTATATCAACCCGTATCTCCCAAACCTGAATTCAAATTGATGTATAGCCTATGAAAATATAACAATTTCTATTAAACTTTAAATATTGTAAACACCGATTAAGACATCTTCGAATAATAATAATAGTGTCAATAAATAAAGCACTACTAGGGTCAATGAAGGAACACTTGGTGCCATAACTGGAACAAGAGACAAAAACTTTGTGTTCACGTTAAAAACTTTTTCGGAGAATCGGTTGAATCCAAGATAAATTCTTATTAAGAGCTCTCAGATCTTTCTAAAAAGATATAGATTGTAATTTAGCGTGGTATAGTGACAAAAATGAAGGACCAAACTCTTTCATTATGCTTAACTAGTGCCATAACTGGCTCATCCACCCTATTAAAACTAAGAGGTTACAATGTACAAATATTTTTTTAATATTGAGAGAAACATTTTTTACAACTAATACGAAATACGATTCGATATACAAGATTGGATACTATTGTTCATAGTTCTTTTACGATAAATTTTACAGCTATCTTAAAACAAGGAATACAATTAGCTATACAAAATGAGGAAGAATAGTTTCTCATGAAAAAAAATTAAAGCTATCTTGAAACTAGGAATATAATATAAATTTGATTTTTGTAACAGCAGCAACAGTTTTATCAGGGACAACTTTGTAACTTTCTGGCAAACGGGAGATCAGCGGCATGAGTTGGAGTCTTAGGCTACCAAGATGTCAAGGAAGAGGTTGATGGATGGGATTCTTCGGACCCGCGGGGAATCTTTCGAAAGTGATCAGACCAACGACCCGCTCTCGCGTTAAATTTATTTTGTGCTGGCGTGGTAAAGGCCACGGCAGTCACATAGTGGCCTTCTGGTGCTGGTCGGATTCATAAGGCAGGATAGCGAACTTCTAAAAACGAGAAATAAAGGAGATGGATATTTATCGTGTTTTTTTAAATGTATTGGAGATCGCGGCCAGAATATCACGAACTGGAACATTGGGTGGTCTCCCTCGGGCCCGAAGGGTATCCTTTAACTGAGACCTGGCGTCAGAATACTCAACGCATACCCAGACAACGTGCTCGATGTCGTGATAGCCTTCGTCACAAGCGCACAGACTACTCTCTGCAAGCCCAATACACCGCAAATGTGGTGATTGGAAATAAGCCGAGACATCCACCAGACCTACATCCATCCCTCTGAACAAAGGCTTCGTCGATACCTTCGGGATAATATAATGTGCCATTGTCTAAATTCCCCATTGCTCCACGAGTTTTGCCAACTGTCGACAAATACCGAAAAATTAATTGAAGTAAATTCGTCTTTCGTAGATGTCACCTTCTAATGCGCTAACCTATGCTAAAGAGTCGGTCGTTTCATTACCCGGGATGAAGCAATAAGAAGGGACCCAAACAAAGGTATTCTGGTAACATTTTTTTTATTTCGTCAAATATGTAGTCACATTTTCTTTTTTTACTTTTTAACGACATTGAATTAGCTAGAGATTACTGGGTAGGGAAAGTTATGAAAATTTAGAGCCACAGAGCTCAAGTGAGAGCAAGGTTGTGAAGTATACAGATTGGAATACTAGAAGTGGCAGCGTCATTAGAAACAGACTTTAAATCCTACAGGTTAGTCTTTTGTCTTCTGTTGGCAGGGGTCGAGCTTAGGCAACATAACTACGAATCATGACATTCTACCAACATTGCTCCTGATAAAGACAAACCGTCCCTCTTTACCGTGAGAACCGACAATAGAAAAGCCACGCTGTGTCAAAAATAAAAATAAGAAAGGAAAAACGAAAAAGGAACTGATGGGAATTCTTCGGCAGCGGTGGGTAGTCGCTGTAGACACGACCAGCTCAGTTTTCTCCGTGGAGAACTCGATATCCAGCTGAAGTAGACCAAGCAGACAAATTCAAAGTATTTTGTCGTCTGCAAGTTGTCTTAGCGTCCATGAATTGGTAGAATAGGCGTCAATGTCATTCACGTAAAAATTGTAGAGTAGGGGACTTAGACATGCGCCCTGGGGAAGACCCATGTAGCTAAATCGCGATGTTGTTAAATCGCCATGCGAAAAGTGCATGTGTGTTTCAGTTTTGTTTAGCAAAAAAAATATTTAAAATCGGTGAAAGCCCATGGGGATGTAGCTTCTCAGAAAGAATGCTGATAGAAACTCAGTCAAAAGCCCCCTTAATATCCAAGAAGACTGATGCCATCTGCTCATTGTTAGCATTGGCCATTTGGATTTCCGTAGAAAGCAACGCAAGGCAATCGTTCGTCTCTTTGTCTTTGCGAAAGCCAAATTGTGTATCTGACAGTAGGTCATTTGCTTCAATTGTAGAGGTGAAAGAGGATCATTTTCTTGAACAACTTCCGGATACATGACAGTATAGCAATCGGTCGATACGAGTTGTGATCGGAGACTTGTTTTTCTGGTTTTTGGGTGGTGATGATCTTCACTTGCTTCCAGTCCAGTGAGCACTGCACCATCTAAAAGGACGTTTATTTGCGCTATCGTGATGGGACGCAGTGCAGCAGATTTTATGTGCCTGGCTGCATACCTACTTGGTGAAATCTATCGGTTTTAATATTCCACGCACTCGTTAGTATTGTTTCAGTATCGCATACGCGTTAATTCGTCAACGAACCGGCGCCAATAACTATGTTTCTTGGCTTTTATCAAAATCTTTTTTAACTGTCGTTAGCTAGCGGGTAACCCTTCACCCCGAAAGGTCTTATACGCGGCGGCCATCTCCGCGTACACGTCTGAGCACTCTTTGTACCACCATGGGTTGGAAAACTGTCCGCGAGAGTTCGCGTCTGGTACACGTTTAGTCTGAGTTTGATTCACGGTGTTGAGAAGAAAGCCAGCCAAAAATCCGTACATTTCCTTCAAAGGGAGCTCTTGTGTGGACTCGATTTGATTGGATATCACGGAAGCGACAGGTAGGTCATACGAAGCATTGATTGTTTTCGGTGGCCTTGAGCAATAGTTATTACGAGTGGCAGATGGTCGCTGCCATGGGGATCAGAATCTGACCGCAGCGATGTCGAGCAGAGGGACAAATTTAAAGCGCCCGAGCGCGCTGATGGAGCAAGCATCCGTGTCATTTCACCCATATTCAAAATAGTCATATTGAAGTTGTCGCAAAGCTCATGAAGTGACGTAGATCGATTTCTCATTAAGAAGACAACTCCATGTCGTGCCGTGGGCGTAAAAATCTCCTATAACTAGCCTCGGTGCAGGGAGGAGTTCCGCAATATCGCAAAGCCGTCGGAGGTCAATTGAGGTTCTAAGGGGGATGTATGTGGAAGCAATGTAAACTTTGTCTTTAATTCCAATTTGACAAGTAACAACTTCAATATCTGGTATCGAGGGGAGGTTGATTCGCTTGAAACAATAGACATTTTTGATCCCCAAAAGTTACTCCTCCATAAGAGTCTTCTCGATCCAAGCGAATAATATTGAAACCGTGAAAGTTAGGGTCTATTGCTGAATTAGGCCACATTTCGCAGAATGCGAATACATCACACTTAAACATTTTTATTACAGTTTTAAAAGAATCGATTTTCTGGGTAACACTTCTGCAATTCCACTGCAGAATAGTGACTTCGTGCGAATGAGACCAGGAGCCACTTGCCTCGGTTTTGCAGCTGTTATTTTAGGAGGATCTTGAAGGGACATCTTCTGGACTTTACAATGAAGCTTCCTCCTTTTTCTACTGCATCTAGGCGCAGCAGAGGATGTTCCCTCCTGGGATTCATTAAAGTCGCATTCGTCAGTAGACAAGTTAGTAAAGATATTCATGGAGACCGGCGACGTAGCTATCTTTGGCATTACTGCAAAAGGTCGCTTTGAGCGTCCCTGAAAGGAACGCTTAACTTTCTCCTCGCGCTGTTTGTGCGTGGGATATGTCGGGAGATCATGTGAATTTCCCCCACAGTAGAGACACTTTACGTCATCCCTTCCAAAGGAATCATTCACATGATTTTCACCGCATTTCCCACAACGAACCTTACTGCTATAGTGTGTCCCAACTGTTTGCAATTAGTTCAGTTCATGACCCGCGGCACAAAAAGGCGAACAGGTAGATGAACCTTGTCAAAGAGGTGTTAGTTAGGTAGACCATATCCGGCGAACGTCACCCGAGTCTGAGTTGTCATAGGTTCTCATCACGTCAGCTGAACGTTTGCATACGACCCCGGTAATTTCAACCCGATTAGCTGGTACATATACTCTGTTCTCCTTCGTGAAAGGCCCGTGGCAAACAATATCATTTGTCTGCTTCGAACTTTTTACCACCATAATAAGTTACTCAGGGTGAATTTTTGGTATTTCTGTTACAGCCAAAATCCGCCAGAATTAAAACAAAAAGTGTTTGCATTAAATTCAAACACTTTTTGTTTTAGGCCCGGAACAAGATCACAAAGGGCCCGGTTGAGGAGCATGGATATAGCTTGAGCTGGGGAGTCGATTTTATTTCGATATCCATCTCACCTGGAGGCGAACCATTGTCAGGGGAAGTAATTTTTTCACGGGCCTATTGCGTAGTGTACGCTAGCACGAAAGGTGAAGGTAATATTATTGTGGCACTTTTATATCGGTGTCCTGGCAGCTCATAAGATGAGATACTTTGCTATTGCTCTGGTTGTCGAATAACGGTTAAAATCCTAACCTCGAAGAGGCGGAAACGCTTAAGATAACCTTGAAAGTGGATTAGTTGGCTTTGCTTTATAGCGTTGCACTGTACAGACTGGAAAAACGCGTCTGCACGCTCTGAGTGATGATGAAGTGATGATTAAGCTAGTGGTGATGAAGTAATTCGTCTCATCGTTAATTCCACGGTACGTAATTGTAATAGCATGATGAGTGCTTTATTTTCGGATAATTAAAAGTTTCTTCGTATATTTGAATAATGTGATGAATGCTGAAGCATCAATATCACTTATTCAATTTATTTCACCACATAAACGGCTTATTCTGTGAAATGGTGTTGTTATGTTCCTTGTTTGAAAGTAAGTCAACATAGTATTTGTTTAGTTTATCACAATTAAATCATGCAAAATTTGCTGAGAACAAACACAAATAATTGATTTCCCTTAGTTCTATTACACCTATAGTGAAGAACCATATTAAATAAGGATTGAAAGCTTTCTAGCAATATTCAATGATCTTCTCATAGTTTGTTTAATAAAGGTTTTTCTTAACTATGTTGGTGCATTGATCCAAACAAATAATACTGTGTTTGGATAAATATCGAAATCAGAATCAGAAAAAAAATCACTCAAAACAGATAATCGATTTCCGCTCCGAATCGTTCCCTATTGACCCCACACCGCATTGTTGGTATCTATTTCAGCACAACATGCTATCCACCGCAGCCGCTGGTCCGCTATGACCCAGTTGAAATTAATTTAAATTCAAATTAGAACTTAATGAACGATTAATTAAAATTAATTGAACGACAAAGTACTTGAGCCTGGCCGACTTGGCCGTTTTCCCCGGTTTGCAAACAAAACCCACGGGGATACCCGGTGAACCGAACTAATATCCATTCTCCTGGAAACGATTTCCAACAGCGACAGCGACCGGCGTGAACTTTGTCCTTGCCCCGGCCGATGGGTGTCTTCCCATTCCGCGTCGTTCGGAAGCAGCCACACAAGTGTTTGGGTATAGGAGTATAAAGGTCTAAACCTACCCACGGTCTTCGTTTAATTACTTTCTAACATGCACCATCGCCGCTTTCGTAGCAGGCTTTGGGAAAAAGCTTCCCGCGGCAACGGCGATTCAGGTTTTGCTAACTTCTTCACTGCGCGTACTTCCGTCGCCTGCTGTTGCGGGTCTTTCCTCGCTGCAAAGTGGAATGACGAATGATGACTTATTTAATGAAAAAAGGTGTCGAGTTAATTGCTTGACTACACTTCAAACGACACACAGGGGGAAGGTGTAATAGCTATTAGGGTGGTGAAGGTTATTTCAATATTCAACAACTTGAACAATGATGATGAACATGCTTGGCAAATTGTTACATTCAATCACACCTGGCAGCTACAGGATGTTTTGCAATAGTTCATCAACTGTATTACTTTAGGAGCAGCCCTCAAAAATAACGTTATTACTTTAAAATATAGAGCAACTAACGACATTTTCATTTTACAGGTTATTCAGAGAGATTCGACAACCATTGTAATTGTGGAAATTAAACATTAAAGTAAACAATTTGTCCTTTGAAGGGTGCTTAGTTCCAGACTGAAATAAAAAATTGGAGGCCTCCAATGAACCTGAAGCAGGAGGACTGTACCAATTAAGCATAATCATTTAATTTATATGTTCCTTGGAAAGTCAGTGCGTAAATACAACAAATTGCCGGAAATATCTCTCTACCCAGCGTAAGAGCCTAACCACCCTTCAACTCAAATGGAAATGCTATCAACATTCCATTCGCAATTTAAAGTGTGTTATCGTATTGAGTAAGCTGTTTCCATGCCCTTCTTTGCGATTATATGGTGCACTCAGAAACAGGAAAATACGAAAAGAAGGCTATGCTTCGATACACAAACAACACACCAACATATACCAGTACACATCCTGGGGCAATGAATGACAGCATGCTGTGTGGTGTTCTGCTAGATTGCATCGCTTAAAGGATTAGAAAACAGATTATGCAAATTCGACACGATATACCTATACACGCTACACAGTGGCAGCGTCTCGTCTCAATTTTCTCCTTCGATAGCCCTCAGGGACGAAGGTTACTTTTATCCTACTGCAGCAGGCAGGACTTATGCCGCATATGTGCGGATAGATGGATGGGAGTGTGAAATTTTGATTTGAGTTTGTGATTTAAATCATCCCCACAGAAAGTTTCGCAATAAAAACTTTCAAACTCTGGAGGCGGATGGTAGCTTACTGCGTTCTGTTTGTTTTTTTTTTTCTGAACTGGTAAAATGTAAGACACTAAACGACGACTGTCCGAACCAGTACAGATAATGAAGCTAGTTTTAATGGCACCAGCAGGAGCAATCATGGGGCGGCATGTGTGTGTGTGGAAACGAAAAGGATGCGAAAGTAATAATAAAACTGTGCATAAATAATTGCAAAAGTTGAACGTGCCATTTTCTATCGCTGGATGTGGGTTTTATGTGCAACCAGCGTTGATCGTGATTGCTGATGGAGTCAACCGTGACTGGTAAACAACTCCACAGGACAGTGCCGATGGAAAATCGACAGTTGCTTTTAAGTAGACTGCAGAGAAAATACCAGCATGTACACTCCGTGGCCGGGGGATCTGTCAGCAAAGCAATTGAGCCGCTCGGAAAAGGCAACAGCCAAAGTTGCGGAGAGAGAAAGAGATTACATCTCCTAGGAACAGTTAAACTCTTCTACACAGACCTCAGCCGGAACTCTGTGATGGCCTGGATGGACGGAAGGAAGAAAAACAATTAAATTTTAATTTAATTTTTCATTTCCATTGTTGCGCAAATCGTTGGGAATAATTTGCCGAGAATGGTACCGAGAGTGCACTTCCTCGGATAGTTCTGCTACGGAATTCGCTGCAAGATTTATGCTGCATCCGTTTGTTTGTTCTGGAAACATTCATATTTTAACAATTTATAATTCACAATCATCATGAGTTTGTGCCACATACTAATGTTTCCTAAAATTTGTACGATCCGTGTCCTTATATATAAAAAGTACTTGACAAAGTTGTCACTCAGAGCCAGAATGCAATACAATTTAATTACACTAGTCAAACGTTTGATCCTTTTTTATAGGAACTTGAAACGAAATGAAGCTAACATCATTCATTCACGAATTTCAAAATTTTTATTGGAGCAGTTTTCATCAACTTTTGGACAAGTGTTTCACTACAGTCCAAAATTTTCCGCCTGCTTTCCGGTCATTTGAAGATCATCTCAATCGCTCAGTAACCTTCGATGAACCGAACCTTAGCGCTATTTGGTGGATCAGTGTCGTTCTGCACGAAATCTTAATCCTTTTCCGTGAGACAATTGAGTCTTATTTTGTCGTAGTACACCGACGCTGAAACTGACCAAAACTTCTCATACAAAGGCAGCAACGCCGTCTGCAGATACGCAGATCAATAGATTTCCGCATTTATAGTTCCAAACTGTAAGAAATGGTGGTAGACTTCAAATCGCAGCAATATATTGCTTACCCTACCAACATTTTTCGACCAAAGTTCTCCACTTGAATCGACCTATCCGCATAGTTTACATGCTCCCCCTCGACGGCAGCATAATATTATGAATATAGAAGGGTTTTGATTTTTTCTTTTCGCATAGGTCATTTCATGCTTCGACATTCATTTATTCTTCCTAAAAGGAGATACCACTTACTGGCCCAGTTTCGAGTTGAATGCTTCGAGGTTTTGCCGCTTCCTGACAGCTGATCCAAGAAATAGTTTTCCCCCAACTTGCTTATGATGGATTTTACACTCGCGTGCTGAATTCCGAAGTGTTTCGCAAATTTCCGCATAGTAACATTCTTTTCACTTAACCACCTTAATAAACCTTAATTTTCAATTTGCGCTATTTTGAAAAGGAAGAAATTAAATCGTACCAAAAACTACACAAACGAAAGATAACAGTGAAACGCACAGCATGCTATGATGAACACATTAAAATTATCACGAATGCATGCGTACAACGTAAATGTATGTGGATAGCTTAGAGCGGACAGATAACAAAGAAAGTTAAGGTTCAAATAACTTTCAGTGAGCGTCTACACGAATTGAACGCTTGATAGTATGCGTTGGAAAAAATGCGTTCAACTTTGTCACCGGTTTAACCATATAAAGCATTTATTAAACGCTATAAGAAGAATATCAGTCAATTTATTAGATTATCACGATTTAAATCATGCAAAATAGTTGGAGGAAGAACAATTGACCGGATGGAATGGTGCTTTTGAAAAGGTGGCGGTGTTTTTTCGTCAAAACACCACACTGTCCCGGGGCAGGCAACACAACTGCGTGGTGAAAAAACCAAAGCCACTTTTTTAAAAGCACGATCCCGCCCGGTCAATTGTTTTTACACCAATTATTTTGCATGATTTGAATCCTGATAATCTAATAAATCGACTGATTTTAGATTCTTTTAGAGTTTATGCTTTATAAGGAGAAATCGGCGGCAAAACTGAACACATTTTTCCTACGTATACTACCAAGCGTTCAATTCTAACACATGCTCAAAAAAGGTAACTTGAGCCTTAAGGGATGTTAAAAATGATATCCCAAAACATGGAAGACGAAACCAGTATACAAATGTTCAGATTTTCAATACAGCCGCTACGCCTATGTAGGTATATCCCGTGTGTACTGAAAACTTTAACCGCGTTTTTCTCGAAACCACGAAACCATAATTTTTGATCGCTTTGAAATTTTACACGGTGTCTTTGTAGAACAACTTTATTCAAAAAATTTCGGCATCTGTAAAACTTCGGAATATGAAAGAATGGACTTTTCCCTTTCATTTGAAAGTAAAATTAAAATATTCTGTCGGGGGGTCTAGAACAACTTTTTATTTTAAAGTTTTTTTTATTGAAAACTTAAGTTTTTTAATGAAATTAATTCGCATTTTTGCTACTAATTGGTAATATAGACATTAAAAAAATACTAAAAATGAGAATCTGATGAACAATCTCATTGTCTAAAACTTCGTAAAGAGTTATAAATCGATGTAAAATCACCCGAAAAAGTTATTAAAATTTTATCAGTTTTTAGGTGTGCTGATAAACTGATAAATGGATTAAGAAGTCGATTAACGAGGACTTACAAAAAAATGTTGAGTTTAAATGAACAGTAAATTCAGATAAATTTCAATGTTTATAAAGTCCCATTCTCAGCAGAAAAAATATATTAGATTACTCCAGTTCTTGGGCGACATTGACACTTTATGAACAAGGAGGTGTGGGGAGGTGTTGACCAAATGTATTCGATAATCTTATACCTTTTCAAGATGTTGATTAATGTAGTAACGGATTTTATCATGCTTTTTTCATTTCTTTTCTCGTTCTACGAGATAGCTAAAGTAAACTATCCTGCCTGGTAAAATACGATTGGCTTAAATTCAAAGCTTTATATTTGATGAACTAAAGTAGACAGTTCGAGTCATTGTAATAAACGACGGATTTTATTGCAACTTTGGGTTGAGAATCCTGTTTGTCCTTATCAACATTAAAGGAAAGATGATTGAAAGAGAAAAAGCTCTTTGAGTTTTGGATCCATGTTTGTTATCTTTTGGGGTAGATTCATTTCATCAGAATGTATAGATGCAGAGTTTTGCTTGTCCTCTAATTTTATTTCCAAATCAAACACAATTCACATAATCTTAGAAAAAAGAACAAAACCAAGTTTCATAATTTCCTTTAAGAAGAAATTCCGGAAACTCGTTGGACACGGATCACAACAGAAAATGAACAAGAAAATATCAGGTTGGACCATACATTCATTAAATTCTCAAAGTAATACAAGTCTGTTTATTGAAGATTTCCCTCATAATATGGGATAAGAGCAAAGACCACATATCGGTACGGTTGTCCACGTTTCCTCCTTATTCAAGGTTTGAAATTGTTCGTTGATTAAATTCTTCATTAAATGAATAATTTAATTGCCGTATAATTTTGAATCATCTTCACTTTGTGCGCTGAACAGTTGGCCTGGCCACTTGAATGACTGTGTCACATATTACATGTACCACAAACATTAATATTAACAAGAAAAGTTGTAGGCGAACGTCTGCAATTTTCCAAGATCACTACGTGTATTGGCTGTGTATGTGTAGACTAGACTAGACTAGACTAAAGTGAGTTAGCGTCGACTTTCGTGGTAATCGTGAGATACGTGCTAAGTCCAATAAGAATGTAATCGACATTTCCACAATTATATTGAGTATAAGCAGCTATTGAATCATAGTAGGCATAATCGCACCACTAGGGAAATTTAAACAGGTTTTAATGTGTAGAAATCTCTGAAGAACTCAATGGCATAATTTTCAAAATAAAAGTATGTGTATCGCGAAAAAAAATGCAATTTTAGTTTAAAATTGGAAATATTGGATATTTGGCAGCATTGGAACCAAAAAATATTATTTTTCCTAGATTCCTTGACGATTTCTTTTTAAAATGCATCTCACCAATTGTTTCTAGACGAAATAAAGCTGAAGATATCAATAAAAGTTAATAATTGATGCTTTATTTGTGTCAAAAATTTTCTATGAACAATTATGACACGTTGAATGGCTGGGGTCTTCTAGGAGGATGATAACAGCCTATTACCTTTCTCCGGGAAAAAAACAGCTCAGAGGCCGTGTGGCATCCGGCGGGTTGAAGTAGCTCAACCAAGAATTGATCCACTGGGTTTCTGCCCCCATGTTGTAAGAGGAGACTTAAAACAGCAGTCATCAAGTCAAAATGTTTCTCCGTGGCGAGGACTTAATGGATGGCAGGATGCCAGTCGCACACGGAGTGTCGTGGGTCTTATCCTTCCTGTGGTAATCGATTTTCGACGTTTGTTTTTTCGCAAATCGTTGGATTCAAATGATGATCATGTTCCTTAATACCCATATCGGGGTTCGCTGTAGACGATTATAAGCCAACGTGTTTGGTATCTTCTAGCTGCTGTACAATTAGTGCTGATGATGGACTGTATAGTGATGTGATCGAGTATAGTTAGAGTAGTACAATTTAATCTTCAGCATAGACGTACAGTAACTATGAATCTGTCCCACCTTGTACAGGAAGGAAAAGTGGAAGCTTTGGTTCAACAACCAAGGATTTCGATAAAGGAAACTTCTATGTTTAAAAGCTACTTAACCCCGTCTTCGGAGCTTTCCACAAAAAAGGCATGACAAATGTCTCTTGCATGTATTATTAATGCATGGCTCATGCTGTAGCAGAAATCGGTTTCCCCTCATAATATCAATTTGCGGGGCACCGAATTGATGGAATACTTAAGCAGTACAAATCTGCACATACTTAATGTAGTAAATTGCCCAACATTTGCACTATCTGGCAGAGAAGAAGTGTTAGATGTAACTCTCTGCCCCGACAGTATTACGCATGAGTTGGCAAACTGGTTCGTACCGAACGAGCTCGAATCGTCGTTATCTGGTCATAAGCGCATCGTCTTGGATCATTTCGACGACTCGCCAGATATCGTCACATATCGTAATCCCAAATCTACGAACTGAGGCTTGGCGACTGGGTTCCATGTGTATCTTCCAACGATCGAATCTCCACGTGACTTGGATGAGGTCGTGGATAAAACAAACTCACTCACAGTAGCAGCATACCAAGAGACATGTCCGCTTCGAGTTATGCGTCCACCTTGGTGGAATACCGAACTTGTTCGATTTTAAAAATTATGTAGAAGAGCTTGGAATCGCAGACGCAGGGACCGGTCGGAGGCCTTTAAATTGGCTCACAAAGCATGCAGAAATGCCCTTCGAGCTTGAGCTTGTGCAACCACCCCTGGCTGCTACTCTGTTATCGATCTGGACTAGCTGAAGTTGCACAGGGAATCAGTAGATAATTATGCTTAGGAGTAGCGAAACATCTTTCAATGTGCAACTCCTGGTAATCCTAAAGGGTTTATTGATCAATACCGGCGCCGGCCAGGCCCGAACGTAGATCGCGGAAGGAAAGGGAAGGAATTGTTAGACCGATACTTGATTTTGCTAGAAGCCGTATATACTACTGCGAACTCCACAAGTATCACGGGAGGTGGATATTTGTTAGTAAGTGTAGAAGTTGGATCTACTTCTTCTTTACCGACACCAGAGAGGTGACTCCACTATCTGGACGAGATATTGATCCATCAACTCATGGACCGGGGACCAATGGCTTTACTTCCCTTCCGATGGAAGACGTGACCACAGATTTTTTCACCTTAGAAAAATCTCAACGACCTCGGCTGGGATTGAACCCAGACCAACTGGAATGAGTGGCGGTCACGCTTACCACTCAACCACCGGCGCCGTCATGCAGAAATGCCCTGCGATCGTCAGTGCAAACTAAATTGTCACATGGCTACTATTCAGCGTGCTGAGTATTATTCAGGTGATCTTTGTGAATCCGATTACGGAACTTCATATCATTTGATACGTAACTGCCCAGCAGTAATGCAATTGCGTATCCGGATTTTTGGTTCTCCATACATAGATGTACCTATGTACAGAGAGCTGAAACTCAAGGGTTCCTAACCCAGTGTGGTAAAGAGCTATAGTTTAAGTCATGTTTGAATGACAATATCTCTTCGGGGGTGTTGTCGTTCTGTTATCTCAATATCCCCTCGGGGATGTTGATATATCCGCTCACTGTTTAAATACAAATTCTAAATCCTTCCGGGGATTGGAAGTTTTACTTCTGCTATTCTAGCACCTGCAGATCGTTCAGAATCCTACCGGGGGTGCTGAAGCTCTGTTTTAATTGTTCTGTATCGTTATTTTCCTTACTCCTACTACCCCAATTCTTTCCCTCAGGGAAATGATGAAAAAGCAGACCATGGCAAGGAACAAATCTCCGATCAACATGGGAAATGTCATACAAATTTTGTCATGAACACACACACCTATGGCACTGGTTAGTGCAACATTTTTACTAAAAACTCTTAATGTAGTCAACCGATCTTCGTAATATTTGAAAGACTAATACAGATAGAAGCATCAATTGACTTCTCTGAATTGTTTCAACCATTTAAAAGTTTCAAGATATTTAATAACAAACTTTAAAAATGTTTTTTTTTTCAAATGTGCTAAATGGCTCTTGTCATAAGATAGCACAACCGTAACGATTTGTCACCGTAGGGAGAAAACTCGCATATTTGATGTTATTTGACAGTTCTGATATAAATCTAGCATGAAAAACGGATCGTTCACAACCCAGCCATAACACAATTTTGGAAACGTCAAAAACAACACAATACTACTATATGCTTCTAATGCTGATGGTTCACGACTCAGCCATTTCTCCTGCTTATCACAAATCGAATTTTTTTCTGGATTTGTATAACGAATCGATTTGGGGCTACTGTTTCTACAAAGTGCAATAATTCAATACTAAAAATACACATGATATAAACTACAACAATATCTCTCAGTTTGATGCGTTCGAATTCGGACTAAGCTAATATAAGTCAGAAGTGCATGTTCCGAGAGCTCGTTGGTCTGTTTCATTTGACCATGCATTATAATAGGGCGGACATAGCACTGTGGTAATCTACAAAAACCAAGTAACAATAGTCCAATAAAACTCAACTGTTAAAATAATGCATCGCATTCTTACGATTTCAACACAAAGATGTCCTTAAACGAAACTATCAATTTTTATTGATCTCTATTTTTTAACTACGAGGCTTACAAAAGAGTTATTCTTAACATATTGAACCTGAGCAGTGCCACGTTTCTGATGTGATGAAACTGGATATAATGTGGCCCGAGAAAAGTCATATTTTGTTTTTCAATAAACATTCCTTTTCGCGAACAGAAGGCTTTGAAATCAATCAATACTATGTCGATTTAGAATCAGGATGGTTCATTTCCGAGCCACATGTTTCCTGATGCAGGATAAGGAATAACAATTCTTTCGTTGGTTTAGTATCGGTCGCTCTGGCTCATAGTTTACCTCTGCGTTTGGTTTTATTCCGGCTCAACCAAATTTGAAATCAACAGCTCAAGATTGTTGTGTTCGGTATATTAATCCAAGAATGCTTATCAAAATATTTTTCCAATAAAAATAAATATTGGGTTTCTCTTTTTTAGATTTTCATGGCGCCAGCGGTGCAGACAGCTACTATAATTTTATGGGCCTACCCCCATCACGGGACCCTTAAAATCCCGGGGACCCTGGACCGGACCCAGTCTGCCCATGAGCAAAGGCTGTACTGCTTATTATATTGTAAAACCTTTATTAGTTCTGGGTAAACTTTGATTTGAGCAAATCTCCGAGTAAGGTAGGCGTCTTAATTGAGGATTGTAGGCATTTCAAAATCGTTGTCTAGAATCGGTGAAGCAGCTATCTCCGAAGTAGGTTTTCTGTACGCTCCACGATTAGTTCGTGTAGTCATAACTCAAGTTATGTGGTGCCTCTGATGCATTTCAGAATTGCGACCCAATTTCTACCTTTGCCCTGGACATTGTGGGCTCCTCCATCCACTTGCTTCTTTTTTTGCAGTCCCTTAACAGATTCACTCGATCAGCGTCACCAAAAAACGTTGTTTCCTTTTTCGTAACAACTGGTACCTGGACAGTGCGCCGTCCTTTAGTCCGTTATAAAAAGGTTCGGCAACAGCTGTCAGTTCCTGACCAATCAAAAGCTGTCCAGGACTGAGAGCTTCGTAGTCATGCATCGGTATCAATGGGAATGAATTAAGAGTTGCTTCAACCTGAATTAGGAGAGTGTTCGTTTCTTCGTACGCTCTGTGACTTTCCGAACGCGATTTGTAGGGATGGTTCTTCATTGACTTGGACTCCCAAAGACCGCCTTGATGTGGTAAAGCACCAGTTGAACCGTCATAAAATTCCTCAGTTATAAATGCCCATGAATTTGAACAAGACATAAAAGCGGCATCAAAAGTTCTCGTCGCACCTGCAGGAACGGTGTATCTTTCCACCATAACACAAAATTGTTGTTACTTCTCAGTTTTGTACAATTCAGAGAGAACTTGGCCTTAATCCCACTGCTCTGTCATCGGTGTTACATGATATTCGTTATAGCATATTTTTTTGTTTGGGGCCAATCATAAACCATAAAAAATATCTAAAATAGACTTCCCCTCCAAGCATATTGCAAATTGTTGTTGATTTTATTATCCCCGCTCCACTAGTACATATCAAATTAATTTTTAATGTTTATCTCGGAAATTCATGCTACGTCACACTCTTTTCCAATTGTCAATACACTACAACATTTATGAACGGTCAGACGATTCAATGAAAAATAGGATTGACAGGATTTTGGTGCGCTATTAGCACCTTGTGTCACATCTTTATGTTTGTTATTCACATACTAAGAATACCAAATCATGTGATGTGATTGCCGGAAGATTGGAGAAGCAACCAGCTTGTTTACAGGACTCTCCCAGATCAGTCACATTTGTTCAAAAATACACCAACACCATGTATTTTCCACTCTTTGTACGACCATGAGTTTATGTAAAATGCCCCTCACAGCCGTCATCTGGATCTGAAGAATACGTCTCTTCTACGTGTTCATCGACAACCCAAAAGCGATTCACTCCGACTCGGCTAGCTGAAGTTTCGATCAGTCAACACCACTCTGTTAGGTACCGGCCAATTTGCGATGTCGATCTTTCTTGTTGTGTTACCGTTGCGGCACAACTCTCACGGTAACCGTATTTAAATTGACCGTTATTTATTAATCTTGTTATTTCTGTACTTAAAATTTAAGCAAATAAATTAATAAAATTGTAAATAAATATATTGATTAGACAAACGCGTTAAAAGAGCATAGCATAGGATTAAAATAAATAAGAAATAATATATACACTCCAAGGCAGATTAAAAGTAGACATTACCAGAACAAAATTTGTTATATCCTACACACTAATCCAGGCACGTAACCAGAGAGGGGGGGGGGGGGAGCTAAAGCCCCTCCCGAAATCTTTCTGAAAAAATATTTTTTTTTTTACAAAATTTCGAGTAATCCTAAACAATTTGTAATACACTTCCGTTTAGTGAATACTCAAGAACTGGTTCAAACAATAATCAACAGATATTAAGCAGATATTCTATAAAACTTAAGCGGTTTGCGAATCTAGTCATGAGAGCCTATGGTGTTTTCATGTTAGCAAGAATTGCGTACGTATATAGTAGTATAAGACAAAATGTTTAAGGGGAGGTTCTCATTTAAAATTTGCAAAAATTTGACTTTTTCCATTTTTGGAAAGGTATTGGTGTCTAACATAGTGTGTTAAACGGCGCATCAAAAAATTTCCATTGTTCGAAGCGGCGTACTGGCCGCCATGGAACGCCCTCGGCTCGAAACGCGCTCACCAGGTAGAAGAGTAGTGTACAGTAGACTGCCCAGAAAAATAATGAATTTTTGAAAACTCAATCGGCCCACCCCTGAGTCGATTCCTAGTCCCACCAGGAGTACTTGTTCCAAATTTGAAGCAAATCGGACAAGTCTAGCTACCGGACCAACGTGCTTGAAGTTTGTATGGCATTTTTCGACAATTTACATGGAGAAAACCCTCTTGCTCACATTTTCGCCGCTAGGTGGCACTGTATACATCAGATTATCACCAAAAGTGAAACTTAAGAAGATAATTTTATTATCTACAACTTTGTTGAAGACTGCAAAGCGATCCGACTCCAATAGGAAAAGTTATTAAACTTTTAACGAAGTGATGTCTGAGTCAGTTTTGCATGGGGCCTAGCAGTGCATGGTAGTGTATCAGTACTAGGTTCTATCAAACTAAACATTTTTGTGGATTAATGGTTAGATTTAGCTGAATAGTATGTTCGGAAGAACTGCAGTACATAATACGAGTTATGTTTTGGTTAGAAAATTTTAGTTCAATCTGTGACCGCATAGATGGCGCCAACACTAACTTTTCAACGGAGAGAGATAGAATATCAAGATGTTCGGAAGAATTACTGCAATATTCTTGTTCTACAACTTTGTAGAAGACACCTAATTTTTATCTCGCTTCGTTGAAAAGTTAGTGTTGGCGCCATCTATGCGGTTAGATGTGGAACTACAATTTTCTAACCAAAACATAACTCGTATTATGTACTACAATTCTTCCGAACATACTATTCAGCTAAATCTAACCATTATTCCATAAAAATGTTTAGTTTGTTAGAACCTAGTACTGATACACTACCATGCACTGCTAGGCCCCATGCAAAACTGACTCAGACATCACTTCGTTAATAGTTTAATAACTTTTCCTATTGGAGTCGGATCGCTTTGCAGTCTTCAACAAAGTTGTAGATAATAAAATTATCTTCTTAAGTTTCACTTTTGGTGATAATCTGATGTATACAGTGCCACCTAGCGGCGAAAATGTGAGCAAGAGGGTTTTCTCCATGTAAATTGTCGAAAAATCCCATACAAACTTCAAGCACGTTGGTCCGGTAGCTAGACTTGTTCGATTTGGCTCAAATTTGGAGCAGACACTCCTGGTGGGCCTAGGAATCGACTCAGGGGTGGGCCGATGGGGGTAATTTTTTTTCTATCACTCTAGTGTACAGGTCTCGAGAACGTATTTCACGGCTTGATCTGTAGAGGCATCGCAGACTAAATGTGAGTTTTCAAACAACCACAGAAAACAGTGAAACACTAAAAATGTTGGTCAAAATTGTTAAAATAACATTTTTAGTCGGCTATATTGGAATCGCCATTTTCATTTTTTAAAATTTTAATACATGTTAAGGTTAGGTTCAAATTCTTGTTTTTAAACCACAAATTCTTCTTTTGACGATTTTGGATGAAATACCACTTATTTTTAGGAGGGGTCCGCCATATATGACCGGCCATTTTTAGTCATGAAAAACTGACTTCAGATTCGTGATCAGCGATGTCCAAAACACATAATTCTATGCAGTATTGACATTCTACCATGGTTTGGATATTCCAACTAACTTCGAAACCGTTAGAGATTTTACACAAGCTGAATGCTGAAGATTGACGTCTGTTCTCTGTGGTTTGGTGTTCTAGATCGACCCTGAAGCAGCAGACTCTATGCAGTTTCGGTATTCCACGCGCACCTAACCTTAGACAGAACATCGCCAAGGGCGCCATTTTGTTTTTTCGTCTTGAAAAAAATTGTAAATGAAGACGAAAATATAAGTGAATCCTAATACTATTTCCTTATACGATTTTGAATCCTAAAACTATTTCCTTCTATAATTGTTCATTGGCCCGCTAAGAAATCCAAATTTTGCTGACTTTTTTGTCAGTTGAATGAAAACCTCCCCTTAAAGTAAGCTACGTGAATCAGTCGTCTCTTTTGGTCGGATGCCGATCACATATAGATTTATTAGTCACGTCAATATGTATCAATTTTTGCTTCCATCATTCGCTCTTAGATAATTTTATCATGAGAAATCTAATGTGGCTATCAGTAGCAACATTTTAGTCGCTTTACATTATTGTATATATATACACACATGCGCAATGTATTATGAAACAGCAGAGGCGCCAGTTTAAAACCAGCGGTATCCAAGACAAACATAGTAGTCAAAAGCTGCGTCCGGTACCCTCAAATAAACTGCCAGCAGGATGCTAATATCACAGACGGCTTGTGATCCAGGAGTTGAAACAAGGAAGAAGATCTGAACAAAAACACCATCACATCATTAAACGGCATCGAGAGTGATTTCAAGCCCATGTTTCTCCCAGATGAAAGATCTCCACGCAAAATAGCGGGTTGCATGTGCATGATCTGTCGGACACCCACTTAACATTTTTTGTTTTAAGTTTTATATATTATAAAAATATACGATAGATCCAAGGCTTCGTTAAGCTAGCGCTTTGAGCTATGTTATGAGTGGATAAGTCAACGATAGTTTTCAAAGATTTCACTTTGCGAAACATCGCTACTTGGTTTTAAAATTGTCCAAAATTACTATTAGGGACTATGAGACATTAAAATTTGCAGGTTGTCGGTAGATTGTGTTCTTTTATGCACTATGAATGATGAATCATCTAATTAAAATACTTTTAACAATTTGGTGTTTATACAATTTAGAAATAAACCGTTTATTTTTAATTGCGGTTGTGCACTGCTAGTATTGTAGTCTAGGGGCAGATCACTTGTGAAGCATTTTTAAAAATCAGCGAAATGAAATGCAGTTCTTTCCATCATAATAGAAATTCGTCATTTATTTTGCGTTGCGTGTAAAGCGTCAAAACCCTATAAAAAATTAGTCCTATACTCAACAAAACGTCGAACAAAGTGGATCAGCGTAGAACGCTTGTTAATAAATTTTTCTGCGAGGAAGTGTAAAGTTGATGCAAAAATGGGAATTAAATGCATTTTTGCTGATTTTATCCAAATTTGTTATACATCCCTAGAGTGATCTGCCACTAGATTGGAGTAATAAAAAAATCATAAATCATGAACGCGATCAAAATTTATCGAATATCTATCACGTGAGTTTACTGAGCAGATTAGTTTCATTTATGATTTGATATTTTCCACCCCCATTTTTTGATATTGGCGAATGAATTGAATTGGATAGTCTATCGGCCCAGGCGATAATTCAAACATTTACTTGTTTTAATTCAAGCAAAATAAAAAATACAAGATTTATTCTCGTAATGGGAATGAAAATAGTTCTTTTGCATCAGTTGTGAAAAGTAGAATTTAATGCCAGTTTTACCACACCTGTGAATCGGCCGCAAGAAAAAAATTTCATTATATTCTTTTGAAATTACTCTGAAATGCCTTTAGATTGGCTCGCTGAAATATTCTTGTTTACGAAGAAAACTGAAGTTATTTTTTACGCAAATTGTGTCATTGATCGCGATGTACATCGGATTGGAGAGTAACACGAACTTTTGTGATGACAATTCGGTTTGTTGTCTCCTGCACCTCATTTTGGTTTGCCACTTGTTCGGCCATCTCAAATCGTAAACACTTTAAAAATTGCATACTTTTAGCCCCTCCCGAAACAAAATCCTGGCTACGGGCCTGCACTAATCTGATGCTGCTACCAAAAGAGAATATTATTGTCGCGATGACAAGATGGAAAAGAAAGGGAACTTAAAAGGGAGAGGAGAGGAAAAGAGGAAACGGGATTCAGCTACTGGGTCGGGAAAAACCAAACGGTCTTTCCTACTTTAGACGTCGAGTGAACGACACGAATTGTTTAAAAGTAAAAATCTAAAATTGTGAGAATTATAGTGAGGAAAATTATATATATATATATATATATATATATATATATATATATATATATATATATATATATATATATATATATATATATATATATATATATATATATATATATATATATATATATATATATATATATATATATATATATATATATATATATATATATATATATATATATATATATATATATATATATATATATATATATATATATATATATATATATATTGGAAGATTTGTGCTAACGGTATGGTATGATTTGTAGACAGAAAGCTTCGCTGTCTAGTCTTAAAATTCCGCGAACTTAAGACCACAATGTAGACCCAGTAGCCACCTTTGTCCTCAGGACCCGCAATTCTTACTAGCAACAACGTGCGCAAGAGTTAAACGCAGTTGCCTCAGATACTGTCGCTAGCATCCTACCGGATTTCGGCGCAGTTCGTATCTGCACCGTCGCTAACGGCAAAATTAGAGAGGTAATCGAGTCCATCCCCGAAGCGCCCACCACGTGACAAACCCGCTACAGTACCGTGATCGGTATCGTTTTCGTCAGTGTAAGAACCTGGCATCTCGCCGATTCATAAATCACCCCGGAAAATGAGGATTCTGCTCGGCATCACCAGCCGAACAGCTAAGCTTGCTGATAGCAACATTTGCGGTGTCAACGGTACCCACTAACACGTGGGCAGCACCAGCATCACCGTCCGTCGACAGCATCGGCAACCACCTACATACAGCCAGCATCATTGGCAGAAACCGTGGCTGCACAAGCATCTCCCGCAAACACGTTGACAGCGACAGCATCGCCAGCCGAATCGCCAGTAGCAGCAGCAGTAGCAGTATCAGCATCCCGTCACCCGCCGGCCGGCAAACCACACAAAACACACAAACACTGTAAGTTAGATTAATAAAAATCTGTCTAATTAACTTCGCTGAATTAATTGATCTCTTGATCTGTTCGTCCCTGTAAAAGCCGACCCTGAGAGCGAGAACGCTACTCACGGCCGAGCTAGCCACCCTAAAAAAAGCTGTTGTAGAGCCCACCCTCACTAGATCCCCGTGGCTTTGACCAGGGTAGCGTACCAGTTACCTTTGGTATTATCCGGTAATACAAATTAAATTCAAATTTCGTTGTTATGGACTTCACCTTGGCAAGTGCGTCGATCATTTGCTCCGACACAAAATTGCGCCGGAGTCCAACAGCGTTACAATTATGTAGCATAACCACAAGATTCAAGCACATGTGAAGATATTTAATTGAAGTACGCACGCTCATATGCTGGATTATATTTACTAGGAGTGACCGCAAAGTTCTAATATCGGAAGGTCCTAGCATGCGTCGAGAACGAAAATTACCTCTGTGAACGTATGTGTGACGGTTTCTAAGGCCGAATGGTAACGTCTACGTTATCAATACCACGTTTCATAGGCTGTCTCTGTTCACTACCACTAACAGTTTCGACGCATGCTAGGATCTTGTTTAGAGGGACTTGGGAGTGACCGCGAGTTGTTGATGAAAAGAATAAAAAATAATCAACTATCTTCTCATTCAGCCCAAATATTCTTGTAATTGTCTTGGACATCAAAACTGGGACGATAACGATATTTTCATTATAGGGCGTTCTTTTGTTAAATGAGACGTACCTATATTATTGAATATAGTTGTAGTTACGTTATTTCTGCACCACTTCCGAGTAACGAATTCGGGAAGAGTAGCAGAAGTAAAATTCCAAATTAGTTCAGTGCACATTGTAATTTATTGAGTCAACTCTATTTTGTCTGTGAATCTACAGGCATCGAGTATAATGACCACCGTGTGAGATCGCTGATGTACGAGACATTTCCATAAAATTTAATTATTCTAATTGTTTCCATAAATCACGGTTGCTGCTACGGAATAGAACTCTGAATCAAAATTCTGCCAATTCCTGACACTGTAGTGCGTAATGAATTAATTCTAAATTAACTGTCCGGTGGATTCGCTCTGAAGCCATAATGAATCCGACATGTAGCGCAGAGGCAGTAAATTTTGACAGTGTCAGCCGGTCGCTGGTTCGTACTTGATGCAACATAATTCGGGGTGATTCCGAGTGAATATTCAAAACAATCCAATTTCATTCGAATTTCTTCACAGTCTGATTCAAATTCAGTTCAGTGGTCGAACAACTTATTTCGACAATTAAATGCACCAAAACACGATCGGGCTATAAGAATTGAGTATATATATTTAATGTTTATGACCTGCTCAGCCAATCCCAGGGCTGTCTTGTTGTGCCACACTCCGACACCGTAAAATACAATTAAAATCCAATTTCAATCTCATCTTGCAACATTCCCTCCCAATCCACACCACCAGCGATGGGCGGGGGTGGACGACATCGGACACCCGCCCCTCCGACCGGGTCACGGATGATCACGATCCGGAATGTCGAGTGCCGTTTGACACGGTATGCATTTAAATCATTCACACCGCCGTTGGAAGGCGGCATCTATTTGGTTTGGAATCTAGTTCAGTCCGTGTTGGTCGGATGGTGCCCAGTTTTAGTTCTAATGAATATCTTGGATTGTATTGCGTGTCAAATAGGTAAAATATCGAATGTGTGCAATTCAATCCACGCCGGCCAATATTATTAAATCAAAACACTATTATTATTTATCTGTTTTAATCTAATAATTTACTGCAGTACCGGATTACCTGAAATTGTTTTTGTTGCTTACTGGATCGAGAATAAATTGCATCCTGTTTGTTTAAGATGCTGTGCAGGTGATTTGTGATAGTTTGTCGTCCTGCAATAGTAAAGGTGCACACGGCAAAGGCAAAGAACTAGCTTTCGAGTTGAACTTCTTTCAATTATTATAGCAGTTGGAAGATTGGAAATGGGAATTTAAAATATGCATATTCATTCACAGAATTGTATTTGGAGCCAGTTGGAAACGACAGAAGACAGGGTTAGGAATATTAGAAGAGTGAACATTGATAATATGAAGTTTGTTTTCAACCATGTATCAGCATTTTCTTGAATAACTCAGCATTCTAATCAAATCAATTGTAATTAGTATCATGTACAATATGCTTAAATCATATTGAAATGTTCTTATGTCAATTTGGGAGGAAACATGTGTTTTTCTTAATTCAAAATTTTAATACAAACAGATACTAATTGAAAATAGTTCAAAGAACAAATTTTGCATGTCATGTATTGATTCACACTGATTTACCTTTTTGGATCTGCCTCACAACAGTGAATTTCATAAGTTCTTGCGATGCAGCTCGGATGCTGTTGTAGGCCGCTTCTGGCATAAAGTTCAAATCCGTGCGCAGCAGCAGCTTTCTCGCAAGAATGTTCTGGAAATGTAGAAAGAAAAAGAAAATTCAGTTAATGTTATCGGTTTTGATCAATAACTTTTTTCAAGAACCGGATCTCTTTTCATAGCATTTATTTTAAATCATATTCCGACACAACCGCTGTTTTTAAATATTAAAGAAATGGAAATTGCAATATCAATTGTGTTGTGTTAGTTTAATTTACTCTTATATAATTGTGCAAAAAGTACCTAATGCTTTATAATTTTTTTTAAAATGACATATGCGCTATTATGCAAAATGTACATAACAGTTTTTGCAATCGACCGAGACGGTTGTGCCTCCAGGTGGAAGGTTTTGTTCTCGAGAGAGTGACGGAGTGCGAGACGCTGTATGCGTTATTGTGGGAGAGAGAGAGACGAGTTTGTTAAGTGTGAGTCGACAGTTGATACGTCGGAGGCGTGGTCAACGGCATCCTCGACAAGTGGTGTTTTGACAGCAAACCGCGGGTAGACGAATTTGCCTACCGCGGTGGCAGAAATCGACAGTGATCGTGCCTGTACACATAGAAAAAAATATAGTGTATTGGTGTCGTCGGGCAATTCTAATCGACGAGAGGGAAGCGTCACAGGTAGACCCATTTGCTCTATTTGTCTACCGCAGAAGTGGTACGACGAATAAGGAAAACAAGTGGCACCGAAAAGTGCCGCATCGACAGTGGGATTTTCGCAGCAAGCCACAGGTAGCCACATTTGTCTACCGAGGTGGTGGAAACGGAGAGAGCGCGCTTGTGGTGGTGATACCGACGAGCAGCTTAATCGGAGAGAGTTTTGAAGTGTTGCAGGTAGGACTATTTCTCTACTGAAGAAGCAACGCGACGAAGAAGGACAGCAAGTGTCACATTGTCAAACAACGGGCACCGAGTTTACAACGTAACACATGAGGTGTGTTCTACCGGTGTCTTCGTCACCTAATAGATAGTAGATAACAGGTATATTTTTCATTCCTTTTTGTGATAGTTTTTCTTACTAGGTAAAATGGATGAAGAGATGGGAGAACGAGTAACAGACCCTCCCCCTAAGCCTTATGCTGAAAATGTAAATCCGACTAGAATTAAAATTTACCCAGAGTCGTCAACGGGACCATGGATTGTATTTATTAGGCGTAAAGCAAAGGCGCTAAACTACCCATGATCGCATAGTTGT
Source organism: Topomyia yanbarensis (assembly GCF_030247195.1). Taxonomy (NCBI): domain Eukaryota; kingdom Metazoa; phylum Arthropoda; class Insecta; order Diptera; family Culicidae; genus Topomyia; species Topomyia yanbarensis. The sequence continues at coordinate 3,409,255 of NC_080672.1, forward strand.
CCCGTTTTCTATGGGATTTCCTATCTTTATGGGACTGATATGCGATCATGGGCAGTAAATATCATTCAAATTTCTAAAGATTTGACTTCGCGATTCTCGGATGTAAAAGAGATCGTCAAAGTTAATAAAGATAAAATACGCATTGTCGTTGGTAGTCTCAAACAAGCCAATGCAATTGCTTCTTGCGAGCTTTTTACGCGTGAATATAGAGCGTATATTCCTTCAAAGGAAATTGAAATTGATGGGGTCATCACAGAATCGAGTTTGACTGTTGATGACTTAGTTAAGCATGGGGTTGGTCGTTTCAAAGACACCATACTTAAAGACGTAAAAATACTTGAATGCAAGCAATTGCATTCAGTATCACACGAAGGAGATAAAAAAGTTTATCGACTGTCTGACTCATTTCGAGTGACTTTCGCTGGGTCTGCGCTGCCCAACTATGTCATTATCGATAAGATTCGTCTCCCTGTTCGCCTTTTTATTCCTCGTGTAATGAATTGCCTTAATTGCAAACAGCTTGGCCACACAGCCACTTACTGTTCCAATAAGGCACGGTGTGGCAAATGTGGGGGTTCTTATCAAGAGGATACATGCAATGAAAAGTCAGAAAAATGTTTAATGTGCGGAGAAAACTCACATGAGCTCTCTGCATGCCCCATTTATAAATTGCGTGAGGATAAAATTAAACGATCCTTGAAGGAGAGGTCTAAGCGCTCCTATGCAGAAATGTTGAAAAATGCTACCCCTAAACCCATCTTCTTAGAAAACACTTACGCATCTCTATTTTCGGAACAGTCTGACTCTGACGGAGCGTGCGAAGGTACATCATTTGTTTTACCCGGAAATTCCAGAAAAAGAAAACAGTCTTCTTTTCCCAAGCTGCCAAGAAAGGGCCTTAAAATTTCTCCACCAATAGATAAACTGCGCCCAAAACCGAAAAATTCCGATTCAAAACCGAAATCAATTCCGCCCGGTTTTGGGAACGTACAATCCAAACAGAACACCATTACTGGAAATAATAAAATTTCGACTACCTCTGAGCCTCAGCCGGGGGTAGGATTATTGAAATTTTCTGAAATTGTTGATTGGATTTTTAAAGCATTCAATATTTCTGAACCACTAAAGAGTATACTTTCAGCTTTCCTCCCAACAATTAGAACATTTTTAGAGCAGCTGATTGCTCAATGGCCCATCCTTGCAGCGATTGTATCTTTCAATGGGTAATTCACCTCCTCCAATGAAAGATTCCATCACTGTTTTACAGTGGAATTGCAGAAGTATCATACCTAAAATTGATTCCTTAAAAATTTTACTGCATAATTTAAAATGCGATGCTTTTGCTCTATGTGAAACATGGCTTACCTCAAACATTAATTTCAACTTAAATGATTTCAACATTATTCGCCTAGACCGAGACACCCCGTATGGAGGAGTGCTTCTAGGAATTAAAAAGTGCTATTCTTTCTATAGAATTAACATCCCCTTGTTTGCGGGCATTGAGGCTGTAGCTGTCCAAACGAACATTAAAGGCAAAGACATGTCTATCGCTTCTATATATATACCTCCCAAAGTTCAAATTGGACAACGTCAAATTTTTGAGGTAGTGGAATCCATGGCTGCTCCGCGTCTGATACTGGGAGACTTCAACTCGCACGGAGTATTGTGGGGTTCCCTCTACAATGATAATCGATCCTCTTTGATATACAATGTTTGTGACGAATTTAATATGACAGTTTTAAATACTGGCGAAACAACACGCATCCCCAGACCTCCTGCACGTCCAAGTGCATTAGATCTATCTCTGTGCTCGACATCACTTCGGTTAGATTGCACGTGGAAGGTCCGTGATCCTCACGGTAGCGATCATTTGCCAATCGTTGTTTCAATTAACAGTGAATTAGGCCTTACGAATTCAATCAATGTTCCTTATGGCTTAACACGAAATATTGATTGGAAAACATACGAAACATTAATTTCCACTTCTCTTGCTTCGACAGAAGAGCTACCCCCTACCGAAGAATATGAATTCTTAGCGGGTTTAATTATTGAAGCAGCAGAACAAGCCCAAACGAAATGCAATCCTGGAATGACAATAAATAGACGGCCCCCTAATCCTTGGTGGGACAAAGAGTGCTCTGATGCATATGAAGCTAAACAAGTTGCCTACAAAGAAATTATGAAACAGAAAGGGGGTATACGTGAGAACTTTGAAAATTATTTCATTTTGCAAAACAAATTTGACAGTATACGTCGTGCCAAAAAGTCTAGTTATTGGAGACGCTTCGTTGATGGCTTGTCAAGAGAAACATCAATGAGTACTCTTTGGAACACAGCCAGAAGAATGAGGAATCGAAACGTGACTAATGAAAGCGAAGATTTTTCGAATCGTTGGATATTTAATTTCGCCAAGAAAATTTGTCCCGATTCTGCTCCTGCGCAGAAAATCACTCGCGATGCTCCCACAAGTAACGATTTCATAGATTCGCCTTTGACAATGATGGAATTCTCAATTGCACTCCTCTCATGCAACAATAATGCTCCGGGACTAGACAGAATTAAATTCAACTTGGTGAAGAATCTGCCTGACCTAGCAAAAAGACGCTTGTTGAATTTATTCAATAAGCTTCTTGAGCAGAACATTGTCCCGCACGACTGGAGACAAGTGAGAGTTATCGCAATTCCAAAACCGGGAAAACCAGCCTCCGATCATAACTCGTATCGACCGATTGCAATGCTATCCTGCATCAGGAAATTGTTGGAAAAAATTATCCTACGACGTCTCGACAATTGGGTTGAGGCGAACGGCTTGCTATCAGATACCCAGTTTGGTTTTCGGAGGGGAAAGGGAACGAATGATTGTCTGGCGCTACTTTCGTCAGAAATCCAACTCGCTTACGCAAAAAAAGAACAAATGGCGTCTGTGTTCTTAGACATAAAAGGAGCATTCGACTCAGTCTCCATTGATGTTCTCTCGGAGAAGCTACATCAATGTGGTCTTTCACCGATATTAAATAATTATTTATACAATTTATTGTCAGAAAAGCACATGCATTTTTCATATGGCGATTTGGCGACACTCAGAATAAGTTACATGGGCCTCTCACAAGGCTCTTGTCTAAGCCCCCTTCTCTATAATTTTTACGTGAATGACATTGATAATTGTATTGTCAGCCCATGCACTTTAAGACAACTTGCAGATGATGGCGTGGTTTCTGTTACAGGACCAAAAGCTATAAATTTACAACAACCATTGCAAGATAGCTTGGATAATTTATCAATTTGGGCTTTAAAGCTGGGCATCGATTTCTCTACGGAGAAAACAGAGTTGGTCGTTTTCTCAAGGAAGCGTGATCCGGCTCAGCTTCAACTTCAGTTGGTTGGTAGAACGATAGCCCAAGTCATGACCTTTAAATATCTCGGAATTTGGTTCGATTCTAAAGGTACATGGGGAGGCCACATTAGGTATCTGATAAAGAAGTGCCAACAAAGGATAAATTTTCTGCGAACAATAACTGGATCATGGTGGGGTTCTCATCCAAGTGACATGATAAGATTGTATCAAACAACAATACTTTCAGTAATGGAATATGGGTGCATCTGTTTCCGTTCAGCTGCGAACACTCACATTATTAAACTGGAACGGATACAGTATCGTTGTTTACGAATCGCCTTAGGTTGCATGCAGTCAGGCCCGTAGCCAGGATTTTGTTTCGGGAGGGGCTTAAAAAAATTTGCATAAAGCTTTTAATTCTGACAATTTGATATAGTCACTAGAAACTAAATTAAATTTTGAAATGTTCATATTGAAATCAATTCCAAATCAAAGACAATCCTAAAAATATGTTCATTGTCACAAGAAAGGTTATAGTACTTACTCTCGTTACAACAAAGTATATTCTAGAGTTCACAGTATTTATGCGCTAACCGAATATGACAATGCTTGACGGTGCTGGAAAACACTAGGTGTTCCAAGCTACACCTTTAAAAGGCGTAGAAGATGCTAAACCGAAATGAGTAGAAAAATATCCATAAAATGTTCGAACGAAGAGAATGTCCAAATTCGTACAAAATCTTCTGATTTAGCAAGCGATTTGTAGATGCGCAGAGACGGTTCAACTTCTATTTTCTTTGTCTGGTGTTCTGCGAGTATTACCAGTTCCAAGGCATCATGCTAACACAATTTTTTGATATATTCTATTTAAATGAAACTATTTTCAAGACTAGCCTTGGTCGGATAGATTAGAACCCCAGTTAGGAAGGATTTTTGGTAATCAATAGGATCAAAATATAAATTTAAATGATTAAATCAACTGAAGGAAACTGCCCACAATTTAATTGATTAAAGAAAATTGTCTACAAATCGAATGAAAACACTGATTACTAATATCTTCTAATTTTCCTTCAAATCGCCAGTCGCCGTGCATGTGTCGTTCACCGTGCAGTTTCAAAATCACGAAATTTAAAGAACTAGCTCCCTAAATCCATCGGAGAGATCCAGATCCCAAATCCTTTCGTTTCATCGTTTTATTGAAACATTCCAACTAAAGTTGAATCAAAATTTTAAATACACCGTAAGTTGATCATATAACGTGCACTGGTGCCAAACAAATGTCCTCAACTACTTATTCTCGTTTTGTTGGTAATAGTTTTATATTATTTCTAAATTGTGACGTATTTAGATAGGTATTTTTACGGTGACTATGAGGGCGGTTTTCATTTTGATAAAAAAAAACAGGATTTGAAGTCACGTCAAATCCACCTAAACGCACGGTAACTGGGGACTTGACGGTACGTGAAATTTGTTAAATGTATTACCAAAAGAACTAGAAGGTCTACCTTCTGATGTCGCAAAAAGCAGAAGCAAAAAAAATTGCTACGCTATAGCAGGCTACAGGCACCAGTGAATCAAGCTAGCTATTGTTCTATATCAGTGCACATACAAATTGTATCGTTGCCCCCGGCTGCGGAGTAAAATGAGTTTGCCAAATGAAGCAAAAGTGCCTGTGCTACGGGATAACACGAACAGTTAAGGAAGTGGAACAATTAGTTAAAGTGAAAATGGAGCTTAATCTCGCTGAAGTTACCTACATTCAGCTACATCACGTAAAAACTGTGTTTTGATCACGTTTAGAAGCTTAGCACAGGCCGAAAACTTTATTGCAAAGAACAACATGCAACACGAGGTCGAATTTAATAACACCAGAATCAAGATCCCCGTGCATATGGAAAACGACATGGTGGACGTGCGTATCCATGATTTGGCCCCGCGCACGAAGGAGGATTTCATCAAACAAATCATGTCGCAATATGGAGAAGTAGAATCTATTACGAATGACACCTGGAGAAATTTTTTCTCCGGCATTCCCAATGGCGTTCGTATTGTGAGAATGCGAGTGACTAAACCAATACCTTCTTACATGACTATCGAATGCAAATCACCGAAGGATGGCGTGACCTATAAGCAAACAACGCTAATTACATATCCCGGGCAGACCCCAACATGCCAATTCTGTAACTATACAGCCTACTACGGAAAAACATGCGCCGAAGCAACTAGTCAAAACTCATCTACTACAGCCAACTCTAACAAGCAGCCACCGATACCTTCAGATAAACCTAAAACAACGATCCAATTACCCAATAATGCAGGTACAACGACCACGACAACCGCTCCCAAACCAACAACTAGCATCGCCAATAAAGAAGCAAATACCGATGAAGACCGATATACAACAGCGACCCATAAGAACAAGAAACAAATAAGAACCTCTGATCGTGAACAGGAAGAAAGCAGTACCGATGACGACATGGACGGGAACGATAACGCGAGAGAAGGCAGACTGAATGACCACCAAGCGGCCTCACCGCCAAGGAAAAAGATCTCAACACGCAGCAGCAAACTGCGTCAACAAGATCTGGCAGACCGACATTCTTAGAATTTTTTTATTTTTACTTATTGTAAAAAAAATTAAAAGACCCACGGATCAGTTGTGCTAACGCATTGAGCCGCTTCAAATAAAATTTTAGATTGAAAAAAAAAGAAATATTATAAATATGAACAAGCTCAATAATTTCAGCATCTCTTTATTCCGACACATGGGTATACATCGCACTTACTTCACCTCTGCCGAAGAGTAACGTAGGTGTAAGGCCAACTTTCTTTGATGATTTCTGTTGTTCTGTAGTTGAGTGCCCAGAAAATATCGAACAGCTGCCCTTGGGTCGATTTCAATTTATTTATTATTTTTTCTCTCTTTTTCTTCGTGATCTCTGCTCATCTCTCTCATTTTATTCCATAACGAACACAAATAAAACGAAAACATGAAATCGAAACATTAATCTCAACTTATTGACTGTAGACTCAACTAGTTACAACATTTTAGTCGCTCTCCGTGATAGGCTACTGATGTTTGTTCACTGTATCGCCACGTCGTTTTTAGACTTACATGGACATTAATTGGAAACCATCGAAAGAGACAGAAATGCTGCTGCTTACAACATTAAGTTTATTATGATTGATTGACTAATATGTGGTTTAGCATCTATTGACATCCGTTGAAAAGTAAGGATAAAATCACAACAGATAGTCCTACCGCTACTATGTACGTTTCTGTATGTGAACAACATTAGTAATATACGACGGTATACAATTCTTGGGTTGATGAACACCTCAGAAAAACCGCTGTTTTACCACTTTTTGGCTTGTTTATTTTTTGGCATTTTTCTTGCTTATTGTTCGATTGTTTAAAATATCACTACTTTGCGGACTAATAATGTTTAAATACGGACCGCATTCTCCGCATAAAATGAAATTGAGTGTCAACAGAAATACTATTGCATTAAAATGACGCGAAAACAAAAACTGTCTTCTCGACTATATTGTCATCAACTAACGGAAATGTTTTTGTCTAGCACGCTTGAGTGAGATGCCTGATGTTTCTACTAAGCGTACAGTGCACTAACCTATTACAGAAATTCAATCTGCTTATGCTTTAACTAACTTTATTCTGGCTAATATATAACATAATATCTGAGTTTTGTTAGACACAACCACTAGCGATAAAGTTCTCATTTTGGGACAGTTTTTGAGCTCACTTTTCTATAAAACTTCTGCAATTTTATTATATATTTCGTTTATTTTATTCGGTTCAATGCATTAGCTAAATGAAGCCTTGTGTCTTCAATATATTTCCATGATGTGAACAATGAAAGTGATAAAACGTAAATGGTTGTCCTACAGATCTCGTGCGAACAACTAGCGATTGCATGTGGAGAACTATTTACTAGGCTGAGAAATATTTTTCCTAACCAACAGTGTCGCGGTGGTGTTCATTTCTATCTCGTACACTTCCTTATCATCATAGTGGTTACTGCCATGTCCATGTTCGCGAATTTCTGACGGGTCACGAGTGTCGACTTCCTCAATGATGGTGCCGACCGTTGATTTTGAGATACTAGACGCAGTTTTTGCCGTCAATATTATCCGAACAGCAGCCAAAATTTGGCAAATGTTTGTTTTTCAGGAAATGGTTTTGGAGACTATGTATATGCAAAGATATAATGTGTAAAATAATACTATCGCATTCATATGTCATATGGAAATATGTCTGTTCACCTAGATTTTCACCACAAAAACACCATTTAATATACTTCCTAGATGTGTCCTTTATAATGAATACCATTTTTTCCAAATGTGACAGGAATCTTTTAATAGCCACGGTGTAAGTAAGTGGTATCAGATCTTGTAGCCGAGCATTGATTTTCTCATCGTCCATATATATGAGGATCAACCACATGTTACAAGTTGTTATGCAAAATGACTGGTTTCGCCTGGGCTAATTTGTTAAATGGCATCAGCACTGAACGCCTGACATGGTTAAACTCGTTAAAGGCGATGTTCGTAAGCATAACCTCCATAATCACCTTCAGCAAATATTTCACATCATTAATGTTGCTCCAGCCAAATACGGAGGCTATTGACTTCAGGTCTTTTCGCATAAGATCGATCTTATGCGAAAAGACCTGAAGTCAATAGCCTCCGTATTTGGCTGGAGCACTACTTCTTGCTTCTGCGACTCAATCATTCGACAGATCCCCACAGCAAGAATTAAAGTAACAGTTTCGTTTGTCTTCCGACGAGTCACACAATATGAAGGGAACTGTTTTATCACACTCAGCATACTGAGTAGATATCCTGACCGCTGTCTTCGGTGGTTCGAAATAGCAATCTTCCTCACAATTCTCGCATTAATTTGTTGAAACCAAACAAGATACAATTTTTTTAAGAGTCACCGAAAAACATGTTGTTTCTTAAATTTATTTTTGAAAATTTTCGGGGGGGGCTTTAGCCCCCTAGCCCCCCCTCTGGCTACGTGCCTGCATGCAGTCGACCCATACGATGAGTCTTGAAGTACTAGCGGGAGTTCTTCCTTTAAAAGACCGATTTTGGGATCTCTCCTCTCGTTTACTTATTCGATGTGAGGTTATGAACCCACTGGTAATTGAAAATTTTGAAAGACTTGTCGAGCTTCAACCCCAAACCAGATTCATGACAGTGTATTTCAATCACATGTCACAAGAAATAACGCCTGCTAGGTATGTTCCCACATACGTCAATATACTAGATATTCCTGAATCCACTTTATTCTTCGACACGTCCATGCAAGCAGAGATTCGTGGAATTCCGGATCATCTACGCTCGCGGGAGATCCCTAAAATATTCACAAGTAAATATCAACACATAGACTGCCTTAAAATGTTTTACACTGATGGGTCACGAATCAGTGAGGCCACTGGTTTCGGTATTTTCAACAATAATTTTTCAATTTCTCTCAAACTTGCAGAACCCGCCTCTGTTTATATAGCGGAACTAGCAGCAGTTCACTATAGTTTTCAAATAATTAATACTTTACCCCCGAACCATTACTTTATCCTCACTGATAGTCTCAGCACAATTGCAGCTCTACGCTCAAAGAGGATTGATAACCACGATCCATTCTTTTTGGGGAAGATACGAGAATCTCTGAGTAACCTGACAAGAAAATGTTATAAATTTACCCTAGTGTGGCTCCCCGCCCATTGCTCTATTGCGGGCAATGAGAAAGCTGATAATTTAGCCAAGATTGGTGCACTAGATGGTGAAATATATGAAAGACCCATCGCTTACAATGAATTTTATAGCGCTTCTCGACAGAGGACACTTGCTAGTTGGCAAACATCTTGGGACAATGGAGATATGGGACGATGGCTACACTCAATTATCCCTAAAGTATCAACGAAGGCATGGTTCAAAGAATTGGATGTAAGTCGGGACTTCATCCGTGTGATGTCTAGGCTCATGTCCAATCATTATACTTTAGATGCGCATCTCCGTCGTATTGGGCTCGCTGAGGGTAATCATTGTGCTTGTGGAGAAGGTTACCATGACATTGAGCATGTTGTTTGGTCCTGCACTGAATATCGTGAAGCCAGATCACAATTAGTAGATTCTTTACAAGTCCGAGGAAGACCAATCCATGTTCCTGTTAGAGACATCCTGGCGTATCGCGATCCTCTATACATCTTATCTATCATTTTCTAAAAACAGCATCTGTCAAAATTTAATTAAATTCATCTCCTCATACTCTCATCCAAGGCTAATCATTCACAAATTATAGTGTCCTAGAATATTTAGTTTTTAAATTTAGACAATAACAGAAAAAAGTAAATAAATACACCCGAAAATACTAGATCATTATGAAATACAACAATGTAAGGAAAAAAGCAAACAATAAAGTGATTTCAGTGTTAGTTTTAGACAAAGTACTAGTATAGTTAAAATTAGTCTTAAGGATTTTTGTAACGTGCTATGTAAAAAAAAGAAACTGGCGTAAAAAGCTTTTGCAAATGCCGTGTCAAATAAACGTATGGAAAAAAAAAATTATGCAAAATGTTTATTAAGGTTTCATATATGAAATAAAAATTTACGAGTGTAAGGTGTCAATAATGGCGGCTCCATCAAAACGTGTTCTGAAAATCGACCTCATCTTTGGGCACGATACCAGGGCTTGGATTGTGAAGCTTCAAATGACCGAATATAGCGATTCCCTCCCTTGCATGAGAGCACTCATTCTCATGCGTAAATGAGAACCTATGTCTGACGCAAACAGTTAAACGTGAGAAAGCTGAGTACTTGAATGAACTTACCCTCCCGGCGAGAGCAAACTCTTGCCTTCCCGAAAGCAGATGTATAACGAAATAAACTTTCTCAAAACTGAAAAGTTACGTCTCTCTTGCATCGACTATGCGCTGCCCGATGACACTCTTCATGAATACACTTGCACGTTGAACTGGTATACGTCGAATGCTTCATTATCAGAGGCGGATCCTGAAATTTTTTTCGGGAGGGGTCTGAAATTTATATGAAAGTATGAAAATTGTACAATTCCTAATAAGTAATAAGTTTACTTAATGAATGTCAGTCTTGTTGGTCTAATCTGGATTGAACTAATTTTGAGTTTAAAACTAATATAAAACTGAAACTATTTAGAAATTTCTCAGCAAGTATAAAAAATTCGGAGAGGGTCCGGACCCCCAAGACCCTCCCCCTGGATCCGCCACTGTTCATTATCGTTAGTTTATAATGAGAATGAGGCGTGCTGCTTCACGCCTTACTACATGGGATGAAGCGAACATTTTTTTACCACTTTGACTGGTGAAAATACGAGAATGAAAGCGTTCGTCATATCGATTCTTATCATTTACGTACAAGAGAAGAATTTTGGCGCGTCCGGGCGGTACACGAAGCGGTAGAAGCTTTGGACCTTCGGCATTGGGGGCATTAACCGGCGCATAGCCAAACCGTTTACGAACTTTTCGGATGCCACATTTACACCTGCCTCCCCGCTGAGTCCAATGGCCATCACGCTTTTCGATCCGAAATATTGCATAGGGCGTTTGTAGAAAATATAATGAATAAAGGAACCCGGAGCTATTAGGAAGGTGCTGGGTCATTAGGCCGAAAGCCGGTAGGCCGAATGTCGTTCGGCCGAATGCCGTTAGGCCGACTTCATTAGGCCGAAAGGGTCATTAGGCCGAAGGCCATTTGGCCGAACGGGTCATTAGGCCGAATGGGTCATCAGGTCGAATGGGGAATTAGGTCGAATGGGTCATTAGGCCGAATGGGTCATTAGGCCGAATGGGTCATTAGGCCGAATGGGTCATTAGGCCGAATGGGTCATTAGGCCGAATGGGTCATTAGGCCGAATGGGTCATTAGGCCGAATGGGTCATTAGGCCGAATGGGTCATTAGGCCGAATGGGTCATTAGGCCGAATGGGTCATTAGGCCGAATGGGTCATTAGGCCGAATGGGTCAGTGGGCCGAATGGGTCATTAGGCCGAATGGGTCATTAGGCCGAATAAACCAAAGAGAATGATAAATATGTATTGCGGTTGTAACTGAAAACTTTCAATGAAGGGGGACTTTTTACGATTTTTTTAAAACTTACAATAATAATGTTTAGAATATTTACAACACCTTTCTCGTTGCTGTAAGGGAACAAATAAGTGAAAGCGACGCCTAATGCGGCTACGCCACATCGCTTTATGTCAAGTGCTGTCCGACATCGCTCCGCTCCGTCGGACTTAAACTAAAAAAAAGCCCCTATGTTTGAGTAATCCGGGCAAACGAGTGGATCACAGGTTTTCTTGCGAGAGGCCGCCGCTTCCGACGGCGGGTCGGCGGCCACCTCGTCCGGCGGATCCTCAGCGGCTTTACGCCGCTTCGGATCCTTGTCCTCGGTTATGCGGCTAGGCCGCATGCGCTAGAGCAGTGTAACAACCGAAAAATAGTTATAGCTAGTGGTTATATTAAGTTAAACTGATTTTTTTATTTTAATTTTCTTTTATTGCCAATGCTTTTTATAAATGGGATTTTATTTTGAAATATCAATCATTGGCAATATACTTTGGGGTTGATTTTCTGATGAACGGTACATTCTGAGAAATTTTTTCCGGATATTGATATTATAATCAGAATGGTTTTGTTTGGTAATTTCTAGGGAAAACTCTTCGACATTATATTTTCTAGGGAATGTTTAGCTAAAACTTATAGAACCACGTTGGACTCCATCTGATTGCAGTTAACATCGTATATTTTATTTCGGGAATGATTCCTACAAAAGCAATAATATATTCATTAATTGCATAGGTATTAAAATTTTTAACGACTTTACGGAGTCGTTCATTCTTCTGAGCGTATTCATTCCTCTGTGCGGTTCTTCCTCCAACAAGGAACACATTCGCCCACACACTACCAGCTATCTGTCCAAACGAAGTTCGTCAATCGTCTTCCATGTTCTCACATGCGGTGCTCCAACAAGTTTCGACTGGTTATGCCACGTTTCGACCTGGTTTGTTGATAATTCAATACATTGGAATATACAGATCAAAAAGACGGAGGGTATATAGGAAGACAGCGCAGCGGGGACTAACTAGCTAACGATCAGAGGTTAATCGAGACTACCAACTCACAAAGAAGTATTCCAAATTCCATGGTACATCGTATACTAGATCTTTTGAAGTAAAGAAGAAAGAACGGTCCCTTCAGTTTTTGCGGCCTTGACAAACAAATTTGATGATCGAATTTTCAATCAGGCTCGTAAAGCAGGTAGCAATTGTTTATTGTTCGTTGCTAAGCTCGTTTCTAGGATCGTTGCTATATGCATCTGTTATTTTTTACGAGCAAAAATGCGTAAAGATATTTAAATCATGCAACTCCACCGAGATTGGGAGAAAGTAGCTCGTTAAATGGACTAGGAAAATCTTCAATAGAATGGTGAAGCGTGAGGGAATTAAGTACTCAAAGGGAGGTTCCACTTGTACTCGTAAAGAAATTTTATGACGAGATGTTTTGAGGCGCTTGCTAATATTAAAACTGATAGCGAATATGCGTCATTGTGCCAGAGAGACCTTATGACGCACTAGGGGTACGTTGTAAACATCGGAAACAATTTGGGTTGAAACTTTAATTTTTCGGACGTTATGACATACACTCAATTTTTGATCTCATGACATACGGCTTGTGTATCTTAATGTTCCGGATGATACATGCAATGCTAATGAATAACGTATTGGTATCCGCAATCAGCAAATTAAAAAAAAGTTTCTAAATAAAATACATATAAATAAACCCATCACAACCGATGTTAAGGAATATACAGCACTCTCCAGAGAAAAGCCAAGCACCTTCGATTATCAACGCGTCATCTCAGTAAGTCTCTGAAACGATGCTTTTAATCAAATGACATTCAGCGCAATGGTACATACGTCCTAATGAGCCATTTGGCCCTACTGCCTCATTCGGCCTAACGACCCATTCGGCCTAACGACCCATTCGGCCTAATGACCCATTCGACCTAATGACCCATTCGACCTAATGACCCATTCGACCTAATGACCCATTCGGCCTAATGACCCATTCGGCCTAATGACCCATTCGGCCTAATGACCCATTCGGCCTAATGACCCATTCGGCCTAATGACCCATTCGGCCTAATGACCCATTCGGCCTAATGACCCATTCGGCCTAATGACCCATTCGGCCTAATGACCCATTCGGCCTAATGACCCATTCGGCCTAATGACCCATTCGGCCTAATGACCCATTCGGCCTAATGACCCATTCGGCCTAATGACCCATTCGGCCTAATGACCCATTCGGCCTAATGACCCATTCGGCCTAATGACCCATTCGGCCTAATGACCCATTCGGCCTAATGACCCATTCGGCCTAATGACCCATTCGGCCTAATGACCCATTCGGCCGAATGGCGTTCGGCCTAATGACCCATTCGGCCTAATGACATTCGGCTTTATGACCCATTCGGCCTAATGGCGTTCGGCCTTGCAGCATTCGGCCTAACGGCTTTCGGCCTAATGGCCCGACACCATTAGGAAGGGTGGGGGGGGGGTTGGTTCTCAGAAAATGGTAAAAATTTTTGACGGTCGTAGAAATTCGTGGAAGCGCCATTCTGAAACATCAATTTTTACAGATGGATCTCATTCTAGTTTTTTTAGAAAGGAGATACGTGTTTCAGTTCAATTCTAAAATTGTCAAAGTTTCAGATTTGCACTGAAATAACACTGAAATTTTTTAAATGATTTTATTTGTTTGGCTTTATTATCCACTGCCATGGTCAAATAATATACAATGTGGGTTTAGGGCCCAATTCTCTCTGCAGGCACCCTTCTTTTGTTGCTATATTTTCAATTAGATCCACGCTAACACTCACTAACACAAATTGCTTATTCTCTCATATACACTAACAATCTCTCATTCCAAACGTACAAACGTGGCCTACGCGATAACACAAACCTGGTCACAAATACGGACGCCCGCGATCTCGCCAATATTCAAACACCCCGATTGATTAGGTAAACGTTGGAACCTAAGAACCTAAGCTCGCGCAATCATGAATCGGTTACATCCGGAAGTCTCCGCCCTTGATCCTAGCAGCCCAAATTCATGCCTTTAGTTGGACCAATAGAAATAAAAACTAGACAAGACGTCCACGCGCGATCATTGAAGAATACGCGAACATGCGAATGGCCACACGCTTATAAAAATAATGTGTCCACGCGAAGTTACATACATACTAGCACACGCGACAAAAACGTCCACATACAAATGCTCGAGTCCTTCGCGATCATCCACGCACGACCACACCCACGATCTCGTAAAAAGTATAACACCCCGGTGACTAAGTGAATGGTTTAGCACTTATAAATTAACAATCCCGGTCTCGAGAGTGAACCTCCAAATGCCCGTGTTCGCGCGATCATGAATAGGTTTCGTCCGGAATCCCCTATTCTCGGTCCTAGTAGCATAAGTCCAATGCCTTCAGGTGGACCAATCAAAAATATAAACTACACTAAACTACATAAAAATCGAATGTATACATACAAAGTCACATACACGCGACAAACAAATTTAAAAATGCTTGATCCCTTCGCGACCATCCCCGCCACCTATACCCGCGCTTTTACAAACATTATAACATCCCGGTGATAATATGAACGTCTCAGCACTTGTAATAACTCAAGCGCAGTCTTCAGCGTGAACCTACAGTCCCCCGCACTCGCGCGATCATTCACGTCCGGAAGTCTCTATCCTCGATTCCGGAAGTCTAGGTCCATGCCTTCAATTGAATCAATTAAAAAGAAAGCTCTCATATACACTGGACAACACGGTCCATGGCGACATGACCGGGAAATCTAGTGATATGGAGTAACTCACTCTCTGTCAGAATGTGACCCGTACACCTAAAACTAAATATCAGAATGACGGTCCGCGTGACACATACACACGAGCAGACGCGACAAGCACGTCAACAAACGATACTTCAGCTCTTCACGATCATTTACGCACACCTACATTCGAGATCGCAACACTTCGGTAAGGACGTGAAAGTTTTGGTACTTACGAAGTTACAAACGTGGTCTGAAACGCGAACCCGCAAACGCGCGCGATCATGTCCGGAAATCTTTATCCTCCATTCTAGTAACTTGGGTCCATAGATTCAGTTGTGTCAATCGAAGGGTAAAGCTCATATCAACAAGGTAACACGTTCCTTGGCGACGTGACTGGAAACTCTAGTGATATGTAAGAGCTCTTTTTTCTTTAATCTGAACCGCACACGAGAGATTGAGTATCAGATTCACGGTCCGCGCGCGATCATTCTGGAATACACGCGAATATGCGAAGGCAAGCGGCATTTATATAGAGTTTATGCACGCGAAGTTGCATACACGTTGGCGCACGCGACGTGCAGGGGCACACGCGATCGAACACGTTAACGTACAAATGCTCGAGCTCTTCGCGATGATACACGCGATCGCGAGTCCCTACGCACGCACATACCTGAACCGTACAATGAATATCACATTCAGAATCACGGCCTGCTCTAATTGGCCTAATGCAGTGTTTTAGTGGGCGACATTGCCTGTCACGTCTGCAAATTGTAGTATGTGATTCTGACGGGAGCCCTTCCGAGAATCTAGCTCTACAGCTCTAGTAGGACAACTCTCAAAAAAAATTCGGCACATTATTAATACTCAATAACAATATTAACTCTTCTCTTTATTTTATTTTTATTTATTTTCGGTCTCATGTGTTATATTCTTGTGATGACCTTTTCGAGTTCATACATCCAAGAAGAGCAACATTGCTGCCAACAATGATTCTTCTCTGCCATCAGACGTCGCCTGGTTTTAGAAAAATGGAGATGTATTCTCATACTCGATGGAATCAGATAAGGAGGAACGATCAACAAACTGCAAGTAGTACATTACACATTTCTTATTTTAACGTATAAAATATTATTCGTATTATTGGACAATCAAAAACGGTAACAAAACAACATTTAAAAGAGCTAACATAACATATCGTTTAGTGAAAATATTACTATCTTTGTATTTAACACTCATTATATCAATATATAAACAATCTTTTCTTCTCATCTAATGTAGGTGGGTTAGTTACGTTTTGAGGACCATTGCTCATTTAGAGCGGAGCAGACAAACAGACAAGGGGCACAGGTAAACATCAAAATACCAGCACAAATCTCGAGGTAAGAAAAATGGTATCCTAAATCTATTATTACCCTAGATATATCAAGAAAAGTCGGTTATAATACTGACAATGTACTGACTTATGGACGGACATACTAAATGACCCCTTCCCCGTCCATCATCCCTTCTTCTCCTATGGAGTGCATGTCGTCCGCATGGACCAGCTCAGCCATTACCCAAACTATCCACCTGACCCGAACCCGGACGGACTTAACTATAACTGTTCCACCTGGTTTCGAAGAAAAAAAAATATGTTGTTCCATAACTTGATAGTTTCAATGAAAACCGAAAAACTGATTTATGTTCCAAACACAAAATATCAACATCTAAAACTGAAAAGTATTAAGTGAAGTTGCTGAAAAAACGCCCCAGGGCTCCATTTCATCTCTTTATTAACACGAGAAAGCTAAAAATTGAATCCAATGTAGCAAAACGCTACAGTAATTGGGATTAAAAAAGGATCCTAATTCAGGGTATGATAATTCCTCAAAAAAGAATGGATTCTGGGGGTAAAAAATCTACGGATCTGATCTCATTCAAAAGTGGCCACACTGCTCCGGAGGGTTAAGTGAAATCAGATTCCCATATTTTGAGAACCTCCAAGCAGAGTTCGAAGTTCATTTAATGAAAATCTTTCATATTCGTCTACACTTGTCTTCAATATTCGTTACTGCTACAGACGACATCAAACGAAGCTAGCAGTCCTTCACTATATGCAAGACTTCATTCACTTCCGATTATTATACGAAGCGAACGTGGAACAACGAATCGAATGAAGTAAAGTGAACCCTGACACAATGTAAGCGATACAAAATATTGTTTTATGTGTTTTCTAATATTTTACTGGATAGTATAATAAATGTTATTGAACGACATTTAATTGAATGAGTCACACTTTCGATAAATATTTATTCCGTTCAACGTGATTAACGTTCATTTTAGTCAAAAGAAACATTCGTTTTTACAACTCTTCCCCCAAGAACACTTGAGGGAAATAATCAAGTGATTCTGAGTAACTGGAAAACTGAGAATCCTCCGACTCACCGACACATCTATAGGGACTGTGAATTTGTATCAAGGCAAAGGCATTGGTAATATTCGATACAAGCAAGGCAACGTAGACTAGTCAGAGAAGAATTAAATTTTTCATTCACTTGATGATGCATTCAAATTCAGGGCATCCGGCTACCGAGAGAAATTTACGAATGTGAGTGTTGTTTAAATTTCGAACTTGCCCGATTTACATAATCGTCTAAGCAACTGTAATAAAAAGATGTTGAGACAAAAAACTTTAATGGTAATGAATAATAATTTATAAAAAGGTAGATACGATCAGAATTCAGACAAGACACGAATTAAAAATAAAAATGAATAGACACAAATCCTGGTTTTGCATAGCCAGCAACCTACATCACTTGTGCTTTCATGTAGCTAATCCGAAGCTTTGACAGCTTATTAGGAAACCAAATGCAACAGTTTGAGCAGTATGCTGCAAGAAAAAATGAATTTTGCTATACCCAAAAAGTTCCTCGACCCCACAAAAACCACACCCGTCGTCCCTGATAATATTTATTTACTACCCTCTTATACCGCTACAACCCACAGCATGCCATGAACGGCAACGATAAAACAGCACCCCAGACAGATGAAAAAAGAGCATGGCACACTTAATGATCCTGTTTGTTTCACTAAACGCTGGACAATCAACTAACAAGTTCAATTTCACACATATAACTTTCACACCACGTCGGCTACATTTTTCGCTCAATCTTGATAATAAAGTGCTTAGTAATCCCTCCGGGTTCGCTCGTTCTACCTGCACCTCCGCCAGTTCACCTGCATGTGAAAGCTCAGTCAGGTTTATGTGTGAAAAAATCTTTCAACATATGTACCTATTAGCCCCCCACCCTGAAGCACATACAGTCAATAAAAGTCCAACTGAAAGCCCTCCACAATCCCGACAGCTAAAGCATTTAATAACGTGACCAAGTGTAATTTATATCTTTCACCTCTTGATTTTTATCTCACCTTTCTTACCTGCTTTTCCGGATATATTCTTACTGCTACGCTCGGTTTACTGCATGCTCGAGCGTCGTGGAGTCCGCCCGAGTCGTGGAAAACACTTTTGCTCAGGTGTTAAATGATTTGTGTCCCCCCGGCGACGTTACTGCCGGTAGTACAATTCGAATACAACAGCAACAACAACAACAGCAGTTCCCAACTCCCAGCACAATTTTCCTCATTTTATATGTAGGTGTTTTGGTAGGCGCACGCTTTATTACGCCGAGATTGAATTTTGACACTTGTGCGGGAGACAGGTGAAACAATGCAATCGAGGTAACAAGGGTTAAATTGTTTCATCTGAGAAGGGTCAACATGCAGGTAGGGAAGGCGATTTTTTCATTCGGAAAATTTACCTCTTCCGGTGCTTAGAAGTTGGTGTCTTTCATTCTATACTGACTTTGTAGCTGAAGCTTCGAGCTGAATCGCTCAATATTAAATTAGCAGCAGGCCGTGGAAAAAAAAACTTTGTGTCGCGCTTCACCACCAGGTGTAATGTAAAAATATAGTCTAGTTACACCAAACTAGGGTGTTACCACACTCTAAAAACGAAAACGCTAGTAATGAGAATAGCACCAACTACACCGGTGTAGTACAACGTCGAAGACGAAAATGCCATTGCAGACACAGCATCAACTCCAATTTTGAAAAGTTTTAAAACTGTTGGGGTGACATCGTTTGGCTCACTACAAAAGCAATCCATGGACTGGACAGATTTTTCAAATCGGTCTTTGGCAAGCTTTGTCAGTGACGGAGCATTCCGATTGAGCCTTTAAGACCCGAACAGATTGCTCCGTATCTAACGGAACGGCAAAAGTTTTGAAATGTTTTAAAACTGCCGGGACAACATCGCCGTCTCGCACGATACGGAAAGTAATCCATGGTGGGACAGATTTTTCCAACCGGGGATTCGACGCTCCCGTCAGTGACGGTTCATTTTGTTTGGGCCTTTACACGTTTTAAAGTGTGGATGAAGTTTGATTACTAAGGACGGGGTGAAATGATAAAAAAACTTATTTGTACGGCGCTAGTGCAGTGTACTGCTGCAAATAAACAGTACACAGAAAATAGCGAGACAAACATTTTCTAAAAGTTTGAAGGCTACCGTTTCGGTGTTTTGGAATCTATCAAACTTACACCAACGGATATCGAATTAGTTTAGGATGATCCTCATGTTCAGAAAAAAGCTTTGAAGTGTGAAATAACAAAAAATCTAAAATTAGGAAGAGTCCGTAAATCCTCCGAAAAACGTCAAGGCACGTTATTCTTTGTTTATTTCGCTTTCTAACTTACCGATCCAATAAATTTGCATTCGTTTTGAACGTTGCCTGCTGCGGTTTTTCCCTTCATCGCATCATCAGTTTTATAATATTAGCTGCACAGTGTTGGCTTGGAGAGACAATAATGAAATTACTACTCTTTGGGGCCCCCAAGTCCGCTTGTTCCATTTGTTCGCTAGAAGGCTTTCACAGTTTAATCTGATGTCACATTGTGTCTGCGGCGTTCGCAAAAAAAATGTTCCAAATTTACACATCGAACGGAGCTGATATAACCAACCTCCCGTCAATTGATAATTGCTGATGGTGTGTGCAGCTTGAGGGCGATTGGTAATTTGTTCGGCATGTGTCGCAGATTCAGTTGTTGTTTTTTGTCGGTTAACATATAAACTAATTTGTTCGCTTTTAGCGATTATCTTGGCGTTGAGTATGGCTGTTCACAATTCGATGCTACAAAACTTGCAATGACGTGGAAGTCAAAGGTTACTAGATGAATTTGAAAACGTCGATATATTGAGTGAGTACTACATTCAGGCAAAAATATAGTGAATTTCTTAGGAATATCGTAGGGGAATCCGGGGCTGTTCAGACCTACCCAAGCATATCGCCTTTTTAAGTTGGTAAAGGTGAAAGAAACTATCGATCAAAGGTCCTAATTATTAATTTGAAACCTCAGCTACTTTTTGCAGCCATCAAAAATCATTTGCACCCAGGCACGTATCCAGAGGGGGGGGGGGGGGGGGGGGTGCTAGGGGGCTAAAGCCCCTCCCGAAATTTTTCAAAAATGAATTTTAAAAACCGGCGATTTTTAACAAAATTTGTTGCTCATTTGGCTTGAACAAATTATTGAGAAAAAGTTGAAGAAGGCTATTTCGAAACAACCAAAGGCAATGGTCATGAAATTCAGTATGCTTGATGCTTTTGCTTGAGCCAGTGCGAAGCGAACAACAAAAATAGTAACTTTTATATTGTGTACCTTGTCTGAAGAATAAAAGAAACTGTTACTATAATTGTTTCTGTAGTAATCTGACGAGATCAGTGAGTAGCATCAGCAACAAGTAGTGCTCCAGCCAAATACGATGATTATAAAATTATTGATGATTCGCACAGGACCGAACATTCATGATATGGACTATTTCCTGAAGGTGTAAATAGAGGTTAGACTTCCGGAAGCCGCCTTTATCGAGTTCTACCACGTCAGGCATTTACCGCTCAACAAATTAGCCCAGACGAAACCATTCATTTCGAACAACTTAAAACACCTGGTTGTGTGTGACAATGCTATAATTATGATCCTCCCATATACGGACGATGAGAAAATCAATGTTCCGCTACAAGATCGGATACCGCTGACTAGGGTGACCATATCGAGCGAGT
The DNA here is from genome assembly GCF_030247195.1 of Topomyia yanbarensis. NCBI lineage: Eukaryota > Metazoa > Arthropoda > Insecta > Diptera > Culicidae > Topomyia > Topomyia yanbarensis. The sequence continues at coordinate 3,430,582 of NC_080672.1, forward strand.
GAAAAACCAGGACAGTCCAAAAGGGACTACCACCCTCCATCACCTCTTAATCGATTGTGCCTTCTCCCCACGTGTTCGGCAGCTAAAACGTTCTATTCGGCAGTAAGACAGTTCTCGGGTCTTACAGGCATAGCTCAGCCAAAAAGTCTTGCATGAGAATTCGATCACCGAGCTCTGTTTTCGGATTTACACACACACACACGCAGTTCTTGTTACATTACCATCAGCAAAGGTAACATGATGTTGTTGGATATATCGGCTATCATCAATTTAGCGGATGATACGAAATATTCTGAAATCATCTGTGCAGCACTGGCGAGGGGTCATTGAAGTAAAGTAGAAACATCAACGGTCCAAAGTAACTTCCCTACACCATTCTTGATTTTAAGTTAAGTAGCTGGCAATCTCCAATGACAATCATTATCTCTCGATCTGAGAACTATGATCGAAACAGCTGCAAAAACTACCATTGATTAGAAATTCCTCCAGTTTATCAATTGTTATATGAAAAATAGCGGATTTGTTGGTGTAAATAATATCAGTTTGAGCGCGACCTTCATACTCCCTGTTATGTAGGATGCTAGACTCGGCTGGATAGTCGCTGTTCAGCGTCCAGTGGAGCCATGTCAATCGTGGATTAGGTACTGCTAACATTGACCCTGAAGGTTCCATAATCACCAGCTAGAGAAGCACTCAATGAAATTATCCCACTATTGTTATTGATGTTTCGTCATTTCCCTTTTCATGGATTGGAAAAATGTTCGCGGATTTCTAGTAAGACGAAAAAATGCCACTGGAAAGAGAACCCAAGTAAAAGCAAAGTCACCAAAACGTCTTCGATTTGTATTCTCAGAGGCGCCAAAAGGAAATCTTTGGATCCTGGATTGAAAGGCAATTTAAGCCGGGAGGAAACTCTAGTTATCATTGTTTCCTCGGCCAGAGATTGGTCCACCACTGGAACCATTTAGATTTGATCGGCTGCCAAATTTCTTTGAAAACGGATACGCATAAGAGTCCCATTTACTATCGATTTTCTATACGCATGGGACTATTATGCTTATCACGGTAGTACAGGTCATTCACATGTTATGTACGAACGCCTCATGCTTTTTCTTTTCATTTTCCACGTAAGAGAAGAAAGTTGAGAGATTAAAAAAGACATCGGATGGTTCAATTGAGGGATTCGAGCATTTAAAATTTTGTTTGTCGTATTTTGCTTGAGGGTGAATTTACGTTGCAATTTTGGTTGCGATCGGTCATAACAGCGATCTGAACCAGAGAAAATAAAGCGAAGACTCAGTAAAGAAAATTATTTTAGGCTTACAGGACAAAAACCAGGACAAATCAAGCGTTTTCCTTGACTTCCCAGGACGCCTGGATAGACAGTGAAAAAACAGGACTTGTCCTGGGAAACCAGGACGTATGGTCACCCTACCGCTGACTCGCAGATTAATGTCACTTTTGGGAGAAATGGAATCCATTCGGAAGGGCAATTATTGAGGGCGAGAAGCAAGGAAGAAATCAGATATTCGCGAACATAAAGGCAGCAACTACGATGATGACACGCAAATGTTCAATAGCGAGATAGAAGTGAACATTCCCCCCTCCCAAAACATAGTTGGTGAGGAAAAAATATTCCCTCGCCTCGTAAACAGGTTTCCACGTGCAATGGCTAAGCGCTTGCGCGAGATCTGCCGGACAACCATTTAAACTCGTTTTATTATTTCTATTGTTTACATAAGGAAATATATAAAAGACCCACGACCCCGTTTGTTATTTTTTAATGATAAGTTTTTGAATTGCACAAATTTTGAATTTCTGTGTTAGGTCAGTGCACACTGTCCACTCTGTACTTTGTACTGTGCTACACAAAAAATATTTCAATTTGCCTGAGAACTATTCATCCGAGAAGGCAGTTTTTGTTTCGTGTCATTTTAACGCAATAGGGGTGACCGGAGCTGGTTGGCCGAAGGGGTAGGATGACCGAGTGCCTTTTATGAAAAGGCTATTATGCGCAGTAGCGACATCTGTAGTGATTTTTGTGGGGTATTAGGTTACCAATGTACCGACGTAATTTCAGGTGTTTTGGTGCTGTTGTGTGTACAGGAGCACGTTTATTCTTTTTTCGGCACTGGTGAGTAAATTTCTGTTTCCGATAAAATAATATGTGTAACGCGAATCAATTTACATCCGATTTCCAATAACTTGGTACTGCTGGAAGAGTTATTCAAAACCCAACAATGTGGTATAACGGTTACCAGTGTAACCTTATTTTTGTTTGTGTAAATCGTGATTGGTCTCGAAAATATACATTGGGGTAGGTTGGCCGAGTTGTAAATTTAGTGTAGAGTAATGTGCACTTTGATATTTGTGAAATGCTAACCTTTTTCAAAGCAAAAAGATGATTATAAGGAGAAATATACACGAGAAATAAGTAATAAAAATAATTTAAAAATATTACCAAATAGAAATAAGTGATTAGAATCATTAAAAGTCGGAAATTGTTCATAAAAAAGTTGATTCCGATATCTTATGAATTAAATGCCAAGCTGGTTTCACAGTCTTTGGTGTGGACCCCTTCAATCCTGAAATTTTTCCTCCTGAGGAGTTTCTGGCAGGATTTGTCACAGATCGACCCAGCCCCGAACAAAACTCGTCCATTAGCATAGAATCTGCTGCAGATGTGAGCCTCTCTGAAGACGTCAGACCTCTTCCCAAGGCGAGTGCACGATCTGATTCGAAGAAATGACAAGGTCATAAACACCGATCGACTCAAATTTTTACCGATTTCCCAATAAAAGCTGTATTGGAGGAGCAGAAAAATGAAATCAAACGTAACCGCACACTGGCGGAGGAAAATATGAGCAAAAGCTGGTAAAAAGTTCGCTAAAGCTGCCAAAACTAAGTTCAAAAAGGTTTAAAAGACTAAAAAGTAAAGAGTGGATTTTATTTATACGAAAAAACGATGTTTTTGAATTAAAAGTTTTCCACTGATACATTTGTCGTGTTTAACTTATTTTACCAAACTCGGCCAACCTACCCCAGCCATGGGCTTGATTGGCCGATTTTTCTTTCCGCATTTGTTTGCTAATAACTTTTTCCCTGATTTTTTTCATGAATGTAAAAAATTATATATGCGCCCATTTTTATTGACGCTTCATTTCACTATTACGAGGAATTCGTTCCGTACTAATAAACTGTTATCCGTAAATCCGTGATATCTGCAACAAACGTGTAAAACAAATTTCTTTTAAAAGCGAACGGGTCAAAAAGTGGTAAAACAATAGGCAATCACGAAGTGCGACTAAAATGTTGGGACTGATTGAAGTGTTTCGTTTCGATTTCATGTCTTCAGTATGTGATAGTCTTTCGTTCTGTTTTTGCTCGTCATGGAATAAAATGAAAAAGATAATCTTAAATAAGAGAGAAAAGAGAGGAAAAAAAATCAACCAATCAAAATCGATTCAAGATCACTCTTCGATCTTTTCTATTCACTCAACACGAGTTCTCTCGGAATTGCACTCTGATCTTCTCATTTTGTCTTCGTTATCCGTACAACTTTGATGCGTTAGGTGCAACAATTTTAATTGAATCTTTTTCCCAAATAGTGGTAAAACAAGCCTGAAATCAGATAAACATTACAGTTTTCTTCAAGAAGTCATACATCTCTTCCAATCTTGATGATGATTGTAAAAAAAATCAAGAGCTAATTATTATTGAGCAGATTAGTGTCCACATATTTATTTAACGAATTGACAAAAAGTTTTGCAATAGTTTCACAGGAAACGGATAGTTTGCTGTAATTTAAAAACAGATAACTCTAAAACAAAGCAAATTCGGTAAGTGCGATGTGTTCTCTTCCATGTATCGGAAGCAATTGATGCTGAAATTATTAAGCTCACCCATGTTTATAGTTTCTAGTTATTTTGGTCGTGTCATCAATGTTATATTTACGATATTTTACGTAAATTAGAAGCATTCACTAATCAGTGCTAAGCAATTTTCTTTCGATTAGTGAACAAGTTCTGATCAGTTTCGCTCAGTAGATTAAATTCTGGGTAGTTTCCATTAGTATTGTTCAAATATAATATCTTCTCAAGTTCCAACGGTTTTGCAAGTTTGCTGAAAGTCAATAGAGCTAAGGTTCATATTCTTGCTTTGTAGTGAAGTCAGTAGTTTTTTGCACTCACTTTACATTTTGACTTTTACTTTCTTTACTACTTTAGTTTCAGGGATCTAGGAAAATCAGTCTACAATATTTTTAATTCGTAAGTCCAATTATATTAAAAGTACCTAAAAAGAATCTACTTAAATAGATAAATAGATAGTTATTCTCAGTTGCCTGACAATATTGCCGAAGATAGTCTTTAATCCATTCCCCACGAGAGTCAAATGAAACAACATGTGTTTTTTCTCAGGATTGTTATGATTACGACATGTTCAGTATCATTTAAATTGAAAATTTCATAAAGTTGAGCTAACGCAAACTTCGGATGAAGTCACAGAACTAGTAATAGTAGCAAGATGCTTGATCATGAAAATAGGAGTTGAACCTATTTTCCGCATCTACAAATTCCCTGCCTTATCAGAAGATTTGAAGCAAATTTCGACATTCACTTTGTTCGGACATTCTTTGTAACGGTAAACTTGGATTTCACACTGATATATTCCTATCCATGGAGACAACCTTGAGGTTGGTTTCGTTCTCCTGATTAGCAAATGCGTGTAAAGTTTCGTGAGACGGGCTTTTGGATATTTTCTACTCATTCCAATTTAGCGTCTTCTACATCTTGTAAACGTGTAGCCTAGAATGCGTAGTATTTTCAAGCAGCCCTAAATACTTTGAACTTTTGAATATTCATTTTTGTAACTAGAGAAATTTCTAACTTGGAATTGTTTTCGCTAAGAACTTTTCATAATTACGTTCAGTTTCCAGTAAATATCTCAAGTCATCAGAATTAATACATTTATGCAATAATTTTTAAGCCCCTCCCGAAACAAAATCCTAGCTACGGGCCTGTTTGCACCACTCCATAGTAGCGCTAGGCGATGATTTGCAAAACTCTACGTTTTCCCACACTCAATTCGGACCTTTCTATGGGGCAATTCAGACCGTCATTTTTTTACGATGAAATTATGTTTACCTATGAAATGTTTATTGGAGAAACTCATTTAAAAACAAAAAAATGCGTTGAAAAAACTTTATCTGGTTAGTAACAGCTGTCGACTGACGCATCATGTATTTTTTGCTGTGGCGTGTGCACAGACGCCAGCCTCTGAACGGTGGTTGATGGAATAGGGGGTATTAATAACCCCGTACGGTCATTTCGCACAAAACCGTCTTGAAAATATCTGTATTTTCACTCAAACAGAAATCTTCCATAAAATAGGAGCCTCAAGCTTTTCAAAACATTTACCTGTTATTTTTTCACCTTTATTTGTTACTTTAACCACGATCCTTTCTAAAAGACCTGAAGAATGAGATTCAGCTGTCAAAATAATGTTTTAGAATAGCGGTTCCATGAATATGTACAACAGTAAGACTTTCTCTCTTACGATTTTCTGAGAAATCAAGGGGATCTTAATTTTCCCCACGGTCTTAATAGCCCCGGGTTCCCCTAAATATGTCAGGCACAAGTAGAACGTATGTACAGTGGTGGACACAGAATTAGCACACTCATATCCGCAACTCTTGGAAATCGGATAGCATACTAAAATCAAATAGATCATTAACTAATTGTTGCAAGACATGTGGTGTAATGTTAGTGGAAACATGAAAATGATTCATATTGCATGGGATTAGATGAAATTTGTAGTTATATGAATACAATTCCCAAGAGAGTTGAATAAGGCTGGAACAACGTTTATTATTACGACTGTAACGACGTGGCCGGCGTCGTTACTGGCATTTTAAAGTAGAGAGTTTGACCAACTTGGAGTTTTTTTTATTTCAATTATAGAGGTTTTAACCTTAAGGTCATTCGCCTCTTCGGGTTAGAAAAATCTCTTAGGAAAAATTTCTAACCCTATGTGCGGGGTCGGGACTCGAACCCAGGTGCGCTGCGTATAAGGCAATCGATTTACCAATACGCTACGCCCACTCCCCAACTTGGAGTTATTGTTGTTCCAAGGCTTTGCTTTTCACTTAAAAACTTTGAAATTATACTAGAAAGCGTGTTTTGGCTGCTACTCCGTTATCGATCTGGACTAGCTGAAGTTGCACAGGGAATCAGTAGATAATTATACTTGGAACTCCTGGTAATCCTAAAGTATTTATTGATCAATACCGGCTCCAACCATGCCTGAACGTAAATCACGGAAGGAAAGGTAACCACGTGGTCAGAAGACCACAAACTTCTCGACCCACGACAATTTCTTCTTCCGAAGTAGAAACTCAGCACAGGAGCCCACCTAGGCACTCTCAGAGAAGTGCTGGAGAAGGCCAAATCTGAATACCTCCACGTGACAAAAGCCTCTCAATGTGGCGTGAAGGCGAACTTCAAAACCGGAAACGATGGGGCCTGCAGGGTGACCTCGGCACCTTCATCCAAAACTGTCTAACCAAAAGCCTCTTCCGGGTCTGCTAGGCGGGACACTATCCCAGAAGTTCCGCGCTACCAACGGAGTACCGCAAGATTCAGCAGTACCCGTGACGCTATTCCTTGTTAAGATGAACTCGCTTTTTGCTGCGCTACCCAGAGGCTTCTACGTATTCGTCTACGCGGAAGACATACTGGTGGCCATGGAAAAAAAAACAATCCCGCGAACCCGGATATCACTCAAGGCGGTCGTCGACGTGGTTGGTCGATAAGCATTGAGCACTCGCCATCGGCTTCAACATCTCTGCCGAAAAATTCACCTTCACCCACTGATGCGGCACGCACCACCTGGTAAACTCCCGACCAATTCGCGTCAACAGCATCGCCGTCCCTTTCCGGAAGGGTCGTCTCAGAAATCAGGAATAAACACCTTAAAAAGGACTACGAAAGCGGCTGGTGCGCACTATTTGCTCCCACCATCCCAAAATCAACCGCAGAACAGCACTCAATGTCAATCGATCTCTAATACACTGTAAAATCTTCTACGGGAACTGACATGCTAGAATGCCGAAAGCTAGAATGACTATCCACTACTCTCGTACCATTATACCACAGAGCGGTGCAGATAGACCTCCCTGCAGTCAGGGTAGCTTCACAACAGGCACTGACTTCGGATGACGAATGCCCCCCCCCCCACTTACCTTCGCGGCCAACATACATCAGGAATTCACCATGACGCATTACATACCGCAGTCGTTGAGGCAGGAATGATTGTTAACACAGTCGTTGACCTAATTGCCTCTAGATTCGGAAAACAAGAAGCGATCACTGGGATCTTCCACTGGCCTAAACAAAGCAGCCCACTGTTGACCTAACAGATGTCACTAAAGCAACTCATGACACATGACACTTGATCTAATATAATCTTGACCACTTCTGGAGACGTATGATTCGTGAAGTGAAGAACAAAGCGAAATAGATGGATTCGAGATAGGGTATTGGAGATCAACTCAGGGAGAGATGGCATAAGAAGACATGTCAACATCTACTGGAGTATGTCGGAGGCCCTTGTTCAAGTTGGGGATGCCCATCTTTACGGGAAGGGTACTGGAACCCCTGCCGAAACCAATACTGTGAATTCAGTGAAGGTCAATCGTATCTGTCATCCGAACAATGCTATACGAGTAGCAGAATAACACGCGTGATCGTGAGTTTAAAGACCAAAAACGCTCGATCATTTGTACATCAAAATACAAGTTCAATGAAACTAGAGAACTGACCCCGTTGCCTGAGGGTTAAACCTACACTGAAAATGAACCCTAACAGAACTAAATTCTTACCTAAAAATGCAATTGTTCGAGATGGAATTGAAAACGACGAATCACTGTAATTGAAAGCCTAAAATTTAAAATAAATTTCTAAAATAAATTCTATTTACAGCATAAATCATTTCGCTGACAAGACTGGTAAGCTTTCATTCCGTTTCCCAACAAGCTTTAAAGTAATTTCAACTAATCTTCAATCGTTCTTCCAACGCTTGATACGATAATTTTCTTCAACTCTGTCCATCCAATATTCTGCCTTTCTCATATAGTAAGGTTATTCGATCACATCAAACTTTTTTTTGTTTGAATCAAACTGGCCAACCAAACGACACCTCGTTTTCACCTCAAAACAGCGTAAAATACAAACTGAAAGCAAAACCATCATTATTCAATTTTGGCGAAGTGTAAGCCCCACGGGCGTAATGCTACCCCCGGTGACAGTATATGCTACTGTGGCTGTTCTCAACATCAGCCAACTGTGATCAACTTTCGCTCAGGCCAATAATCAACTAGTGTAGCATTTGGGCACGTTTCGCTCGGGTCATGGCGGGGGTCATCATTGCCTACTGTGATGGCTTAATAGTGTCTTGGCCCTGATTGACTATTCCATCTACCCTCAAGGTTGCTTTCACGCTTATTTCCAATGACGTGGCAAGTACGGTCATAAATGTTCATTACCAGTTGGTCGCACAAGCGTATGTGGTGCAAAGTATTCGTTTCCGTGAGCTTATTCTTTAAGACAGTCACATTAGCCAGAATCCATACCGCGTGACGTGACCTGCTGAATAGAATAGGTTATTGCTAAGAAGTCAGTGCCAGTCACCTCAGCGGGCTATCATGCACCCGCAAACAAGGGGTACGCTGAATTGATCGTCTACCCTATAAAGCGAATGTAACGCGATATTTATCTCCGAATGTTAAGGGTTTTACGCTTGCTCGTAATACACAACTCTTACCACCGCATCTTCGTTTTGCGAATGAGCGTACCTAGTATATAGATGGACCTGAACCTCCCCTCGACAAAATATCGTTTTTGACTTTACACCGTGCAGCTCGCGGTATCTGTGCTGATTCATGTTTTACTACTAGCGATGTGTCCTACATTCTTCACCGTCTACCACCACAAGCCACTCTGGACGGAGTGTGGGCGTTTCGGTGGATTCCAGTGTACGTCTTCCTCCCTACAGAGCGTCACGAGGAAGCTACAGTAACAGCCTTATAACGAGCATATACAGGTAGCGTGCGTGATCGGAATCGGAAGTGGCTGCTTTTTTCGCTTCACCTCAACCACACAGCAAATCATATCTCTCCGATGGTACGACCCATCAGTGCGGATGCGACGACGCTAGTTGCAAGATTGAGGAGGATAAGGGGAAGGCGAAAAAGTTCGTAGTGATTACCACCGTGCCAATGGGAAGTACCCCCTTCCGTACCTTCTATCTACCGGTCATGCTGGAACTGCGAACAGGCGAGTCTTGTTATCCACCGTAAGCACGTGGAGCACGTATTCGGGTTGTAATTTTATTAAAGGAAATATAACCCGCTCCGACCTTCAGTTCATCGCCGAACCGTTATTCTCCTCACAGAGGGTGGTTGGTTGGTTGGTTGGTTGCAAGGATGTCTTTTCATCACGAGCTTACTGGAAATATTCAACGTTGGCTGTGCGTGTATGCGAAGGGATTTATGCATTCAATAAAGAATCGAGTGGTGGCACGTTTCCCGGAGGAAACCTAAAGAAAGAGAGATATTATCGTTTCCTTCGACTGATGGTGGTTCTGAATGAACGGTCCACCTCGTAGGTTTATTTTAGCAATTGATTACAAGATTCGTTTAACGAAAATTCATTTGACGGTGATTTTCCGCAAAGGCAAGCGATTTGCTAGGTTGGGGAAAAAACTGAATTGATTATTTAATCAAAAAGCTTGCAGTCAGTTCGATTTCAGTAAACATCTGTTTCTCGACCCAAAAACAAGTCTCAGTCATTGCAGTCACAACCCTCTAAAACATGTAATTATTGCAACTTGAGCAATTTACCAAACTGGTCGCGGTTTATACAAATCATTTTTTTTTTGGAATAGCAAGCCACGCGTAACACATTCGAGTGCAGCTAAATCGACCGTTTGCTTTCAACCCGTCAAGTCCAGCGGAGATCAATCAGTATGCTTTCTGGTTCATCAGGTCTAATGGCTTCAAACAAAAACAACTGTTGCACACAAATGCACCATTTTTGGGGTCTCCTACCGGTTTGATCTAGACCCAAGCTCCACTTCACATGCATCCTAAGCAAAACAACAACGAAAAAAAAACGAAAGGTGCAAATGGCTGAGATAATAGGTTTTTGGCTGGAAATTATTGTGAAGAGTGCTAGAGAGAAATTGAAAGTTCGGCAGGGTGCACGGTTCACCGCACTGAGGTAAAATCTTGGTCATTGATAGCGACCTTGAAATTGAACCGACCAAAAAATAATAATAACCCGGTTGCAGCCGGGTTGGAGGGCGGTTGCATAGTTGTTGTGATTGAAAGCCGACAGCTGATTTTGGAAATTGGAGCCGCTAGTACTGCAACAGTAGAGGTCGGGGTGGCGTGTGATGAGGGACACGTGATGAAACGGAGGTAAGCGTAACGATGACTGAACTATCTTACCATTGGTAAGTTACCAACAGATAATATCCAAGTTTCTGCTACATATATTTTTGATTAGCACACATGTTTCGCATCAGTAATGTAAACTCCATTAGATTCTATCGGAAGCCAGTCGATTACATCAGCGAAATGCATATAGGAAATACTTTAGCGGAACTTTCTGACCAGGTTGTTATTGAGCTTTTGGCGAGAAGTGGCATATGAACGTGGTTTTTCTTTGTGGCTTTTGTTCTATTCAGAGTTCTTTTTTGTGTGAGTTCTTGGTAAGTGGTTAACTGAAAATCTCAAAATCGCCCTAACCTCATTGGGAGTTACTGCGGAAGAATCTGTTCTCATTTGTCATTTTGTCTTCGTCCAATGAGATTTGTTAACTTAATGTGTTTTGCTTCGTATGATTGATTCACATACATGTGATGAAAAGCGACTAGGATGTACATAAGAAACGATTAGGTACATGAACACAGTAACATAAACATAAACAAGGCTGAATATTTTTACAATATTTTCATTTAAAAGTTATACATATTCAAATTTTAACTACAACAAAAAAACGGGCTGAAAAAGCAGAAAAACTTTGTCTACTTTATATGACAAACTTGTCATTTAATCAAATTGTGTGTACTGGAAGAAAAAGGTTGAATTTAGAAACATAAAAACCAATATCTTTGCGGTTGGCTATTTATTTGAAATGGCGATGGCAGAAGAGGTGAATGGGAAATCGATAGAATATCACAAAATAATACATTTTGATAAATAAACAATAAAACTAAACTTACTTCCAATAAATTTGTCGATCGATGCCGTCTACAGCAGCGGATCCAGAAAAAAAATTTCGAAGGGGGTCCGAAATTTCGACTTTGAAATTTTCATTGTACAATAAGTAATATGTTATACACTCATTTAATTAAAATCCGTTTTGGTGGTCAAATGTGGTTTGGAATTATTTTGAATTTTGAACGAATTTAAAATAGAAACTGTTTCAAAATTTCTCAAGAAGTTAAAAATTTTCGGGGGGGGGGGGTCCGGACCCCCAGGACCCTCCCCCTGAATCCGCCACTGCGTCTACATGATACAGCTGTTCGCCGAGAACGGAAGGGGTATTTGCCCGCTTCCAATTGAAACTGCTTCGGATGGTAATTGTTCTGTCTCAGCTCTATTCACCACTCCATAAAAATATATCGAATAAATGTGTTTTTGGCAAAAATGTCTCTTTAGACAAGGCCTACTATCTGTTTTGTGGCATAGCGAATTTTTTTAATGCTCAAAGCGCTTCGATCATATTGTGAAAAGTACCATTTTTAACTGATATATCAAATTTCATTTGAACAATTGTTTCTTTACCTATTACAATTTTTATCATTTTCGTTATGTTGCTGTTAAAAAGCAGTTATATTCATGTTAACTCTTTAATGTTTAATGTTTAATGTTAACTTTTTCCTAGTACCTATAGCGTCTTAAAACTATTTTTCCTTGAAAACGGCGGAATTTAAAACCACGAAAATCCTTTTTTCATGAAGATTGGTGCTTCCCTCGTAGTGCTAGAAGCTGCTCAATTTTTACCTTACAATGTTCAATAGAAATCTCTTAGAATATTTACAGTAGTCCAGTTGCGTAAAAACGTAATCGAAGACAGTCTAAATTGATAGCTTTTATCAGTTTTCAATAATATTTCAAAATAACGAAGATATACGACAATTTCATTTTTCGTCATCAACGTAAACTGTCCCTGGTAGCACTGCTCCATTGGAATCCAATCAGACTAATTGCAATAACTTCAGTTCTAGACCTGGTACTTGTAACTGTTCGTGTTCAAATGAAATGTATCAGTCACATTTATTAGCTTTACTTGTTTTTGTGAGAAAATCTTGCATAAATCAAAAGTTAAAGCTGTTTAAAAACGTTATTGTTTATAAACGATATGGGCATGAAGGGGATTAAATGCAGCTACGAAGAAAATTTTAACGATACAAGCCCTATCCTCTGTTGCTATACTTTCGCTGATATCTATATAAGTGAGACAATTTTTTGGGGTCACCTCTCCAATGCCGGGGATGCTTGCTGATGGTTGTTGGGGTGATATTCTTGGAGCTTCGATGGTAGTTGGGTGCTCCAGGACGCGTAGAGTCGCGGGGAGCGTCCCCACAGCTCCGGCGAGTGTGGCGGAGGGCCCGTATGTTGGTGTATAAGCCACCGTCTTTCAGAAATAGGAGAATTACTTCCTCCCGGACCGGCTCGTTGGCTAGTATGTCCGCAATAAATCCCGCCAAACCGTATTGTCACCGAAGGTCCTTCAGCTCCGGGCAGTAGCAGAGATGGTGCTCGACCGAGAGGCGGGTCTTGCAGGATTCGCATTCTGGTGTTGGAACGCTAGAGATGGTGTGTGCCTGAGTCACCCTGTTGTGCCTCGGTAGAGTATCTTTTGCCCCTTCTGGTTGTCCCGGTCTGTCCAACTGTCGGTTGATTCCTTGATTTTTCTGTGTGTGGCCTTGGGTTCTTCGCCAATGGTCGGTGCAGATTGGTATTGATGTCCCTGAAGATATCGGTATTTGGGGTCTCGTCTGGGAGTCTGCCGTGTAGGGCTAGACGGTCGGCATCCGTGTATCCTTTGATACCGCTGGGCCAGGGACCCAGAATAGTGTGACCAGTGAATTTCGGTGACCTTCGATAGCCTGTACGAAGGGGTATGAAGATGATCCGGAAGCAATGGCTCTTAAAATTGTTGGAGAGTCACTGAAGATAACTGTTGATGCGTCGGTTTTTCTTTTTGCCATTGCAATGGCAGCCGTTTTCGCCGTGAGGATTGAACAGGAAGGAGAGCCCGCGTCGCAGTCCGCTGATTCCCGCCATCGCCTACCTCGGAGTCATCAGTGTAGATCTTGATGTGTCGTTGGTATATAAGGCTGACAAGTTCCCAGTATTTTTCCACTATGCTGCTGGGAGGTCGCCGACATTTATTGTGCGAGTGAGTGTTGGCCGAGAAGGTAAGTAGGGCGCATTCGTCACCCAAAGTCTGCTCGAAGAGGTTCAGTGCCCGTTTAACAGCTACCCTGGCTGCTTCCCAGCGGCAGGTTAGTATCTCGGGCCCGACGCAGTCTGCTTTGGCAGGGGTGCTCGGCAATAGCCCGGAGGCTATCCGCACCGCTTCGTGGAATAATGGCCCGAGAATAGTGGAGAGCCCTTCTAGGTTTCGGCACGTAAGCTCGATCCCGTAGAAGATATTACTGTCTATTAAGGATCCTCCGATATTCAGTGTTGTTCTGCGGTTGTTTTTCTGATGCCGGGAGCAGATAGTTCGGACCTGCCGCTTTCTGCTTTCGCAGTCATTTTTATGACGTTTGAAGTGGTTGGTGCCGCAGCAGTGGGTGAAGGTGCATTTTTCGGCAGATATATTGAAACCAGTGGCGAGTGCTCATCGATCGACCTGGTTGACGACTGCCTAGAGTGATATCCTAGTGAGCGAGATTTCTTCCCCAGGGCCACCAGGATAATGTCTTCGGCGTAGACGAATACGTAGACGCCTCTGGGTAGCACAGCAAAAAGCGAGTTTATCCTGACAAGAAATAGCGTAACGGCTAGTACTGAATATTGCGGTACTCCGTTGGTCTCGCGGTACAGCTGGGATAATTTCCCGCCAAGCAGACCTAGGAGCGGCGTTTTGAGATGAAGGTGCTGGGCCATCGTATCGAAGTACATCTTGACGTCACGATGTCTTGTTGGCTTTTGCCACGTCGAGGATGGCGATGGCGTCGTGGAGGTTTTCTGGTTTGGCCTTGTTCAGCGCTTCTCCGAGAGAGCCTAGGTGGGCTCTTGTATCGAGTCCCTTGCGGAAGGTGAATAGTCGTGGGTCGAGAAGTTTGCGGTCTTCCAACCACGTGGTCAGTCGTCGGTTGGTCATCCTTTCCAGGGTTTTCGTGATACATGACAGCTAGCTGATTGGTTGAAAATCGCTGGGGATACGGGTGACCCGGAATTTTTTGGAGATGGGTGCAATATGGGCCAATTTCCATTCCTCTGGGAAGGACTCGCCTTTCCAGATAGCGGTAAATGAATTTGGTGTCGGAGTCTCGGGTAGCCCACCCTGTCGGGGCCGTCGGTTTCCCGGTACTGAGGACAGCACCGAGTTCTATTTCATTGAAGGGCTTATTCTAGGTGGCGGGAGAGTCGGGTGTGACGGTGGTCGGTGAGGCTTGTACACCCAAAATCCGACGAGTATGTTTCTATTACTTTTGGGTAAGATTCTATTGTCTTTTCGGTAACAGACCACGCAATTGCGCATTGCGGTATTAAACTCATATTCCCGCAAAGGTAGTAAACGGTGGAATGACGAATTTCGGTTGCTGTTCATGTATGTGCATCACACAATCAAACACTTTTTCAGCATGTGTCATCCTGGGCTCTGTTCGCATGTAGAATAATTCGGTCGATTTCTATGATAGTATTAGTACCGAGTCAAACCAACCAGAATCCTGGCGGATATCCAACCAAATTCAGGCTGGAATCTACCCAAATATTGGCAGAAACCAGCCCGAATTACGGATTTTTTACTGGGTACGTTGGATAGCGAAAAAAAAATTTTAGGCGGTTTCCGGATCCGGCCTAGTTGCCAGATCCGACACAGTTCCCGATCCGAACCAGTTCTCGGATCCAGATCAGTTCCCAAATCCGGACCTCCCGGATCCGGACCAGTACCTAGATCCGGACCAGTAACCGGATGCGGACCAGTACCTGGATCTAGCCCATCCCCTTTTCCCCTTTCCAAGTCCGGACCTGAACCAGGCCCAGACTTGGTGCTAAGATCCAGACAAGTGTCTGGATCCGGACCCTCGGTTTGGACACGTGGATCCAAACCATAGGTCTTGCTTCCCGTAAATGACGGAAAGGACTGTTCATGTTTTGTGCAGGCGCTATCTTGCTGTTAACGTCCGTGATAGAAAAGAAATTTCAATTTAACACCGGCCGAAGTACCCCACCACTATTCCGAGTCGTTTTTTTCTGACTGTGCTTTGAAGCTAGCCGAGTGTGACCCGATCTTCAAATACGTGTCGTGTAGAAAAATCGAACCTCGTCTTTATCCTCATTGTGTTTATTCCGCTTGAAGCGCAATACAATGACAAGCGAAGTGCTACACACTTCCAGACAATCCGACGCGTTAATATTTATTGAATAAGAATTGATGAAACATGAGTGCGACGCAGAGAAGATTTGAATGTGTTGGTATTGCCGTTTGGGGAATTTTTTGTTGGGACCGTTTTAGCATGAAACGTCTTGCTATTAGAGCATTTTTTTCTTATTATCGTAAAGGTATTACGGCCGAGTTTTGGGTGTAGTCTGCTTTTACGCTGGACGAAAACAGCAGAGCTTCGTCGGCGGATAAGGGTTGGAAGTGGTATCTTATCCTCCCCGCAATTTCCATAGTGTCGGTGATGGTGGTGTTATTGATCGCTAGAAAGTAACAGTTTTGACAGCGTTTTTCGCTGAACGTCTTTACCCGTCTCCACAACTCAGCGGTTGAGGAGTTCTCAAGGATGCCGTCAACGAAATTGGTCCAACTAGTTTCTTTGGCTGTTAGGATCGTTGTACTTGCGGCATTCCTGAGCGTTCTGAAGTTGTCCGTTCTTTGGTCCCGAAAGGGCTAGTTTGGCGCTGTTATTTGCAGAAGATAGAGGATCTGATGCGCTTTGATGGCAGCGACGACTACCGGGCTCCCCAGTGTACTGCTCGGTGTGGTGGTGTTCGACTGGTTCGAGGTATATTTTCTTCCGCTGTGATGACCATTATGTCCGACAGTTCGGTCGGCGAGTATGTGCGGTCGCGGTATAGTGTTTTCTAATATATATTCTTAACTATCGTTCCTACTAACAGTTTGGTATGTTATAAAAATTTATTACTTATTCAAAATACACTTTTTGAATTAATAACGATGACTCAAAATTGGTCAAACATGAATAAGTACAGGGATCTAAATTTTGAAATCTCAATAACGTTGCCGGCCACGTCCTTTCAGTCGTCGGGGAAGGCAAGGAATGTTGGTAAAACAAACGTTATTATAGAGACCGTGTATACCACTGCATCTCCACGTTTACCACGCAACTATTAAACATAAGTAACACTCCCGATAGTCAGCTGAGTGTCGGAACTTTTACTTTTGTTTAAATTTACAATTTTTTTTAAGTTTCTTGAGGTTCTGCTTTACGGTTGGTAAATATTTTTCAAATGGGCGCAACTCTGGCGAGTTTGGAAGATTTTTGTTCTTAGATACTGTTGGAGGTATACCATTCCTGAGCCATTTTCTCGTAGACACATGAAGCTACGTTTAGCCAAAACAGCACTGAACAACAGTTCCTTCACAAAAGGAAATAAGCGTCTTTGCAAACATTCCAGGACATGAATATCTTGATCGACTATGTCGCCAGTCGTCACAAAAATTTAGTTTGTCGGCCCATATGTACAAGTCGCCTGTCAAACCAAATATTTTTCGGAACCCTTCACAACATTTTCTGCATAAACATATCTTGAATCTTTCCTCCTCCGTTAGCCGTGTAAAACTCTTGAGCTGGGAATTGTTTGAAATCCTCCTTGAGGTATGTTTCATCGTCCATTACGATGCAATCAAACTGGGTCCATAATGTTGTGTACAACTTACGCGTTCTTGCTTTAGCCGTGGCGTTTTGCTTGTCAACTCAATTGGGTTTCACTGTTTCCTTGTACGTGGACACTTCGGTTCATTTCTTGGCTCCTGGCATGCTAATCTGTTGCTGAATGAAAAGTTTAGGATTATGTTTAAAAGTGCTGGCCGGTCTTCTCTTGGGTGCAGTTGAATTCCGATTTCGGCTTTTTCCTGATTTTGACCGATAGCAGTCGTCAGATGCTCCCCGAATACTTTAGTGACGTATGTCACAGTCGATTCGGTCACTCCTAGTTTTGGTATTTTGCTTTTTTTCATTTGCCCGTACATATGAATATGGTGTTCCTCTTGCTACGACGCAACGTTGGGGGAGGGTTTGTGAATTGGGGCCTCAAAGGCCAAATTTTCTCCAGTGACGGCTTTGCGATATTTGCCGAGTCCGGATCCGGTCCCAACATAGTGCTCCGTGTAATATTTCTTAATAAAGGCCGCAACTTACGGTAAGCACTTCGTGTTGTACACCTCCCCGTCGACCGCAATTTGTGAAGAAAAGAATACATCCCATTCTCACTGATTGTCAGCTACAGGACCTTCTTTGGGAACGTAGCTGCTGACCTCCTTTCTGGGGGACATGAAAGAGCCGGTTCCCTGCCAGTCATTGCCGTCCAGTGTGAGGAACGTCTCGTCAGTGTGGTGGACGCTTGCGCTTCCGACACGACTGGCCTTGATTTTCGCTTCCTCATGACGATGTCTGTGTTGGCCAAATCATTTTTGACCATCTAGCCGGCCGGACCTACCTTACGGCCCAAGGCTCGGAAGGATCTAGCGACCTTACCCTCCGTTTTTCGATTCGCTCCAGATGAAGCTGGCGGTAATCACATAACTTTCATTGCTTTCGCCATAGTTTCGTCATGGGCACCCCAGGAAAGAGAAAATGAAACGGCGAATCAGAACGGAGGTTTGGTAACCTTCACTGCCCCTAACCTCGTAGTAGTCCTCTAAGTATTTTTTCCAAAAATACTTTGTTTAGAAATATCACGAAAAGTACCAAAACTAGATTCCTCAGTATTGGTTTTCTTAGTCCACTTCCCAACGGCCATGCGTTTTTGTCTTAGTAGAATTCTACAGTAGATTAGGGGCCGTTCGCAGGGACAAAAAACCTTCAGTTTAGACCCCCTTCTCCCCCTCCGTGGGGACAATTCCTGTACAACTGTACACCTGCCCCCTCCCTACGATGTCCACGTAGTTCTCTTATTAGTTTGCCATGCGTGAAACGGGAAGATTGTGTCGCCGACCTCGAGCTGCTCAATGTAATTTATGTGGCAAAATACCGTAATTTGTTGGAGACACTTTTGTTTTTGTTTTTTGTTGTTCCACAGAAAATGGTAACAACTTCGGAATGCTACGTATAGCCTAGACCGAAAAATTTACTATTTGCTACAGTAACTAGACATTTATTTATTGAATTAGAGAGATATATTGTATATTGCCACTTTATTGAATTAGAGAGATATATTGTATATTCCTTGTTTGGACGTGAGTCTTTGTTTTTTCCTTTCTTAAGGATTTTTTATGAACGTGCCCACTGGAAAACAGACAGAGAAAGAATGACCGGAACGGTGAGAATGAAGAAACGGTGAAAATTCGCCATTATTGGAAACACTGAGAAAAGATATGTCCTCAAGCAGGAATCGAACCTGCGATCTCCCAGTCTCTAGTTGGGTGCGTTAACCACTCCGCCATCGAGGAACTGTGATGATGCCATCACATGTTCCCAACAGTTTTTGTGATCACCGTTGCAGGAGATATATTGGTTCATCAACCAGGACAGTTATCTCGAAAGTTCGCCCAGATTACCCCATAATTGTGATATCTAAAGCACGTAAAAGCTATAACTGGTGTCAAGTGTTCTGTGAAGAGCTACTGAGTCTACAGACCCACTGCCATAGTGAAGAGCAAGGGTGTGGTCATCGATTCGAATTAGTCAGGCGTGTATCTACTGAAGCACGGAGTTGACTGTTTTAAGGATTCCTTGTTCCAGTGAGTGAAAATTTTGATTGGCAATCGCATAGGACGCACAAAATTGTACTAACTTTCAAACTCGTATCGGGGGGGCTGTAGGACTGTTTTACCATATTACCCCGTCTTGGTTCGCCTGTCTCTGGGGCTGTTTTGCACGAAATATAAGTATATGGGCCATTGTAATCCGGTATGGCAAGTGCACAGAGAATAATGAGGATGACTCTTGCATTGGGAATGCTGAAAAGTGTGTCTATTGTGTGGAGAATCAACGAGACCAATTACAATTTCCCTCGTTCAATCAGAGCCCGGAGAATCTGAAGCGTACCTTTAAACGAAGCTATTAGCACTCTTTATCAGTATTAGTATTCACTAAAGAGATCTTCATCATTCACCACGACAAATTATTATGCTCTCTTGGCTCAGGAAGAACAACTGGATATTAATAGATCTATGTATGACAAAACGAGAAAAAATAACGAGAGAATAACATTTTTTTTGATTTCCGTAGGATCGCAAAGGTTACATTTGAATTCTTTTGAGAATCTGCAAAATATGCTCGATTTTCAGTATTCAGCTCTAATGTTAAAATAAGCAAAGACCATGATACTATATCAATCTAGTGAAAGTAAATATGGAATCCCTATCCGTAATTTATACTAAACAATTTAGTCCTGTAACAGTTATGTCCGTAGATTTTTATTAGGATTATGAACCAAGTAATTAATGAGCAGCTATTTTCTAGACAGCAATTCGATAAATGGTGCTCGCAGTATCCTACGATCGATTGATTTGAGAGTTCGCCAAGGGAGTAACATAGGTCCGATGCTATTCTTGATTTTCAGGGGATATAGGGAATTTCAATCCATATAGAATTCCAAAACGTTTTACTTATAACACGGCTTTGTTCTACCTCCATTGCAATGGTGCTATTCCACAACAAATTGATTAAGATATTGCGATCCTCATAGAACATTCAACCTCTCTATGAATCGAACTAGATTAAAATTGTTGATTTTTCACTGGTTACGGAAAAAATCGCAACAAACCGACCCATTTGTCGGAACATTATACATTGAACAAGCTTTATTTAGACTTAAAAAGTGCCAAGTGTTCGTTCACTTTCTGGATTTAGTGTCTAACTGGTGCCAAGATGGTATCAGTTACTGATGAGGCAAATCCGGAAGGCCAAATCCAACTTTATTTAATTTCTCGTATCGCCAATCAGCTTCGGTTTGGGCCTTACCGCTACCAACATGTATGGCAAGTAAATATTAGTATATTTCGAATTTGTAGCCTTGTTGTGCCTTTGAGGTTATGTGAATAATGCTTTGCGATTAATACGGAAGTTAACAAATCGTTGTTTAGAAAACAATCAAACAGTATCTGTCTACTGGCGAATGACACTGATAGCTTTATTACGAATGAGAAGACATAAAAAAGCTAAAATTATTTTTGAGTGAATTTTATAACAAACTCTGAACAGTTGTGATTAGCTGGTTGGTGTTGAACAATTGGCCAACTAAAAATCATCTGAATGTCGAAATCTCAATAGAATTTTCTCTTAATCTATAGGTGGAATGTTCTGACTTTATTTTTTATGTAACAAACAAGTTATTGCACTATTTCGGAACAAACATCAATTTTATACATTGATGTATGGCTATAAATCAGACGATAGATTTTTGTAAACTTTCTAACTTCTTATAATTCGCTGCACCTCATTCTTCGATAGTTTGGCTGCAAGAATGACAATATTTGTTTGAAAGTAGTGCATTCAACATCCACATTTTTAAAAATACTCTTGAGTTAAATAGTCTGTTTAATCGTAGAAAACATGGAGATTCATAAACTGAACAAAACTGCAAAGTTTCGTTGAAAGAGCAGATGGTCGAGTCGAGTTTCATGGCCTGCTGAGATGTGAGATCAAAACCAATGACTCAAATGGCGCATATTGGGCCATTAATTGGAAGCTAGACTGATCAAAATAGGTTGAGACATTCATAAACATCGTTCTTATGCGTTGAGCTGTGTCGGTTGGTCTGTAAATATCATACTCTCTATCATCTTAAAAACATTGATCGGCTTCTATACCTTCCTGTTATAAGAAAGATAAAAACAGATCCGATCAAGAGTCTAAGCTTTTGTCGAAGACAACAAAAAACAAATTTTCCGGTATACTGATGCACACGAGAAAGGCAAACCGAAATTACCAATTACCGTCGCCGCATGCTTTGTTTTTGGGTAAATTGGCGATCATATCAAGGACATGCCGGCCGCAAGAATTGTTGCATCTATGATAGAAGCCTACTTTGTATTTTGCTTATTGAAGGGCCTTCGGTGGAAAATGTGCAAGAGTTTTGTCGTTCCAAGAATTAGATAAGTATTTCGTCCTTGTTCAACGGTTTTTTGTTTACAATAAAGTCAATAAGTCGATTATTTGATCCGTATTTCCAGTATTCATAAACTTCTGAAACATTTTGTATCTCTTATCGATTGATTTCTGTTCAAACCTTCAAATTTAAAATCATTACCGCTGGTAGCTCAAATTGTTCTCTAACCATATGAATAGCTCCCCGAAGAAGGTACTGTCGTACAATTTATTTGTGCAGTCCCCGAAACAGTGCGTGTATAATTCGATTCGGTTGGTGCAACAGCGCGAGCAGGCAACCACGGCCACACGCGGAACGCGCACAGCAAAAAGAAGTGGCTAAACCACTGCCGAAATAAATTGACTTAGATCTTTCGATTTCGACGGTGAGAGTACGAGACGTATAAAACCACCAGCTGGCTGAGGGAAAGACATCATTCACCTGTACTCATCTCATCGGACCGGTACCGGCGGCTAATCCTACACTGTGCGGCGCAGTTCTATTTCCAGCGCGAGACTATCATGAAGGTAATATGGTTAGAACTCCTTCTCGGCCATTAACTAATTAGCTTCCTGCTATTCCAGGCGTTTATTGTGTTTTCCGTGGTTCTGGCAGTCGCTGCCAGCACAGCAGTCGAAAGCTCCAACAAGGATAAGCGTAGCTTGTGGGAACACGAAGTCCAGCATGAATCGTTCCATGAAGCACCGATCAAGTTCCCGGAGGTTAAACACGTAACGGTTGAAAAGCAGGTTCACGTACCCTACCCGGTGGAAGTGGAGAAGCGTGTCCCGTACGAAGTGAAGGTTCCCTATCCGGTTGAAGTCGAAAAGAAGGTCCCGGTGATCGTGGAGAAGAAGGTCTACATCGAGAAAAAGGTCCCCGTTCACGTAGACCGACCGGTTCCGTACCCAGTCGAGGTGAAGGTTCCGGTTATCCAGAAGGAGTATATCGAAGTGCCAAAACCATACGCAGTTCATGTTGAAAAGTCTGTCCCAGTGTACATTAGCAAGCCAGTGTACGTTGAAAAGCCGGTCCCAGTCACGATTCACATCAAGGAGCATAGCAAAAAGAGCTTCTGGGGTTGAGTGTTAGGGTTAGGTAGTTTAATTAATTTCGAACAGACTGAATAAAGAAATTCTTTTTTGTTACAATTTGTCCGTTGTGTAAGCGATTTTGAAATTCCAGAGTTTAGCCATTTATCTGTCAACGATCTGAACTGAAACGCTAAAAAGCTCCGCCGATTCTTAACGTGACATGAGCAACCCACGCGTACAGAATACATTTTCCCACCACTCACGTACGCAAACACATCCATTTACATCATTTAATCAAAACAAGCTAAATGAAAAACATTGTGTGAATGAAATTGAATTCCCGTAATAGGAATTAATATTTAAAACAAAATGAACGTTTTAATTGTGGGTTACATGTGGAGCGCCACCACTCAGCAGAGGGCGAATGGAACACAGTAGGTCTGCATTCGAAACATATGCTGTGCGGGGGAGGGGGTTAAAGGTTTTGACTGAAACTTGTACAATTTTGCCCACAGCAGGCTGTGCACTTTGGTTGTCAGAGAAAACGGTGCACTTAGTCGGGCGGCGGTGTGGATTCGGATGCACAGCGCAGTGCTCAGTGTGTATCGATGGGATTTTGCACGTGAAGCTGGGATTTCAATTTAAATTGTTCATGTTTTATTCAACTCAATTCGTTGTGATAGATAGGTAGGACAAAAATTAGATAGCAGTGTGCTCGGTATTGCAATCTAAAAGTTTTCTCTTCCTAGCTCTGTTGCGAACAGGCGGACGAAAGTAGTAGCTAGGAAACTAATTCGGAGCTACTGAGTGTCACATACAAAGTAATGAAAATGGCAGCGCATTCCAACGTTAAAATTACAAATTATTCGGTCTAAAGTTAACGAATATCTCCGTGAATATTGTCAGAGTTGTCGTTTGAAATGTATTAAAATAAATTTCATATACTTACGTTAGGGCATAGCAAAATATTTTTTTTTAATTCTCAAAGCCCCCCATCCCCTCTCATATTGTGAAAAATGTCAAAGTCAGCTCAGATGCCAAATTTCACATCATTTAGACAATTCTAGACTCCCGCCGACTTTGATTGCAATTTTTGAAATTGGTACAATGGGAAAATATGGAGGAAAAATATATTAAATGCTATAACTTTTGAAGTAGCAATCAGAAAATTACAATTAATACCTCTTTTTAAAGGAAATAATCTTAGTGTTTGAATGGAGACACTTCCGTTTCTAGAAAAATACGGGAAAGTGGGGGTACTGGCCCCAAAATCCCCTATTTTTAATATTTTTCTGCTCCGTGATGCAAATCATACATATTTTGCAGTTTTTGTAATGTGAAAAAATCTCAGAAATCGAACGGAACCTTTTTGCACTTTGTCCGACTACGAGAAGTTGGGGTTATAGGGTCATTTATCATTCATATTAAATTTTATTATTATCTCGTGTATTCTTCACTCAATTTTCATAAATAATGTACCTTGTTGAACGTGGAAAATCCTTAGGTACAAAATAAAAATAAATTCGTTACCGGCAAAATTTAGAAACATCAAATTATCTGACATATAGTCTCGAATTCACATTTTTATCATAAAATCGCACATGGTCAAGGCTCCGAAAATGGCAACCACAGGCGAAATTATTTTTTATCAAATTTTGCGTCAAACTGTTTGTTTTCCGTATGTATATAACCTCTAATATTAAAAAATATAAATGGCGAGCCCAGAAAAAAATTCCTTGTCTGTCATTTATAAAAGTTTGTTGATGCTACTTGCATGACCTGAAAATGACTAAATGACCGTAAGGAGATAAAAATGTACACAAAATCCATATTTTCAACTTTTTGCCTGGAACCACATTTTTCCATCGTAGTCTTATTTAAATGTGATGATATTGCTTGAAAATTTTTGATGAATATGGATTATTGCTTATTTTCAGTTGTGAAGTAATGGAAACCAAATAACTTGTAACGTGACAGATCAAAAATTCAAAAAAGTTTTGTGGACCACACCAACAGCATGCATACAATGTCTAACCTGCATTTTTATTACTACTTTCAGTCTACTTTTTGAAACTGTAATGTGAAAACTTTAAAGTTTTATTAATTTTTAATAAAACACAATTTATATTATGTAACGTGACGGATTTTTTCTGCTGTAAAGCAATTCTATCAAGTTTGATTCAATTGCGTTAATATTGGTGACCATCTTTGATTCTGATGAAACCTTTTACGTTTCATGTATATGGGAGACTAAGTATTTTTCAATATTAAACAAACAATTTTTATTCAAGAGTAATATTTAAAAAGGGCGTATGAGATCTTGAATGCACTACTTTCAATATATATTTTTCGAAAATCGCCATTTGTGCAGCAAAACTATATGATAGCGAGTTCTAGGGCATTAATTGTTCTGTGTGAATATTTTTTGGTGAAATTTAAAAAAAAAAAAGCAAAAAAATGTTAAAAATACAAATATATTGCTAAAAAAACAAAAAAAAATTAAAATACAATTACAGGAAACAATGTTTTTTTGTTAACGAAAGCCTGTATGCCTGATGAAACTATAATTGCACTATTAGGAAGTTATTAGTAAGAAAACATTTTTAACTTCAAGTATTCTTCTAAATTTCTTAGTATTTGCCAGTCATAAATATAATTTTCTTATACAATATTAATACTAAATATAATTTCGAAGCAAAATGTTCTTAAGAAAATTTTTTCGAAACATTTTGATTTTTTTTCAGCAAAAATATCTAGTAGTGAAAATATGCCCTTTTAATAAATTACTCACAAAAACCAAACACAAAACACATGGCACGTTTAAAATTTAATTGCAAATAAAAAAAACATAATTGCATCGTAGAGAAAATAACAATAAAAAGTTTTAACATATTTCAATAATTCTTTTAATTTTGAATTTTTATTTAATTTTTTTTCTTTCAATAATTTAGTTATAGAATGTATTTCAAAATGTGTTTTCAATTCAAAATGCTCACGAAAAATTATCCTTCAAAATGCAGATGTTTTCAAGTTATTTTGGATTTAATTTCGACATAATGTTACTTCGTGAAATTACGACCTTTTCAAAAGTTTTTCACGTTTGTTCATCAAAACCAATATGTTTTTCAAAATAAACATGAAATTTCCCGTTAATACTCAGTTCCTAGATCAAGGATGATTTGTGTACGATTGTCTTGATATCCTTGCTTCAATGAAAATGCAGAACTGTAACGTGACAGATTCTGGTTGTAACGTGACAGATCATTGAGAATACTCTATAAAATCGAAAACAAAGTTTATCTTCAGAAAAACTATATTTCAAACTTTTCCTTGCTTTCTAAGCTTCAACTTAATACAGTTTTCATGCAAATTTGGGGGCCAACGGAACAGACTTTTTCTATTTAGTCGGGCAAGCAATTTGATGTTCCTGAATTTTACCAGTGACGAATCTATTTTTGTTGCATTCCTAAGAATTTTCCACAAAGTACATTTTATGAAAATTGATTTATGAATAATAGAGATATAAGCACGAAAAAATGATAAAATTTAATATGAATGACAGAAGGCCCTATAACCTCAACTTCTCGTATTCGGACAAAAGTCAAAAAGGTTCCGTTCGATTTCTGCGATTTTTTACATTAGAAAAACTGTAAAATATGTATGATTTGCATCACGGAGCAGAAAAATTTAGAGAAATGGGGGTTTTTAGGGCCAAAATGACCCAGTACCCCACTTTCCCGTATTTTTTTAGAAACAGGAATATGTTCATTGAAATATTTCCTTTAAAAGGCGGTATAAATTGTAATTTTCTGATTGCTACTTCAAAAGTTATAGCATTTAATATATTTTTCCTTCATATTTTCCCATAGCACAATTTCAAAAATTTCAAGCGATGTGGGCGGGAGTCTAGAATTGTCCAAATGATGTGAAATTTGACATCTGAGCTTATTTTGAGAACACAAAAAAAAATTTACGGTGCCCTAGTCAGCATACAATACTTTGTCGCAGTTTAAATGAAGGCATAGATCATTCACAAACAGTATAAAGATGAGCGGTCCCAGTATACTGCCTTGGGGAACTTCAGAAGTTAATTGAAATGAATCTGGGTTTGAAGTATTCAACATGCACGAAACGATTCGACAGGTATGAAGGCAGCCATCCTGTTGCCCAAGAAGGAAATCCGAGTCGTCTCAGCTTCTCAATTGCTAGATCATGTGGAACTTTGTCGAATGCTTTTGAGAAATCTATGTAAATTGCGTCAACTTGTCGCCGTTTCTCGATCTCATGCATAACATTGTTCACAAAACACGGTTGTGACGCGCGATACAAGGGCTGTTGAACTATGGCTTCTAATACTTTTGCGATGCAGTTTAGGATGGAAATTCCACGATAATTTTCTACGTTGTGGATATCACCTGTTTTGTGGATTGGAATGACGAAAGCCGTTTTCCAGGCTTCCGGAAAGGTTGCCTCCGAAATTGATAGATTGAAGATGTGCGCTATGGGAAGTGACAAAGCTTTAGTACATTCCTTTAGGAAAAGTGGCGGCAGACCATCGAACCCAGCGCCTTTAGAAGTATCAACTTTCGTGAGTGCGGCGTAAACTTCTTCTTGGCCGACTCTTAAAGATGGGCGATTTATGTCATAATTAACAATGCGGTTCCAGGTGCTAGATGAAGGTGTGGGCGATTCTGTATTGAAAACACTTTGAAAGAATTCAGCAAATAGATTGGCAGAGTCTTTTGGAGAATCAGCGACCTTTACATCGTAGAAAACGGTGGATGGCATTTAATTACCTTTTCTACGACTTCTAACAAAATTCCAGAATGATGAGGGATTCGATTTGAGATTTGATTGTATTCGGTTCATGATTTTCTGCTCCGACGACGCATTAATGGGTTGCAACGTGTTAAAATCTTCGTCGAGAGTCCAGATGAGGTTTGGAAGATTATAATCACCCAAAGCGATTATGGAGTCAGAATCTGACGCTAGATCTATTATTTGGCGCACTGCCGATGAATGAGTGGTGTACAAAGTTGGATCAGAGTTCGGTCGCAAACGAATGACAACTTGTTATAATTTCTCGCAATCGTCCAGGGAGACTGATTTGCACTTTAGTGATGTTTTCACAGCAACAAGAACACCACCACCACGGGTTAGTGTGCTTGTTGATATATTGCAATCACGGTGAAAAATTGAATATGACGAATAGAACTCAGAGTTTGCAATGTCCGATCGAAACCAATACTATCACGTCGTAGTCGCAGCCCGTGAGCGAAATGTGAAAGTCATTTGTTTTGGTTCGCATACCTCTGACACTCTGATAGTAAACAGTCAGGAATTGGAAGGAAGCTGGGTTACTGGTTGAGTATTGAGTACAGGGAGTGGTAGCGGAGAATCATTATCAGCATTATAAATAGGTCTAGCGGTATGTTTAGCAATAAACGAAGCTTGCGGTTTAACTGGCTCAGCATAACAGTGTGTTTCAAACATGCGCTATGGAATGAGGTCCTGTTACACTCAGCGCTGTCGGTTTCCAAAAATGCTGACTTATGGTTCCTGCACCATAGTCAGTAAACTCGCGAAATTCTACACCTTGCGGTCATGTTGAGGGAAGCATTGATTTCTGCCGTAGTTCTGGTTTAACACCTGCCTTGAAAGACACAAATGTCATCGTAGATATATGTCGGTCCCTCGGTTTTAAGCTTTTCACGACTACGTCGTCAGACAGCAGACAGCCTTTGGCAACTGCCAGAATGTCCGTTTCTGTTACCTCCGGCAATATTTTTGCCCGGTACACCCAGAATCTAGACGTCGGATGTTGAAACGCGACCGTTGGTAGATTGATATTAGTTGCCTCCGAAGTACCTCGAAGAACAGTTCGTAGGTTGATTATCGATGGCATTGGTTTCAACACGTGGTCTTTTTGGGGTCCTCGGAAGTGGAGTCAACAATTTTCTTTGAACGACTGGAGTAGATATTGCAGGCGACAGTTTTGAAAACCCACCTTGGATCTCTTGCCTCAATTCAGCAATAATACTAAGCTCGCCGATGAGCTTCCTGTGCGATGTATTGATCTCCGCTATGGCAGAGTTCGTAGAGATTAGTGCCTTTGCAAAACGAACATTTTCCATGATACCCATACAGGCTTTACACATCCAGAAAATTTGAGCATTTCCATTCATTTCATAGTAGATTTTTTCTTCGATTCTCACACAACGATAGTGAAACGACGACTTGCAGAACCCTCTGCAAGTTACCTCTTTTGTGTCCATATCGATTGAGCAGCTGTTGCAGCGGTCCCTTTTTCGTATGAACGGAGCTTCATCGAAACTTGTATGCAATAAACTGTCAAACAAATTGCTTACTAATACCGTCGGAAGAGGCGCTGTAACGAAGAAGAAATTGGTAACGGTTGCAAACCAAAACAAACTCAGCAATCGCGATCTATTCCAATCTCTCTCTCTCTCTCTCTCTGACGGCGGCAGTGCACAGTGGTCCAGAATGCAAATTAAGCAGGAATTTTGAGATTTTACTGAAGCTAAACAACTTAGCCCTAATAAGTCTTTGGAGAAGTTTTCGTAGTTTATGAGCTTCCTCCTATTGTTAAAACAACAGTTAGGGTGGTTCTCATTTTACCAAGATCAAAAAATTAACTTTTTAATCATTCTAGCTAGAGCCAAACGACCTTCAGCGAAATTGTAGAACGACAAATTTTGGAAAAGTTTGCTGAAGACATGTAAGCTCTATCTGTCATACTTTTTATTTTACAATAAATTTAAAGTCGGAGCTTAGGGTGTTTCTTCGAAATACGGTTTTATTCCAATAACTTTTGCTTTAAAACGGAAGTAGTCTTCAGACAACTTTAAGATTGTTTCAAGGCGAATAATTTGTTTCATGGCACCATATATCTAGCTATTTCCGTTGAAAAGTTATGTGCACCTTTTCGCCAAAAATGGGGTTATTTGGAATAACAATATCACTCATTTGGGGCAAATAAAAGATAATTATTTTTGAACTATAAATAAGGTCATGTTTAGAGTTATAATTGAGAAAAAAATGACGAATGCGATATTTTTTTTTAAAATTTCATAAAATTGATTTAAAAAATCTATTTTTGAAAGTTTTGATGTATTAGAAGAAAATGTTCGTCTTCAAAAAATCTGAAAAGCATCTGAAGGATAGGTTGGAAAAAAATGAAAACTCAAAAAGTTATATTAAAAATTTGGTTTTTCATGAATTGACTCTTTGTAATATATTTAAATTACTTTCATGGTGAACAATATAAAAAAATATAGTTTCGTTTTCATGATAAAATATGGCACTTTACAATACTTTTCTATTATTTGAAATAGTGGGTAGGGTGGTTCTCAATTTTTTAAAATCAGAAAATTAACTTTTTAATGGTTAGAGATAGAGTTTCGCTGTCTTCCAGAAAATTGAAGAAAATGAAATTTTAAAAAAACTTTGTTGAAGACACTGAAACTCTATGTCGTGTACTTTTCATTTTACAAGAAATTTACCAAAAAAAATTAGGGTGTTTATTAAAAAATGGTTTTCTTTGTATAACTTATGCAGTTTTAATTTTTATTATTAAGATCACTTTAGAAATACTTTCAGATATTTTGAAGGAGAATAATTTGTCTTAATATATTGAACCTCTAGCTTCGCTCGTTAGAAAGTTATATATACTTTTTACTAAAAACAAACTATTTTTAAGTAAATATTGCAAGATATAAAAAAATATCGTATTTGCCATTTTTGTTGATATATAACTACAAAGCATGCTTTTTCATATGAAAGCAACAGTATTCAATGTTCAGTGCCCGAATCGGAGATAATTCTATTTGAAAAAGTTATATTTTTTATATAAAAGTTCTTATAACTTTAAAAACGAAAAAGGTTAAGTAGTTGTAAGTTCAAAAGTTATATAAATAAAACCGTTTTTTAAGGAACACGCTAAAGCTTACATTTGAATTTCTCCTGTAATGGAAAATATAAAGGCTAGAGCTTTCATGTCTTCAGCAAATTTGTGTAAAATGTGTTGCTCTACAACTTCATCGAAGGCAGTAAAGCTCTATCTCAAACCGTTAAAAAGTTCTATTTTAAATATTGCTAAATTTAGAACCACCCTAGCATCGGTTTAAACAAAAAGAAGAGCCTTGCAAGGTACAACAGCTTTGCCAAACATGTTGTAAGGCTAAGTCATTTAATTTTGGCAAAAAGTTAAAATTCCTGCTAAATTCGTATTCTGGACGACTGTGCAGTGGGAGATCTGAATGGAATTTCTCACTCGTCGAAATAATAACACAGTAGGCGAATGTCAGCTTTATTTTGCGAGTTTTCTGTTGATTCCAACAGCAGTGTGCTTTTTGATCGGTCGTACACTGAAAATAATCGACACGATAAAACCATCACTTTCATGTGCGTTCTCATGTTAAAAAGTAAAAGAAATGATTTCCCTTTGAATTTCACATGCAAATACATTTAAAAGCATTTCATGTGGTGTTCCAAATAAATTAAAATTAATTCCATTGAATGTTCATTGAAATGCTATTGAGTCGTAAAGTATGAACTTTGCACATGATTTCCGCAAGAAAAACAGGTAGTGCATTTCCACATGTAAAACGATTGATTTTACCGATTTTTCTGCTAATGAAATCTATAAGCAAAATAAAGTGATATTCACGTATAATTCATTTGGAAAATTTAGTCAATGGCATTTCCTATGATGTTGATAAGCTTTTCACACCATGTTCGCATGAATTTCATTTGAAAACCATATTTCCCGCATTCAAATGGATATTCAAATGGAAACCATGTGCATTTCATGTGTTTGTGGATTGAAATAATTCAATAGATTTTCACATGATGTTAACGTGTAAAGTTTTTTCAGTGTAGAGATTGTTTGTGGCAGCAGTTCACGGCATATATACACTTTACGATAAACATGAATATGATAAATGTTTTATATTTTCGGTACAACAATTAGACAGTACGTAAACAAACGAACAGTGTTCCCAAGATTCTGTAATTGAACAAGAAAGAAAAAAAATTGTCGCTGGTTGGATTTTCTAGTTTTCAACTGCAACGATAATATTTTAACTGTACAAAAGACAGGTAGATTAATAAAAACACAAATGGTAAAAAATACTTCAACATGATACAGAAGAAATAAAGTCAGTAACTGGTAGGTCACGCTAGCCGTTAAACGTTAAGCTTGCGTATGTAAAAATTAAAAATCCTACCTTTTGAGCTATTTTACCTTTGCACTTCTAACCATAAATCTTTCTATGTATTACCTCTACAATGGATAGAGATCCTGGCAAATGACCTAAAATGGTTAAAGCCACAAATAAACCAAAAAAAGGATAGAGAACCGATTGAACGATTGAATATGATGATTGAATCAAGATTAGACTCATCGAGTGGCTCGCAAACCAAAACAATAATATTCCAATCTGATTCACTCACATCCAAATATCATTCTTAGAAAATATTAAGATAATGAGAGGCTCTTCGACTTAGAATGAACGGGAGTCAATTGAGTGCCGCACAGCTGCTTTCGCGAATGGGCTTTGCGGCAAGCTTCCTGGCGTTCACTTCGTGAGACAAACACAGCGATTGCTTGCATGAGATGTATCAGAAGATGAATGCAGTGGAAATTCGAATGTATTTTTCCCATAGACCTGAAAGTTTGTGCAAGTTCTTTTTCAAAATTTTCCTGTTACAGTTGTTTTAAAGACACTAGGCTCACCTAAAAAATAAAATCGAGAAACGGTTATGTAGGTCACTGCAGGCGCATGATAGAAGGACCGTAATACACAAAATAGAGATTCGTTTTTCTTATTTCTGTGCCGAGAATTGTGAGATAACATAACCAACAGGTGATTATTTTCACCTCAGGTCTACATAGCAGAGATTAGAAAGGCTGCAAGGTTCGACCCTTTTTCGTGAGGTGAACTGGATAGGATAGTGGTTTGAAAAGAAAATGAGGACTGTAGGTTACAAAAATCTCTTGGTGCTATGGTGCTGAAATTGTTTAGTTATAAAACTGATGTAGAAAACATAATTTTGTATCAACTTTGAACACGCAGCATTAACTCGTCCAAGTCCAGTGTGTAACGATGTTAACACAATTGTGGTACGTCTAACCACTACTAGAAGAGGCATGTGTCAATATGGCGAAATGAAATGAGCAATTCACTCTCCTTTTTCCTTTCACCATGGCCTTGGATCAAGGGACTCAGCCCACGCAATGTACGTATGAAAAGCAGATTACTATGGTGCAGTTCTGCGAACAGACTGCAGCACACTACGAAACCCTATTGGCGAGAACCAGTAGGAAAAACGCTTCTTCAAGCCATTCAATATTATTCTAAACCTACATAAATCCAGAGCCGTCGAGAGTCGCGCCGGGCCCCGGGGTTTTAAGTAGTAACGGGACCTACACATATATGACTTCTTATTTCAATATCGATTAGAGAAATTATACGGATGTTACCGTTTCAATTAAACTATTTTTTATGAAAATTGTTTATTTGCCAAGATTCAATGCGTTAGCTTAACAGAGTCGTCAGTATTTCAAACATGTAATAGATGGAAAAAATAAAAATTGATAAAGGAATATTTGTGGCTGGCCATCAGAATGACTAGCGTCCAACTTGCCATTGCAATTGGAAACCTTTTTGCGGCGTTGCCATACAGTCCATATCGCCATCGTTCATGCTCCCTTGACGCACGTTAATGCTATCATCGTTAATGCTACCCAGAATCATAGCTTACAAAAATTGACATCCCTGCGTGAGCTTGAAAGAGAAACAAAATTCAATTCATGACCGCCGTGATGAATCAAATGTTTGGTTTGTTTATCTCGTCTTTCGCTTTTCCGGTACAACGCTTTCATGTTCGCATATGTTCGGTTTCAGGAGCAAATTGAATCTTGTTTCTATGCTAGCTCTGAGAGACATTATCATGCAAAAGTGCACCAGATATAGATTACGCAGTTCAGTTATGCTCGAAAATGTTATAGAACTTCTGCCTTCAAACTGTCCTCATAATAACAAATGAATGCTTTGGTTGGTGAGTGAATTTATATTTCCTCTGCACTCAACCATTCGATTCTGCATAAAATTTCAGTCAATTTGAAAG
The DNA here is from genome assembly GCF_030247195.1 of Topomyia yanbarensis. NCBI lineage: Eukaryota > Metazoa > Arthropoda > Insecta > Diptera > Culicidae > Topomyia > Topomyia yanbarensis. Next base: position 3,464,290 of record NC_080672.1, read on the forward strand.
TGAATGAATGAGGGAAGCGTTGAAACTGAATATTGGTTTCAGCAAATTAATCAGAAATAGGGAAACTGAATGTGAAATTTTGCACCACTGATGCTGCCGTGACTCTTGTTGTTGGTACATGCTGTTGATTTTGAGGTACTAGATGCAGCTATTGCAGTTGTCACTATGACCTGAACGAATTTTCTTTATCGGTTTCTGAACATGGTAAAATCGGTTTTGGAATCAGTAGTTACATTGGCGCTGACATTCAGAGAGAAAACATTACGAATGCGATGACTGGGATCCAACAGCGAAGTCTGCTCTTAAAAAGATTGCGACAGAGAGTTGTGAGAGAAAGAGTTTCAACTTTTGGTGGAAACTAATGGGAAGAAGAAGTAACTAGTTAAATTCCCATATTTTTCTGCATCAAATGTGTAAACTGGAACCTCCATTTACGAACCAAGCCAAGCGTTCGTAAATTGAATTAGTTAGGCATTGTAATTCTCTTTCACTCACGCGAGAAGAAGCTTATCCGAGGTCCAACTTTACCGAGATAAGATGAGTCGCCAAATTCTCCGTCTCCACAAATAGCGTGAGAATGATTTTCCGGATAAAATTTATTTGACTTTTTTCTTCTCACCGGAGAAGGTGATAAAATTTTAATTTCGTGGAAATCAATAAAAACTTAAAAAAATACACTTAATTACAAAGAAAAGCGGCAAAGAAATATGAAAGACTTGTTTTTTTTTTCGTGTTTTGGAATAACGACAGGAAAGCAGCGAGATAAACTCATCATTTCATTCTCCGGCTGTTTTATTTATCTGGAGAAATCACACATTGTATTTATCCGGAGAAGTTGTGTGAGTGCCAATAACTTTTCGTGCGAAAATGGGGGGGGGGCGCATTTACTCATATGAGCGATAAAAGCAGTGCATGGAATTAGTTCGTAAAAAAGTGTTCGTTTTTTGGGATTTAGATCGTAAAAAAAGTTTGCTTCACATTCTTATTAAAATTCGTTGGTTGAGCAACATTATCGATAACGTTAACAATATGGGTATTTCCGGAACGGGCTTGACAAGTACATGGTGAAAATGAATATCTGGTACCTTTTTGAAATCTAATATGGAGACTTCCGATTGAACAATAATCTCGATAACCTCAACAGTTTGGGAATTTTTGAAACAGACTTGACGAGTAGATGATAGAAATAGTAGCTTGGAGCTATTTCAAACAATTTCTGTATAAATTGTGAGGGTATTTTTAAACGGGTTTTACGAGTAGATTAGCGATGCCTTTTTGAAGACCAAGATAGTGTCTACCTATATCTATTCTATGATTGTCTTATTTCGAAAATTTCAATATTTTAGGTTATAGAGATATCTTAACTGGAATTCGCCATCTTGGTTTTAAAAATGGTTTCATGCATTGATTTTCGTCATCTACTCGTCAACCCCATTTCGAAAATATCCAACTTTTATTAGTAACAGTTAGATAAGAATGTGTAAAATTGTATACAACTTCATACTGTACTATGCGTATACAAACTTATTTTACGAACACTTTGAAAAACAATTGCGACAAATGAAACCAGAAAGGTTCAATTGCAGTGTTAAATGAATCTAATTGGGTTACGTTCACGTACTTCAGAAAACCATTGGAACGATTGGAACGTAGTTGATTGTGGTATATTTGCAGTGTCAACAGAAACAATAAACTTCAACAATTAAATTATAATAAATTAAATTCAGTTAAAAACGCGGGCCCCCAAAACAGACCCGGGCCCCATGGTAGTTGCCGCCCCCTGACCCCCCCTCTCGTCGGGCCTGCATAAATCAGATCATAAATAGAGATCAATGTCGCCTTATCATGGTTGTGTAGTTAGTTGATTTAACAGCGGTCCTAGGTGACAGAACAAATAATCGTCATTCTCACTCACTTTCGTATATTTAGTTGGTTAGATTATTCAACAATTAAAAAACAAAAAAAACCTGCCGCAGTTTGAAACTGTCACTACCATCCGCACACGTTGTCAAAAAACTGCTCCTTCTATCACTGCTGTAGTCCCACTGCGTGTGCAAAATCAGTGCATTTTTGACAGCGAGAAAAGAAGCGTGGCCTACTTCGACTCTACACAATCATTATTTACAAACACGCAACTAAAAGATATCCAATTAAACCTATATAATCATTTACTACAACTAAAACAAACAAAAAATACAGAAAAAAGTGAACGGCCATTAAGAGCCAGTGTTGTCATGCCGAAACATGCTGATGTGAATGAGAACTAAATTAGATTACTTTCCACCCTGAGCTGAATTTTTAAACGCAAGGGTTATAGCATTTAAGTAGCTTGGTTGTTATAAGTAGAAAGAGTTATACTTATAACAACCAAGCTACTTAAATGTTAAAGTTATGTTCCAACTAATGCCAACAACTCCAATGAACCGGTAAGCATTGACCTTGTGTTCGAAACAAGACCTACACGTGTCCGCCGAGGACTGGTGTTTGCTAACAAAGTACCGATACAATCAGCAATTGCGCTGGCCCCAATTTCAAACTGACATAATCAGGTTGTCAAGTTTTAAAACATTCTCAAATTTATAACAGGTGGGTTTGTGTGCGGAACATAAAAAGTTCGAAAACTGATCATTGCGTTCGTTCAATATTTATGACTCGGGGCGGACGTTTCCTATTAGCGGTGAATGGGGGGGGGGGAGGGTGGAACCAATATTGGAAGTTTTTTCATTGATTTCACGTGCTGTAGGCTTGCACCCGGTAGCATGGCCAGCTATGTTTTTGCTGTTTCACTGATTCCGAAACAGGTTGTTGTCGTTGTTTCATTTTGGGTGCATTTTTAGTACTGCCTAGCGATAGCAGGGTTGGTACCAAAATTTATTGCAAAAATAAAAATTAATCAAAAGCCACAAAAGGGTGAATGAATTGTAATATATGTATGTGTGCACCGTCAGGTGACCATATGGCACGGTTTGGTGGGAGTCTACGCAAGGTTTATGGACCGCTTCTGGCTATTAAATTCAGCCGCATGTATGGATTCTAGTGGTCACATCGTCAGAACTACGCTCCATTTGAGGACAGTTTCGTGCCATCGTTATCGTTCTGGACAACGTTGGCAATCATTATAAATTTATGAACACATTAATAATAATTAATTATAGATTTAGTGAAAATTCACTTACCCGTAATTGATATTCTCGGCAGCCGAAGCACGGGGTTGCCGTGTGCTCTTAGTGGACGCTGTAAATTGTTGATTGGATCTCGGGAGGCGCTGGTGCTAAAAGCCTATCAATAATTAATGTTTACAACATCACAGCTCGGCGCGACAGCATGCATCCCTTTCGCGAATCACATAGTAGGCCGCCGGACGTTCGGTTGACAGATGTTTTTATCACGCACGCCCCCTGGAACCTGAAACAAACAATCGAGAGACAAACACACGAAAAGTAGATTACATCAGTTATTAACATTATTGCATTGGTGTTTGTCAGTGCAGTTGAACCACACGCGTGCTTTCGTTTTATGTGCTTTGCGTGATTATATGGTAATGGACTTGGAAATAATGGTGATAAACCGATTAAAATTATCACTGTTTTTTTTTATTTCAGTTGAACGAAATACGAATGATCCCTGGAGATGACCGGATGAAGCGGATTAAGCGATTTTCAGTTTTTATTGTGATTGGTGCGGTGATTTCGACTGCTCGCGTGTGGGTGTTAAATGATGGTATTGTTTTGAGGTTGCTTAATCCTTCGAAATCCTATTCTGAACGAGGAAGCTTCCTGGCACGATTGAATGTACACATTTGGTGAGCTGGAATAAGCTGTGGTGGCAGGTACAGCTATAAAACGATCGAACATGTAATAAAGCGGTATTTGAACAAAGCGTTTGATAAATGAGCGACGGAAGGTGAAAAACCGGAAGGGTGGATTTTGTTTTGTAAACATCTATTGTTTCAAAAGTCAGCCGAAGACTTCATGAGCAGGAGCCAGTTTAATTCGTAGTTGAAATCCGGATGAAGACTTCAAGCGTAAAATTAGGATGTTAATGTAATACATAGAAATCTCACGTCAACTTTTACTAAAGTAGCTTGAATATTTGAATGTTATTTGTGTATATTCGCTTACGCTTAACCGAACAGAAAAGAGTTGTAAAAAGTCGTATACAGAGAAAGACGCGTCAATCTAACCAAAGCCATGGGTGGGTCAGGTCACGGCAGAAAAAAAAACGAAAGGACTGCCGCTTTCAGCAGCAATAGCTACACTGGATTTAATGAAAACGAGGAAGTAGCTTGCACTAAAAAGAAAAGCAAATAGAACCTCACCACGAAAGTAGAAGCACATCCAGCAATTACTTCCGACTGGCTAGATTTGGACAGTTCGACGGTGAAAGTTTTTGTTTGCTCTGGCCATTTCCGCGAGTTCGCAAACAATGTCCACGGGGGGTGTGAAGTTCGGAACAATTTAGACTACTGTTTGTGGCAGATCTAGTTTCGACCGTCGTCGGGTGGTACGCAGGTCGGAACAGTTGTTGTTGCTGTTGTTGTTGTTGTTGTTGTTGTTGGAAGGGATGGGCTAAATGAAAAACCATTTTAAAGCTGATCTAATTGTCTGTGTTGTGAACGGAGTACGTAATGCGGAGTATAGTCGGGAAGGAAGGTGGGAGAAAAGAAATCCGTTTTTATAAAGCTTTTCCCCGTGGCATCGTCGTCGACGACTGTTTGTTGGGGGGCTCTGAAGCTGAAGTTGGCTGCTTCTATAGTCACTTGATTTCTTTTTTAACTGCAAATTAAATTTTCCTTTATTTTCTTCTTTCATTCGGTGGTGTATACGGTTTGCGATCACAGCGGGATAGCTGCTGGTAGTTCAACTGAAGTGAAGGCACACATTCCACTATGTTTCTGAATATGGGTTGCTTTGTGTTACTAGTAAAAATGTGTTTTTAGAAAAGTTTATAATAAATTTCTTTAATAATACATTGTTTTGTTCTGCGATCCGAAAGGTTATAGTTCTAGTCTAGTCTATACATACACAGCCAATACATGTAGGGATCCTAGAAAATTGCAGACGTTCGTCCACATTTTTTCTTGTCATTATTATTGATTGTGGCACATATTGAATATGACACAAGCATTAAAGCGGCCAGGTCAACTGTGCATCGTACAAAATAAAGACGATTCAAAATTATACGGCAATCAAATTATTCATTCATGAATAATTTAATCAACGGATTATTTTGAACCTTGAATAAGGAACAAACGTGGACAACCGTACCGACCGTTGCAATTTGATGGGGATTTGATAAATCGTTGGGAGTGACTTTGCTAAAAGGGTTAATGTCTCTCCTTTGGTGCTAGGTTTCTGGGATGGGACAGAAGTATTTAGCCCTGCTCTGGTTAATGAGCTAGGGTTATAGCACCCTTACTCGCGCTTCTGCGATCCGTAATGTTTATAGTTCAAGAAAAAAAATATTTCGAGATAAGATTATTTATTCACAAAAAATTAGAAGAAATTGAAGGGCACAAACAATCGACAGCACGTTGAGTCAAACTTCTAACACATCCACACAGTTAGAGTTATTATGTTTGGTTAATATTTGATCTGACGAGTGGTCTTAATAAACATTCTCTGAAACAATCCGAAATTTCGTATGTGATTGCTCGTTTTGGAACACTTTCATCGCTTTTTATTACCCAATGAGAAAAAGAGATAAGTATGGTCTTTTGCATTCACTCTGCAGCCCGTCAGGGTAACAATTCAGGTTTGGGTGGAGAATTACCAAATTTTACTCACATTCACCATAGAGTGAAATATTTTGGAAAAGCTAAATGCTCACCCTTGTTCTGTGCCGTTTACATTTAGCTGTAAGTTTTGTTTGGCTTCGTATATGTTAATCGCAAAGAATCTACAAGCTCTAACCACTCTCGCTGTGGAGAATGAAGCAAACGAGTATTGCTCTTTAACTAGAGTTGTGATACCGATAGTAGTTTGTTTAGCTATGAGTGCTGTTAGATTTTCTATACATGCCTTTGCAGCGTGTAATTTAATACTCGCAAGATACGAACTGGAAACTAACTTTACCGCAAAGGCTTACTTGATGGGGACATATTTCGCTACTGATCGAACCTATATTAAAAGAACACCGTTTCAAAATATCGGCGAGCAAGGTAGTATTATTAGTTTAGTGATCATAACTCCTGTCGTAATGAAAGGAATGTTTTAATCATTTGATCGAAAATATTTCTAACAATTTTGTATTGGATTACAAAGTATTTAAAATAAACGAAAAATAACGGAAATCATGATTTTTTGAGAATATTTCGTAAGTTAAATTCTAATTAGCTCGCATTATATGTTATGTGACGACATAATTATTCTCTGATTTTCGAGTTCCTGTTTAGTCTTTATCTACAAAAGAACGTACACTGATCTAGTGCGTGATTATTTTGGGTGGTGGGCCCATAAATCGATTCGAATAGCGAGATTTACGATTTGTTGACGAGTGAAGGAACGAGAGCGACTTGCAAACTATGCTGTTGCTAAGGCCACTGTGCAGAGAATAGACCTTTCTCGTCAGACCTAACCCCCCCTTTCGTATTTTTTTGTGAAAAATTTCATATTTATATAGACATTTTCGCTTAAATAATGTCCTTGCCTTACCTTACTTGACTTTTTATAATATTAAAAAAAAAAACGAAATGCAAGAATGTTGAATATTTTATTCACCAGATCCTGTATGGTGAGACGCGAAATAAACGTTTCGGCAGCACTGTTTTGTACTTTTTCGATAATTTCACCGATAACCCTGTAAATAAAGTGGTGAATCGCGATACCACATTCATTAAATTCAGGTGAATCTCACTGTCAAATGAAGCTTTTTGTCAACAAAGTGATTGTCAACGAACACCGGACTTAACCTTGACTCACACACCAGTTGATTATAGATGCTGTAAAGAACCAGGTTGTTATGAACCTACGAAATACTGTTGTCGATTCACTGCGATTGATTGATCAAAACACTAGTAATATGGGGCAACTAATTCTATTCTAACAACTGAACCATACATTAAAAATTAAGTATCAATTTCACGATCCGTGCACAATCATTCAAGAATATACGTGAATATGCGAATAGCTATACGGTTATAAAATCGAATTTATGCACGCGAAGTTACATACACGCTAGCACACGCGACAAACACGTTAACATACAAACGCTCGAGCTCTTTGCGATCATCCGCGCACACTTGCGCCTGCTATCTCATAAACAAGATAACAGCCCGGTGACCATGAATCGGTTACGTCCGGAAGTAGCAACTGTCGGCCCTAGCAGCCTAGCTTCATGCCTTCTGTTGGGCCACTTAGAAAAAAAAATTGAAATTAGTGATACGGGGAACACACTCTTTACCAGCTTCTGAACCGTACACTGAAAATTAAGTATCAGATGCACCTTTCGCGCGATCATCCAAGAACACACGCGAATATGCAAATGGACACAAGGTTATAATATCGAATTTATGCACGCAAGATTATATACACGCGACGTGCAATCGCCCACTCGATCGAAAACGTTAACATTCAAACGCTCGAGCTCTTCGCGATGATACACAAAGACGAACATGCAATCGCAAATAACTAAGCCCAAGATTTCGCAAACACAAAAACGCTGCGATGATTTAGCGAACGCTGCAGCACTTATAATCTTATTACCGCGGTTTCAGACGCACATAAATAAACGCTCATTCCCACGCGATCGAAAAGTCCCATGTGCCCGCATATCTCAACCGTACATTCAATATCACAAACAGAATCACAACCCGCTGCAATTGGCCTTAAGCAGTATTTTAGTGGGTGACATTTCCCGTCTAATCAACAATTGTTTTGAGTGATTCTGACGGGGAGCCCTTCTTAGAACCCAGCTCTACAGCTCCAGTAGGACAGCTCTAGAAAAAATATGTCAATTAAGTAAAAGTAGGGTGTAGTGCCTATTTTCGCCATACTAAGCAAGGTGCCTCACTAATTCGTCAATTTCTCGCCCTACAATCAATGGAATACGTAAAAAATGACATCAATATAAGAAAGGTGCAATGACACTGTATGGAAAAATGCATTTAATATTTTACGACTTTTGACATCAAAAATGAGTTCAGCACCTCAAAATTAGCTAAAATTGTGATTTTCAGCCAAATTAGGCAACATTTGAGGTTTTGTTCGACTTTTGTTTGAAGATCCGCCACTGTGGGGCGTAGACGTTTCTACGTTCATTAATTTCAAAAATTTAAATTGTCAAAAAATCACATTTTTTAAACTTTTTATTAGTCCAGGTGTTTGCGTTTTGACTTCGTCTCTTCAGAACCACAGCACTTGACCAATGCACCGGGCTGACGCTAAGTACACTGAAAAAGTTTCTTTGACGTCTTTGAAGCGATAAACATTGGATTTTTGATATTTTATTATAGAGTAACGCGAATAACTTATAAAAAGGGCATAATTACACGAATTAATTGTTTTTGTTGGAGCAAAATTTCAAAGATTTTTATCAAATGCATTTCGAATTAAAAAGATACTTAGAATTATATTCTGTAATAAAATTACAGTTTTGTACGTCAATTAGTATGACATTTCAAAACATGTGTAAAGTTATTGTTAGTAAAACTTTTTTATCAATAAGTTCTCCATCATGCAATCACAATCAAAATACTTCTTTTAGCTTTAGGTTTTTGTTGAAAAAATATAAAAAATTAAAAAAATGGATTTTTTGCAATTTTAAATTTTTGTTTTTGGGAAACATGACACAACATTTTTTTCATTGTATATTTTTTCGTGAAGAATTATTTACTTCCTGTAACTCGGAAGGATCTTCCTCTAATGTTCAGATTATCGCGACTATTTCTCGACCGAAACTCGCCATCTTGGATTGCAAGATGGCGCCAAGCATAAATTTCCAACATGTAGAGTGAAGATCAGATAATATCAGTCTCCGATTTGGCTGCCCCCATTTCAGTCAGCCTTTTGATCCGATTTTGTCAGCCTCTTAATGAAATATATTGTAAGTATATTGTAGCGTGTAATATATGTAAGTATATTGTATTGTAATATATTATAAGATGGGCTCTAGCAATGAACCTAGCTGAATTCGACCAATACCTTTCTTGAGCAAATTTTTCTTATTTTAAGATTACGAAAAATGCGAAAATAAAGAAAAAACATTTTTGAAATGCATATTAAAAAATCAGAAATGGTTATGAGACTATGTCTAGGGACCAATGAAGAATATTTTAGCACTATCGGTTTATTAAAGAGAAATAAAAAATATATCCCGATATTGCTCCCATTTTGTCAACCTAAAATACACCAAGGGGCTGATAAAACGGGTCTTTACCGTACTTGTCAACTCCGTTACAAAAATTCTTATATCACCCAGTTATAGAGAATATTGCTGAATCGAAAGTAGCTATCTTGGATTTCAAAATGGCGCAAAACATTCATTTTCATCATCTACTTACCAAGCCCGTTCTTACAATACCCATATTGTTAGGGCTATCGCGAATGCTACTCAAATGGAAGCCATCTTGGATTGCAAAAATGTTTTAATTGACTATTCCGCTTCAACTTCATCTACTCCTCTTCTTGTCCAAGGTACTGTCACTTCTCAAACAACGCCATGTAGCTATGAAGGTCAGATTTCGGTGTGTTAATTCTGCCTAAATTCTTCTAACTGTGGAATACATTACGTGAATGTAGTTGAAAGAAATATAACACAAAGATAGGTTTGGCCTTCAAATGATTTGTTATCTTATCAATAGGTTTCTTTGTAGAAACCTTGGGTGAACACATTATATGCTAAAATTAAAGATCTCTGTGATTTCATTTTCATCGAATGTAACTCGACATATTCGTGTACATCTGTTCATCAACGGAAATTCAATAGTGTCCATAGGCCCCGTCTGGTCTTAAACCATTCTGATCAGAAAACTTGTTAAACGTACAAGTCCTTTTTAATCTTTTATGCATTGCGGAAAGAATTAAGAGCTTCTATTTAAATATTTCTAGTATACTAATACTAATATTAGCAAACGTCGGATTGACAAAGGAATATTCAGAGAAACACATGAGCAGCAAAAGTCCAGATCAGATATCCTCGAAAGTGTTATTTAGTTTACCATATTAGGGACCAACCATAAATTACGTAACGTGATTAGGGGAGGGGGGGGTGTTAAGGGAGTACGACAAATTGTGACAATCCATTAGGCTAAATGGATTAAAACGAATTGTAATTAGAGCGGTTAGAACTAAAAATAAGATTTAAAAGGATGATCAATTTTGATATGAGCGTTGGTTTTTTGACAATTTCTTTTTAAATGTAGAATAATAATCTCTTCAAGTTCAGTGTTGTCCGACATCGCTACGAACTTCGACTAATTCATAGCCCTTATGTTTGAGTAATACCTGAGATACGAGAGACCGACGGCGCATCAGCGGCCACCTAATCCCGCGGACCCTCAGAGGTTTAACGCCGCTTCAAATGCTTGGTCTCGGTTATTATGAAAGGCGTGTATCATTTTTTGAAAGTTCGTCAGGATCATCACGGGGGCCAATACTAATTCAATCTGGTTAGATACTTCCGCAAATTTTCGCGCCAACATTTAACATCTAACGTCTATAAAGACCAACAAGAGCCTCGGTCTTGTTGGTCTTTATAGACGTTAGATGTTAAATGTTTTATAGACGGTTGAAAATGAAAGTGAAATTTGACAAATTTGACTTTTTTCTTGAATGTCGATAAAATTTTTTTTTTCATCAAAATTTATTGAAATAACAGTAAGTCATAGGAAATTTCATCTATTTAATACATTATATCCATTTCTCATTTCAAGTAACTACGAGAGGCCCTGCACTTATCAAAGTAGGACGATGTTTCGTGCGCAGTGGCGCCATTTTGGATTTTCGAAAAAAGATCATTTTCTAATTATCGATAATTAACGAATAAAAATCAATAGCAAAAGTCCGTATGTTTTTTTATTTTTCCACAAAAAAATCTCAAATATTGCTTGATGTTCCGCCGAATCCAGGAGAAGGTCCCGTTAAGACATAAACCATCGGGATAGTGTTTGTGTGACAGGTTCCAATACTTGCTTGGACACGAAACAACTGCCTGTAGAGCTCAGCTACTGTATCAAAGGAGGCATCTGACACTCAATATCGTGCGAGAGCCAGCCTTCTTAGATCCTGGTAAGATGAAAAAATCATTGCTTGTCCACTATCGGCTGTCACTTTTCCTTGGATGAATCGAGCACCATCCAATGCATTATTCAAGTTTTTCGTAACTATATCTTGAGGCTTCTGAACGAAAAATGAATCGGAAGACAAGTGAAAACTTTTTTCTTACAGCCTACTTTGATTTGATTTATGTGGTTACTACCTAGCATCGCTATGGTAACAAGTGTTGAAATGTGCTTATCAAACACTAACTAAACTATACTGACGATTATATCAAAATCCTAGATTAAGGGGGCTTGTACTCATCAGATCTATTTTTTTTCTTTTCCCATGTTTCGAAAGAAAAACGGTTTAGAGTGATTCTCTTCATGGTCCGGAAATTTAAGTTTCAAAATGCGTTTCCCACTGAACATTGTTATTTAAGATAACTATGTGTTGAATAATGCAGAAAATCTCAATCTTTTTTGCTCTCTTGTTTAAGGTATTATTGCTATAAAGGGAGTCAAATAGAATGGTATAATATTCCTATGTCCCATTGATGGCTATACGGAATGAGTTCCATTATGACTAGCGACACTTCTATGAGTTCCATTATGACTAGCGACACTTCTATGAAAACTATTTTCGTCTTATTTATGGGTTGAATATACGAATATTTCCATCAAACAATCCATTAATAATGCTATATGTGAATGATCATTTAAAACAAATTCAAAGCGTTGGGAAAGGAACAGTTAATGCTAATTACAATAAAAAATATATTTACTATATTTTCATTTATAGATCGTGAATTCAACAAAAGATAGTTTATCTCAATTATTAAAGCAGACAAACTTAGTCATGATTTTAGTTATTTTTGTTCTTGTTATCGTAATATTTTATTTTAGAACTTACTTCCACGACACTTGACACGAAATGTAATATGACTAATGTTCATGATATCAGCAGTTTTACAATGGTATTCGTAAATTCTCGTCGCCTATCTTGTTCTGTGAATTATATCACGCACACTATTTGGGATTCTCAGCGCAGTTTTCGTTTTCTATCCAGACATTACAATGAACCTTATCAAACGAATTTCGATGTTCGTGATCCTAATAGTTTTTTTTTTATATCTAACGCTCGTGTCTATTACTATGGCCGCTAGCTGCTTGGCATTTCATAAAACAGTTCATGGAATAAAAATGATTCCGCGAATAATTCTCCAAATTTCGTGAAGGAGTTCCCGGGAAAATTTCATTATCATGCTGTATGAAATTGTAAATGATTAGCGATGTCTTCTAAATATCACCAGCACACAAAATAGATTGTAAATCAAGTACTAAGCATCATGAACCAGTTCAGGAATACATGAATAATATTTTCTGATTTTGCAAACTATTTCACGAGCACGGATATTGGATCGTCCCAATATCTCATTGGAGATCATGAATTGGTTCACGATAATTGAATGGATTCATGAATAAAATTTTGAATTTCGTGAAATAGTTCACGAGAACATATCCAGAATATTTTGATTTTGTGAACTAAGGCCTATATTTATGAAAATCATCATAAGTCAACCTGTGGTTTTATAATTAATGTTCATAAAGTTGTGAACTAGTTCGCGTACTGAAAATCGCATTAGAAATGACGGCGGAAACCGTGACTGAAGTTCACAAAACAAAGACAAATGGTTCCACTGAAATAAGCCTTATGCGGGCGTTACTGAAGGGAAATTGAGCATAAATATAAAACTCATGATTTTGTTCATGGTCCTGTTTTCATAACGTAAAAACCTGTTTTAATCAACCTAGTGGTGCAATTGTGCCTTTCTCATTTGTCCAAACTACGATTCCATGGCTCATTATGTTCAATACAATGGTGAATATTACATATTCAGTACGGTTTGCACATGGTACATACAATGGATCGACAGCCACGATTTTGAGATAGCATGTGTCGACACTGAGATATCGCTTGATACCTGCGCCTAATCAATGAGGAAGATCTGTTAAGAAATTTTATACTAGTTATAATTTGAAAGTAGCAACCCCTTACTGCATACTCCTACCTAAGCCTATACAAGCCAAAAAAAATTTTGTTCGGGATTAGGTTGACGATTTTTAGAGCGATTGCATAACCTTTCTATATGAGAAAGGCAAAAATGTGCCAAAGTCAAAAAGTCCATTTTCGTCAAATTTTTTTTTCGAGATTACTTCAAACGTTTTAAAGTCATTTGGTATCCAAAATACAAATTCGATTTTGAAATTTTACCTTTCTGCCCCCTTTGAGAATTTTTCATTTCAGTTTATATGGGAATTTGCTGTGTGGTCGCACGCTTCAGCCCGTAACTCCGGAACCAGAAGTCCAATCAACAAAAAATTAAATAACAGCCGATCGGAAGGTTGTACCTTTCATTTAAGACTAGGTTTGTGCAAATCGGTCCAGCAATCTCTAAGAACAGAGGTGCCATTTTTTCCACATACACACATACACACACACAGATATTTTCCGATCTCGACGAACTGAGTCGAATGGCATATGACATTCGGCCCTCCGGGCCGGGATTAGGTTGACAATTTTTGAAGTGATAGCATAACCTTTCTATATGAGAAAAGCAAAAATAAATATCCTACTGAAAAACATTTTAGTAACTACTTATATAATATGCGTTTTTTTTAAATTTTATTACATTCTTACAAGAAATCACATATAAAACAGGCTTACAACTACTTACAAACTAATTTATACATTGGTTGTAAGTATTCCTAAAAATCTTTTCTTTTTTTTTTTTTTATTTCGATTATAGAGGTTTTAACCTTAAGGTCATTCGCCTCTTCGGGTTAGAAAAATCTCTTGTGAAAAATTTCTAACCCTATGTGCGGGGTCGGGACTCGAACCCAGGTGCGCTGCGTACAAGGCAATCGATTTACCAACTACGCCCACCCCAAAAATCTTTTCTGATTCTCTCTCCATTCAAACATTTATTTTAAAATGTGTTTAGAGCTGAACCAAAATGCTTTCTAAAAGCATATCTGTTATTCCATCTTATGTTTCTTAATTTACTTTGAAAATCGAACAGGCTGCCTTCGTTGTAATTTTTCATATTATAGTTAATTGCCTCCGAAACTAAAAATAAAGCTGCCTTTTTTATAATTTTTAACGATAAAAACGTCTGTGAATACTAGTTCTGGTGTTGTATAATTGACTTTATATCTGTGTTTAACTACATTTGTAATCCAATCCCAAACCAGTTTTGAGCCTTTACATTTCTTGATTCTGTGTACATTGTTGTCTACATCTCTGCATGTTTCACACACGAAATTGCTTGGTTGATTGATATTGTGGTTGGACAGTTTAACTTGGTTTGGCACAATGTCATTGAAAATCTCAAACATAGTTGACTTTGCTGAGGAAGTTATAAAATTTTTACTCATATTTTCCCAAATTTTATCCCAGTCAACTTGAGGAAACTTTTCTGGTATTTTAACGGGTACAATTTTTGTTTTCCATTGGTAAGATCTGTGCAATATACCATAGTTTGGCTAAAACATATGTATTCAGAAACCATGCTCTTTGGATTAAATTTAGATTTCTTGAGCTGTGAATGGAGAGATATGCCTGTATTTTCTGTATCAAATCCTCGCAATTTTTTTCTATCATTTTTTTTGTAGTTTTTATCTACTATCATTCCTAATATTTTAACATTTTCTTTTTCTTTTATTTGAACTGGACCCATCCTACATTCATTTATTCTGAGAAAAGCTGATTTTTTGAGATTCATGGTGATGTGAGCAAACATAGAAAACTCGTCTATTGATTTCATAACTAAGTTGAATTCATTAATTGTCAAATCATCTGCATATCCGAATACTTTAAGAAACTTATTTGTGAGTAGTAGTCCATTCAAACTTGAATACAAAGATCTTATTAAGGGTTCTATGTATAAGGAGAACATAATCATCGACATTGGGCATCCTTGTCTAACTGATCTACCAATCTTAAACGAGTGGGTCAAAAACCCATTTACTAAAACCCTAGAAGTAGCATTTTTGTATATAGCTTTTAAGCACATAATCAATTGATTTGGTATTTGGAATTTTTCCAATATCCTCCATAAGCACTCGTGACTCACCGAATCAAAGGCTTTCTCTAAATCAATAGTTAATAAGGGATCATCCATAAATGACGTAGCATTATATGGAGGAGGGGGGAGTTTTGTATTTTGTGATGATGTGTGACGACAGGGGGGTAGGGGGTCATGTCATGCTACGTAGCTTTTTTAAAGGGGAATAGAATAGAATTTTTTAAAAATTTTACGGGGACAAGGGGGGGGGGGGGGGCAGAGTTACCGTAAAGCTACGTAAAAACCAGGGGGATATTTAGAGGTTTGTGACGAAATGCTACGATGGGGGAGGGGGGTGTTAAAAATCACTCAAAAAATGCTACGTCATTTATGGATCATCCCTAATATAAATTTATACTTTTTCGATTGTTGAGATTTGACTATTAGATTTCGTATTGCATCTAGATTATCTAGGCATGACCTGTTTTGTTTTCCCACTGTTTGTCCTTCCTCTAGTAAATTTTCCATTACTTTCGTGAAACGACCCGCTATCAGTTTCATTAATATTTTGTTGTCTGTATTCAATAAACTAATTGGTCTGAAGTTTTCTAGCTCTGCATTATTCCCTTTTTTGTGAATAAGCGTTATTATGCCCGAGGAGAAATTATCTGCAGGTTTAATTGTTCCGTTTAAAATCCCATTGCAAAGTTTAAGTAGGTCATTTTTCAGTAAATCAAAGTGACAAGCATAAAATTCGTAGCTGATTCCGTCGGGCCCAGGTGCTTTCTTTTTTGTTGCATTTGTAATAACGTTTTTCAGCTCTAGCTCACTAAAGGGGTTTTGTAAATATGCTTGGTGCTCTGTACTTAGTTGCTTTGTGATATATCTTAAAGCTGCAAAGTTGTCAAAATTTTTGTCGTCTTCTATCTTTGCAAATTTTGTTTTGTAGTGTTCGTACGCTTTTGCACTATTACATCTGTTGTCCTCGTTGGAATTTTTCAATTTAAGGGTCGAGTTTTTTTTTTGATATGTGATGAAATTTGATACATACTCATTTTCTCTTCAGCCAGTAAGGATGCCTGATTAATATGTTGTTCCAAATATGACAGACGATTATGCTCTATTTCTACCATTTTTGATTTGATTTCTCCTAACTCCAATGAGACATCTTCACCTATAGCTTGCTTATCTATGCATTTTCCTAATTCTATATACAAAGATTCTTTCATATTCGATACTTTTCTATTGACCGTCTTTGATTTTTTTTTTGATAGAATTGTCGAATCTTTGCCTTTAGATCTATAGACTACCATTCTGAAAAAAATTTCGTGTATTTTTCCCTTAACTTTATTTCATTATATTGACTAGAAAACTCACTTCTGTTCTCCTCGTCCTTCAAAAAGCTACTGTTCACCTTCCAATAGCCGCGGCCGACGGGAGTTGTTTTATCGCTACAATCAATCGTATATTGAAATCTAACCGCATGATGATCGGAGGACATAACTGGAACCGTTTCAAAGTTCTTCACCCTTTTAACAAAATCTGATGTGGCATAGAAACGATCCAATCTAGATGCAGAGTTACCTCTAATAAAAGTGAATTTCATAGGAACAGTTTTGTTGACTTCCCTGTCTAAATCTTTCAAGCGCAGAAGTGAAATTAAGGATTTCAGTCCGGGGCTGACGTTATAAGCATGGTTCTTTGTATCGCTTTGATCGACTACACAATTAAAATCCCCTCCAATGACATGATGTTTTGCACTAGGTCTGTTTAGATGTATCGCTAGTTCATTTTTAAACATATCGTCTCGCTCAGAACGATACTGGCTTCCCGAGTGTCCATAAATATTTATGAAGTTAATATCATTGATTTCTAAAGAAACTATTCGTCCTGAAGGGTCCAGCAAAGGGTTTTTGACTGGTATCGATTTTCGAACTAATATGGCGGTTCCTTTATTTTGTTTACTAATATTTACGTAAGCCGTATATTGTGGCAAAAATTAAAAGTTTTCGAAATGAACCTCTTGGATGAAAACTACATCCAAGTCTGAATTAAGCACAAAGTCTTTAAACAGATGTTTTTTAGCCGTAATTTCTATAGCATTGATGTTGATTGATCCAATTTTTCGAATCAAATTCATGATGTTTGAGCTATGATTATAAGTTTACCTACCCTTTCATCGTTTAGTACTGTGTCCACTTGTTCGCTTCGTGTCTAGCTTGGCTTTTCTCGTACTGCGTAGCGGTTTCAACATCTCCGTCCATGTCCTTGGGAATGTTTTGGATAGATTCCAGAGGACTAGGCTCCGCAGCTTGTCCTGTTGTTTCATCTTTACTTTTCTGCCTCTTGGATGTGCTCTTCGATATTTTTGTTGTCTCTGCTTCGTCCTGTGACTCATTCGATCCTGCCTCCGAGTGGGAAGTTGTGCTGTCGGTCAATGCTCGCTTCAGCCTCAATCCCGCATTGTCTACGTCCATTTCTTCATTGCTTATATCGGTTTCTGCATCCTCCACGTGTTCCTCACTATTTGTGACGCCATTTTGAACACCTTGGACAATTCAACTGATGGCTGCTCAGCGGTCCGGCTGGACCCGGCTGTGGGCTTAGCAGATGTCCCCTGACCTTCTATTATAACCTGCGCATATGTCTTTGTGTTCGCTATTTCAGATTCATTGCTGCTGTTTTTTCCGCTTGATTCAGCCAATCTTGGACAATTGGCCCTCAGGTGATCATCGGCTCTGCAGAAGAAGCAGCGATTCTTAAATCCTTCATAGTAAATCCGTGCTTTGGAATTACGGAAGAAGAGCGAAGCCGGGACCTCTCTTTGAATGTCCATATAAACCCCGCGAATTCCTGAGTACAGATCAAGCTCACATTCCGGCGGAAACTTTTCTCGCACGTGTTTCTGTACCTTACCATGACGTGATAATACTCGGCCGACGTCGTCGTCCTCTGGAGGCAGATTAAAAATACGAATATATTTGTAGATTCCTCCCGCGACGGACGTCTTAACTTTGATCGTTTTCCCATCACCATACCGGAAAGTGAGGATATCCGGATTTCGTAGTCTCGCTACGTTGAATGCTTCAGCTGATTTGAAGCGAATGAAGATGCATCTATCATCAGCGTTCCGGTAGCATGTGTCCATTGTCGCCGGATCGGCGTTTATATTTTTTACAAAGCGACTCATGTCGGTTAAAGATGGTCCTGGAGCGTCAATCGGGAATTCGAAAACCAACGTGTTCTTCTTAGATGTCTCCATTTTTTTTATTCCGCTCAGCAAACTATTGAGGGTTCCGTTTATTGTTTAAAGTGAGCAGAACAATAACTATTGTCTGCGCACTAATTTTTCAGATTTAATCCAGCAGAGAAGCTTTTGCGTCTGATGCGTATGAAATCTACTGATCAACTGATAATTCTCATATAGATTAAAATAAAAATTTAAATTTTTTTGACCTACGCTTTCATCGGAGAAATTATCTAATACTGCTATTTATTTCAATACTTTTCCATCATATTTCCCCTGCACAACGTCGAACTTATTCATATATACAACGAAGACACGTTTTATGAGCCCCTTGGTGATTTTTAGGATAACAAAATCGGGACATATTTTTTTCTTTTTTCTTTCTTTTTTTATAAACCGAAGCTGTTAATGTATTCTTCTATAGTCCCTTAACATAACTATTTCTGATCTGGTATATATTTCACTTTAGGGGGTCTTCCAGCGCAAAAATTAAAAAATGACTCCAAGACAAGAAAAATATGCCCTAGAAAGGATTTACACGAATTTGACTTGGTTCGTCTGCTAGATAGTAATTAAACATGAACAGTAATCACATTTATGCACTGGTCAAATTCGAACGTGAGCTCTAGAATAAAATATCACGATAACGTGCATATAAATTACGAAAAAACGTGACTAAGATCCTGCAATCATGAACATAAATTACACTACTCGTGATTGAAATATCAAAAATTGTGACTATGATCCTGACATCATGAAGATAAGTCGCACTACTTTGCCAGAAAAATTCAGCACGAAACTCGTGAATAAAATATCACGAAAACGTGAATATTAATAACGAATATTGTGATAAAAATCCTGAAATCATGTACATATATCGAGCTACTCTGTCAGAAAAATCCGATATTAAGCTCATGAATAAAATATCACAGTAACTTTTGAAGCCGGCTGTCTCAGTCTTTTGAAAAATCAAAACAAGGGTTTCTTATTACCCGACGTTTCGGCCTTTTGGTGATGGCCTTTCTCAAGGGAAACTATGATTTTTTATTAGAGAGGAAATCATTAACATAAAAACATGACTACATGAAAATTACCTGGTATAACATTGTGAACTTACTAAAGTTATTGTTTTTCGTCAAAAAGTCGCTGTCCGACCGTCCGGTGTCTGATGTATGTTTCTGGATGCATAAATCTGTGCTGAGTGCTAAAACAAAAACGAGTTTGCATTGGAATTAAATTTTGTATGTCACTGCTACACTACTTAACGTCCGTGTTTTGGAATATATTGATTTGATATGTAAAGCTTTTCTGAGTGTAGTGTTAGTATCACTAGAAGAGCTTTTAGATTTATTCCTTCTACTACAAGCAATGGATTTGGCAGAGTGTAAGATGCCAGCGTATGTGGTGTTAAGTCCCTGTACATCGGTGCGATGGTTTACGGTGTTGGTTGTGTTGGTGATGTGGCACATCTCCAACAGTGGTAAAGCCGATGATCGTAAAGATCGATCGACTATTTTTGTTTTTCCAGAGCAAAACTGTGCCCCTGGCTGATGGTGTGATGAATGAGGGCTGTTTTCTCTCCCAGACTGGCAAGCTCTTGGTCTGCGTGTTCCGGCGGGTTGTTGATCAAGCTGGAGTATTTAGTGATATTTGACTTATGGCCACTAAGCCTTGTACGGAGCTGGTTTTTGATCATACCTAAATATACCATACCACAGCCATTGCAAGGGATACTGTATATGACGTTGGATTGTTGCATTGGTTGTACGGGGTCTTTAACTTGTCGTAGTATGTTCTTGGTTGTTTTGATCGGTCTGTGGGCGAATTTCACTGTTGGGTAATCTACTCGGAGAGTTTCTGTGATGTGTTTGGTGAGACATGGAATGAACGGCAATGATCTGTAAACAATTTGTGGTGCTAATATGCTGGATACCGGCGGAAGATTGTTCGTGACTGCGGGTTGTGCGATAGAAGCATCCGCTGTGGATACGTTGGTGCTTGTTGTTTGCGTTTCTATTAGTGATGGGTCGTTGGCTATAGCAATTTTTGTATGAGATCTTTTGTATCTCAAAAAAAAAAAAAAGAAAAAGAAAAGGAGAAAGGCCATCACCAAAAGGCCGAAACGTCGGGTAATAAGAAACCCTTGTTTTGATTTTTCAAAAGACTGAGACAGCCGACTTCAAAATCTCCAACATAACAACCAGTCGTTGATCTACATATCACAGTAACGTGATGACAAATTACGAAAATTTGCGACTAAGCTCCTGAAATCATGACCATCGTTTTAGTTGATATACTACAAACCAGTGTATCCCCAAAGTATGAACAAGAATCATAACAAAAACTATACATGCCCAGGGAACAACCACAGTAACCCAACCAAAAATTGTAATTTAACGCCTTTTTCCTTTTTTGCGCGAGCTAGTTTTTTTTAAAATACTCATAGTTTCATGAATACGAGGATTATTATTCATAATTTCAGGAACTTGGCCCACGATTTTCATAAATCGCTCAGTTCACGAAATCGCAATTTTTTGTTCATGAATTTATGAACGGATTTTTTTCCGTGCACTTTTGAACTTTTAATTACCAATTTAATTACCATTTTTTGAAATTGTCAGTAAGAAAGTTTTTTTACAGATAATTTTCAAATTTATCAAGAATTTCTTTTATTTATTTATTATTTACTTATTTATTTCAAACATAAATTATATTGTTGTATTTATGTATGTTCGGTAACCGTTCATGGTTTCGTTTTTAAATAAAATATACCATGCGAAAATATTCGCTGAACATACTGTTTCAGACGAAAGGGCTTGTAACATTATAAACTCAATTTTTTACACTATGGCGAAAATCACCAGGCTACCCGCAAACGACGGAATCACCGATATTAATGATCAGCAAAGTTTTAGAGGAAATTAGAAAAGTTGACAAAATCAACGCTGAAATGCAAACAATAATGACTTCGCAAGACCCACTTTGTTCGACCTTAAATTCATCTCCAAGTAATCAGAATCGTGCCATCGCTTCCGGGGAATGACTCGGCATTGATCAGTATTCCCCGCAGTCTGTTCCCGGGGAGAAAAACCCCTTCCGAACTAACTAACTTTGAAGGATTTCGTCCCGTCGCGACAACGGCATGACAAAATCCAACTCATTTTCCGCGCCTACTAGTCACGATCTCGCGAAACTGCGCTGTGCTACGCAGACGAGAGTCAAGAAAGACATGACTCTCCACTTCAGCACAGCAAGCGTTATTTATGAAGCCGGATTAAAAAGTTTCCTGTCATTCCAGCGGGCGCGCATCTTCTTACTTTATAGTTGGCCCTTCATCGCTTTCGCTTGCTGTTTTTTTTTGCACCTCCACCAGGGATGGGATATTTTTTTCTCTCTGTCGCTACACTGCCTGGGATGCAAGTGGAGAAGAATAGGGTGGCCGTGGAATATAAATTTAAAACGAAGTGTGCTGATGAAAAAGATGACGCGATGGATGCTGGAAAGTGTGGAAAAAGTTGCCGAGAAAAGAAAGTGAGCCGTGGTAACAAATTTTCCCTGTCAAGCGCTTGTTGATGCTTAGATACAACCGGATGGACGGAGTTAGAATAGGAGCGATGAGCGATGAAGATATTTTCTACTATTAATCAATCAAAAAACTCAGCGCCTAATTTATAGGCTTATTTAAAGCTTTGGCCTGTCTTTCGCTTTTAGCGAGAACTGTGACAAATCGAGCTGAAATGATTTGACAGATCTTCTAGGATTTATGGGTTAAGAACAGAGCGTTCCAGATATTCAGTAGCGTGAAAGTAATTCGCCAGTCTTTCTTTAGTTTGTTTGAGAGAATATTTCTTCGAAGGTGTCTCATTTGCATAGTTCAATAGGCAAATAAGACGATTAATTATGAATCCATTGCAACTATGTACTTATTTTAATAACATTTATCTTCGTTGAGTTTGTTTTGGAACAGGTGTTGAAAGTTTTTAATATAAATACAGTTCGGAAAAAGCTCATCGATCAGTTGATATTCGGCACCAAGAATTGTAAGTCATCTGAAAATGTGGAAGGCAATACCGTTGGTCGTTTTTCTGGTTCTACCAGCTCTATTGGAGGCAAAGCCAGATCTGGCACTTCCGGTGTCGATGCTTGGAGTATCTACCGGAAGTTTGGATACCTCAGGAAACATCGTCTCCAATGTGGACCGGATTCAATACATCCTGAATCAGTTTCAATCGATCGTCCAGAGTTTGTACAGCATCCAAACTCCTGAGCTGAGCAGTGCTGCGGATAATTTCCGTTTCGTAATGGACAGTTTAGTCGTAGTGGGAAGCCCAATTTTTCAGGCTCTGTCGAGTGCTTCCAAGGTTTCTTCGGGGAATATCTCTCGAATTGTTAGAGGAATTGAGGATGACATCGATTACGCTGTAGCCTTGCACGAGGTTCACGTGCAGTTGGTCAATGAAACAAGACAAATTCTAGGAGAAAATTCAACGAATTATTTCAACGAAGCTCTGAACAGTTTAGTGGATAATGTTGAAAGTTTTGTAGCTCCGTTATATACCATAAAAACTGCTGTCGAGGGAATTCAAAGCCAAAAATCGTTATCTCGAGATGAAATTAAAGCTCGGTTACCGAACGAAGCCATAAAAGAATTGAACGCTGCCCTCAGGGAGTACATCAGAATAGGAGATGCAGCCGTCCCGCAGATACGATCGGTGGTAAGTCGAGTTCAGACGGTGGACAATTTTCTCATTCGCTTGTCGGCCGTAGTCAGTCAGCAACGCCAGTATTTGAACTCAAGCTTGGCACGTATATCTCCTTACTTGGAATCAAATGTAATCAGTCGGTTCCGCAGCAGTCTCTCATCGCTAAGCTCGCAGGTCACCCAGCGAAGTGGAAGACTTTCCGTGACTCTGTCCAACCTGTTCCTGATGGAATCGGAAGTTTTGAGGGTAGCTGCCAATCAAACGATTCCCGCAATTCAAGCATTCGCCATGAACATTTCCAACGACGCAAATGCCGTTTTGCAGCAAATTGCGCAGTTAACAGTTAATCAAAGTTTACCCTACATCGTACTGAACGAGACCGAGCGATTGTTGAACGAAGCATCACGCGGATTATCTTTAGCGATGACGCAACGTATCCCACGAGCGGACACTTGCTACTCTCAACACAACTACGACTTCGACCGTATTCCCCGGATGGTTTACAGCCAATCGTACTCCTGCGTGTGGGACACGGCGTCTGATTTGTCCGCGGTGGCCATAAATCTCAACTACATAATTCAATTGGCTCTGATTGACCTGAACAGTGGACTGCAGGCGGTAGAACGGTGCGCTGGTTTGGTGTCGAGAAGTTCTCCGGCGTTGACCAAGTATCAGGCCTCCGTTTGTCTGGATAATGCGAGGAGATTCATCAGTAATAGGCGAGTGTACGCACAGCAGATGGCTAACTATCAGGTTCTACTGGGGAACGAGATTTCGTACAGCGCTCAGCGGTATAACTTCTGTATGATGAACACACTAAGCCAGGCGCAGGCTCAAATTTCCTATCTGGATGCGGCGGTTAATCAATGCTTGAACATTACTCAAGTCGTAACACCGATGAAGTGGTGGGGCAAGCTATCGATTGGGTTCGGCAAATAGGCTGGGAGTTGACTTGAAAACTAGCAAAGTTTTATTCTGCTAATACTTCTAATTGGAATAGTTAAATCGGTAAATATTTTTTGCTTTCTATTGTAAATATAAAAATTGAAATAAAGACTAAGATGGACTTTGCACTAAGCCGAGTCTGTACAATATTTTCAATGAATAGAGCAGGGCATATTTTCAGTGATTTTGAAATATTTGCAGGGCCGGCGGAACACGTGGGTAGTATGGGTAGTACTACCCACTCGAAAATTGTAGAGGGGGGAATTACCCACTCGAAAGTTTGGAACATAACCTGAGATTAACCGCGCATAAAATTCATGCGTCTGAAATTTTCGACTAATTTCTTTGCTTTACAATTTAAATTTCTTGAAAATATGGCATAATAATTTGGGTTTGCTTGAAATTTGAAATTATTTTTTATATTTCTACTAAGGGTGCATTTTGACATTAGACTGCCCAGGAAAACAATGAATTTTTTAAAACGTAGTCGGCCCACCCCTGATTCGATTCCTAGTCCCACCAGGAGTACTTGCACCAAATTTGAAGCAAATCGGACAAGTCTAGCTATCGGACCAACGTGCCTGAAGTTTGTGTGGGATTTTTCGACAATTTACATGGAGAAAACCCTCTAACTCGCATTTTTGCCGCTAGATGGCAGTGCATGTATCGTATTATCACTGTAAGTGAAAATAAGAAAGATAATTTAATTGTCTAAAACTTTGCCAAAGACTGCTAGTGATTCCGCCTTGGTTAAAGAAGTTATTAAACTTTTAACGAAGTGATGTCTGAGTCAGTTTTGCATGGGGCCTAGCAGTGCATGGTTGTGTAGCTGTAATCGATTCCCACAAACTATGCATTTTTGTGAAATAATCGATAGGTTTAGCCCAATAGTATGTTCAGAAGAATTATAAGACATAATACGAATTATGTTTTGGTTGGAAAATTTTAGTTCCAACTATGACCGCATAGAGGGCGCCAATAATAACTTTTCATAGAAGAGAGATAGACTATCAAGATGTTCGAAAGAATTATTGGAAAATGCCTGTTCTACAACTTTGTGGAAGACACCTAATTTCTATCTCTTTCCGTTGAAAAGTTAGTGTTGGCGCCCTCTACGTGGTGAAATGTGGAACTGAAACGTTGTAACCAAAATATGGCTCGTATTATTTACTACAATTCTTCTGAATATATCATAGAGTTAAATCTGACGGTTATTTCACAAAAATGTTTAGTTCGCGCAAATCGAGTACTGATACACAACCATGCACTGCTAGGCCCTATGCAAAACTGACTCAGACATCACTTCACTAAAAGCTTAATAACTTCTTTTAACAAAGCCGAATTCACTAGCAGTCTTCGGCAAAATTGTAGACAATTAAATTATCTTTCTTATTTTCACTTACAGTGATAATGCGATACATACAGTGCCACCTAGCGGTAAAAATGCGAGTTAGTGGGTTTTCTCCATGTAAATTGTCGAAAAATCCTATACAAACTTCAGGCACGTTGGTCCGGTAGCTAGACTTGTCCGATTTGCTTCAAATTTGGTGCAAGTACTCCTGGTGGGACTAGGAATCGAATCAGGGGTGGGCCGATAGGGGTCATTTTTTTTTCCTGTCACTCTAATCTAAATCTTAACACAAGGAGTTCAGATCGATACACAAAAAATAATATTGCAAATTTATTCAGATTAAAGGATGCAGATTTAAAGTACTACCCAGTAGCTTATAATTTTTTAAGAAGAACAATTATTTGATTACAAATTGAAACAAGGAGAAACATTAGTAGGCATTTTATAAGGAAGGCAAACGACACACGATTGATTCCAACATCAGTAGCAGAGACCGTATCAGGGAAAGTGAGGAGAGGGCGGACAACGATGACAGGCTAAAAGGAAATTAAATTCGCAACTTTTTAGCAAACGGAAGATCACTGTCAGGACATCATGAACCGGATCGCCGACTTGTATCCTTGGATCCGCTGGGAACTCTTGGGATCAGTTTTCCAGGTAGCTGTTAGCATATCACCCGAAAGAGAAGAAGATAGACATATAGGAGAGATCGAGGATAGACAGCACATCTCGAACTGGAACGGGACCGAATTGGATTCGTTTAACGGACATCTGGCGCTGGGACGCTAGGTGCACGACCAGACAACATGTTTGATGTCGCGATAAACGTTACCACAAGCGCAGAGACCGCTCTCCACGACCTCAATTCGCCTTCAATATATAATGATTGGACATGCCTCGAGATATCACCCGAAGGAAGTCACGATCTTCATCCATCCTTTTTAACTAAGGTTTGTTGATGTCTTTGGGATTCCTAAACTTCCTTGTCCCACAAAATTAGCAAATTTTTGAGCGTCCTCTGAAAAGAAATACTGTAAAAATCGTTGAGGCTATGCAATCTTTCATAAATACCGCCTTCTAATGCCTAAGTGTCCGCCTTCTCATTGCTATTCTAATCTAAATGTCTCCTTTCTCATTACCCAGAATGGAGTAATGCGAAAAAACTCAAACGAATGTTTGTATCTGGTAATCTGGTACGATTTTTCAGATATAGCACTCATGAACTCCCGTATTTTGCCTACGAAAAACAAGGAGTGCGAACGGAGAGCCTCCTTGAAACATTAACGATGTGGGCATGATCGTTGATAAGTAAATATGTGGGGAAAACTGTTTGCAGCACAGCCTCTTTTATGATTGCCCTCACCAATACTGTCATAATATTTAGCATAGAAGCTATTCATAGCTCTTATCATCTGACGAACGTTACGGTGATATTCGCACTCAAATGCTTAGGGTGCGCATTTTTGCTGTCAGATAAATTTGATTAAAGAACAACCATGACACAGTATTATCATTTCATCGCGTACGTCTAACGTTTGAATGTGGATCTGTTGCGGCCGAAAAAGCACTCATGGTTCCGTGTATTCCGATCAAAGTTTAAATCAAGTACACAACATAGAACTGCCACCATAGATGAAATATTGTTTCTCACGTTATCCGTCGACGAACCGGTGCCAATAACCGAGTTTTTCAGCTTTCATCAAGTTTTTCATTTGCGTTTCTAACGTCGCGTATATACGGAAAAAATCAAATTGAAAAAGCCCTTATAGGACTTTCACATACAATTCTGAGCACTCTTTGCCCACCATGAAGTGGGAGACCGTCCACGGTTGTTTGCGCAGGGTACTCGTTTCATCTGATCTTTTACCGCAGCGTAGAGAATCAAAACCTTGTGCGCTTCCACCGGATGAATTTCTTGTTTTGATTCAATTGTTTCGGATGTAGCGGACGCACAGCTCTTTCAATCAATAGGCACACTAATTGTAGCGAGGTTGAATATAACGATAAATCTAACGTACTTGACCGCGCTAGTGGAGTAGGCATTCGTGTCCTTTCCACCGTATTCTAGAGGATCATATTGAAATTGTTGCGAATATCATTCAGTAAGATAGATCGGTTATCATCGTAAAGACAACCCAACAGCATACCGTAGGAGTTGAAGTCTTCTAGAACCTGCTGGGGTGTGATGTATATTGGTATGTTGGAACAATGCCAATAAGCCTTTGCCTTTGATACGGATTTGACAACGGACAACTTCCATACCTGGTATCGAGCAAAGGCTAATTCGATCTTCTTTTTTTCAAAGGCTAATCCGATTGAAATAATAGCACGGTTTGATCCCAAAAACGCTTCTTCATAGTCTTTTCTCGATCCTGGCGAATAATTTTAAAATTAAGGACGATCTACATTCTAGGACAATAATAGGATTGAAATCTAAAGACACTTGGAGTTTTGGATGTCCCACGGGGACTTCCCGAAACAAGGACCCACTTATTTCGGTTTTGTAAAAGCATCCATCAAGAGACACTCTCAAGCCTTTACGAGGAAGCTTAGGAGAGGAAATGATTCTGCCCTTTCAAAAATTTATAGGCGCATTATTTTTTATGCGGGATATGTCGACAGTTCATTAGGAGTCTCTCTTCAGAAGGAGAACTTTTTATGATTTTCTCCGTATTTTCCACACCATGCCTTGTTTCTACAATTCTATGGCTCATTGATTGCAACGACCACAGTTCATGCCCCGCGGCACAAAAAGACAAACAGGTAGACAAGCCCGGTTCAAAAGAACAAAGTTTGGAAGGACAGATCCTTCGAAAGGCACGAAATGAGGCTGATGAAAAATAAATTGTTTTCTTATACTCCTCGATTTTTGCCTAACACAATTACTTGCATACCAGAATTTTCACTATACTTAAAGCCCCTCATTACACCATCAATCTCTACTTCCCGGGCGGGTACGTAGATAATATATTTCTTCGTATACAGTCGAGTGTTGTTTAATTAGATCATGCGATATATCAATGATATTAAATGGCTTATCTTTGGCCCGGAAGTAGACTATCCAGGAGCCGGTTATATTAGATGGATATAATTAGTTACGAAAAGGAGATTTATCGACATTATTTTTGGCATTACTACCCACTCGGGTCAAAAGTGTTCCTCCGGCCATGAATAGTTGTGTGCACTGCGGTACTTTCTCGCACAAGAAATTACATTTCCACCGATGATCATGGATTATCCCGATGGTCTTTAAGCACAAATCTTCTCGACTTTACGTCAACCTGCAATCATAGTCGTAGCGTGGTCTTTTGACGCCCTTGGCGGAGTCTCAGTTTTGCGCCCGATTGGCGTTTACTTTTGCTTTCTTTTTCAATAATTTGTGTACATGTAAATTGCACACCTATCCCCTGCTTCATTAATGTTTGACTGTCGTTCAATTCAATTCAGCCACAAACAACATAAACATAACATGAACATAAAATTTAATAACCGAACGCACGTCAACAGCATGAGCACCTCGAAAAAAGTTTCATTACAAAATTTTAGCTCTATGTCAAATGTCTTAGAAATGCATGAAACAGTTGGATCTTGTATCTTCTTGTAAAAAAATTGATTCCGATATTTTTAGTTTTTAAACTGAGATTTTCAAATAAAAATGAAGAAAATTGTTTTTTTTTTCGAATTGACACCAGATTTCGACATTTCACAAATTTCTGAAACATTGAGCATACAAAAATCAACAACAAAAAACTGCATTTCCAAACTCAAGTTCCATCTCAATTCAATATTTTTCCTTGCATCATAAATGCATTTTGTTCATCATTATCATTTCAGATCTCGACGCTTCATGACATTGTTTTCGATTGCGTTCAAATTTTGCATGGGGAATTTTTTTTTTCGAAATGCAATGCTTTTGAGGTGTGTCCGGTTTAAAAATTTAGGATGACCATACATATTGGCACTCTACCGTATTTCGAGAAGTTATATTTTCTAATATAAAATAAGTTGGATATATCGAGTGAAGATAGATTACATTGTTTCTTTATTCAGACTTGTCTTTCAAATTATATCCCCCATGATTGCTACAGTTTTAACTTTGCGTCTGGCTCTAGGCGCGTGCATAAATGAACTCTCCTGAAATGACCCAAATGATCTTAAAATGGATGTCGAACAAGTTTCGTCATCGAAGACTCCAAGTTTCCATTTCAAAGCAAACACATTGAACTGGGTTCGACCGTATCCGATCTTCTTTCGGATCAAAGATATTCCGCTAACTATTCAAATATTCCGCAAGATGCAGAAATATTCAGCTGTGCCAGATATGCCGAAAGTTCATTTAGATAAGCTCAGAATTGTGAAATTTCATCTAAAACAAACAAGACTCTTATATGGAACTAACACGTTTACATACCCGCTCACAAAGTTTAGATCGATGGTGTAGTTATCGATTTGAACTTGGTATGCGTGAATCTACTGAAGGAAGTTTCAAAGATCCCTTGCTTCAGTGAGTGAAGATTTTGAATGCCAATCGCACCGGACGGGACAAAATGGTGTGTCCCTTCAAACTAGTATCGGGGTGCAATTGGCGAGACTGCTTTGCTTCTTCTTCGACAGGGATCGTCTGTATGATCGGTTGTTAGTACCGCGCGTCATGCATGCAGTATTGTACTAACTACAAGCAAATGGGTCTTTGTAGCAATATTTTTTTTCTCTCTTGAGAGGCTGTTACTTTTTTCTCTCTTAAAAGACTGAGGAAGCTCTGCCATTTGATCCGGAGCAAACACAAGGAGTTTCCAACGCTAGTAGAAACACCGAAAATCTCATGAGATATTTCAACCAGAGAATCAACGTAGTGCATGATTGGATCTAGGTTGGGAACAGGCAATTTTGTGATATTGCGGAACTCCTGCCGACATCGAGAAGACTTCAATTTTCGCGGCACGGTATGGAATTATTTTTTCGATAATAATTAATCTAGCTCACTCTACAATCTACAGCTTTAATAAGGTGGCCTGCTGTACTGCACATGACCACATTTCCTATGTTTCTATGAGCGGAAAAATTTGCAATATTTTTCGCTAATTATTTTTGTTGAAATTTGAAATCTTTGTTGTGTTTGTTGTTCATTCTGGATTAACAGGACCGTAGCGTAGTCGTATGGTGCCTTTGGTAGAGTCTCTGTAATACGCCTTTTTGCTTCTTTTTCAGTTCGACTTTCGAACAATAATTTTGTGTTTACCTGGGAATGATACTCCTATCCTTTTTTTATGACTTAACCTCAATTATTTTATGAAGCAGAACAAAGATTTTAGTGCCCCCCTTGATTACAAACTCGGGTTGCCTTGACGTCATGAAACGGGTCGACAAGTGGTACTCTTCGGACCCGCGGAGGGTCTTCCACACGTGGTCTATCACTATCAGGTCGCCCCTTTAAATACGGACAATGCCGGCGTAGTGATGAGGGCAAAAGCGGTAACATGATGGCACTCTGGTACAGGTCGGTTCCACAAAGGCAATGCAGGGGTCTTCTGAGAACGATAAATAGAAGCAAAGAAGCAATATAGCAAAGATGGCGACTTTCCATGATATCTCGAACTGGAATGTTGGGTGATTTACCTTGGGTCCGAAGGGAACCCTTTAACTGAGACCTGGCGTCACAATATCCGGTGCACACCCAGACAATGTGCTCGATGTCGTGATAGCCCTCGTCACAGGCGTACAGACTACTTGTTGCAAACCTAACACGTTGCAAATGTGCATCCAACGTTTGTGGATTCACATTTGCGACACAACCATCCCCCTGAATAAAGGGTACGTTGGTACTTTCGGGATAATAGAATGTAGCCATCGTCCAAGTTCCCCATTGCTTCGCAAGGTTTGCCAGCTGTTGAGTTTCCTCTGACGATAGATACTGAAAAAAATCATTGAAGCAAATTGGTCTCTCGTAGTTGCCACGCTCTAATGCGCCCGTCTTTGCCGAAGAGCCGGCCTTTTCATTACCCGGGATAAAACAATAAGAAAAGACCCAAGCAAAGGAAAACTGGTGAGAGTTTTCAAAAAGTATACGCAAGGATCTCTGTATCTTGTCCAAAAACACAGGAATTACTTTTAGGGCTTCGTCGCACGAAGTACCTCTATAGAGCCGAGGCTTTCTTTGTCCGAAATGATGAGGTAGTGATCTGTGGGTCTCCTGTGTGGGTCCCCAACCATGTTCCAGTTATTGTCCGGAAAAAATTGGTCTTTTGTTGGCATTTCTGTTTTACATACCTAATGAGACATCTCCACATACCTTTACCCCGAGATATTTAAATGTGAGGACCTGATTGATGACTACACCCATTAAAAGAAGCTGGAGCTGCGCAGGCTCACTCTTCCTAGAAAATACGACCAGCTCAGTTTTCTCCACGGAGAACTCGATACCGAACTGAACATTCGAGTTCAGCCCACTGCGGAACAGTGTCTCACGACCTCATATATTTTAGTCTTTATTCGCGTTTTTACGCGGGTGATCTACCGTGTAAGTATTTAAACGGTACCAGCAAGTGACGTAGAAGTTATCACTCGTAGAAGATTAGTGGAAATCGACCAAAAAGTGCATAAAAACAGTGAAAAAACTAAGGTGTGATAGTAAACAATCGCGCGCCATCGCTCCCAGCCAGAGTGCTTCGTTCGGTAGCGCAGCTGCAGGCTAGTGTTGTTAGACTACCACTGTGGGCCAAAGTGGTACCGTGTCAAAACGCCCGCGTGCGTTAAAAGATTTTGAAAGCATCTTTGAAGTGTTGGCACCCAATCGTTGAACAGTGCGAGTGTACGAAGAAGTGATAAATCCATCCCGCAGGGCAAAAGTATCCTACCAACCGAGCCGGATAAGAAGATAGTGGTGATTTATTGTGTTAGCAGAATCTGTCGGTGGTTTTCATTTGCAGCAGGTGTCGTTGAAGGAACAAGGTAGGAAATTTTATTTCACTATCTGTTTGGGGTAGGTACTGGGTGACCGGTGCCACTTCATTATTAGTTTCCAACGAAGTGGTTGAGTGGTAGTGGTGGTGGTTCTCTCCGGTGACGATGGCCGCTGCTAGCAGTGGTGACCCTGGAGGGTACGTAGGTAGGAGATTACCACGTTATATGGATCCAACAAATAACTTCGGAGAACTCACTTTCCTGCAACTTGTAGGGAAAAATGATGCACCACTTCCCAAAAATCCATTCGTCATTGGCAAATCCGTTGAACATGTCGTCGGAGGACAAATTGAAGGTGCAGTTACAGAGGCGCAGGGCACACGGTATACACTAAGAGAACGTAATCCCGCGCAGGTCGATAAACTACTGCGTATGTCATCCCTTATCGATGGCACAGAAGTTACTGTTCAGTCACATCCCAACCTTAACGTCAGTCGTTGCGTCATCTCCTGCTTCGATTTAATCCACATGGAGGAAAAAGACATCTTGTTAGAGCTGGCTGAGCAAGGCGTGACCCTCGTCAAACGAATTACTCGAATGGAAAATGGAAGCCGAGTCAACACATCAGCCTTAATCCTAACGTTTAACAAATGCACCTACCCTAGCCACGTTAAAATCGGTCTTCTACGTACAACCACGCGCCCTTATTACCCAAATCCGCTACTGTGCTACGGATGTTTTAAATTCGGTCACCCTCGTCTACGTTGCCCTGGACCACAGCGGTGCTTCAACTGCTCTGGTGAACATGAAGCCGAAGAATGTGGAGCAACAGCCCATTGTATAAACTGCGACGGCAATCATAGTCCAAACAGCCGACAGTGTCCCATCTACAAAAAGGAAATGGATGTAATCCGTCTCAAAGTGGATCATAACTTAACCTATCCGGAAGCGAGAAAACGAGCTGGCGGGGAGAGAGAAAGTTACGCAACAATCGCAGCCCAGCAAAGCGCCGACAGACTGAAACTGGAAGCACTGGAGAAAAAGATGCAAGAAAAAGACGCACAGATTACTCAACTCCTGGTTGCGATGAAGAAAAAAGATGAGCAAATAGAAAAAATGGCGACGTATATCCAAAAGTCGAGAGCACAACATGAACAGAGCCAAACAAGAAGCCAACCAACTAAAGAAACGCGGAGCACGACACAAGTTACAGGATTACAAATGCAGCTCAGGAACAGATCGCCAGCAATAACGGAGAAACGTGAAGAACCTTCTAAGAAATCAAAGCGACAAAGAGCAATAGGAAATACGAAACCCGAAATCTCTCCAGATAGACGAAGTCCGTCCCCCAAAAAAACAACAACGAATGATCAAGAGTATTCTGATCAGGAGGATGTTGATACAGATGAAGTTCTAGAGATCGATGTAACACCATCAAACTAACCTGTTCGATAATCTCAACTTCTATGAAGGACCAATGACCAGCTATACCAACCGGACTACTGTACCGAAAACCAATAACAATCGGTTTGGAGTGAGGGAAAGTGAAGTACCTCCTCCACTCTTACGAGTGAGAGCGCAGCAGGTGGGAGGATCCATCCAGGACGTCCTACCCCAACCTGTTGATGGAGAATCCCCCTCTGCGGCCGATTCTGATTCTTACATCCCACCTACCACCCACACCACATCCACCACAGAAACAACCAGCAAAACACTCTCCGTACGCTCCACACAAAACCCATGCCAACAAACCTCCAGTTACACAACGCATCGCCACCACACACACAATCGACGAGGGGAGGGAGAGCGTGAAGTAACCTCCTCCTTCCCTAACCACGGAATGACTATCCAGGGGGAAGGGAGTGGGATCAGTCAAGAGTGTCTTACACTTACTAACTCCTCCTGGAATCCGGTCGATCGAACAATCTCACGGCAATCCGCATCTCATGAATCCTCATCGACAATTGTAACCGAAAATAATAGGTGCTTCGCATTACAATGGAACATCCGTGGCCTTCGAGGAAACCTCAACGAACTAAAGCAGCTTATCGCTACCCTCGAACCGAACGTAATAGCATTACAAGAAACGAAAGTTGATCGCCGGGTGACATCAGTTGATTTCATCGGATGCAATGATACATTGTTACTCCAAACCGGCAACAGATGCCATTGGCAACAAGGTGTTGGACTTGCCATCAGAGAAGGGATGTCGTTTGAGCGACTGGAGATCGAGACCAGTGTTCAAGCAATCGCTGTACGAATACAATCTCCACAGCCTATGACGATTGTATCGATCTATGTGCCACCTAACTTCCAACAGAATCAACTACCATTAGACGAACTCGTAGAAAAACTCCCGAGCTCCGTTCTGCTACTAGGTGATTTTAATGCACACCACCTTGCCTGGGGATCGAGCACATGTAACGGGCTCGGACGATACATTGCCGATAAATCGTTGCAAAATAAACTCGTTATTTTGAACAATGGATCACCTACTCGTATCGACCCGGGAACTGGGAAAACTTCAGCGATTGATCTAACGATGTGCTCAGAGTCCATTGCAGCAAAATTTATTTGGAGGACACTCAATGATTCACACAACAGCGACCACTTTCCAATAGTACTCTCTATTCCCGGGTGGTCTCAGACGACAGAAAAAAGAAAGAGGTGGCTATACAATCGTGCTGATTGGACGAAATACGAGCGAATGACTGCTGAAACCATCCGGCCAGGAGACGTGATAGATGTAGACACTTTCACCGATCGATTGATAGCAGCCGCGACCGCAAGTATACCCCGCTCTAGTGGCAAGACTGGCCCGAAGGCAGTACCGTGGTGGTGCACGGAAGTAGAAACTGCCGTAAAACGACGGAGAAAAGCACTTAGAGCCCTCAAACGAATGCAGACAGACGAGACAGGGAGAGCACATGCTCTTAAATGTTTCCAGGAAGCCCGTTCATACGCGAAGAAGGTAATTAAAAATTCAAAGAAGCAGTCATGGGAAGACTTTGTTTGGCGAATTTCCCCAAATAGTTCAGCTACGGAAATGTGACGAACGGTAAACGTCCTTCGAGGTAAACGACACCAAAGTACGGCTAGTATAGAACGGGCAACAGGATGTACCGAAAACATTGAAGATGCATTGGAAGAACTTGGTAAACATTATAGCAATCGATCGGCGACCTCTAATTATACACCATTGTTTCAAAAGACGAAGACCAAGACCGAACGAAAACGGTTCGGTACCGATCCGGATACTAGGGAGAAATATAATATCGATTTCACGATGGACGAGCTTTTGTGGGCACTCGACAGAGGTCACAGCGCATCTACAGGAACAGATTCGGTGGGATATCCAATGCTTCGACATTTACCGTTTTCCGTGAAAACCGCTTTCCTGGAATTGTTGAATCGACTCTGGCACAGTGGTGTGTTCCCAGCTAACTGGCGATCAGGTTTGATTATCCCAATCCCGAAGCAGAATTCTGTTGACTCCGGACCCGCTGCTCTCCGACCTATCACGTTAATAAGCTGCGTGGCGAAAATATTCGAGCGGATGCTAAATCGACGGCTTTCTACCGAACTAGAATTAAACGGACGGCTGGATAAACGTCAACATGCATTTAGACCTGGTTGCGGTACCGAATCATACCTAGCGGAGCTCGAGAGGACGCTGCCGAATAAAGACGAACATTGTTGGATAGCATCACTCGACCTATCGAAGGCGTAAGATACTACATGGAGGTATGGTATAATGCGAACACTGAAGAGATGGCAGATCCGAGGCCGAATGTTCAACATGCTGAACAGCTTTATGTCGAAACGAACCTTCCAAGTCTACGCCGGAGGGTATGTCTCTCGTCTGTTTGAGTTGGAGAATGGTGTACCCCAAGGATCAGTACTATCGGTTACGCTGTTCCTAGTAGCGATCCAACCAGTTTTTCGAGTAGTATCAAATAACGTGAAAATTCTAGTTTATGCAGACGATATCCTTCTCATAGTGCGAGGAGCGAAAGGACAGCCGTTATATCGAAAACTACAAAAAGCGGTTAAGGCCGTGAACAAATGGGCAACAAGTGTTGGATTCTGCATCTCCGCTGCTAAGTCCACTATCTTCTATCGTAGCCCTAATCTTCGTCGTGAGCCAACTGGAAACATTTGCATCGACCGCCAAGCAATCCCGAAGACAACGAAATTAAAAATTCTAGGTGTGGTCCTCGACCGTACACTGAATTTTAAAGCCCACTGCAAACAGGTTAAGGAATCCTGCGAATCGAGACTGCGGATCCTGAAAATTATCGGAGGTAGATTACCCCGAGGCGAACGTACCTCGTTGCTACGAATCGGTTCAGCAATCATTACATCACGACTCATCTACGGGGTGGGGCTTATAAGTAGAGGAGGGGAAACTGTAGTACAAGTGCTAGCCCCACTGTACAATCGCATGGTTCGATTCGCCTCAGGAGCATTTGTTACCAGTCCGATTGCGTCTATCATGGCCGAAGTCGGAGTTTTACCTTTCGAACTAGTCTTCCTTCAGTCAATCACACGTCTTGCTATTCGACTGCTGGAGAAGAGTCACGAAAATGAAAGTCTCCCACTGGTTCAGCGGGTCTCACAGCGACTTGAGGAGGAAATAGGGATGCGGCTTCCGAAGATCAATGTTCGCTTGAACCTAACCAGCCGAAAGTGGTTTGAGCCTAAACCCCATGTAACGTGGAATGTAAAAAAACGAGTAAAAGCTGGTGATCCCCCAAACATAGTACGTCCCGTGGTCCAGCAACTATTGATGGAGCAGTTTCCTCACTACCAAGTAATTTATACGGATGGATCAAAAAGTTGTGACACGGTAGGAGCAAGCGTTTTCAGTGAAGGCTGGCAGAAGTCTGTGGGCCTCCCATCGCAATGCAGTGTCTTCTCTGCGGAGGCTTTCGCGCTAAAGACAGCAGTAGCCAACCCAATACCGCCAAATGGGTCTCTTATCTTATCAGACTCGGCCAGCTGTTTGTTGGCAATTGAAGCTGGATCATCTAAGCACCCGTGGATTCAAGAGATCGAGTACCTTGTGCGATACAAACCGGTCATATTCTGCTGGATCCCCGGTCATGCAGGTATACACGGAAATGAAGAAGCGGATAGGCTTGCTACTGGAGGAAGAAATAGTGCTCCATTGGATATCCCCATTCCGACAGCAGATGCAACAAGAAACATGAAATCGAGGATTAAACTCCATTGGGAAAATAGATGGGCATCGCTTAGAGATGTGAAACTGAGGGAAGTGAAAAACGACGTAGAAAGATGGAAAGATCGAAATAATATGGCTGACCAGCGAGTTTTAACTCGACTGCGTATAGGTCACATTAGACTGACGCACGAGTTTCTTCTAACAAAATCTTCGCCCCCTATATGTGAAAGTTGTGGTGTTACTGCAGATGTGCGCCACATAGTTCTCGAATGCAGAAAGTACAAGGATGAAAGAAGAAAATGTGGTGTTGAAACGACGAGTTTAAGAGCATCCTTAAGGAATGATGGTAATGTAGAAACAAAAATACTAAATTTTCTCAAAAATACGCAGTTATATACAAAAATCTAAACATGAATTGTAAGTACAATATTGTATTCATTTCTTTTTTTTCAGACACGAATGCATCAAAAAATTGATGTAAAGTGTCTTTAATAAACACAAAAAAAGGTACCGAACTGAAGAACACAAGGAGACAAATTACCTTTATTGTATCTTGCAAATCGACAGCTTTGGTAACCGAGACCACCCCGTCGTCTGCAAGTTGCCTTAGCGTGCATGAATTGACAAGAAAATCGTCTACGTCGTTTGTAAAATTGTAAAGTAGGGGGTGTGAGGTAGCGTTACAGTGTTACTCATTGCACTTTCCGTATGTACTACACAGAAATCGGTCGCAAACGATGGGTTAAGCAACACGTCATGCAGGGGTACCAACCACGACGAACAGATACTGCGCAAATACCAGAATAGTCGCATGCACACAAGCCACAGTCAGTCGAGTGCAAATAGTTTGAGAGGTAAGTCGTATAGGCCTCGCGCTGAGTGACTCTCCGGGTTGGTAAATGGCGACTTTCACAGGGGGCTTAGACATGTCCATTACCACGCGCAAAATGCATGTGTTTTTCAGACAAGAGAAAGTTATTTAAAATTGGTAAAAGACCAAGCTGATTCAGCTTCTCTGAAAGAAAATTGATGGAAACTGAGTCAAAAGCCCACTTTAATATCCAAGAAAACTGATGCCATCTGTTCTATACTTGCATAGGCCATTTGAGTTTCGGCCGAAAGCAACGCAAGGTAGGCGTTCGTCCCTTTACGGAAGCCAAATTGTGTATCTGGCAGCAGGTAATTCGCTTCAATCCACCATGGGCCACAAATCGATTTTTTGGTCGAAAATCCAAAACTTATAAACCGGTAGTGCTAGACTTTCAGTGTCTTTGGAATAAATTCTCTACAATAAGTGCCCTTCATTTTGGGGAAAACAAAATTAGGGTGGCCGTCTCAATTTTAGAAATAAAAGAAAATCTCCTGAATGGAAAAAGATAGGAGAATACAACCTTTTAAAGAAATATAGAGAAATCAATTCTAAGTAACTTTGTTGAAAATGTCGAAACTTTATATTCAACGGTTTTTATTTTACAGCGATTTCCATTGTTTCGTTTAGGGTGACTCTTAAAGAATCAGTTTTTTTTAATATAAAATCTTTGACGATGATTTCTCGTGAATGTCGACTTCTAACAACAGTTAGCTCTTATAAATGCGCACATTTTTTCTTCTGAGACCAACTCATTAACTTTTACAGAAACAGAGTTATTGACGATTTTCTGCTCAAAATTCGACATTTTCTAAGGTAAATAACTCCGAAGGTGGCAAAATGTGACAATCAATGCTATGGCCATCTGATAGTACTTTAAAAACGCTACAAAATAAGGGGTACGTCGTTTGTCTCCTAGTGACTCTTTACGTGAAATGGTTGCATATAAACTACCTCTGTCCAAGGGTCAAAAGTCGATTTTTGTTGAAGATCCAGTTCTTATATCCCGTAAGTACTAGACATTCAGTGTCTTCAAATGAATTTCTTCACAATTTTATTTCGGTGTAAAAAATAAGGTTGTCTGAACATGTTTGAAATAAAAATAATTTCTTCTGAACAATAAAAATAGAAGCATAAAGCCCTTCTGAAAATTAAAAAGTAATCATGTTTAGGTAATTTTATTGACAATTCCTAAACTATTGTCAGTGGCTTTTATTTTACGACGATTTCCTTTATTTGGTTTGGCGTGGTGACTCTTAAAAAAATATTTTTTCAGCAAAATAGTTTTGAAGTGAATTTCCCAAAAATTTTGAAATTTTCTTCTGA
The DNA here is from genome assembly GCF_030247195.1 of Topomyia yanbarensis. Taxonomy (NCBI): domain Eukaryota; kingdom Metazoa; phylum Arthropoda; class Insecta; order Diptera; family Culicidae; genus Topomyia; species Topomyia yanbarensis. The sequence continues at coordinate 3,504,076 of NC_080672.1, forward strand.
TAAGTACCATTTTTTTCTTTAGAGACCAACTTATTACCAATTTTATAAACGAGATATTGATTTTTTCAGTAGCAATATTTTTTCTACGTTTTGACAATTTCTACACTGCTAAAATAAAGTACCCATTAATGCGTAGAAATTTGAATAAAAGTGAAATAACTCACATAATGGGCGAAGAGCTTGTACGTCAACCTCGATACGTTTTATCCATTATTTCTTGTAGAACACTTACAACGAATTGCATATAAATACCAAAATTCGTTTTTTCTGAGCCAATAATGTGCAGTTTGCGAAACGATTTTTATTGTGTAGGTCATCTCGCTTGAAGTAATTCATAAAGATCCCATTATTAGTCACTTATTATTAGTCTCAATATACTTATTGGCATAGCCTCATCGAAACGGATGTGAAGTACCCAGTATTAGAAACAAAAAAGTACCCACTTTTTGGCACCTGGTATAACTTCTGCATATGAGCAATTTATAATCAGAAAATTAGTAAAGTTTTTTTTTGCGTGAAATTTTTTATTGTTAATTTCCTCAGCTTGGGTTAAAGCCATGGCAAGAATTAGCATTTTGAGAAACTATTAGGAGAAATAGCAGACAGCTGAAACAAAAGAGAATATATGATTAATAAAAGACAACCAAATAATTAATGCTAAACAATGGGTGCATCCTATATCGTTAACCTGAGCTTTCAAAATATTGTAATATGTTGATAATAATTCCTTATTTGCCATTTGAATAAAACGTATGCCAAACACTCCAAACATTCATTTTGTAAACCGTAGTCCGAAAATCACATGTTTTATGTACAATTTGTCTCCACGAAACAAGTATAAAATATCTGACAAGAATTCTCATCATTTTCACAAAGTACGGAAACGATTTGCAAAAACTTTGGTTTGAACGAGACACATCTCTAATGAGTATTATCAAATTTGATTTGAATCGGAGATCCGAATATGTGTGTATAAAAGAACGGCGACTATGATTAATTTATATTTTAATTTAGATAAATACCGCCTACATCCTCTATAACAGAGGGAGTTTAGAAGAAACCATTTCACGTGAAGAGTCGCTAGGAGACAAACCATGTGACCCTTATTTTGTGGAGTTTTTAAAATACTACCAGATGGTCAAAACATTGATTGCCACTTTTTGCCACCTTCGGAGTTATTTACCTTAGAAAATGTCGAATTTATTTACCTTAGAAATTGTCGAATCGTCAATAACTCTGTTTCTGTAACAGTTAATGATTTGGTATCGGAGGAAGAAATGTGCGCATTTGTAAGAGCTAACGGATGTCCGAAGTCGACATTCACGAGAAATCATCGGCAAAGATTTTATGTTAAAAAAACTGATTCTTTAAGAGTCACCCTGAACGAAACAAGGGAAATCGCTGTAAAATAAAAACCGTTGACGATAGTGTTTCGACATTTTCAACAAAGTTGCTCAGAATTGATTTCTCTATATTTCTTTAGAAGGTTGTATTCTCCTATCTTTCTCTATTCAGGAGATAATTTTTTTTTATTTCAAAAATTGAGAGAGCCACCCTAATTTTGTTTTCTCCAAAATGAAGGGTACTTATTGTAGATAATTTGTTCAAAAGACACTGAAAGTCTAGCACTAACGGTTTATAAGTTCTGGATTTTTGACCAAAAAAATCGATTTGTGGCCCATGGTGCAGCGGAAAAACAAATGTTTTCACAAAGATCACCTCGAACATACTAGTATTCGGAAGGATCTAGAAAATTGACTCCTGCACTGGTAAGTGGATAGAGGCCAAATAGTCCCAAAAACCAGTTATTTTCTATTTCTAGTTCATATTAAGGCATAATAACAGGGATAGCCGCAATAAATAGTTTTGACCAGGATTCGACCCCAGTTACTCCTCTGTGAAGCGCTGCTGTGTCAGGCAGATTCTTCAACAATTTGAATTTGATTCTGTCTAACCCCGGGGCATATTGTTGAATGATAAGAGAGCAAGTGAGAACTTCACCATCGAAAACGGTGTTTCGTTTGCGGTATCGTGAAGAGCCGCGGCGTGGTATGTTTTCTGTACCGGAACAGAAGTCCGGACAGATCTTCTTTGCGAAAGCTGTTTCACGTTCATGTTGATACTTTTTCGGTTCATGTCCCAAAGAGTGTCCATGGATGTTTCTCTCGATAACCCGTTGAAGGACCGGCGCCAATAACTGCGTTTTTTGACTTTCATTAAACATATCATTTGCGTCGATATCTAGCGGGCAATTTGTCATCTGCGGTGGGCTTTTTCGCGTACAGTGCTGAGCACTCTTTATCCCACCATGAAGTGGGAGGTGTTCGCGCCAGGTACTGGTTTAGTCTGTGCATGTCAAACTATCAATCAAACTAGCTCTTCCTCCGGAGGTGGTTCTTGAATGGATTCGATGTTATCGGATATTGCGGTCGCGTAACTTTACCAATAAATGTTCGATGGTCTCAAACCGTTAGCAATTGAAATCACGATAGGCAAATAGTCGCAATCTTTCATATGCAATCTAACTGTAGTGATATCGAAAAAAGCGATAAATCTAACATTGAAAATTGTGAAAATTAAGTACACAATGCAGAAAAATTCATTAGCCTAGTATTGGATTGAGAATCTGTTTGAACAAAGGAGCACTTGGGGCTTTTGATGTCCCTGCAAGAGCTAGATACTTCTTCTTAGAATTAAAATTCCAACGTCTAGAACTAACAAGCTTCAGCTTTAAGGCACCACTTCCATATGTTGTTGTTAGATGTAGTTGGCGCACTCACAGAGGAGGACACTTTGGGACCTTTACGAGGTAGTCTAAGGGAGGAAAATTTTTTTCGTTTACTGGACTCCACCGGTTTAGCAAAAGATGTTCCCTCTTGTGGATTATTGCTCAACGCGAGTAAAAAGAACAAAGGAGTTTTCTGAATACAGGTGGCGAGGCATTCTTTAGAATTTCTACATAATACATAGTTCGAGCGTTCCCTAAGGGAGCGCTTAAGTGTATCCCGGCGCAGCTTGTACGTAAGACATGACGGGAGATCATGCGGGTTTCCCCCGCAGCAAAGAAACTTTTCAGTCTCTTTACCGAACAAATCATCCTAATCTTCTCCCCCATATTTTCCGCACCGTTTTTGTCGCCACTATAGGTGGCTGTATAGTCTAACTGCTTGCAAGTATTGCAGTTCATGTCCCGCAGTACAAACAGGCGAACATGTAGGCAAAGTTTGTCCAGGAGGTCATAATTAGGCAGAAAAGATCTGGCGAAGGACAGCAGCATCGAGTCTGATAGTGAATATGTTGTACTTTGATTATCCGCTGTTTTCGCTAAACACAATTGTTTGAATTCCAAAATCTTCACCTGTTGCAGTGAAGGGTCCTTGAAGCAGCCAACCACGGCCTTCGCATTTCAGACCTGGTTCGGAGATGACCCCGTCGATCTCCACGGTCTTAGCAGGTATGTAACTACAATAATCTTGCGCAAAACGTTTGCAGCAAGCAATCTTGTTTGCCTGGTCGAGATCCTTCACGATAACCCCGTATTATCTGGGTTATGGCCGAAAATTACGATGTCAGCCTACTTCGACCATTTAAATCTAGCGGTCATCGCTAACAGATGAACATCAAAGGATATACCACAGACGCACAGGAAATATGCACATTGTAAACATATTCACACCGATGCGCTCCGATCGTATAGCAGTTAGGGTAAAAAGCCTATTTTCGCCTTGTTTCTATTATCACTCTACCCATTTGAACCCGTTGGTTAGAGCAGCCATTTTTGGTTAACACGTTGACTCAAACGGTAGTACGATAATTGGGACATTCAATTGGAAATTTTTGTTGCGCTCAAACAGAAGTGTTTCATTATCCTGAGATCATTTTTTGTAATTATATTGATTCTTTGGAACAAAGCAAAGATACTGATGCTAATTTATACGTATTCCATCGTTTGTAGGTCGCGTAAATAATGAAATAATGCGGCGCCTTTCCTACTGCTTTATTTTATGGCATATTTGACATATCTAGACAGGCCATGACTTTAATTGCACAAAAAACGGAAAGAGCTCAACTGGTGGATACATGGCATCACCATACCTCAGACCAAAAGCATCAAAATACAGCATCATCCAATTCGATGAGAGAATTCAATTGAAAATAAATTACACACCCAAAAGTACTTGAAACTCGTCAGAACTTCCCACAGTAAAATACAATTAAAATAATGAAACTCCCCAACCGGGGTAGTATTTTATTCACAACAAGCTATCCCTCTGCTTAAAGTGACACTTCAACAATGTGGTTTACCTTCGTCCAACCTTCAGCTAACCAAATCCCACCAATATTAATGACATTCACTTGTACCCTGTCGGCCACGAATCCAACGACGGCAAACTGAACGTCCCACGGCCACACAGATGGAGTCCTTTCCTTGTCGTCACGCGTTGCTACCGAAACGGGAAAAGTTAGGTGACAAAGAATCATTGCACCTCACTCAGCAGAGCCAGGGCCTATTGTTGTCAGTCCAGTGACCCCTTGTGCCAATGTGCCACCCTTTTTTTGCGGACAAGCTCCGCGTGCCGGCCACCACTTTGGAACAGTCCCATATCTCTCTCGCTCTCTGCGGAAAGTAGGACGTGTATGTTCATAAGTGTTGTTGTTATTTATGCTTCTCTATGTGGTGACGTGATTAATGATCAGAGATCCTGCCGTTCAACGGCACCGATATGATGGTCCCACCGTGGGCGAGAACCCGGTGGAGTGCAAGCGAGAGGAGCATCGAAGCAAACCGTAAGCTGGCACACTGAAAACTGGCTATACCTGTGTCCGTAATCCACTCAGGGATTGACAATGTTCTGTTTTCCACTGATTTGGAACTGGACGATGTGTGGTTCTGCAATCGATTAATTGTGCACAAACAGTAGAATGTTCAATCGAGCGTAAAAATTGGAAAACGGAACGTCTCAATTATAACTGCACCATTTGACCTAAAACACTCAACAGAGGACAAGCAAAGAATGGTTCCAAACTAAAGTGAAAATTTGTTGCTAACAAACCGCCTACTCCGATGAGAATTTCTTTTATCGCTTCGCATGTAATATAAGAACTTTAATTTATTTTGGATATGTGGTTGTCATAGCCAACTATTATGGCAACCTGATAGCCTTATTATTCTATTAAATTGGAAAACTAGATTATATTCCAAAATTCAACGTTTCGCAGTTCAACTCAAACCAAGCACCACCCCCTCCTGCCAATGTCAAATATCAAGCAGCGAATCCACAAACAAAGAACTGATATAAAAAACACCCCCGCCTGCATCGTATTCAAACATGTCTACCATTATATGCACATTGCACATGTTTTGCAGCCGAAAAAAGGGCGAAACACAAATGGCTCACTCGGGCACAGTACATCTATACACACGGCCACAATAACATGGTTTGAAACAAGGAAGCAGAAAATAAATCGTTTGAATTAAATCCAAAACAGCTCCTTCCTGTGTTCCCGGTTCACGCTAGTAAAATAACCCAATTCCTGCAGGGACGAAAAGCCGCCAGCCAAATCGGAAAATATGAAAGAATAACACAGTATATGCATGCGGCCCAATCTCCCCATATGAATAGTTAGGACAGGACGGTGCCGATGTGCAGCGACCCTGATCCAAACCAGCCCACCCCCTCCCATTTAAAACCTGGCTGGTAGTGAGAGAGTCGTACGAGTAAAAATGAAAACGATAAGCCATAAAACTGACAGGAAAACGAAATATTTTTATTTGAGCTGTCACTCTGCCGTTAAAATGTTGTGAAAAAACAATAGGCAGGCAATGTTCTGTGATGGTTTTTTTTTTCTAGTTACGCTTCGAGGTGCTCTGATTTGGTTGAATAGACTTTTAGTATAGCTTGTGATGGTTTTTTTTTCTGCCACCGATAAATGTATCGGGCGGTTTGCCAGATAAAAGTCAAACAGTGTCAAAAGGGCCAATTTCAGGTCCGTTCGGTTTTCATTGAGTAAAAGTAATGCCGTATTGAACTTTCCAAAAAAACGCAATTTCTTACGTCATATCTGGAGAATAGAGGCCGTGTTGAATGATTGTTTAGTCTAATTCTGTCGGAGCATAATGCTTGTTTTTGAAGTGTAGTGAGCAGACGCAGCACTCCGTGTACCGTTAACGTCGAAGGCTCTTCCAATGTGATGTTCACAGTGGCAATTAGCTAAACCACGTTATGTGCCACTTTTGGATGTAGTGGCTTGCTAATGGAGTAGTGTTTGCTACTCATAAGTTCTATATTTGAAATTCCATTGTGGGAATCAAATTCACAGAACTTGATCCAAGTTAGTCTTCCTTCAACGGGGTTAATTAAAGTGGTTCTCACTCTTTGAATTTTAATTTAATCACTGAATAGCTTATTAAACAAATAATTCTGTACTTCACTTTCACGAATATACAATCACATGCCTGCCCGTTTGAATAATTTCGTCAATCAACACAACCGATGACACATGATTCCTATCCTTGCCCCTAAGAGATATGAAGTATCAAAATCACAGGGAAAAGCAACGTGATAATAGAAAGAATTTTATTTCCAGCACCAATCGTTTGCCAGCTTTTCCACCATATAAATAGTCAATTCTGTTTCCGATTCCGATTCAGTTATGGTTCCTGCACGGTCACGCTTCTGACACTCACTTGTGATCGCAGACAGCAGACGTGCTCTCATTAAAATTTGATTGTTTTTGATTCTGTGGACCATTGCCGGTCGGTCTGTGCAGAAAATGAATAACAAAAAACTCTCGTTAGCGTGCAGTTCAATCGATTTTCCCGGTTTGGTGGGACAAAGAAGGACTGTTGGGATAAGCTTGAAGGGCCTCAACTTTAATTTTTTCAGAGTTTCATACTGATTTTTTGTAAAATCGATCCTAGGCTGCATATTCAACAATGAATTGATCGCACTTAAAGAGATGTTTTTCTTCAAAATGAAATTACTTCAGTAATCGGAAATTAAGTCTTTTTGGTGGTATCCAACTGGGAAAACCGATCGAAATGGTGAGTGAAGCGAAAGCAATTATGTGAAAAAATTCCCCCGGAGGCGAGATTCGAACCCGCAGCCTTCGAGACTCCGGGCCAATGCACTAACCCTTGTGATATCCCTTGGATATGATTACGTCCCAGAAAGAACATGTGATTATAGCACTAGCGATGGTGATCGTACCCTGGCTGTAAAGCGAGATCACACACAGCCGCAGCTACCACCCAACACATTTGATTTATATAATTTGTTTAATTGAATAATTAGTGTAATCGGAAATTAGGCGCATAATTTAAGTAACAAATAATATTTTATAGTACGCTACAAGCTTTAAACGTGACCTCAAGTGAATTATTAAACCTCAATGCGTAACAGACTCCTTCGTCGATTTTAATTTGTTTTGTTTATAAACCGGTTGATGCAACAGTAATTTTTCATTCTTGGGCTTAGTGAGTTGGTTGATTTTAAATAGTTCAAACAAAACTCCGATTCTTGAATTATAATAAAAGCACAGTGATAGTAAAATGATGATTTTAGCTCGCCGAAAAACAACTCCTGATCAGTAGGACGCAATTCAACACCCAAACCGAACTGTTGATGTTACTGATAACACTTTTTATTGATTGTTTACATGTTTTCTTGCTCCGTACAATTTTGTATCTTATCCTCGCTAAAACTGAAATCAACGCTTAGGTTCAATCGATGAGATATCTTTCTGGTTATTTTGCCGCAAAATTTTTATCCATCTTTGATCAGCTTTCTTGGAAAGCCTTGCTAAAGCGTTATCTGCTCAGTTCGTTTCGTTTCACTGAATCGTACACTGCCTTGAAATCTACCAACGGATGGCGTTTCTACTAGACGTATTTTTGAAATTTGGACAAGATATACCGTAGGTGAAACATTCCTATCTACTATTTGTATATTGTTTGAGGATGAGGTTTATTGCTATAAAAATGCCGGATGTAGTCGTTAATGTTTCAATATTAGATTGTGGTTGAGCTGTCGTTGCCGATTGTACAATTGTCCGTATTTTAGCTTTGGGCGTTGAAGTCTGATATTTTTATTGGTTATAGCAGGTGTTTTTTTTCTTGGGAGTTCCCAAGCACGGTTGTCCATCGAAGCTCAGAAATATGGACATCCCCTGGTGAACTTGAAAGGAGAATGAAATTCAATTCATGCACGCCAGGCTGAAGGGAACGTTTCAGTTGTTTGCCTTGCACTTTATTCGTTCGGTGCAGTGCATTCATTCAGTTATTTTCGGTTCCAATTCAAATTCCACGAATCATACCATGTTGTTTCTGTAGATAAACTGATCTAGCGAAATAAGAGCTTTGAACTGCTCCTGTACCATATTTCGAACATGTTGAAACTGAATGAGATTAACATCATAACTTGTATTTTCAAATTTTCATGCTTAAACAAGCATTTCACTTCCCTCACGGGAGGGTGAATTTTACACGTTTTGATGTCAATGACCGCTGCGATACAACGCCTCACGATGAACACATTGTACTCATTCAACGTGACCAGTGTTGTTGGTGTCTGGCATCAGATTAATTTACGCACGGAAAAAAATTGTTCCCAAAATCCTGAATAAAGTGCCATGAATTGTGGAACAATCACGTTTTTACATTTCGAAAACAGGACCATGAACAAAAGTTATGGCTTTTATAATTATGTTCAATTTCCCTTTAGTAACGCCCGCATAACGTTTTCATTAGTGGAAATATTTGTTTTTGTTTTGTGAACTTCAGTCATGGTTTCCGCCAAGTTATCTCTAATTCGATTCTCAGTAAGCGAACTGGTTCACAACTTTATGAACATTATTCATAAAACCAAAGGTTGACTCGTGCCTGTTTTCAAAGATATGGGAACATAAGTTCACAAAATCAAAATATTCTGTTTATACAAGTGTAAACTTGGCTTACCACCAACCGCTCTCGTATGGCAGATGCAGCTATTCAAACAGGGTTGCTATGATTAATAAAAAAATCCACTTGTTTTGAAGTCATGCTGCTTCTTTAGTTAATAACTTTTCTCAGCGAATTTTCACAAATTTAAAATGTTCCATAAATGTGTTCAGTTGAAGAATACCTTGTGTTCTCATGAATTGATTGATGAGGTGATTTTTTAAGAATTTATTTTCAATTTTAACCGATTTTACATACTAATTTCCATATAAACTTTAAAATTTTTGGAGGGTCCGTAGACGCAACCGATTGGTACCAAAATTTGCACAATTACTAAGGGCCATAAAAGGAATCAGTAGAGCTTGGTGGAGCTAAAAGTCAAAAATTGAACCAGTCTAGCGTGCACGCTGCGTTTGCCTTGTACGCACGCCTTTGCGATGGTTTCAATGTACATACTGATCACAGCATGCTGTGCGTTCAACTATCATTTTTCGTTTGTTTACTTTTTTGTACGGTTTACTTTCTTCGTTTCGAAAAGGTCGCGGTTTTGCATTGAAATGTGTGTAACTATGTGAAATCTTGCGTAGAATTTTGGAATTCATTACGCGAATGTAGAATTCATCATAAACAAGTTTGGGGAACATTATTCTTTGGATGAACTGATAGCAATAGGCAGAAAATTCGGATCTTTCAGCTTGAAACTGGACTATAGAAAGTGGCATCTCTAATAAGGAAGAATAAATCAATGTCGATACGGGTGAACGAGCTTCGGAGTGGTCCAACGTCTCAAGAAATAGAACAATTTAAAGACCTATGAAAAGCAGAAAATCGTCAATGAATGTGCAGAACAAAATTGTGAGCATTTTTTGTCGGCCCTTTAAGTGCCTGGTTGTCTTCGTATACAGCGGTGGAGTCAAAACAATGTTGAATTCACCGAGAGTATTAAATAGGCAGATCTCTGCACATGATGCTTGGCAAAGTGAAATATATTTCGTTTCAATCTGTTACTGGCTGGCAAATGGTCTATCTTTGAAAATGTTCCTAGCTTCTGGTCAGATCACGGGGATCGTCTGGGGTAAATTCTAACGAGCTCGCTCGTGAAAGCACGTAATTTAAGAGCAGGATAACGCTCGAGATTCCGAAATACTGCTGCACGATGAGTGGACCTGGATCTTATCGATACACATGGTATTCCTGATGCATTATCACGTATCGTGTTCTGGATAGGTGGATTACCGGTTCACCGTCGCTTCTCAGTGGAGCATGGTCCGATTTCGACTATGGAAGGGACTGCGCGAAGGCGGATACTTATGGTGTTATTTGCAGAGGATTTCAGTTTGGTGGTCACTCGAATTAACTGGAAGGGCCACTTCTACAACTAAACTTAGTATTTACTACCAGAACGTACGTGGATTGCGAACAAAAATTGATGCATTCTTCTCTTCCCGAAACGATCAGTCGCAACAAATCTAGTGCTATTAAAATCACATCGTTTGCGAAACATGAATGACGATACTCAAATTGATGCCATCTACTTTGAACTCAACCTTGCTTGTATACTCCATCTCGGAACCCTTTTCGAATCTGTCTGGGGTTCCATAAGGCAGCAATTTCGAAGCGCTTCTGTTTTAAATCTTCATTAATGATGTTGTTTTGTTACTACCTCCTAGCTGCCTTTTTATTTTATGCTGACAGTACAAAATTATTCAAGGTAATTCAAAACATGTTGGACTGCTTGGAACTTCAGCGCATTCTGGATACTTTCATTGCGTGGTGTTCGTCGAACTTGCTGACGTGAAGCATCGACCAATGTCTCATTATTTTCTACCATCTTTGAATGATCTCTCACACGCGTATAACGCATCAATGACTTATGGGTTAGCCGGGACAGCGAATTCACGTTCATACTTCACTACGATGACATCATTGCTTGAGCTAATCGGAGTCTGGTCTGGCTGTGACGGTGTTACCTGAATCTACCCAGAACTGCAGAGCCACGAGTGCTTCGAAGCGAGATTGTTTCGGAAGAATGACAATCCGCATCTGTCAGACAACTTCTCGATGGCAGTTAAGCGAATGCAGAGTCTGGAGCGAAACCTGCCAACGAATCTAGAGATGCGACAGAACGTGAGTTGATGACAGTAGAGCCCAGGTAATGTGTGGTATTTTCCCCTAAATGTTGTGCTCAACCCCAAAAAGCCAGTAGTGGTTCCCCTTATTATGGGACGCTGTGACATCCGTTCAAGGTAAGTTCAAAAGCTTTGAATTGATTAAAGGCGATATTTCCGGAATCTACCAGATCCCTCCAAAAGATCTTACTCGGACCCTTCGGTGATACATGTTGCCACTTTCCGCTTAACCAGCTCACCATGTTCCGCACAATAACCGAAACGAGCAAGAGTCCACTGAACAGTTTTCTGATGCCATGGAGGCAATCGTAGGCATTATGTCAATGATATCCATGGATTCGACGTTCACGGTCGATGAGGCCATTAAGCGGGCAAGTTAGGTCGCTTTCATCTACTCCACAGTGGGATATAAGTTTCGAAATTGGGTATAGAACAGGAAAGTTGCTGGTGTCTTGGTTGTTTCAGGTCCACCTCACGCTGTTTGTTCGCGAGGCATGCCGGGAGATCACAAGGACACAGTATGGCTGCTGGTTAAAGCATAATTAAAACAACCCTGTGTTTCAGCAGATCCGGTCAACTCGAACTGGAATCGGAATCGACACCATCGATCTCGACTAGGATTGCTGGTACGTAGACTGTATACTCCTTCGTGAAAGGTCTGTAGCTATATAATTTGCTTGCTTTTACCATCACCTATGCTTATATTAGATTTTGCAATCACGGTCGAATTTTGTTGCGTCTGGACTCTTGAAATCTCCAATAAATTCTAAGGCGGTCTTAGGCGAGGAAGAAGATCACGAAGAGCCAAATTGAGGAGTTTGGGTATAATTTCAGCCTAGAAGTCGACTTTATTTCGACATACATTACATCGTGATGGGAATCTTTATCAGGGGAAACCATTTTTGCACGAACGCAGGTCCCCCCACGGGATTTTTGGCAATACAGAAATGAGAAAGGTTATGCAATGGTTGTACTTATCGTTGTTCAACAGTTCTATTCATTGGTCGAACAACGGCTTTTAATAGAGTCTGTTTCCAACCACCAAAGATATCGGTTACGATACTCAGTGTGTTTCTGACCAAGCCAGTGCAAGACGAACGAAAAAACAGTTACTTTATCTTCTATGTATTGTTTGAAGAACAAATAATACCGTAACCTTTATTCTTGCGTTGTGATCTATTAAGATGACTGAGTCTCATTAACAAACCGTGATTCATCGGTCAAATCGGGTGGCCATTGACTTTCAGTTTTTTCGCACAAGACGAGAATGCAGGACGTAGAATCTTTGTTGAAGGTGAGTATGCAACTTCAGTTTTCGGAAGTCACATTTATCCAGTTCGAGCATGTCAGACACGCAGTGCTGATGGTGTTTTGTGGTGAGAATGCGGGTGGATCGACTCAACCCCTCTTACCTTACCCAGCTGTATAAAATACAATGTGATAACACCATTGAACAGAGAACTCTTGGGAAAATTAATACTTTGTCGAAATGCTGATGAGGATAGCGAATAAAAGTGGCCAGAAAGTATCTACGTATAGTGTTTGGAATGACAAGCGGGTAGTCGCAGCTTTGAATAGGACTCCCAATAGTTTAGCAAGAGACATGGCGATAAAACTGCATTTATGTAATACTTTTCTGTAAAATGCTATGAAATGTGTAGGACTACACAAGTACACCGGATTCTGTTTTTGCACGCACTTTTTTTGCACGGATTTTTTTGCACGACTTTTTTTGCACGGTTTTGCCAAATAACACGATTTTTATGTATAAAATACCTATTTCGATATACCAGTTTAATGATTTGATCATCCCGTGAAAAAAAACGTGCAAAAAAATCCGTGTTATTTCGAGAAACCGTGCAAAAAAATATTTATAATAGGCATTTAGTAACAGCAGCTGAAAATAAATGGCATTGGATATTTGCAATGCAAATGGGGATGATCCGCCAATGTGTAAAAATCGCGTATTTTTCAATTTTAGGAAATGAGTTGTTATTCAAAATTCAAGTTATGGTAGTTGAAAATCAATAATATTCGGCAATGGTTTTTATAGGATTGTATGCTTTTTAGATATCATCAAATAATATTCCGGTTCATATATCACATCGCATTGGCAATGGAGCAATTGGTATATGGCCAAGTTCCCCCGGGTAGTGCCACTACACAAAGTATATTAATTTTGCTTGTTCAGTTTGATAAGCTAGAAACTGATAGCGGAGATTTTAATATGCAGGGATACGCAATACGTATTGTTTGGTCTGAGTAGATAAGGACTGATGTTTCTTTTTATCAACCAATTAGTGATCTCTGATTAAATAGAGCTTTCAAAGAGTTAGGAACAGGCACAAGTCTTTTTTTTACTGAGATGGGACAAGTTGGTGCTGGACCTGTGGCATTCGTCTGGTATGATCCATTCTCGTTGGTACGGATGTGTTCATGACTGGTTTGTAGATGAGTGGTCCTACTTAAAAGCGAATTGATCACTTCGCTTGAGTGGAGATATATGTGACTTCTGCTAGCTATCGAGCTTGGATATGTTAGTGGTTCCAAGAAGATGTGCAGGACTGGCACCTACGAGAATGTTGATTGTTTCACTCGAGCTTTGGTTCTTGGAAATAACAAATCGCTTCCTCGGTGTGATATGCTCGAGTTGAATGCTCAGGGGTTGAAATGTGTTTGGAGGATTGGTGGTCTCCGAGAGCAGATGCGAATAACTCCTAAGTATCCAATAAAGGGAGATTGTATCTGTGGAACTGAAAAATATTGTCACTACTCTAGCTTATTGGTACATCATAATAACTACCAATATCGACTATTTAGAACAGAGATTTTCAAATTCTGTTATAAGATTGAGAAGACATATAGCACAGTTGTAGTGAATAAAGTATTTGCGAATAAGGACCGATACTGCTGGCATCTTTTATCATATTTATTAATAGATTGATCCGCTTCAGACCTAGGAGACGAAAGAAAAGAACAGGAACAAGACAAAAGGCGGTTCTAATTCTAAATTGGTTTAGTATAGATATAGGCGACTCAAACGCACTGACAGGAGAAAATTTTTCAGAATTAGACAAATTAGAGGACATCGCACTTTTTGAGACATACATGCACAAAACTTTATCGTCCTCCTAAAGATCGGTGCTTAATTGGCAGATAGTCGCCATTTCGTACGATTTTGCAAAGTTTGCCGCGCGGGACGGACCGATATCCACCCAGGCACAGGTTGCAGTCGTTAAAAAAACTAGATTCGCTAAATGTAAAATAGCGAATTTTCAGCTTTTCAGGAAAGAATTTTTCATCAAAGTGCAGTTTTGGAAATTTTAGTTGCAAAGAAGGGGTCTGTCAACATTGCAAAATGGCAATTGCTGCCTCTTATTAATTAAGTAAAAGCCAATCAATAGGCCGTTGAAAATTGACAATTTCTGCCCTTTCAATTGCGCAAGAGAGTCTTTGTATCAAAATGATTTTTTTTTTACTTTTCATGAAAATTCTTTTAATGAGAAAATAACCATTTACATGAAAAAATCGCAAAACATGACAATTTTGATATTGTTGTCCCAGAATCGAACAATGTTTCTTACCAAACTGTATATGACCGCATACTGTTCGAAAGGTCTAGTTTTCTTCGTTCAAAAAATGTTACAAAACCGAAAATCGGCTGAAAATGACAACGTAGCTAATTTTGTTGTGGCAAAGGTCCCAAAAAAATGTTTTTTTTTGCTTCAAAATTTCGTGTGTACATTACTTTGTATCGCATTTGCTATACTAGTTCATTTAAAAAAATTTAAAATCGCTAAAGTGTAATCTACAAAAAGTTAACAATCTCTAAATAGTTGAAGCATTTTACCATTTTAACTATTGCTTTTCAACGGACAATAACTTCTTTTAACGAATAAAAAACTTAAATTTTTCTAAAAAAAACCTCTTCGAAAAATTAAAAAACTGGTACTGGGCACATTGAAAGCCCTTGTGCATTTAAAATGTCCAACAGTATTCATTGTTAAATACGATAACCAAATAGCTGTTAATAAAAAAATTCAGATTTTTTTTACACGGTTTCTCGAAATAACACGGATTTTTTACACGGTTTTTTTTTGCACGGAACGCATCCCCCGTGCAAAAAAAGAATTTGGTGTACAAGGTCCAAAAAGCGTCGAATCGCTATGATCGGCAGAATACGGTGCGCGGGAGTTCTACATTCAACTGTTGACGAAACCGCATTGTCCCGTTACGGATGATGAGACTTATGTGAAAGCAGATTTCCGACAGCTTCCTGGGTTCCTTTCCATCCTCACTGCTCGTCATAAGTTTGACGTCTTTGGTGATATTAAAAAGCAAAAGATGTCTAAGTTAATCAAAAATGCATAATTTGGCAGGCAATTTGCTCGTGTGGAAAGCGGAATATCCCGTTCGTGACAACCTCAATGGTCAATATTTGAAAGAATGCCTCCACAAGCATCTACATTAGACTGGTTCAATTTTTGACTTTTAGCTCCACCATGATTCCTTTCATGGCCCTTAGTAATTGTGCAAATTTTGGTACCGATCGGTTGTATCTACGGACCCACCAAAAATTTCAAAGTTTGTATGGAGATTAGTATGAAAAATCGGTTAAAATTGAAAATAAATTCTTAAAAAATCACCTCATCAACCAATTTATGAGAACACTACACATTTTTAAAGGTATTTTTCTACTGAACACATTCGTGGAACATTGCAAGTTTGTGAAAATTCGCTGAGAAAAGTTATTACTAAAGAGGCAAGTCATGCTTCAAAACAGGTGGATTTTATTATTAATCATAGCAACCCTGTTTGAATAGCTACATCTTCCATATAGGAGTGGTGGGTTGTAAAGACGCTGAATCCCTCTGGATAAAGACTCGCCAACTCTATCTTATTCTTATTTTTTATCTGTCAGTGTCATTCCAATCGAGCACGAGACCTGTCAAAAGCCCGCAATCCGAAGAAAATCGCTTCGAATCCTTCTGGAACGAGGGCCATTGACAGGTCTCGTGCTCGATTGGAATGACACTGACAGATAAATGGTACACGCTCGTAAAAAGTTACTCAGATTCTGAGTACTTTTAACTCAGTTTTAAATGATGTTCGTAAACGTCAAAAATTGAGTTGTCATGTATAATATCTCTGAGTAACTCTGACTCTATTTTTGGGTATTACACAAGAAACCGTTTTGGAGTTACCAAACGGAAAAGCCGTTTCTCGCCAAGTTAAAAATTCCAAGCGTCATCCGCCATTTTCCATTAGTAGGTACACGCTCGTTTAGTTATCGCTCATCACTTTTTCACAAATAAAAATTTGTTCAAATATTTATAATAGTTGAAGCTAGAGTTGTAGTGTGTAAAATACATTTTAATTGAAAGAGTGGATTTGAACAACCAGCATGCAGAAGATTTCGGAAGAGGTGGATGCTGAAACTGCAATGAAGTTGCGAGGTAATATTCACGTTATATTATATATATATATATATATATATATATATATATATATATATATATATATATATATATATATATATATATATATATATATATATATATATATATATATATATATATATATATATATATATATATATATATATATATATATATATATATATATATATATATATATATATATATATATATATATATATATATATATATATATATATATATATATATATATATATATATATATATATATATATATATATATATATATATATATATATATATATATATATATATATATATATATATACTGGAAAAAAGTGTAAGGTTTCAGGTTTCTCATGCCATGTGCCAAATTGTGGGAAGATGATTCCTGGACACGTGGATGAATTGAAGGAACACTTCCGGTTGGTACACAATTTGAACACCAGCAAAGCAGCCGCTCAACCTTTCCTTTGTTCAGAATGTGGTTCACTGTACCAGAGGTTTAAGAGCTTGAAACGGCACATAGAGAGTGTTCATCCACTAATTACAGAAAATTCTACAAATATTTCATACGACCATGACGCTGTTGAACAAATTCAAAATAATCATCCGGAAAATATGCTCGTAGATGATGATTATCTGTTGAGAATAACGAATACCATATTCTTTAAAACGGCGCCGTCGTTGGATGAAATTACTAAGAAAATTAGTAAATTCGCCACAGATTTGCGAAAAGATGTATCTCTTCCCGAGACAAAAATCAAAAAGTTCTTACAGGTTACCTCGAATCTTATAGAAGATTACGAGTGTTACATGTTGAATCTATTCAGAGAATTTTTGAAATCGAAGTCGATCCCATTAAACGATACCGACGCTTTGAAATTTATAAACGACGCATCTTTGGATGGAATTTTTGCAGACGTAGCTTCTCCAAAAGACAACCTAGCATATTTGTCTGGAGTTGCGGGTTGTGCTGTGCCAAACCCTAGGGAAGAAGTCTTGGGAAGAACTAGAATCACTAAAACTGTCCCTGCGATTACCAAACTAGGCAAAAGAAAAAGTGTACAAATAGTGAAAGACGTTGCTCACTATATTCCACTAACCAGCATTTTAGCACTGGTTATGAAGAATCCCGGAGCTCGCAAGATGATAGCAGAAGAAGCAGTGAATGACGATATCTTGTGCGGTTTCAAAGATGGTCAACGTTTCAAAACACACCCGTTCCTGACACGGTTTCCCGATGCATTACGACTCTCGCTTCATCTGGACGATGTCGAATATCTGAACCCTTTGGGATCACGCAAATCAAAAAAAAAAAACCAATTTCAGTGTTAAAATTGAGAATCTCCACCCCGCAATTAATTCATCCTCCAACAGGATATATCTAACGCTTACAGTTCGCTCAAGAGATGTAAAAAAATATGGCTACAATAACGTTATGAAACCGCTGATTCAAGATTTGCGTGAGCTTGAATCAGATGATGGTGTTGTAGTACAATATGAGAGTGAAAAGTTTACGATGAGGGCAGTTCTAGTGCATGTTTTGGGGGACACGCTGGCAATTCATGAAATTTTCGAGTTAATGGGGCCCCAATCAAGTCTATTCTGTAGAATGTGCTATGCGACGCGTACTGCACTTCATTGTGGAAACATTGGTGATACCTTCCCTCATCGCACTGAAGAAAGCATACAAGGTGATTTAAATGCTCTTCAAAGCGGAACTAAAACACCTTCACAATGCGGAATCATTCGAAAATCAGCACTGAATGAAGTTAAATATTTCAACATAGCGGAAAATAACACGTTTGATCCAATGCATGATCTTTTGGAAGGCGTCGTCATGGTCGTAATCAAATGTGTTTTGAACGAAGCTGTAAATATCCATAAAGTGATAACGATTAGTCAAGTCAACCAAATTATACAGCATTACGAATACGGTATAACTGAATCGGCTGATAAACCTACCGCTAATTTTACTTGCGAGAAGTTAAAAGCACGTGGACATGCTATTCCTCAGTCAGCTTCGCAATGTTGGCTTCTCCTTCGAGCATTCCCTTTTATGTTCAACCAGATTCTCGGATTTAATTCAAATTTATCATCATTGCTTAAAGCTCTCATGAAAATAACTTATTATAGTTTCTCCAATAAGCTAACATTGAATCAGATTAACGATCTGGAAAACGAAATCGAATGTTTTTACAAGTTGTTCAAATCCTGCTTCCCTGCCATCAACCCTACCAATAAATTCCATCACATCTCTCATTATCCCTACATAATTCTTCAGGATGGGCCAGTTGTTAATCATAGTTGCTTACGCTTCGAAGCGAAATTCAAGGAGTCGAAATCCCAAGCGAAGACATGCAACAATTTCATCAATTTAACAAACAGCTTTGCTAAGCGCCTGAATCTAGCACAGATAACCACTATTCTTGACCATTCATACGAAATTGGTACGGTAGATATCGTTTCGTCAAAGCACATACACAAAAAATCTCTAAGTAATTTACTCCTAATCCGGGATCTACCAGATTCAATCAAATATATAAACCATATGAAAATAAATAACACAAGCTTTCGGCCGGGACTGATAGCGAAATACCAAGTATGCAACGAAATGTCCTATGGTTTGATAATAGATATATTGCAATCGGATAATCAAATTGTTTGCCTAATACAGCATCTCGAATGCGAATATTGTTTACAATACAACAGTTACAAACTCAAAACTGACAGTCAAGTTATTCGCATATCACACAAGAACTTGCAAACGAAAAAAACATACAACTTATGGAGTATATACGGAGATTCAGAAGAAAACTACTATATAAGTTTGAAATATGTAGATAGTTAGTAGGGAAATAAACTTGGAAATAAATTTATAATAAAATAAACAACAATCAAGAAGGTAGTGCAAACAACTTGAGATGTCACTTTAAACCTTTATATATACTTATTCGCTCTTTTCAGCCCAAAAAATAAACGATCAGAACCTAGTTCTGCTCAACGATGCCGACCTAGTTGAAATGGGGATAATCGAAAAAGGATCCCGTCTAACAATTCTTAACATAATAAAAAACTATAGTTCTGAAGCTAATCCGACCAAAGATAAAATTGATGAGACTTCCACTAATGTTCAAAATTTGGTAAACTTTCTACTATAATTACTGTAAGCGCTTGTCGTACTATACATATTTAACGTTTTCAGATTAACCGTTCGACATTCGAAGATGACGCAAAACTCCGAATGAAAATTTTGTATCCAATTTTGGATCAAGGGATCGTACCAGATAAGGACGGTTTAAATCATCTTACACGAGTCGCATGCAAGCAAATGGAGACTCAAATAATGGACGGTCAAAGGCAAGTAGAAAGTTTTATTTGTTACTCTACTAGTGCATCAAACTATGAACACTCCTTAAAGTGTGATAGAATGAATTGTTTACATTGAACCGCACGAGTCTCTCCGCTAGAGCAACCTTGCGGCGAAATGCGCAATGCCTATACATATTTATAGGGCTTACTGCCAATTTCTTTATCCTCGCTTAAATTTTAAACCGGGTTCACCAGTACGTTTAAACCTGGTTAAGACGTTAAGCGAGAATGAAGAAATCGGCCCTTAGTAGTCCTTCGAGCAAATATGCAGGTGATCTAACACTGTCTATGAGCAGAGAAAAGCAATGCCTTTCGTTGTGAAGCTTCTATTTCAAAAAACATCGTAGTCAATCAGTATCATGCATTATTACTTCATTGAGCCTATGAAACTATGAAGTATGCATAGTAATGAAGCACGGCCAAACAACTTCACTTCCGATTATAAATATAAAGAAATGTATGAAACACAGTACAAACTGCTAGAGGAAAACACATAGTTATCAGTTCTTCGCATCCTGATTTCAATATTGACCATTCTTTTCACATCTTCAATCTGGTTCGATTTATAAACTTCGGCATAAGAACGTACATGCGTCTTTGACGGTGGTACTTAGAAAGCGTAATTCGTCATGTTCCGGCACAAAATTATAAAGACGACCGACGACGACGAATTATAATAACTTAAACATTTAAACCAACAGAATTTAATGGTATACAATTTCTGTTTATAGCGAGCGTGTTTATTTGTTTACATATACAGTTCAATCGTAAATCGACCAAAGGGTCTAACTAAGCCGCAATGTCGTTGAATCGAGCAACAGCGATGCCAGATTTACAGACTGTGGACAGATTTGCTGCACTGAGAAACAAAAATATGCAGAATTAGCATACTTTCATTCCCGTCTCTTTTGCTGTAATTTATTTTCATGCATTTTCTAGCATATACTTCTAGTAAATATTCAATGAGTGGATAGACCGAATACGTCCAATGCACAAAATTTGCAGCAGAAGAAATGAGAGGCAGATCAAAAAGTATGATATCGGTGATTAAAAAAAAGTTCTGCGTATGCCTGGTCCAGACATTTACAGACTTTTAAAACAGTAATAAACTGACCGATTTTCTTCAGAAAATAATAGATGTGTCCCAGCATGCAAAGAATTACGAATCAAATACCGTTCATACTTTTACCATTTAGATTTTTTTTAAGAAATTTAGAACTTAATCTTTCACGGAATCTTTTTGGTCTTTTTCGGAGTAACGAACCAATGATCTCTAAATGCGCAGGTATCCTTCTGTTGATCAACAGCATGCGGCAGCTGTTCAAATCGTAAAATTATTTCCACAACTTAGTAATACGCGAGTCACACCAACTGCTCCTGATGAGGTTTGTTATTCTATGCTTATTTAATTTCTCTAATATAATTATAATTATTTTCATGCTAGTCATTTTTCTTTTGGCGCAACGGAGGCAAGGAAAAGGGTGCTCATACTGGCATGATATTTCATCGCATCCGGAATGTCATCAAACAGCTACCTGCAGAAAAACATAAATATAATCGAGGAACTATGCCTGTAGAAGAGTCCGTTTCAACTGAACTTGTAGAGCGGGCTCAATTGCTCCGAGTAATGCTTGCATCGGCATCAGTAGCAGAACATATTTGTGATGAAATGGACCGATGCTTTCCAGTCCTCAAACTGTTATTAAAAGAAAAGAAACCCGTTAATGATATCTTGGATATGTTTCCACACCTGTGTTCATATGAAGGATTGGTGGTAACATGTTTATTTTTTATTATTTACTATTTCACTTTATGGTATTCACGGAACATATGAATATTTATATCATATCACTTTTTCTAGATTCGTCAAATGTTTGAGAGATTGTATCCTAACAGAACAGAAGGTCTCAAAATCGAGGATGTCTTCTCTCAGTGTCTATCTTATTCACCGTCCAGATTCTCTAGAGTAGAAGATGGTGAGATATAATTTTTTTTAATTTAGCCCAAAGGTCTGTCATAAAATTTTAAATTTGTAAAACTATTCACAGATCACATTCGAGGATGCTTGAGAATAATTTCTCATATGCCAATTCGCGGACAAAAAAGAACGCTGGTAGGCTGTCCAACTGTAGGCGAAGAACATTCGGCTTCAATTTTAATTCGTTGGATTGGGGTAAATGCAATATAATATACATAAGGTTAGATGTAATGATTTTATATCATCATTAGGAGTGCTTAGATACATACGTGGCATCCCCCGCAACTGATTCCAAACTACACATGGTGTGCGTAGCAAGCCCGATGAAAAGAGGAAATTATGCCGTCATTTGTGAGAAAAAAGTTATATTCGAGACTAACAATTCTATTCATGCAGTGGAAATTTTATTCAAATGCCACGCAGTTCTCGGAGTGGAGGTGCCACCTAATTTTAGAATGTTTTGGGACTTTCTGGCATGTGCCATATATAATATAATTCCGCACAGTCAGAGGACAACTGTGAATAGACTCGTCCAGACTTTTATTGAAGTTTCCCGCGCACGTATTGACAACAAATAAAAGGACAACTTTTTTATACAATACTTACTAAAAACCATAAAATTTAATAAACAGAAGTTTCTTTAATTATTGTTGTAAAAATATTCCATAAGAAAAGAAAGACTGCATTGTGTTGTATCCAAAACAAAATTTTGACGGCCAATTTCTTCACTGGATGTAAACCGGTTTAGTTCCAGTTCAAATGCAACAATCGATCATGAACCAATTTAAATAGGAATCGGTTGTTGCATTTCTTCTTACAGAAACCATTCAGAATTGCAAGTCATAATCCGGATGTTTCTCAGTAAAGTTCAGTCAGAAATGAGCCGGAGTTCCGGCTGGCTCCAGTCAGTATTCCGGCTCCAGTGACACAACCTATTCTAACTAGAATCGGTTGTGTCACTGGAGCCGGAATACTGACTGGAAACAGCTGGAATTCCGGCTCATTTCCGGCTGAACTTTACTGGGTTTTAATGAAATATTGCACTCATAAATTGGGTAATATTCTACCCAAAAACTGAGGAATTACAACTGGCTTTGTTGTCTACTCAAAAATTGGGTAAGCTTCTGCTCATAATATGAGTAAAAATCGATCAATTTTTGGTTTTGTTGAAGTTCTACTGAACCCAAAATTTGAGTAATGTTCAACTCAAAGTCTGCGTAATAATTACTTAATTTTTGGTTTTGTTAAATTTGTACTGAACTCAAAATTTGAGCAATGTTGAACTCAAAATCTGAGTACTAGTGAAGCACTTTTGGGTTTAGTGTAGATAATATTGTACTCAAAAACCGAGTAATAATTACTCAGTTTTTGGTTCAGGCTGGCTTACTCAAATTTGAGTAACTCCGGAATTACTCAATTTAAGGGTTGTTCCACTTTATCTGGAAATGGGTGGGATTAAACTCATTTTTGAGTAACTTTTTACGAGCGTGTAAACAAACGATTGACGCGTCGAGTCTTTATCCAGAAGGGTGGTAAGCCTAGTTTACACTTGTATAATGATGGAGCTATTCAAACAGGGTTGCTATGATTAATAATAAAATCCTCTTGTTTTGAAGTCATGCTGCTTCTTTAGTTAATAACTTTTCTCAGCGAATTTTCATAAACTTACAATGTTCCACGAATGTGTTCAGTAGAAGAATACTTTTAGAAATATATAGTGTTCTCATGAACTAATTGATGAGGTGATTTTTTAAGAATTTATTTTCAATTTTAACCGATTTTTCATACTAAATTCCATACAAACTTTGAAATTTTTGGAGGGTCCGTAGACACAACCGATCGGTACCTAAATTTGCACAATTACTAAGGGCCATAAAAGGAATCAGTAGAGCCTGGTGGAGCTAAAAGTCAAAAAATGAACCAGTCTAATCTACATCCACTTCTGAGGTCTCACAGGTCTCACGACTTACTCGAAAGCTGTTTTGTAGTAGTACAAGGCTAAGGAGGTCAATTTCGTACCAACGGGTCTTATTACCCTGAACGCACTGGAATTCCAACCAATTGAGAAATACTGGGCCATCACGAAGCAGGCACTCCGAAAGCATCCTAAGGCAGTGAAATCGGTGGTAGAAAAGAGGGAAAATGAATTTCCACACAAAAACAAGTCAGTCCAATACGATCTTATGAGCAGTGTTGAGTGTTGTAGCTGCATTTGTATATGGCTATGGAGGTGAACAAAACAAACATGTAAAAAATTATGCTCGGTTTTATTCCCTGAAAGTTGAAAACGATCGCATGAATGAGAGAATTTTGACGGACTTTTTCTTGTAACGCAATTTGATTTCGTACACCCTTTACACACTCTTCAATATCATTAACTGAATTACAAACGGTTGCAAAACTTGTAGCTGCTGTTTAGGGAAACCAATACCACCAGAGAAGAAGATACTACCACGTATGAAGGGTTCACACTCGTGACCCGCAAATGCAAAAAGCTAGGAAGAACATCTGATCGCAAATATTAAGGCAGTAACCAAAATAAGGATACGAATATGAATGACAACGAGAGAGAAATGAATGCCCTCACGATGCAGTTGGTGAGGAAACGAATATTTCCCCACCGTGAAAAAAGATCTGCGCTCGCAATGGCTAATTGCGCGCACGAGATCTAACAGGCTCTAATTAATAGTTCGTTATTTTTATTTTTTACATATTGTAAATATATGAAGGACCCACGACTTCTTTTAGCTAAAGCGTTCAGCCATGTCAAATAAACCATTTGAAAAAGAATGTATCAAACCAAAATACGGCTTACAAACCTATTTGAGAATCCTCGAGGGAGCAATCTTCAAACACGCGTTTCTCCTCTTCATGGGTATTGATTTTAGTTGTTTTCAATTCTTCCAACTATAATAAGGTAGGATTTTCTTTTTCGGAGCTTGTCTCCTCAGTATCATAGCAGACTATCTTTGCCGCCAGCTAGACACTAATTTCATGTTTAGATATTATTTTATTTTCAGTAATGTACATTCTATCTATAATTAGACTCATTTGCAACGTAAATAATCATAAATGGTTAATATTAAAGTTTTGATTCTCGCTGGCTAATAAAGATGGCTATGGTCACCCATTCTTCATGAGAGATGAGCTTTGTTTCTCACCAGTTTTTTGCTTAAGATATGACAGTTGAACGTATTGTAATGTTTTATACACCAAAAAGATCGGTGGGTAATGTTAGAGACATAACCGCAACGAAGTAGAATTCACTTAAGGAATCTCCAAGTAAGCCAGTTGATTTTTCAAATTCGAAAAAATATCAAATCAGGAATAGGCAATGGAATGAATCTCAATCTATCAACACTGTCGACTGGAGACAACAGAGTCTTCAGTAAAACACACTACGTCACGTTATAGCCCAGTCTCCTGCTCCCATATGTTACAATTTGCTATATGATATAATTTTAAAAACCAGGTACAACACTATGATTTATGCCTTTACTTGTAAACTAATCGATTATTTCAATAGGTGAATCTCTCCTGGCAATAAACAACAGTTCCAAACGTATTTGAAATCAAGCAACAGAGAGAACGGAAGCGTATATCAGTTAGATAGTTCGAAAAAAAAACTGTTAGAAATAATAAATCAAAAAGCTGTGCTGGGGATGTGATAGTTTCAGTTTAAATTCCACTTCTATATTAAAAACTACGCTGAATACACGTTGAGGAACCCGATTGATATAAAATACTAATGCTTGCAAACTTGTAGTAACAATGAAAAAATAGGACTTTATCTTGGTCAGATGACATCACCTTTGGTTTGACAACCAAGAATATCTATAGATTAGACATTTTGAAACAAACTGAAACTGCTCTAACAAAACGCAATCTCCATGCCCACTAAAATCTTCAATCAGCATCTGTCCTTCAGCAGGCGCAAATCCAGTTCAGTCTGCCCGTGCTTCAGCAACTCCTACAGAACCATGTTGTCAGAAGCCTCAGTGATAAACAAAACAATCACGCATATTCGAAATATGAAACATGTGTGTTAATAGGCTCGCCATCCTGCGCACCCACAAACCGCCGAAAACATGTTGGCATGAGGATTTCAGCCGTATTAACCCAACTCACACCCAAGCAGAAAAATAAATTTAACACTTTTTTGTGAAAAGAGCGTTACTGGTAGTGGCCTCATTCTAAGAAAATCAACAGTGAATATTTACGGATATAGTTTTAGTAATTATTTAAGAACTATTGTGTTTTTGCATCCTAGGTTGCATGATCCAGTGATTGGAACACAAAGCTTTACAAAGTATTTAAAACATGAAATTTTGTTTTGGATTGTAAATTGGATCATTGATAGTATCGCAAATTCGGCAAATAGCTTAATAATCATCGAAATGCGAAAAAATAAGTTTTGGCCTCGAGCTGGTAGCAAAACAAAGTATCGCCCAGATTGTTTGTATGGAGCGTACAGGGCTTTTAACAACTAAAAAACATTTCCACCTTTGTATTTACACTGTAGTTTGGACAAGAAATATTGAATCATCAAATTTTTTAGAATATTTTGTTGCGTTTCGAAGCCTTCTTTCGCATATATAGAAAACTAGCTCCATTTACATTTGTAAGTATCGCCCATTTCACAAAAAAAAGTATTGAATTAATTCATCCCAATGAAACTCACAAGCCACACACACACGTCGCAGTGTTGAACTCAATCCAAACCCACACTACCCACCCATATTGCAAATCATCAAGTGTGCACGACCCGAACCTATCGCTTTTCCATCAGGTTTACCATATTCTCAAATTTTTTTTTCGTAATTTTTCATCACAGAATCTTTTTTTACATATGACAGATATTTTTTAGCATTTTGATGAAAATGTCACAGATTTTTGGAAATGTTGTGATTTTTCACAGATTTTTTTTCCTATTTTAATCATTACAGATGGTAGAAAGATTTTTTTTACCGAAACACAGATTTCAATGTGGCATCTCTGATTTCCATACTCGTTCGTGTTCACAGAGCATTTTGCAAAGAAAACCTGGCAGCTCAAGTAAAAATCTGTTACTTGAAAGCGACCTCAAAAGCATCGAAATTTGACATAAAATTTAGTCTTCACAGAACGTGCATCAATTCATTTTTCTTAAATTTTTTGAAAATATATCAAAAATTTCCAAAATATGTCATATCTTTTTTTAAAATGATAATTTTTGTGTAACAACTTCTATAATTTAAAAATCTGGCAGAATGAGAGGTTTGTGTTTTTGTCTGGAAGCTGCAGAAAAACCTGCAAGGAAATGGGTGCAATCCTCACACAGTCCAACTGTGTGAAACCCCTTAGAGTAGACGCTATGGGATTTTGGATTAGGCGACATCAATTCGCACACAGTTAAACCGTGTAAAACTTACACTCGTTTCCCTGCTGTGTGCAAAGTTTATCGAGGAGTGTTCCACACCTTGCCATTCGACGCGAAGGCATATACACGAACGATTGTACCGTCCGGACCATATAGTCATGGTGGTTGCTCGTTTGGCATTCGAGCGACGAATGATTGAAATGTACTTGCGGCACCAGGGATGTCACATTGAAATCTGTGTTTCGGTTACAATTTTTTTTCTTTTTTATGTTTCCAAAAATTTGTGGAAATCCGTAAAATCCGTGACGGAAAATTATGAAATAAATCTGTGACATTACAGAAAAATCTGTGAACGTGGTAACCCTAGATTTGTAAACTACCTATACTATTTGATTGAGTCACTTAAATGCCAATGTTGCCGAAAATCCATAGCACCCACTGCTTATTGTACCGTCCGGATAATACAGTCAAGATGTTGCTCGATTGGTATGTGAGCAACAATTGATGTAAAACGAATACGCGGGACCTGAATAAATAATCTTCTCGTATGCAATGAAACGCTTCCCTAGTAACAATTTAGGTTTTATGATAGTTTTGTAGTTACTCATAAAACTTAGATTGCACTTGTAGCGTACTATAAAACTTAAATTGTTACTTGGGTTAGATGCCCCCTTTTGGCGGCTTTGCCCGAAATAGGTCTGCGAATTTCGCATTTTCCTCGTCGTTTTCGAATGATTTTTTGAACATCCGTTTTTGCCTTATTCAAACTACCCATAAAAGCATAAGAGTCTTATATTGAAAAACAGCAAGCCGAGAAAAACGCTGCCAAAGATTTACATTCTCGTTGAGTCTTATGGATGGAACAACCATGTTTTGTTTTTTTTCTCAGTTGCGTTTCGGCTTCGCCTCATTAGAAACCGACACTAACTTTTTGTCGGTATAGATTAGCGCCGGCTTGACGCACGGTTTTACCAACAAATTTTCACCCTAGTGAGAAATTTTAGTGTTTACCAAATTTTCCTCCTTAGGGTGAAATATAGCATAGTGCTTTCGCATAGGCCTGCTAAGCCAAGACAAGTTTCGGCTTCACTGTGTCTCATCGGCATAAACAGAACTTCTGCTCCGACGGGACATCACGTTTGATCAGTCGTTCGATTGAAACACAAAGTGTGTTTTAGTTTTAAGGGATTTGCGTCAAGCCGGCGCTAATCTATTCCGACAAAAAGTTAGTGTCGATTTCTGATGAGGCGAAGCCGAAACGCAACTGAGTAAGAAATAAGGATTTGTGCCCTCAAGTGCAAAGACTGGTTTTAACAACAAATTTTCACCCTAGTGAGAAATTTTGGTGTTTACCAAATTTTCCTCCTTAGGGTGAAATATAGCATAGTGCATGTTTTGGTATTTTTTCGATATTTTCTAAACAAATCTGGAGTCTTATTTGTACATTTGTACATGGGACTCTTATGTTTTTATGGGCAATATAGTAGTCGTACAATTTGCGAAATTTAATACAAAACACGTGCACATGTTTCCGATCAGATAGTGCTAAAATATTGCGATTTTGTTCAGTATAACGGAAGTTATTCGCATTCAAAAACTGGTAAAGTTTTGTGCGGAAATTTTTGATAGGGGACCCCGGTATTAAAACTTTAGAAGTAGTCTACTTCAAAAACAACTTAATTTTTGCTTTGTTTTATTCTTTACTACAAACTACTACGGTACTCGTTATGTCTGGTGATGCCATATGGCATCACACGCGGAGAATTGGTTAATAAGTCATCTGACAAAGCGACCACCGTAAGCGATTGGTAAATCATTCAATTTTAAGTTGAAAATGTATTTCAATATAATAACAGAACGATTTTTTAAACGAAATTTAGACCTCATTTGTATATGTATGAGAAGAGCACACGATCTGTTGAGCTAGATACAAGTTCAAACGCAGTGTACGATTCAGTGGCACGAAACAAACTGTGGCAGATAATGCTTTTCAAGAGTAAAACTTTGTTAATTCATTTCTCGAATTTGGAAAACTGCTAAAAAATAATACATCTTCGAATTCCAACAAATACCTCCATATTATAATCCATTCCTCATTCCAAGAGCTCGGACCCGCCGCATTTCACCGGTCTTGCGAGCACAAAGCTGATTTATTTTATATACTCAATCCCGGTAATCATCGTTTGGCTCCGAGTGTTGCTCAATGCCGGACCGCAGCGTCCCTATCGAATCAGTGCTGCTCTGAACTGCACCAAAAACTGCTACTCCACGCTAGATAGTTAGACAACATGGGTGGGAAACAATTTGGTGCACTAATTTAACTTTGTGTATGATGCTCCGTTTCGTTATCAGAACTCGAACCGTGCCACGGCTAAAACAAACAACAACTCGACGTTCCTGGCGTTGTTGATGTTGATGTTGATGTTGTTGTTGTTGTTGTGGTTGCGTCGCTTCAGTCATCCTAAATTAAGTTCAATGTATTCCAAATATGCCAGGATAATAACATATTTATACAGTGTTCAAATATTGAATTAATATGGTATGGTGATGCCTTTTAGAAACGTTGGCTACTCACGGAAGATAATCGTGAAACGTTGGAAATTCAATTCAGGGTGCAGCGTGGGATGCTCGGTAGCAGGCCCGTAGCCAGGATTTTGTTTCGGGAGGGGCTAAAAGTTTGAAATTTTTAAAGTGTTTACGATTTGAGATGACCGAACAAGTTGCAAACCAAGATGAGGTGCAGGAGACAACAAACCGAACTGTCATCACAAAAGTTCGTCTTCGTAAATGCAGATACAGTTCGATGTACATCGCGATCGATGACACAGTTTGCGAAAAAAAATAACTTCAGTTTTCTTCGTAAACAAAAATATTTCAGCGGGCCTATCTAAAGGCATTTCAGAGTAATTTCAAAAGATTAAAATGATTTTTTTTTCTTGCGGCCGATTTACAGGTGTGGTAAAACTGTCATTGAATTCTGCTTTTCACAACTGATGCAACAGAACTATTTACATTCCCATTATGAGAATAAATCTTGTATTTTTTTTATTTTGCTTGAATTAAAACAAGTAAATGTTTGAATTATCGTCTGGGCCGATAGACTATCCAACTCAATTCATTCGCCGATATAAAAAAAATGGGGGTGGGAAATACCAAATCATAAATGTAACTAATCTGCTCAGTAAACTCACGTGATACATATTCGATAAATCTTGATCGCGTTCATGAATTTTTTATTACTCCAATCTAGGGGCAGATCACTCTAGGGATGTATAACAAATTTGGATGAAATCAGCAAAAATGCATTTAATTCCCATTTTTGCATCAACTTTACACTCCTTCGCAGAAAAATTTGTTTAACAAACGTTCTACGCTGATCCACTTTGTTCGACGTTTTATTGAGTATAGGACTAATTTTTATAGGGTTTTGACGCTTTACACGCAACGCAAAATACATTGCACGTAACGCAAAATACATGATGAATTTCTATTATGATGGAAAGAACTGTATTTCATTTCGCTGATTTTTAAAAATGCTTCACAAGTGATCTGCCCCTAGACTACAATACTAACAGTGCACAACCGCAATTAAAAATTAACGGTTTATTTCTAAATTGTATAAACACCAAATTATTAAAAGTATTTTAATCAGATGATTCTGATTCGGTTAGTGCATAAAAGAACACTGAAAAAAATCCAAACGTTAACTCTATTTGCTTCAAACCGCTTAAAATTCATATGAAGAAGAAATGCTATTGTTATCACGCGCACACATACCTTCTGTGTGTCAACTGTATAAACTATGTATGCACACACATAAGTTAAATGTGCATATTGTTATAGAATGGGGGTTTATGTGTCTAATAGTTATGAAATGTGAATGTAAGATTAATATTTCTTGTAAATACACACATTAGGTCTATGTACCAGCAAATAGTGTCTATATGCCTCCGTTAATTGCAAAAATCTATGTGTAAAATCAATAGGCATAACGTTTACTTTTTTTTGAGTGAACACAATCTACCGCCAACCTGCAAATTTTAATGTCTCATAGCCCCTAATAGTAATTTTGGACATTTTTAAAGCCAAGTAGCGATGTTTCGCAAAGTGAAATCTTTGAAAAGTATCGTTGACTCATCCACTCATAACACGGCTCAAAGCGCTAGCTTAACGAAGCTTTGGATCTATCATATATTTTTATAGTGCATAAAACTTAAAACAAAAAATGTTAAGCTATTTTACGTGGAGATCTTTCATCTGGGAGAAACATGGGCTTTAAATCACTCTCGATGCTGTTATTAGCATCTTTAATGATGTGATGGTGTTTTTGTTCAGATCTTCTTCCTTGTTTCAACTCCTGGATCACAAGCCGTCTGTGATATTAGCATCCTGCTGGCAGTTTATTCGAGGGTACCGGACGCAGCTTTTGACTACTATGTTGGTCATGTATATGAGCAGCGCTGGTTTTAGACTGATTACGTTTTGGCGTCTCTGCTGTTTCATAATACATTTCGCATGTGTGTATATATATACAATAATGTAAAGCGACTAAAATGTTGATACTGATAGCCACATTAGGTTCCTCATGATAAAATTATCTAAGAGCGAATGATGGAAGCAAAAATTGATACATATTGACGTGACTAATAAATCTATATGTGATTCGCATCCGACCAAAAGAGACGACTGAATCACGTAGCTTACTTTAAGAGGAGGTTTTCATTCAACTGACCAAAAAGTCACCAAAATTTGGATTTTTTGTGGGCCCATAAAAAATTATAAATAGAAGGAAATAGTTTTAGGATTCAAAATTATAGAAGGAAATAGTATTAGGATTCACTTATATTTTCGTCTTCATTCACAAATTTTTTCAAGACGAAAAAACAAAATGGCGCCCGTGGCGACGTTGTGTCTAAGGTTAGGTGCGCGTGGAATACCAAAACTGCATAGAGCCTGCTGCTTCAGGGTCGATCTAGAATACCAAACCACATAGAACAGACGTCCATCTTCAGCATTCAACTTGTGTAAAATCTCTAACGGTTTCGAAGGTAGTTGGGATACCCAAACCAGGTGCGATACTGTCGTCATGTTTTTTTTTGTGGCTGAGTTCGACAGAATTGACAGCGCTTATTCCTCTACCCAGTCAAACTAATCCGGAACCGGTTCGGACTTCCAGCATGAATTCCAGCTCAAAGGCAATAACCGATAGAGTCGGAATCGGTTATTTTCTTTGAGCAAGATTCCATACGGAATCCATTCAGGATTTCGAACCGGTTCCGGAATGGATTTGACGGATAGTTGGGATAGGTTGGTGTGGCGGTGCTAGTGTTCATCGTATATTAATTCAAATGTTTTCACACGTTTTTTAAATATTTTTGTTCGATCATGGATGTCTGTTCTCTGTGACCAAACTTATTATAACGCTCTAAAGTAAACTAAATTTATTGGAGGAATGACCTAAGAATGGGTAAAAAACTTCAAATTAGACGTAATGGTGCGAACGCAAACTATGAGATTTATTTTTAGCCCTTTCCACTTAAGGATTGACTAGAAACGGTGAATACGAAGAATTTGTAGATTTTATGGGTCATTCCTCCATTTCAAAAAGTTTTCTTTCCAGAGGTCAAAAGATGAAGACTTTAAATTGAACCGTTTTCAAATGAAATTGTACGCAGTTCCGAAAAATGATGTTTTGAGATATAAACACGTTTAAAGTTTTGAGCACACTTTCGATTATTCGTGGTAGAATGTCAATACTGCATAGAATTATGTGTTTTGGACATCGCTGATCACGAATCTGAAGTCAGTGTTTCATAATTCAAATTGGCCAGTCCAATATGGCGGACCCCTCCTAAAAATAAGTGGTATTTCATCCAAAATCGCCAAAAGAAGAATTTGTGGTTTAAAAACAAGAATTTGAGCCTAACCTTAACATGTATCCAATATGGCCGACTAAAATGTTATTTTAACAATTTTGACCAACATTTTTCGTTTTTCACCGTTTTCTGTGGTTGTTTGAGAACTCACGTCTAGTCTGCGATGCCTCTACAGATCAAGCTGTGAAATACGGTCTCGAGACCTATACACTACTCTTCTACCTGATGAGCGCGTATCGAGCCGAGAGCGTTCCATGGCGGCCAGTACGCTGCTTCGAACAATGGCCTGTAGGAAATTTTTTGTTGCGCCGTTTAACACACTATATTAGACACTAATACCTTTCCAAAAATGGAAAAAAGTCAAATTTTTGCAAATTTTGAATGAGAACCTCCCCTTAAACATTTTGTCTTATACTACTATATACGTACGCAATTCTTGCTAACATGAAAACACCATAGGCTCTCATGACTAGATTCGCAAACCACTTAAGTTTTATTGAATACCTGCATAAGTAATAATCTGTTGATTATGATTGTAGCAATCAATTTTATCGCAAAGTCTTCTACATAATATCTTCTACAACATTTTCACGTTAAGATGTTTGAACCAGTTCTTGAGTATTCACTAAACGGAAGTGTATTACAAATTGTTTAGGATTACTCGAAATTTCGAAAAAAAATATTTTTTCAGAAAAGTTTCGGGAGGGGCTTTAGCCCCCTAGCCCCCCCTCTGGCTACGTGCCTGCTCGGTAGCGTTTCGAGAATGACTTTGCCATACGGTGAGCAGCACCTACTATGATCATTTTACGCTACCAATAATTATTGGCGCTGTCACTTTTACCGTTGGTGATACAATTCTGCGGTGTACCAAATTAAACGGACTATTTGTTGATTACCAATATTTACATCTCTGCGAAAATTGAACAATGGGCAGCATCATATGCTATTTGCCAAACGATGTTCGGTTGCGTTGGAGCGCTGAGTCGAAACCCATTGAAGATCTATTTTGAATATCTTCGAAATGAGCTTTGATTCATTCATTTATTGATTGGGGATCTTTTCTATAATTATTACGGGTGGTTCAGTTAGTTTTTATCTTCGGTATTAACTCATTCATGTTGAACTAGAAACGCTAGATTAATATGTTACTATTTTTGTTTTAAAGTTATGAATTAGAGCCCTTCTAACTGAATACCACGTTTGCCTTTTCTTTTTGTATACGCAAGTCAGAGTTAGAGTTCGCAATATTCATTAAAAATCAACGTGCCCGGGGGTCCAACGTGCGGGCCCCCACCACTGTGTATTGCCTGAGTACGAAAAAGTCAATGTTTGAAATCCATTGGAATTCACAAATATTATGTATATGTTTATGTGAAATTTTATGTTTACGTACCATTTTTTGCTCTAGTTGATTGTAGTGCCAATGAAGGAAAAAAACGTAGTTTTTTATACTTTGGGAGTTTTTAATACCTCTTCGACAGTTTTGGTGACTTGGTGATTAAAAATGTAGTTATTACAAAAATTTAAAATTTCTAATCGGCGATCAACGGCAAAAGATTAAAAAAAGCAATAGGAAAACTAAATATTAAAAGAATGTACAAAAGAGCTAAAACAACAAAATCAACCAAATAAACAAATTAATGTCAATTGTCAAAAAATGTATAATCGAGAAAAACCAAAACAAAACCTATAAAAAATTGATAAAGAAAAACATGAAACTAGAAAAACATATTGCGAAGATTAAAAATGTCGAACATTTATTGAACAAATGATGAAAATAATTAAAAATCGACAGGAAAGTAGGAAATTTTTTTAGAATCAATGAAAATGAAAAAAAAAATTACTAAAAAGAATACAAACGATTATATAAAAATGCATAAATATGAAAAACTCGATAAATTCAGAGTAATAAAATTTATTTAGCATTAAAAACAAGACATATTTAAAGCAATAGAAAATATAAATAACACATTAAGAATGCATAAAACTAGAGGAGTATATATAAAAGACAAGAATAAAATAACCATAGAGAAATCAAAAAAATGGACGAACCAGAAAATTTTGAAAAACTGGAACATTGAAATGATGAAAAGACGAAAAAGTTAAGAAAATTGGAAGTATTGAACAAAAACGGAGCAAACAGACAAAATGGAAAACAAAAAATAGTAGAAAAAAGCCAACATGGTATACTATACTATCCACCCTCCCCTGCATATAGTGCTTGAAGGGTTTCGTGTGAAGCATGACTGCAATGTTTCTGACAGCTGACGTATAACTTTAGAAGAGCCGACTATCATAGCATTATTGACTTCCTGTCGAATATCCACTGGAACGAAATTCTCGACAGTCCAGACCTTCTCCAATGTTATGAGCTATGCTATCGATCGCTATGTACCCAAAAGGAGCGCCCTTCAATCTAAGCACCCCGCGTAGCAAACCGCCGAGTTGAGAGCCAATATATTCTGATTCTGATTCCTGCCTGCAACGATGAGCTATGGAGGGCGTACGAGCTCTAGTTCACAGGAAATTTGCCAGCTATTCTCTGAAAAGTTCGCTAGTGTTTTCTCCAACGAGAAACCTGCACCGACCCAGGTTTCATGCGCGGCACTCAATGTACCTCAATCATACCAATCTTTGAGCTCTATCAATATCGACAATAATATGGTACAACTTACGATTAACAAAATGAATGCCTTAACCTCGACAGACCCAGATGGTATACCAACTACTATTCTTAAAAAATGCTCTGCCGGTCTAATTGAACCTTTTTGTCATCTGTTTCAACTGTCGCCAACAACCGGAGTATTTCCTGAACTCTGGAAATCCTCCTTCATGTTTCCAGTTCACAAAAAAGGCGATAGAAAGGAAGTCGACAACTACCGCGGTATTACAACGCTAAGCGCAGTTCCTAAGCTGTTTAAATGACTGTGCTGGAATCCATCTTCAGCCACTGCAAGAGACTCAGCATGGATTTATGCCGAAACATTCAACATCTACGAATCCAACGATTTTGGAAATAAGCCCCCCTCTGAATATCTTGACCAAGCATAAGTCTACGGTAAAAAAGTTTAAATTTGTATTCCGTATTCCTAGTTTTAGGATAGTTGTAATTTACCTCTTTGTTAAAACTATTGTCCCCCATCTTGTAAATAGAATTGAATCTCTAGTTTTAAAACACCTGTGAAATTTTTCATAAATATTTGTTCCCCCTTTTGTGTACCAAACTATATTGTTAGTTTTAAGATAACTGTAAATATTTCCTAAAAAACTATTACTATTGAATTCCTTGTTTTAAAATTTTTCATAAAAAAAATCTTTTGCCCCCTCTCTTGTATATAGAATCTTATTTCTAGTCTTAAGATAGCTGTAAAATCTTTCTCTTTAAAAAAAATATTTCAACATTGTAACCTCCTAGTTTTAAGATATCCAAAATGTAAAAACAAAAGAATTTGGCACCGCCAAGCTAACGCATTTGTGCCTATCAAATAAACGAAATGAATAAAAAAAAACATCTACGAATCTTCTGTCGTTCAAAACATATGTGACAAATGCCATGCCTGACGGCCTTCAAACTGACGTTATTTACACGGACCTTTCAGCTGCATTTGACAAGATTAATTACGCTGTTACAGTGGCAAAGTTGGATAGACTTGGCTTTGGTACTAATATTCTCCGCTGGATGCAATCATATCTCAGTATTCGTCATCTGGCAGTCAAGATCATCTGACATTCCGCAAGGCAGCCATCTCGGTTCATTGATTTTTCTTCTGTATTTCAACGACGTCAACTTTTGTTTAGAAGGACCACGGTTGTGTTTCGCTGACGACCTCAAGTTATACCACAGAATCCGGAATACTGGTGATGCAGCTTTCCTTCAACGCTAACTGGTAACCTTTGCGGAATGGTGCGAAATCAACCGAATGACCCTAAATCCCAAGAAATGCACGGTCATTACATTCTCCAGGAAAAAAACGCCAATTCGTTTCGAATACTGTCTAGCAGAATCCACGATTGATAGAACTAATTGTGTCAAAGATCTTGGAGTTTTTTCTCGATGAACAACGATGAACGATCAGCTATATTGTCGCAAAGGCATCACGCTGCTTGGGGTTCATTATGAGAATATCTAAGAACTTTTCAGATATCTACTGCTTGAAATCTCTTTACTGCTCACTCGTTCGTTCAACACTGGAATATTGTTCAGTTGTGTGGAATCCTCATTATCGCAACGGTGTCCATCGAATTGAGACAGTACAGCGTAGAATTGTAAGGTTTGCCCTTCGTCGATTGCCTTGGCACAACCCTCACCAGCTGCCAAGTTACGAAAGTCGTGGTTTGCTTATTGGACTAGACACATTGCGGGACTTGTCCCGTGCTATGACGATTTCGGATATTTTGCACGATCGAATCGACTGTCCCGAACTTCTTAGTGCGATAAATATGAACGTTCGTTCTCGTTCGCTTCGCAATAATATATTCCTCCGATTACCTCTTCGCCGGAGTAACTATGGAGTTAACGGTGCCATCATTGGTTTGCAGCGGACTTTCAGCAGAGTATCGTCTGAGTTTGACCTTCACATTCCACGTTGCGGATTACAATCTAATTTTTTAAGTATATTAAGAAATTATCATCAGGATCACACTGTGTCTGTGATATTAACTATAAATGAATAAATTTAGAAACACAACAATGAAGATATCAACAAGAAAAAAATGAATAAAATGGATATTATTTAAAGAATAGAAAAAGCACTATAAATGAAATTTGAAAGAAAGTCAAACAACGAACTAAATGTAAAATTAAGAAAAAGTTCGCATAGTATCAAGAAAATATAAATCAAATGTTTTTTTAGGAAAATAAAAAATTCAATGTTAACGTACAGGAAAATGGTCAACAGAAAAAGTACTTTCAAAATAGACTAATAATTCAATTTTTGGACTTTTGACTTAAGTGCCAATACCTTATTTTAGGACTGGTGGTGGTATCCAACGGGGAAAACCGATCGGAAATGGTGAGTGAAGCTAAGCAATCATGTGAAAAAAATTCCCCCCCAGAGGCGAGACTCGAACTCGCAACCTTTGAGACTCCGGCCCAATGCACTAACCCTTGTGCTATCCCTGGGTACGGTGACATACCAGAAAGAACATATGGTTATCCCACTGGCGATCGCTGTTGTTTTTTCTTTCAATAATTACTTTCGATGCTAATCCAGCGCTTTCGAAGATTGGAAATTCAAAAAATCAAAAAAATCGATTTCAATTTGGCGAAATTTGAAGACAACCTCATG
Source organism: Topomyia yanbarensis (assembly GCF_030247195.1). NCBI lineage: Eukaryota > Metazoa > Arthropoda > Insecta > Diptera > Culicidae > Topomyia > Topomyia yanbarensis. Next base: position 3,542,457 of record NC_080672.1, read on the forward strand.
ACTTCTAATCAAACCATTTAGTTGTCTAACCCTTACAAGGCTGATCATATTTTTGTTTCGATTATAGGTATTTTAACCTTAAGGTCATTCGCTTCTTCATTCAGGTTAGGAATTTTCCTATAACAAATCTCTATTCCTGTGTGCGGAGTTGGGATTCGAACTCAGGTGAGTTGCGTACATGACATTAATTGTACAAATTCCGCTATGCCCGCTCGAGTCTTATCTTGTTTCGATGCGAGAATTAGGTTGGTATAAACATAGTTGATATCAAATATGCGGTAGTTTTGAATTTTCGCTATTCTAGTTACCTCATACACAAGATATTGAATTTTTAGTTATATTCTCAAATAATTTTTTGTCGAAAAAGTATTTGTCAAAATTTTAGTTTCTGTTAAAAATCCGGGCCCCCTTCAAAACTCCGGGCCCGGGGGGAAACACCCCTCCCCCCGCCTTCTCGGCGGCCACGTTTACAAGACAAATTGTTTTCCTTCAAAATGTCAGAGTATTTATAGATAAGCGGTTAGTCTTTTTGGATTAGCAATAAGAGATAAAAAAATAAGATGAAAAAAACATGAAGTAAATACTTTGTTCGCCTAATGAGAAGATTAGCTGTAATACAATCTTCAAACCACTCGAAAACTATTAGTCCCCCATAGAACTATACACCAACCATTGAAAGTTTAGTCGGCACTTGTTAATTAGGTTCACCTTCCTCGCACCGACCATCTCACGGCGACAGAGTCAATTTATACAGAGATTCATTGCGTGACCGCAAGCTATCGGTCGTCCGTCCATCCGGTCCCGTACGCAAGGTACACGCACACCAAGACCACCGCCCCGTTGCTCTGCTCGTCCTGTTAGCCCATTACGACAGAAATTATCCTGTTGAAGCGTTGTAGAGCGGATGACAGTGCCACACCAGTCAAATTGCCGCAATATTGGTACCCTGGGCCATTAGTTCCAGATAAGAGATTGCAGGGGCCTATCCTGGTCTCGGTTGAACTACTACTGCCAGGCCGGCCATTGCTAGAGCTCAGCACTATCGGATGAAAAAGTAGAATGGCATCATTGTGGCAAACGGAGAAGGGTCCTCTTCCATTGTCCCTGTGTTCGGTAACCGGTGCAGACGTGGCGATATAGTCGCAGTCGATAAAATTTCATTGCCACACACAGCACAGTTTTTTTTCTCTCGTCTTTGGCGAGAGGTATCAACCCTTTCGTGGTTGGTCAATGCTGCCGTGGAAAAATGGGTTCGAGATAAAAATTTGCATACAGTCTAGCTGCCATTCGTTCAGAAGAGCTGGATGTTTTATTTTTTTTTTTTTGCAAAAGTTGGGATCCATGTTTAGACGGTTTTCGGGTTCTTTTTTTATCTATCAAACATCATTTTTCTTTCTTTACTGTTGCTTTGTGGGAGGATATAATCTTGCATCGAGTGACCACGGGCGATTTGCTCGGATTCCCACTTTATTGGCTTGTAAAATTTTACCACCCAAAATTGATGCAAGCGATGTTTGCCTGTAATAACCTTTTTTGACGAGTATCCCGGTTTAATGCTTCTGGGAACGCCACTTGGCATATTGTGGCTTCGATGTAAATACTGAGTTTGCACACAATATGATGGGAACGAACTGGCTATGTTAGCGGTTCTTTGTGATTATCCTGCTTGTGCATTTAGTACCTTCAAGCTACTGTCAATCAGACGATGGTTAAGAAAGATACAGCATTCACTCCAACCATAAATTTTCATTTCAAGGTTCAGAGGGTCAATCGACAATTTTATTAAAGTGCTGGAGTGACAAGTGAAGTAACATGAATGCTAAGAAACTGCCAGGTCTTGTACTTTTATTTCAATGGTGTCATCGTCTCTATATACTGCAACACTGTGTAGAACTTTACCACATACGTGTTGCATGAGTTCCACGAAGCGAATGATTCTGCTTGGGCCATGGTTTTGACCATGATCAGTACCGAATGCAGTAGGCGATGGAATTGCATTGCTTTACTCTCCACGCACAGGTAGATTTATTTGTTTATACTGCTACACGTGGGCTGTTGTCACGTCAAATTTAACATTTTTATCGTGAAGTTTGGTATTGTTACCATGAACGTACTCAGAACGTCTCAAGTTACGAATGTTAGTAATTGTGTTTACATTGGTTTGAATAAATTGAGTCAACAACAGTGTATGAAGTGGCTCTAACCAATATTTGGTTATGAATAAGCTGACTAACTGTGGGCTAGGAAAAAAGCGTACATATTTTATCTCAAAATTTAGAACATTTAAGTGGATTTCTTAGACTGTTTAGTATTTCTCTTGTTTAATATATTTTACTACAGGCAACGAGATTTTTAACAATGGTTTTAGGGGTTGGCATAGCATTGTTGGTAAATCGATTGGTTCGATTCCCAACCCTGCACACAGGGTTTGAGTTTTTTAAAAAAAGATTTTTCTACCACGAAAAAAGAAGCAAACAACCCTAATGTTAAAACCTTTATAATCGAAATATTTTCTGAATTCAATGTAATTGATGGAGCACAGAAATTATATGTCAGAGTTCCTGTGTTAGTGTCCTGATCGGTTTCCTCCATGTAAATTTGTTATTTGATTTGCAATTATTATTTATGGAACCAAACTAAATTTAGTTTACCAACAGTCTAGTTCGACCATTCCGAGACTTCGTTTCGTTCTTCGCATTATGCTTTTAAAAAATCCAGAAAAAAATCTTCTGTTTAACATTTTTCATGTTCACAACGAACTGAAATTTTTTGCCATGTAGAAAGGTTCTTAGAAATCATATGGGTTTCTGTTGAAATTTAGATAGTCCGATCGAAATTAACTTACGAAATTATAACAGACTGTTATGTTGTTTAGAACATTGGATTCAAAATGGTTAGGTTTCGAATTTGAATATCCACGATCATTCAATTCCGGAATTATGAAATTTGATTAGGATCTGAATGAGGAACCCAAAGATCTGAAACGTATGCTGATTTGTTTTGCAAATTTGAATCTTGGAATAAAGAGGATATATTCTATACTTCAAGTTCACAAAAACAGCTGTTCGTATTAGCAGAGTTCTATATTTCCGTTCTACGCATAATTGTCCTATGTATATAGGAAATCATATAGAACATAGGACAAATATGCTTTTAACGACAGTATGCAAATCGATGGCTTAAAAGTAAAAGGCAAATGCGTTTTGAATTCATCTTATCAGTAAATGCCAACTTAGACCCCAAGCCCGAAAAACCATAAGTGAGGCAGGGGTAGCAAGCACAGAATCTCTGGTTTGCTGGTAAAAAACTTACTATGGTGCATCCTTTTTGATAGCGGGACTGCTTCTTGGGGGCATTAATTTCTCTCAGGTTGACCTACAATACATGGAGATCGCGGTTGGGTCTTCTTTCTTTCTTCTGGCCATTACAAATGTGGATTCGTCCTCTTTGTCATTTTCGTCCTAACGGGCTTTTGATTTGGAGTTATTGTCAACAGTTTTTGCGGTTGCCGTTATTGCCTGAACAACTGTCACAAAGTTGGCAAACATTTGGGGATCAGGCAACGGTATTGAAGACTGTGCATTGGTATTGATTGTCGGAGATTAGTTTTTTTTTCTTAACGGTTGCTGTCTACGGTTTATGATAATGAGTCATTTCATCATAGAATGTTGAGGTAGGAATCTGTCATTGATAACTGCAAAGCGTGGTTTGTAGAATTATACTGTCGTGTTTTGTATTGTCGGACCGGGTAGGAAGGACGAAATCTTGCCGCGTAATCACCATTGAAATATTTAGGAATAATTAGTTTTTTTTTCATGTGTCCTTTCTAACGATTCCACTTTTCTGTACAGAGACACTTTTAAAGAAGGTATCACAAGTTCGAGGAGCCATATCATACAGTCGAATCTCGAGTTTGCCAACATCCATAAACACAAGGATATTGAATTTGATTCTAATGCGTCACGATCGGCGACTTGTTGTAGATTGTTCTGCAAAATGATTTTAATTGCCTGGCGCAATCTATCGAAAATTATTATTATTATTGAATGTCTGATATGATGGCATCCGATAGAGATGACTTTCGCAAGGCTAAGCTATGAAACCTGTATGTAAATATTCCAAAAACTTGAACTAATACGAAAAGACTCGAAGTCGCGTTCTTTGACCAGAGTTCCTCTTTTGTTTTTCAAATTCACACATCTTGACACTAAACGATCACTTCAGCAAGAATTAAAATATTACAGAGATTGTTGTTCAAATTGGCACTTCCTGGCAGATTCTACAATACAGTAATTCCTCCAAGATTCATCAAAAAAAAAATTAAAATCGCGAACGACCATCTTCGCTACAGATGAAACATTAGACGTTTTACCAGCATGGGTTCTGAGCATTTTGCACGGCAAAGCAAAGCATTTTGATTCAAGCGCAATACTTTAAAAGGGCCTAAGAGGTTTTGCAGCGTTTTCAAAAAAATGTGGCTTGAGATCTCTATTTTGTACAGCTGAATAAAAAGTTGTGAATTTTTCAAAAAAATTAAAATTTTTATCAAAAATTAAAGCTGCCAATAACTCATTTTTTGAAAACTTATATTTTTTGGAAACGAAAGTCTGAAGAGAATGGAAACATATTGTGGTGGCATCGCGGAGAAGTAATTGGCAAGAATGATTTTATTGTAATTGTTTTAAACATGTTTCTAAATTTTATACTAACTGGCAGACAAAAACATAATTTTATAAGAGAATACGATTCTCATAGATATTATAAATTTTATTTTCTTTCTTTCTTTTTCGAGAGTTGTCCTACTGGAGCTGTATAGCTGAGTGCGCGGAAGGGCTTCCCCTCAGAATTACTCATTTCTACTTAAGTCCAATTGCAGTAGGCCATGATTCTGATTGTAATATCGAGTGTACGGTTCAGCGGACGTATGGGCTTTACGATCGCGTGGGAATGAGCGGTCATTGCTGGTGTGTACCTCAAACCGCGTTAATCAGATTGGAATTTCTGTAGGGGTCACTAAATAATTGGGGGCGTTCTTGTGTTAGCGAAGTCTTGGTCGTAGTTGTGCGTAGATGGTCGCGATTGTATGTTCGTCTTTGTGTACCATCGCGAAGGGCTCGAGCGTTTGGGCGGTGGTCAGCTATTTTAGTCCGCGTCCCTTGTCACCAATTTTTATAAAGTGATTCATCAGTAGTGCTATCTTTGACAAAGAACCACCTTGGTTATGCAACTATTTTTTTTCCGAAATATAACGATAATGTGGTAATATGACAGAGAGTTACTTAGTGTTGGGTAATCTTTGCGTGACATAATTTATGAATGTTCCACAATACCACTTTTAAACTCATTGTTTACGGTCCATTTTACATTGTCGACAACACTCCCGACAGCCTGCTGTCCGGAGTTCAAGTTGTTTTCGATGAAACAATATCGATAAACGATTAGCCAGAGTTTAAACGCCTAGAAGATTTACGTATCCTACAGTCAATAAACTTTTCAAACATGCACGAAAATATATTCTCAGTCGCATCGCTTGCTTGAAGCGAATCCTGACTAACAACCCACCCACTACCCAATCCGTGGTACTTATGGGAGTGTCACTGAGTCGGGGCCTTCCGTTAAGTAAGTACCACATCAACACTTCCTTTGTCATCCCAAGTTACGGTAAAGATGGTCGTGGCCCGCAATGGTGTCTCTCAGGCGAAATTCTTGCTTGGACTGGATCAATTGTTATTCCCAAACAATGCTCCTCAAATAGTCTGGCTGGAAATGAGAGTCATCAGTCTGCAATCTACGAAGTATACCGTGCTTACGCAACGCAACGCAACGCATCGCGAAGGGCTCGAGCGTTTGTATGATATTGTGTTCGATCGTTTTTTGCAGAAACTTGTCGCACAGTTTCTAACGTATATATGTCCTATTCTTTCGTTTAATGGTTTACTCTACTGCACCGTTCTATCTCATCGGGCAGGCTTACCGTGCTAGTTCATCGTGCTGATCCGTTGTGCTAGCTCTTCGAATCCTACAGCTCGAGCACGAAGGATACCTAGCACGAGCGTTGTCAGTGCTTGTTGCATTGCATACTCATGGGTTCAAACACCACATAGCCCCTTGAAAAGACCTTAAACATGGTCCGTGCCAAAATTCACAACCATCAAGACACCATAAAATGGTCTCAATAACCCAAAAATACACCTATATATGGTATTCCCGTTTTCCTTCCCTACTAACTAATTCTAACATCCGTAATACCTATGGAGTTTGCGTGGGTTCCCCGCATCTTCTTAAGTAGGTATTCAACTAACATATCCTTCCCTTTGGCGATCGTGAGGACATGACCAGGTGTGCAGTGAACTATACTATTGTATAAAAAGATTTCACTGTATCAGCCACCCATGATGAGTGCGGTCGTTTTTGCTATGCTAAATTCTGGACAAATCCGTACAAGTATTTTTTCCGGACACGCGACCAAAAATCCGTACTGTCCTCCCATATTCCGTACGGTTGGTCAGCTTAGTTATTGTATACTTGATCTGTACGTAATGGATACAAACGATATGTTCTTAAGTGTAGCAAAGCACGATATGTTAGCTTCTTTTCTATTCAAAAATCTCGAAATACAGAAAATTACTTTGTCGCACTAGAGTAACAGAAAATAATTACTGGCAGTACATTATTATCTGTTACCGTATACTATCATTTGACAGTTATAACGCTAAATCGTCATCATTATTAATAGTGTTGTCTGTCCATCTGAGAAGAAACATGTCGAAGTTACTCCGCTGTTAGAAATTACCCCGTTTGACGGTAATGCTACTTTTTGTTTCAAATGTTTCAGCGTCGACATTTAGTTTATCAAGTTCGTGGCTGGTGAGCCTGTGCAAGGTGTACTAAGAGTATAATAGATATTTCCACAATTTTGATGAACATAACCAGTCTTGGAATCATAGTTTGGTGAAATGAGAAAGGCACAAAAAGGTTTTTTTCTATGGGGTTATGTGAAGTGAAAAGTTTATGTGGATAAGCCTGCAACGATGGAAGCATTGGGTGCTAATATTACTCAAGTAATTTTCCAGATGCCACTAGAGAATCTTGAACGCATCATCAAAAATTGGATCATTTCAGGCGCTGCTATAGTCAACATTCAAAAGAAATTATTTTTAAGCAATGAATGGCAAATAATGTTCTTACCAGTGATAATAATGATTTTACAATTTAATTTATTTTGTTCATATTTTTGCTAGTTTTAAAAGAAAATCGCATGATGAATCACCCTGTATATGAGGATCTTTTTGTTGTTTTATTTCGATTATAGAGGTTTTAAGCCTTTTCGGAATGAAAAATCTCTTATGAAAAATTTCTAACCCTATGTGCGCGGTCGGGACTCGAACCCAGGTGCACTGCGTATAAGGCAATCGATTTACCAACTACGCTTCGCCCACCCTCTATATGAGGATCTTGATTACACCATTGTCGCACACAATCACGTATTTTGAGTTGTTATGCTAAACGAATAATTTTGCCTGTGCAAACTTCTTGAATGCTATCAGCAGAATGCCTGACATAAAGGCGGTGTTAGGTAAAAAGACCGGAAGTCAATAGCCACCGTATGTGGCCGGAGCACCACTTCTTGCTTCTGTCTGCGACTCAATCCTCTCGTCAGATCACCGTGGCAAGAGTTATAGTAACAGTATTTATTTGTTCGTCAGACAAGGCACACAATATGAAAGTAATTCATTAATTTGTTTAAACCACACTAGATTCAAATTTGATAAGAGTCGCCGAAAAAAATATTCTTTAAAAATTTCATCCATTTATTTTCGAAAAATTGAAATTGAAAAAACTGGGGAAGGGTTCTTTATTCAGTTTGAACCAAAAATCTTACCTAAACGGGTTTCGATTTCATTAAAATGGAGATCATTTTTGTTTTTTTTCTGTAATTCAATAATCCAACTTTGCATTGTGTTAGTAAAATTAGAACAAAAATGTGTAGTGATCTTCATTAACCTTTAACCAATTACTTTCCGTGTACTGTTGGTAGATAATGCACATTTATACACTTCCTTAGACTATTAATGCTACTCAATACTCAATAAGTCAATACCAAATCGATCTCGATCACCAGCATCGAATTAAAATTGTATTCCCATAGCAATTCAGTTGCATAACTAGGGCAACGTGCCAGCTCCGCGTCGTGCGTCGTATCAGTTTTGCTCTAGATGCATCTCACGTAGCAGTTGGCTGTCGGTCCAGTTTTGCATAACCCACCTCTATATATCGTCACCAAAGTAGGCGGTAGGTATCAAAAGATTTATGTGCGCGCCAAGACTTTTAAGTCCAACCGAGACGCAATGGTTTACGTTTTATTCCAAAGAGTTCAAGTCGCACTTTACGATCGATACGAAAGGTGCGTGTACATTCACATAATGTTTGGTTCAAGTTTATGATGATCGATTACAGCTCTAGTTGTCAGTGTAATCTGTATGCACTGTGCAGTGGTATTAAACAACAGCGCGCTCTTCTTTACGTTTCTTCGTTTTATCTATAGCCTACTATCGATAAATGAATTTAATCAAACAAAAGAGTTAGAGAGTGAATCACATGTTTGATCTGCCCAACTTTTACCCAACAAAAGGTTATGTGCGTGGCTAGCATCGATTCACAAATTCTTTCACTGCGTCTCTTACAGCAACCGGTCGTAGATTCTACTTCCACTTCTGTTGCTGCCAGTTCAAAATTACCATAAATGAGCATACAGTAGCAACTGAAATATTTAATAAAGTTTTATGATGCTATGCTAATGTGTATGAACTGCACTGGTAAGAAGTAAAGGAAGGCACCCGCAAAAGTGGAATGCTGGTTTTGGGTTAGCATTCATTTGAGGTGCGCAGGCAGGTGGGAAATTGGGCTGTAGTTAAAGTTTTGTGCCTCCGCTTTGGGCCCTCCAGTCAGGACACTACACCACACCACATGAGCGTTACACACCGAAAACCATTTTGTGTCGGTCGATTCCAGTTGAACGCATTTCTACCGACCCATTCCAACCCATTCTAATTGTCTACTCGATGGGAAGTATGATGGTGACAAATTCTCTAAACTCTACAGGGAGGACAATAAAGAACAACATAAGCCACACATGTACGACTTTGTATGTACAATTTTGCCTCTGTCGCTCGAGTGTGTATAGACCATATTGCATCTAGTCGGCCACGAAGGAGTTGAACAACTCGTCCGTGTATGGAGGAAAAGTCTCGACCCTTTCCAGGATTGAAACAAAAAAGCCAATGAAAAATATTTTCCTTCTGCTATCGTTTGCACCAACTGGCAAACGGTAGGAAAGCCCCTCGACGCAGGAAATTCAAATAAAAGGATCATAAAGTTTAAATGGAATGGATTTCTTGATGCTCTTTTGCTTTTTAGATCCATTCCCAGTTCTGCAGTCGGGCAAATTCATATATGCGAGAATATTTTCGTTTGTTTGGCCACTGGCTGTTTTCAAAGTCTGGCTTTATCTGTTCTTTTCATATAAGCTGACACTTTTAATGATTTCCACAGATACTAGACTCTATAGTCGGTAGTTCGTTAGCACGTTTTCTTTGAAATGTTTCGAATTAGCAGCCTCAAAACTAGCACTTGAATGGAGTGAAGATATTCCAGTTTATACAAACAGGTACTTACCTCATAACTATATCAGCAGCTCTCATGACATGGGAACAGAATCTGAAAAGAAGAGAGAAGAGGGGTAATGTGTGTGTGTCTCATTAACTATTTACAACATCTAATCAAAGCAGAGAACATAAACTTGAGCAATCATGGTTCCCGTTTAGCGGCTGCTGCCGTGTTTAACCAGTTTCTACTTTGAATAATTTATTAAATGTGCACATCCTGTTCATAACTCATGAGTCCCAGATGCGACAAAGTTCTCACGCTCTTGCGGCAGGATGGTGCTTCGTTTGGTGGTGAAATGGCTGAGAGGTGTAAATTCGGTTGACGATGTGAGAATGTGCTAAAATCGCAGTATGCCGAGGACGGCTCCAGGTGCGATTTTCTTTTTGAGCTTTGAAAATCGAATTAGTTTGGTGGAACTCTAGGCTAAAAATGAGTTCAGTAAGGAGGTACGTACTCGATAATATATTTGAGGCTTGGTTGTGTAGCGATGGACTAGATATGGAAATTATTCCAGAGCATATGTGTTTTATGACTATATAACGGAAATGTTCAGTGGGAGTCAAGGCTTAGAACGGTTTAGGAATCAAGCTTATGGAATAGCGTCAGAAAAATGATTATTGTTATTGTTTGTTTTCAGGTGACATTTATAGTACTATGGTAAAAAGCAGAGTTAAAAATAATCGAAGCTCTTTTTTGACGGCTGAAAATGAACCTGATGTGACTCGCGGTGAATAGAAAAAGTATTCATTCAAATATCCATGCTATTCATTCAGTTGAATATCGTACAATAATATTCATTTCACTAATTATCTTGGAAAATGTTTTCAAATGCCGGTAAAGCATATGAAACAACAATCATCATCGCTTACATTGTGCCAAGGCCTACTTTGATGCGTTTGATTCGTTGCTGCACGGTCGCTTCGTGTAATAATCGGAGACGAATGAAAATGTTCATCGATGAATGGGCGGTTTGTTCGATTGACGTTTTCAGCTGCGTCACTGAATATTGAAAACGAATGCGGCTGAATATCATCAATTTTCATTCAATGAATTTGAATATTTTTAGCTCTGGTAGAAAGTCGTAGCGAGCGGCTGGTTGGGTTTGCCCCGCCAAGGGCGCCAATCGCAGAGGGGCACAGAAATCTTAATTTGCTTTATCGAAGAAGTCCGAATAGGTGTGCTATTTCCAGGCACTCACTAAATTACAGTTCGAAAGTCGAACTGAGAAAGAAAGCCAATGAAAACACCAAGCTTACAATCCTATTCGAATATATTCACAATAAATAGCGTTGTTCTCAAATCTAAAGTGAATAGAAGAATAAATAACAAACCTGTTTGAGTTGTACTAATTTTTTTTCAATCTTAAGTAATAGCGAACATTATGGCTAACTTTATCGCTCGTTTTCACTGTTTCATAGCTACACTAATAGTACAGAAATGTGGTCATGGGCAATAGAGCGCACCACCTCCTTAAAGTTGTACAAAGATCGTGGTGTAAATTAGATTGATTATCATCGAGAAAACAACCTCATGCCGTACCGTGAGAATAGTTGTTTATTTGGTGCTGAGAGGACATCATCAATATCACAAAGCTTCCGATACTCAACCAAGAGCCACCCAACCTACACTAAGTTACATTTATGGTTAAAATGTTCCGTCAGTTGGGATTTTCTGTGTTCCTAGAATTGATGGAAACTCCTGGTTTGGTCTCAAATTTTGAAGTAGAATACTTCTAGCGCGTTAATACTAGGGTTTCGTTTCAAAAATTTCTGCTGTGCATTTTTTTCCAGTTTTAAATGCGAATGAAAGAAATTGCCACATTTTTGCACTATATGAACAGAAATATGTGCACATGTTTTGTATTCAATTGCGCAAAATGAAATACTATAAATTTAAAACGTATTTTTAGAAAATCCTTCGAAAATGACAGGGAAAATGCGAAAAGTTATTCATACACGTCTCACGTGGTCATTTAGTATCAGTCGATGCTCACTTGCCAAACGAGCAACATGTTGACTGTATTGTCCAGACGGTACAATAAGTGGTAGACGCTATAGCTTTTCAGGAACGTTGGCATTTGCACATACTCACACCTAAGTGACTCAATCAAATATTGGGCAGTTTACAAATAGAGGTGCCGTGTGTCCGGCTTAATCATTCGTCGCTCGAATATTAAACCAGCAACGTCATGGTTATATCGTCCGTACGGTACAATCATTCGTTTACATACAGGGTTTCGGTTCGCACAGTGGGATGGGGAGCTCTCGATTGACTGCACACAGCAGGGAAACGGGTGCAAGTTTTACACAGGTTAACTGTCGAAAATACATAGCGTTTACCTCAATTATGGGGTTTCGGCAGTGGTGACACTGATACGTACACAGGTGGACTGTGTGTGCTTTTGATTTGCAATGTTCTTTTGGATTGAGTTCAATACCATATCACGTGACGTGCGTTTTTTGCGTTGAGATAAATCAATTTATTTTTCCACTTGTGTGTGCGTTGGGTTGATACAAGTTTTCGGCGGATAGTGGGGGATGAGCCAATTGACACTCAGGTTTCAGTTTTCGAATAGACGCGTTGCGTTATTTTATCACTGAGGCATCTGACAACATGTTTATGTAGGTAGATTTTGGTTGGCGAGAAAAAGGAGCTATGCTAGAGCAGTTTCCACCCTGATGTGGCATACAACAAAAAGGGGCCTGTCACAATAAATCAAAACACTGGTCGCAGTGGAATATGTACCCAACAAAAAAGCGATATTTTCGGCCGGCGTTACGCCAAATCGTTCCGCCCTTGTTGTCGCTTTTTCAACGCTTCCTTCTTCTTCCTTGTCTTTAATCGCTGCCGACCTTTCGCTCCACGCTCAGGGATGCCAGGATCCGGTAAACCGTACTCACGGGCACGTTTTCGTCTCGAAAGTGGTCTACCGTAAACTTTTTTCCACGATGACCATACGTTTCGTAAAACCGTACAAAACGCTCGCGGAGTGCTTGCTGTTTCGACACCGTCTTCGATTGAACTGACAGCACCCGAGCGAAAAGAAACATGCCACTCATTTCTAGGGAGTCGAGAGAGCAATTCTCTTGGAGAGAAAAAAAAATTACGCTCTTTACTTTAATTACAGAAAGGTATTAAAATCATTCTAATTTTTATTGAACACCCGTTCGTTTTCGCAGTTTATAGAAACACAAGTGGACAGATATGTTGCAATGGGCGGTAACGTAGGCCTTAAAGCTGTAGCAAAGATCGTGGAGCAAGCTAGTTCAATAATCATCGAGAAGACAACCCCATGCCGTAAAGTGAGAATTGAAGCTTCCTCGATGCCGATACTACAAACACTACAAAGTTTCCGGTACCGTACCTAGTCCCCATCAGTCTTGCACTAAGTTGAAGCTCTGGTTGAAATGTCATATTAGACTTTTGGTGTTTCTGGAAGAGCTGGAAACTCCATGATTGATGTCAAATTGCTAAGACCAGGAGTAGTCTCTTTCGGCTTTGTGTCAGAGCTTCCTAATCTGCATTGTAGTATTTAGGAGCAAGAAAAGATGTCCCTACATGAGGGTCGCTCTCTTTCTAAACCAGTTTCCGCAAATGAGTGCTTAGAGCGTCTTGTAAGGGAACACTTCAGTTTTCTCGGGCCTTGTTTGTATGCGAGACTTGGCAATTGATCATGTGGACTCTCCATACTATAGACCTTCTTTTCAGTATGCCGAAGAGTCATACTCATGATTCTCTGCGCAATTGTCACTCCGAGCCTTAATGTTACAAAGGATCATTTGCTTGTGTTTAGTGGTATGAGGCAATGCATGACGCGTGGTACCAGCAGCCGAACAGGCAGGCGAACAGGCAGGCGATCCTTGTCGAAGAAGACGTAATTAATCGCAAAGCAGCCCTTCCAAAGGTCACCCGTAGAGAGTGTGAAGCGACATACAATATAATCCCGTCCAGTATGATTGTAAATCAAAATCGTCGCTCATTGAAGCGGGTGGTCCTTGAAATAGCCAACGTCGTGTTTCAGTAGATCTACGCAAGAGAAACTCGAATCGATGACCACACCGTCGATCTCAACTTTATGTGCGGGCATACAGATACAGTAGTTTTTCATGCAAGACTTGTCGCCAGCAACCTCACTTGCTGGGGAAACTGCATATCCTGCTTATAACACAGTCCTAAAGTGTTCACCATTTGATCGGTGTCGAGATAAGGGTACATGGAATGAATGCCTTCAGCAGAGCAATCACACTAATTTTATGGGAAATCCGGCGAAAATGGAGAAACGAGCAGTAAGTTAGCAGCGCTAAATAGCAGGATATGAACGAGTAGTTTCAATTCGCTTAAATATTCTGCGAGTATGCCTGTACAGGGATGCGAGTCAGTTTTTTCGGTATATCCTGATCGATTTACATCTTTAAGCATCTACAGAAAAAAGGAGTGCAAGAGCACAACTCTTCCCGATGTAATACATAACGGTGGCCTCAGGAGGGCGAGGATTAGGAGATACAAGCGGTTTAGGTATAGACAAATAGACTATGAGGAAATTCCTGCAAAAATATGGATCCGTTAATGTTATCAGAACACTAGTTCAGGAACGGAGAAAGCGTAGTTGGTAAATCGATTGCCTTGTACGCAGCTCACCTGGGTTCGATTCCCAACCCCGCACATAGGAATAGAGATTTTTCTAATTTCGAATAAAAAGGCGAATCGGCCTAACGTTAAATCCTCTTTAACGAAAAAAAGAAAGAACACTAGTTCCTCTTTACAAATGCCGTCCAAGATATTTATTTGCAAGTGGGCCTTCAGGCATGCCATTATCGTATATGCATATGCACAGTTTCAACCAAATTATTTTTAAAATTATCGGTAAAGCGGGAGGAGAATTGTTTTCAATGTTATATCTGTTAGTCTATAGTGTAGGTTTAGTCGGTAAACTTGCAGGGGAAAATAGCACAGTAAGAATCTACCAGTACCACAAGCCAGCCGATAGTGACGTTGACGTCAATTTGACGTGAGAAAAGTTTGAAATTTTCGCACTTGGAAGCAGAAATAGGCGATATTCCATCTACTTCGACCAGCAAAAGAAAAGCAAGCATGTGAAACCAGTATACCAGTATACCAGTATATATCGTGATGTTCAAGATCAAGATTTTTATTTTTGGTCGCTCTTGTAGAGGACTGAGATTAATTATTAAATAGAGCAGTTTCAGTTTGTTTCAAAAAGTTGCGAAGCTAATCTATAGCGATTCTTCGTAGTCAACCCACGGGTAATGTCATCTGACCAAGATAGTTTATTGTTGTCACAGGTTTGCAAGCAAACCTCGACAATGACTGGGCAGTGCGTAAGCCTCTTGTACCTGAAGGCATAAAATAGACCCCACTTGCGGTCCTTAGCTTCCTGCCCAGTAACTCCTAGTCCTGGCCCCCTCGTGGCGTCGACTGGGATACGAGTAAGCTTAGCGAAGATCGGGTAACCAACCCCGGTGGGAACTTTGGTCGTATGCTGGCAGGGAAGGGGGGGTTACCCTTCTTCGGAAGGTGTAAACCTGTCCTGGTGCCCAGGTGGGACCTTAAGCAGTCCTGGCACGATGGCCCACCGGCGAGACAGTTGGCGTAGGCCCTATAAGCCGCCCCTTAAAAAACCCACATAACGAACAATACAGAAGAGAATACGACCCAGAACAATCGGCAACGACCCAGGCGACGAATAAAGGATCACGATTGGAAACTCGGAACATGGAACTGCAGATCGCTCGGCTTCGCAGGATGTGACAGGATAATCTACGACGAGCTACACCCCCGCAACTTCGATATCGTGGCGCTGCAGGAACTTTGCTGGACGGGACAGAAGGTGTGGAAAAGCGGGCATCGAGCGGCTACCTTCTACCAGAGCTGTGGTACAACCAACGAGCTGGGAACCGGCTTCATAGTGCTGGGCAAGATGCGCCAACGTGTGATCGGGTGGCAGCCGATTAACACAAGGATGTGCAAGTTGAGGATCAAAGGCCGTTTCTTCAACTACAGCATCATCAACGTGCACTGCCCACACTGTATGTGTAGACTAGACTAGACTAGACTAGACCTTTTTCATATATTTTTTATTGCATCGTAATGAAAAATGACGCGGTGGGGCAAATCCAACCACAAAATATTGGGGTAAATCCGACCGCTTTTTTGCTAAGAAAAATTTTATTTATCAATTTTAAATATATTTTTATTGTTATTATTTATTATTTTTATGCAAAATAGTTCATAATTACAAATGAAAGACACAAAGACGTGATGATTATAGTATTCGTCGAGCAATTACTCCGATGCAAATGGGAATATCATTACGTGCTACTGCTCGTGATTTTAGCATTCCAAGATTGATATTGAACTCCATTTTCTTCATGTTACAATTCAATAACACAACATTCATTGATTTATCATTGAAAAACCATAAAATTTGAGTAATATCTGCACTAAATCAACCAAAAATATAGGGGGTCGGGTTTACCCCACCATTTTTGAAGACAGCAAAAATGAACATTTTTGTAAAACGCTTGTACCACAAGATATTCCGAAGATCCAAATAAAATGCTATATACAGAAAGTTGCCCAGGAGTCTAACCTTTAATTTGGTATAGAAAACGACTTGATCCGATGTAAAATGAGCATTTTACAGCCAAAACCATTTACTAGGTCGGATTTGCCCCACCTTACCCTACATGTGATGATGATGATTATATAGAAACCTACCATCAGTGTATGGAAAATTCCGGTGGCTGCAGATGGTTTTAACAGCAAGGGTAAAATTATGTTATCAAATGACATTCACATTATCGCTGTATGAAGGGCCAAAAAGGAGTGGATCCATAAACAGAGTCATTTATGCGCAATCCGCAAGGGGAGAGATTCTCCTTCCAATGATGAGATCCAGCCAATAACACAATTTACAGTACTTGTTAAGGCACTGCTTGAAAACAATTCCTTTAAATCAAGTTTGGCAGTTTCATTATCAAACAGCAAATTGCGTACAAAATAATCCTATTTCATGACATGTAGTGTTGATTGTCTTGTTTTTAATTTTATATGTCATAAAGCGTGAAGAGAATATCTCTCAGTTCACAATCCTGTAGCTGCCAATGATTCTAAGCAGCATACATTCAACTGATTTACTATATTTTGTTTGGTCTAGTCCGAAGCGAAAATTTAATTAAGTTTCCAAACTAAATCTGCTAGTTAGCATGATTAGCCAACTAATTTAGCAAGTTAAATCCGCATACAAAATCTTTTCCTGTGTATTTGGTGATCTATGTTAGTTTTTTTGATTGATCCCAATATTTTTTCTACGAAAATTCTTGTGCGGCAGAAAAAAAATATTTTTAAATTCAGTTTTTGTTTGCTAAATTCAATATCTCTATTTACGGTCAAATGACAAACACAAAAGCATATTATGCATCACAGTGACGTGCTAGAATCAGAATCAGCAATCAGAATATATTGGCTCAAATAGAACGTTCTTCGTATGTAGTTGGAGATATGTGCATTGTTATGTGTTTTCTTTTTCGATTGTTTAACATGACTGGTAATGAAATGAATTGTACCGCTGATATTAAAACTTTCCGAAGGACATACTATGTCTAAGTCGTTCACTTTTAGTAAAAATTTAATATTTCTGCTAATTTGCATTCTCAGCGTCAAAGTGTACCGTGCGATAAAAGAGCGGAAACTTTTCTTAACTTACAGGTCTTTACAGGTTTTTCGGGTAACTTGTTATAATAAAGACGAGTTCTTATTCATCTTTTTAATCACTAGGGTTGTCAAAAGTGCGCGGCGTTAGGCTTAATGGACGTTATGGATAATGTACGATAGGCATAATTCACAAAAATACGAAAGTAATCGCAAGATGTTCTTTATTGAGCTTGAGCTTGTGCGACCACCCCTGGCTGCTACTCCGTTATCGATCTGGACTAGCTGAAGTTGCACAGAGAATAAGTAGATAATTATGCTTGGGAGTAGCGAAACATCTTTCAATGTGCAACTCCTGGTAATCCTAAAGTATTGATCAATACTGGCGCCGGCCAGGCCCGAACGTAGATCGCGGAAGGAAAGGGAAGGAATGGTTAATCCGAACACTTGCTTTTGCTAGAGGCCGTATATACTACTGCGCACTCCACAAGTATCACAGGAGGAGGATATTTTTGTTAGTAAGAGTATAGAAGTTGGATCACTTCTTCTTTACCGACGCCAGAGAGGTGACTTCACTATCTGGATTAGATATCGATCCACCAAACTCATAGACCGGGGACCAACGGCTACACTTCCCTTCCGAAGGAAGACGTGACCACAGATTTTTTCACCTCAGAAAAAATCTCAAAGACCTCGGCTGGAATTGAACCCAGGCAAAATGGAATGAGTGGCGGTCACGCTTACCACTCAACTACCGGCGCCGTCAGTAAGCGCAAGATGTTCTTTATTGTAGAGATAAACCTTGCGAGATGATCAGTTTTGGTTCTAGAACACTGGAAGCCTATTAGATGTATAACTAATACAATTGTATCCAAATATTGCACAACAAAACAAAATAATGAACACACATAAATTTTGGACAGAGTTAAAAATAATCGAAGCTCTTTTTTGACGGCTGAAAATGAACCTGACGCGACTCACGGTGAATAGAAAAAATATTCATTCAAATATCCCTTCTTATTCATTCAGTTGAATATCGTACAATATATTCATTTCACTAATTATCTAGGAAAATGTTTTCATATGCCGGTAAAGCATATAAAACAACAATCATCATCGCTTACATTGTGCCAGGGCCTACTTTGATGATTTGAATGAAAATCTGCATGGATGAATGGGCGGTTTGTTCGTTTGACGTTTTCAACTGCGTCATTGAATATTGAAAATGAATGCGGCTGAATATGATCAATTTTCATTCAATGAATTTGAATATTTTTAACTCTGATTTTGGAGCCTGTGGTAACTAACAGTGTTATGGTCAGCATCAGCATTAGGCTACGGATGTTCCGTTTGTGACGATACCTGTTTTGTTTCGGTAACTTGTCGCAGTACACGAAAAAACTTTCGCTCGTATCAGGCAGTTTCCGAAGTTCTATCTTTGGTGACCTCAAGAATATAGTCATTGAATTGAATAATATGGGAGATAACATGGTGCTACAGTGATTTTGTACTTTTCAAGCGACCTAGTATAGGTTGTAGATATCGCCAAAAGCAACACAAGACAATGTTTGAAAAATATTGTATACCCTCAAAATCTTGATTTATGGCCAAAAAACTGTTTTTCATGACTTTCGGTATTAAAAAAATATTTCTTACGTTATTCTTTCCAATTTCAAGCTCAAAGTTCACACACATACTTATGAATGTATAAGTAATCGAGCAAAAAAAATTAAATTTGGAAAAAAAACTGCCATTTTTCAACCGATTTTGTTGATAAATAAGTCGTTGGATGCGGAATTAAATGTTCTCCCTAAATTTCGACGCTTCCTAATTAAAATGTAGCGCAATTTTCATATTTTAGTTGAGATAATGGATACTTTCATATTGTTGTCCTAAAACCGCACAGTACTTTTAACAAAAGTACATAACATAGCAAACCGTTGGAAAGGTAATTTCTGCTTCTTTCCAAAATTTAGAGAATTTAAAATCTGTTGAAAAATGACCACGTAGAAAATTTTCTCGTGTTGAAAATCCTGAAAAATGTTTTGCCTTTCTTATATAATGAAAGGCTATGCAATCACTCCAAAAATCAACTTTCCAACCGAGGCCCGTAGGGCCGAGTTTCATATACCATTCGATTCAGTTCGTCGAGATCGCAAAATGTCTGTGTGTATATATGTATGTGTGTGTCAAATAATATCACTCACTTTTCTCAGCGATGACTGAACCGATTTGCACAAACTTAGTTTCAAATGAACGGTATAGAGCTCCCATAAGACGCTGTTGAATTTTTAGTTGATCAGACTTCCGGTTCCGGAGTTACAAGTTGAAGAGTCCGGTCAGACAGCATATTCCCATATAAACTGGTTACCCAATGATGTCCGAATAATGTAATACATATTCAACTACGTTCAACATTACTTGGATTTGCGGGTCTAGATCACTAGTTTTGACCACATTGGTCACCTATGATGGATCTTGATGCCCCCTGGGAACTCGCCAAGTTCCCGAGCTAATGTCACACCTATTTTCCAGCAAACTCTTAAAAGATGTTTACAAACTTGATTTCAAATCAAAGATATAATACTCCCATTGACTGGTATTGAATTTCATTCAGTTCTGACTTTTGGTTCCGGAGTTATAGGTTGGTTATTGCAGTCACATAGGAATTTCTCATATTAACCGGTACAATCGTAATACCTCATAGGTTTAAAATCTATTGAAATGAACATTAAATTACTTCGATCCGCAGGCCTAGATCACTGATGGCGAATCAAAAATTATTGGAACGTATTGTCCACTATCGATAATTCCGGAAGTCTCCGGGTTCCGGGCAAATTCAAGATCTAAAGCCACGTCGGTGATGACTGAACCAAATTTCAATAATCTAGTCTCAAATGGAAGGTATAATATGAAGTTCGGTGTTGAACCCTCCATCTACCCCTTCACCTCCTACCTCTCAACCCCCTCTCCTCTCTCATCCCCCACCCTCTTAGACCAACCTTCCACATGCATTCCCTTCATCCACCCCATATGCTAAAATAAGTTAGATGATTCCCGACGCATCCTCCCCCTCCCACTAATAATATATCTTTCCTTCTCCACCATGAAGTTAACATGAAGGCAACATTGAACTCACGCTGATTAAGCTATATAAATATTATATTTTTGTTTGTTTCAAGTGTGTCAGTATCGCCATGTTGCTTATCAGGTTCGTGACAGTCGTGCACTTATATATGCCCATCAAGTGTAATAAGAATGTAATAGACATTTCCACAGTGTTATATTGAACATAACCAGCCATTAAATTATAGTTTGGATAAATGAGAAAGGCACAATTGCACCACTAGGTGGATTAAAACAGATTTTAAAGTTTGAGATTGAATATCTTGAAACTTATAAATGGCAGAAGCAATTCAGAGAAGAGAATTGATGTTTCTATCTATTCTGTATAAACTTATCAATTATTACGAAGATCGGTTGACTAAATTGAGAGTTTTTGCTAAAAATGTAAACAAAAGTCGCAATCATACGTGTCAAAAGCGTGTAGCGTTATATAAAATTTGTATAACGTGCTATAATCGTGCATGGAAAATTTTCTATATAAATAAAGCATCAATTTTAAACTTTAATTCATATCTTCGGCTTAATTTGGTCTAGAAACAATCGGTGAGATCCATTTTAAAGGAAATTAATCAAGGAATCTAGAAAAAATATTAATTTTTGTTTTCAGTGTTGCCAAACATGCAATATTTTCAGTTTAAAAGTAAAACTGCTTTTTTCTCACATAACATGTATTTTTCCTTTGAAAATTATTATGGCATTGTCAGAAATTATTACATATAAAAACGCCTAAAACTGCTATATAACAAACCCCAAGACACAGTGATTTGAAGCAAAAAACTCACAATTTCTCATCATGTTTCTCGCTATATCTCACTAACCAAGCAGAATTTCATAATTCTGAAAACGCCACTTTGTAGAGATTTTTCGGACAAGTGGCATATCTAACTCAGTTTACCCCAAAATGGCGTTTGTCATCAGATAGCACAACAGCGACGAAATAGTGTTTTCGTTTTTTGGAGCTAGCGTCAACAAGGCGCTTGCTTAGTCCTGTCACTAAGTTAGTTCCGGATTCTGATGAGACAAAATCGGAACTCAAATTCCATAACTATTTTAGTTTTGTGCTATTCACGCGCAAAGATGGGTTTAAAAAAATTTCTCTTTAACCCTTTCATGTCCAACTTTTTTCTAGTGCATGTAGGATTTCAAAACTATTTTTTCCTTGAAAACTATGGGGTTAAGAAATGCGAAAATCTTTTTTTCATAAATATCGGTGCTTCTATCGTAGTGTTAGAAGCTGCTCAATTTTTACCGTCCAATACTCAATACCAATGTTCTTCTGGGCATTAGTCGGCAAATTTGTCCATTTCGGCGTGAAAACATGAGCATTCTTTAGTACAGTGTGAGTAAGCTTTGGAGTATATACCTGAAAAATCACGAAAAATATCTGCAATTAACCGAGTTCAAAGATATATAGAAC
Source organism: Topomyia yanbarensis (assembly GCF_030247195.1). NCBI lineage: Eukaryota > Metazoa > Arthropoda > Insecta > Diptera > Culicidae > Topomyia > Topomyia yanbarensis. The sequence goes on from NC_080672.1 coordinate 3,564,337, forward strand.
CCCCCCCCCCCCTAAGGTTTCCAAATTCCGGGAATGAAAAATCCGAAAAATCAGTTCCTGAGATGGAAATTCTACTCACGATTCGATAAGAACCAGTTACGTAACCGTTCTGTCGCAGACTATTTCACAACCTTGATACTCATTTCTCTTGGGTCCCATAGAAATAATGAACCCATGGGACCCATTCTGGAATGATTTTTGGATCATCAAGTGTTTCTATAATAATCTCTTGGGACAACTATATTCCTATATTTTCTGGGGAACATATTAACTGCATCAGTCCTGGAAGTGAATATCCGATTAGAAACATATAACAAAAATATATAAAAACTATATCTCGCGTTGTTACTTGTTTTAATTTTTTGTTGCTTTAACTGCTAACGAGACCTAATTTATAACAAAATATGTTACGGAAATTGTATTCTATTATAAACTTGTTACATTCTGATCGGTAACTTTCAAAATCTAAATGTTCAAATCGGTTCAGTTTTACGGATTCCTAGGTACCCTGGCAGCCAGTTAAAAGTGACTTTTGTCGTACGCATACTGGTTAAGTACTTCACTTGGGTTCTCACTGTTGACTACCAAGGCAGACAATTCGTAGTTGGTTGCATTATTCAGCAAGCTTCATTATAGTCTCTCCATTTCTGACCTGGCGGGTCAAATCCAATTTAATCTTTCCAGTGTTGTGTTGCCTTTGACCTTCTCAAGAACTTTGCCGTAAACGCTAAGTTATTAAACTGTTCTATCATGTGTTGAAAACTTCAACGCTCACCAGGGCCGCACAGTGAAAGTATTGCGAACTAATCTGTCTAATCAGTGGGGCGTAACTAAGTTACAAGAACCTGTTATAAATCCAGCTGGTTAGTTATTAAAATAACAAAAACCTGTTTTAATCCACCTAGCGGTGCAATTGTGCCTTTCTCATTTCTCTAAACTATGGCACGGAGGCTGTTTATGTTCAACATAATTGTGGAAATGTCCATTACATTCTTAGTACACTTTGCACTTATACACAATGGCTTGCCAGCCACGAACTTAATAAGCTACGCGTCGACGGTGAAACACTTGAAACAAAAAAATATCGTACTTCATTAGCCTAATCTGCTTGCTAACTCATTTTGTCATGCAAGGGTGAGTATGTGAGGAGGGCGAAAGTCCCATGAACGAACGACTCCCCAGCTTAAATTGGTATGCTTTGTGATACAGTGGTGGTTTAAAGATGATGGGTTTGAAAGGGAGGGGTATGAGGGCTGGATGGGGTGGTGATCTGAGGGGTGATTTAAGAAGATTTTTAAGGGAGGGGAGTGAACAATAGAGGGGGTGTAACCCCTCTCCTTAAACCATCAACTACGCCCCTGTTAAAATCCAGAAACCTTATGCGAGTCGAAAAAAAAAATTGGCCGGGATTAGGTTGACGTTTTTCAGAGTGATTGCATAACCTTTCTATATGAGAAAGGCAAAAAATGAAACAAAAAACTGTCTAGCAGTAACATAATTGCAACAAAATTTGATATGGTTTTATAAAATTTAAACTAAATGTGATATATGATTTTATCCGAAAGTATATACTTTTGCTACAACCTCTGTTGTTGTTTTTTTTTAAGATTTTTCAATTAGTACTTTTGTCATAAAATGATCGTTTTCATAACTGACTATGTTATAATTTGATACTATAGAAAACTGTCCAAAGTCCAATTTTGATTCCGTTATCTGAATATAACACACGTTGTTATAAATATGAACCATAGTTATGATTGTGTTAATGTTTTGATATGCTTTTCTGATCGGGTTGGCCTCTCAAACAACTTTGCTGAAGACAGTACCACTCAAAATAATCTCGATATTGAGATATAGAATCATTTAATCGACTGCCCAAATTTTTGTTTTGCCTTAAAAGCTATTGTAGATTGTTTTTGTAATGAGAAAACCAAATAATATATTGCCAGCTCACGAATGCTACGGATTTTTCATTTGACCCTCAAAAATATGCAATATGGTCATTTAACGAGTCAAGATTTTATTGCTAATAACTTTTATTTCCGCATCGTTCACAACATAATTTCATAGCTACAGAGGAGTACTACAAGCTAGCAATTTAAAAAAATCCCTCAAATTTAAAAAGCATAAACATTTTTTAACTAAATTACACTGTTATACACAAAATGGTTTTTTTCTCGCTTTCCTTAAAAAGTCAACTTTCAATGTTGAATGTATTCAATATAGTGATATCAAAATGCAAACAATATATTTGTATGAATAATGGGAATGTTGTATGTTGTAAGTAGGGGTTTGCCCACTACTCGGGTTCTTAATTGCCCGGCGGACCCTTCCTTTCAGGGCGGCCTAGGTGCTCCTACAGAATTTCGGATTTTCGTTTCACAACAAAAAGTAAACAAACAAATAACCTAAATTTACCAACTTTTATTTGCTGTGTCCACTCTCCCTCCACTTCCCTACGGCTGCTGATGATTCACTGCTGCGGGCGGAAAGGCGGGCGGCTTCTTCCGACCGGCCGGGTCAACAACGGCCACGTTCTCCTTCGGTCGTATCTTCGTTGGCTGCTCCGGCAGCGGTCCTTGTCTTTTAGCTAGGGAGGTGAGCTTGGCTCCTTTGTTGGAACCTCCCTAGCGACGGTGGTGATGAATCACCGGATTCTTCGCTCCCCGCAAAGAATCCCGGAAGACACCGCAGTGTTCTTCCCAGGGGGAGCCGTTGTCCACCCTGCTTCACCCTCCTTGGCTATTAGCTGGGAAGGAGAGCAAAGCTCGTTCGGCTTATCCTTCCAAGCGAGGGCGGAATGGTGCGTCAGGATCCTTTACGGTTAGCCGGGGAAGCGAAAGCTCCTTGATAATTAGCTTCCCCCGACGGCGATCCAGCACCAGAAACAAACGAGTACCCGAACCACGGGCCGGCACTTTCTGACGGGTATTTTTACCGTCCACACGCGCACTATACCGTACTGGTTATGGTGGCGGGAAACTGTCCCGAAAAACACAAAACTGATCAGGCGTCTGTTCGATGCCGTGGTCCGTCACTCTCTAACTATCTCGATGGCCGCCTTTTCACTCCACCAAACAACCACCAAAAAAACACACCGCCGCATAGCTGTCATTGCCATGGTACAGCATAGTTAGCAATGACTTTTACAGCGAGAGGAGAGCGGAGACCTACCTAAACCCTATGTTACTAATTCACAAACGTAAAACAAAAATTATCTAACCTATCTGTACGAATAAAACCGTTCACAAACGCGAAAATGAACAAAAATTTACAACTAAATGTGAACGGTACCGAACAGCGGTGAGCATAATTTTACGTAAACAATACACTCTACGGAGTGTATACGCAAAAAAGGGTATATTTCCACCCAGTGCAAAATTGTTACCCTGGCGGGTTACAATGTTCATAGTGGTGATAATATAAAATTGTGTTTTAATATTTTATAGCGATTTCCCCGTAACCCGCCAAAGGCGGGAATTGACGGCAGAGGGTTAACATGTGTTGAATATTTGCATTAGTACTAGTCCCGCCCGGTGGTACAATTTCGAGCTATACTTTTCACCATCCAGAATCTTTAGACTTTTTGTCGTGACTAACGACTTACCTTTCAATATAGGGGCCCCTTTTCAAAATTTCGGAAGAAAAATGATGTAAGATTTTGAACGCTTATATCTTTTGTTGTACTGAATGGATTTAATCAATTTCTTCGGCATTTTGTCGAAAATATTTGTACCAATGTTGTATTAAATTTTGGAATATGTAGGATATTCATTATCAACGGAAAAATAGTGTTTTGAAAAATCTTTCGAAAACGTCTCGGAAAAGTGAAAATTTTCAGCCCATCCCGCACAGAGCCGTCAAAATGGTGCAGCAAATGAACAATAAAATAATGAAAAGTTTATATAAAGGTCCACTACATGTTTGTTCCTATGATTATTCGTATTGGGTTGCTTGACGAGAGCAGTTGGTGGGGGAAAGCCGGGATATTAATTTTGGTTAAGCCATTAGAAGTCGGACGGAAAGGAAAGGCTCATGCACGCCACGAGAACGAGCGAGAAAGCGATAGTAGTGCATATTAGCGAAAGCGTTACGTACATTTTGAACGTTAATAACTTTTCTTCTACTAAACGGATTGCCAATCTTGTTTCATAAATCGGAAGGAAAACGTTCAACGCTTGCTACCGATACGTTGTTTGCTATATAAAATTTGTTTAAATAGTTCAAAAACTACTTTAAATGAGAATCAACATTAATGATAAAACCTATAAATAGGGGTGTCGCAGTTTTTCTCAAAACCAGACGTGTGTAAGACGCAGTGCATAACAGACGTGCGTGGTCGTGAGAAGCTGCATCGGACGACCAATCAAATCAGCTACCATCGGAGAGAAGCAGAAAAACGTTGGTGGAGGTGGTGGCGGTGAGAAGGCCAAAAAGCCAAAGGCTAAGAAACGCAGTCACTGAAAAAGCGGTAGTAACTGCCACTAAAAATGCCACCAAAACATCGAAGACTGCAAAGCGTACTCATTCGGTGTGAGCTGCGAAAGGGGAAAGATCGTATGGATGTACGCAGTAAAAACAATCGTCGGCAAGGTTTGAATTGTTTTAAAAGATTCCCGTCTTGTATCAACATAGTTATCCACAAACCGTCCTTATTAGGACGAATGCAAAATGGAAAAAGAATTTAATTAGAAAGTTTCTTTTATTAACTAGTATTAAGTTTGCGCTTGGTAATTCTGTACTTTTACCAGTGAATCATAAGAAAATGTTTTTCCAATCTACAAACCCGAAGGTTTTTGCAAATCCTTCCAAGAAAATCAGTGAATGTGGCAACTAAGCGAAAGCTACACCAAAACGAATGATGAAAATATTTTCATTTATCGAACAAAAGGACGTCCTTCCATCTGCATTGTAAAGTCAATAAAAAGGAACACCATGATGAAAACCGTGCTCATTCGGTGTGAGCTGCGAAAGGGGAAAGATCGTACGGATGTACGCAGTAAAAACAATCGTCGGCAAGGTTTGAATTGTTTTAAAAGATTCCCGTCTTGAATCAACATAGTTATCCACAAACCGTCCTTATTAGGACAAAGGCAAAATGGAAAAAGAATTTAATTAGAAAGTTTCTTTTATTAACTAGTATTAAGTTTGCGCTTGGTAATTCTGTACTTTTACCAGTGAATCATAAGAAAATGTTTTTCCAATCTACAAACCCGAAGGTTTTTGCAAATCCTTCCAAGAAAATCAGTGAATGTGGCAACTCTGCCACTAAGCGAAAGCTACACCAAAACGAATGATGAAAATATTTTCATTTATCGAACAAAAGGACGTCCTTCCATCTGCATTGTAAAGTCAATAAATAGGAACAGCTTGATGAAAAGTGTGCTCATTCGGCGTGAGCTGCGAAAGGGGAAAGATCGTATGGATGTACGCAGTAAAAACAATCGTCTGCAAGGTTTGAATTGTTTTAAAAGATTCCCGTCTTGTATCAACATAGTTATCCACAAACCGTCCTTATTAGGACAAAGGCAAAATGGAAAAAGATGGGTTGGTAATGTATATGACATAACAGGGGTGTCGTGACCACACTTCGAAGTTATTTCAAATCTTGCAAAGCATAAATTGACATAATTTCAATGATTGTTCCTTTATGAATGAAATGACAAATTTTCAGGTCAACGCGGCAATAACTTTGCAATTTATAGAACAATTTTATATTTTTAGTTATCATATATTAACTGTCATCTCTTCCAAACAACTTAACCCTCTGCTGCCAACCACGTGGTTTTGCAGGGTTAAGGAGAATCATTGTAAAATGTCCAATACATGATTTTATGTTGTTACCTCCACTAAAACCACTTCAGAACACTCCCACCTGTCATACATGTACATTGTCTGCATGTTGAAATCATTATATGAAATTATTGACCTGTATTCAACGCGGAGAACTCGGTAATAAAATTGTTTTGCTGAATATACTAACGAACGGGATCTCCAGGAAAATTTCGCTGAGCCCGGTGAATCGAACTTAATGCGCAAAATTTAGCCATTTGAAGGAGATACAAGCAGAATTTTAAGAATATGAGCATCGCGGTTATGTCCCGGACATTACCCGCCCCTAGTTTTTCGCTAAGCGTGTTCATTTCTGTACGGAAAAGATTCCGATGGTTGTTTCGAGAGATTTTAACATTGATAGTTCAAAGCAAGAAAATATGAAATTTGTTCATTTCATGAATGAATGTCTCAACGAGCTTAGAATCCAGCGCATCCCCGATCAACGCAGACGCCAACAACAAAGGTTCTTTTCAGAACCACCATAATTATTATAAAGAATAACTTGAAACATTCCCACATATTTCATTGAGTATCATTCGATTTGAATTACAAGTCAAACGAGTAGTCACGACACTCCGGTTATGTCCTAGACATTACCCACCCATCTTTTTTACAAATTCTTCGAAGACTCCACCTTTCAAAACATTCGATATATTTGACATTGGTGGGGCATTTCACATAAATCCTGAAAAAGATTCCACCAAGAGTCTGGAAAGGATTGCATCAGAATACTGAGAACACAGAAAATAACTCAAAATGGTGGTTTTATACTTTATTTTTCTGGGACCAGAATAGCTAAACCATATAAACCAGGCCCTTAATTTTCGTACCAGCTGATGAATCAACAATCTGTGTGAAAAGCAAGATACATTTTGAAAACTTGTTGCTGGCGTGGTGTTGCGATCTATTTGGTTGCATTCATGTGTTCTTTTTTCCATTTATTCGACATGTATCAGTGCCTGTGTTCACTGCAATTGAGGATATACTATGTATTTTGTAGAGATGGACGGGTTCAAGTACCGGGAGATTCGGGTTACCATGGTGATTCAACATTCGACTAGTTTCGAAATCCGGCCAACCAGTTAACATTTTTCATCTGTCAGAATAAATATTAAAATGTTATGTCGAAATTCTACGATAACTCCCTGCGGCATGTTTGGTGCTCATGCTAATTTTAACGAAATCGTAGCATGCCATGCCAAAAAATTCATGAAAATCGTTGAGAATTCATCTCAAAGCGCCTTGATTTATCTTATCGCATTTCCCAAATTCAAATAAACTCTTAAAGTAAAAATCCCAGCCGAACCCATCCGGAATTTGATTTAGAACTCTGGTTGGTTGCAGCCGAGGCTTCGAATTAAGTGAAATGTTGTAAGCTAGCAGAAACTAGCCAAGGAAATGCAGACGAGCGTATGCTAAAGTTATCAATCAAGTTATGTGAAATGTGTTCGTATGTGCGGAGATTATTGAGCTAGTTAGTAGCGATGAAGAAATTCGTCTCATCGTTATTTAAAAAAAAAATCGGAAAATGTTTTGGAAAGTCCGTCAACTCTAGATAATCGCCCTTAAGTATGTTCTATTTCATTTCGGGTATATATCTGAAATTACTCACAAACCTTGTTTCAAGCTTGAACATTTTCTAACCGTTTCATTCAATACTAATAGTTATTTGAATAAGTTTATGAGCTTTTTGGCAAAGACTATTGCACTGAATATTGGTTCAAATGCTTAGTCATTGGGATAACACTTTACTTCATTTTCGAAATTGGTCTTCCTGCCATGTTACATGAAGGACAGCCTCCCATTTTCAGAAGAGTTCGGTACAAATCAACATGCCCATCGCAAGCGTAATATGGTGTAATTACTCGCTTGCAAAACTATTCACTTAACAACTAAAATTGCCTCCCGGCTTCCAGAAGCTCATTGGATTCTACTTTTCAATGCTGTGCAAGATGGACTCGAATTCAGTCCCAAATCGAAATCTGTTCGAAGCGGAAACATTTATATAACTTTCCTCACTTTGTTGCAATGAATGCTGAAGTTGCAGTTTGGATGTTGTGCCAAAATGAAAGCATAACTGAAACAATCAGCACCGACTATCAGTCCTCGAGATCCCTGTTGGCCTATCCAAAACCAGTAACTGCTGTCCGTTGCAATTACAATCTCCACTGGAAGAGTCCTACATTCATGAGCAACGATGTTTAGACAAGTGTCTCGAGTGCCAAGCACGTTGTCATCGAAGGAATGGCAACACAAGATACTGTACATAAAATGTGTTTATAATTGATCGCATTTGCACTGTATCTACGGCACAATTACACCCAGATTTGTTCCGCGTTCACATTCAATACGACATTGCATTGTGTACCGTGTCCTTGCCTAACCCATACCGCCTCCGATCGTAGTAGGCGTGTGATGTACACTGCATGAAAACTGCAAGCACCTTTTGTTTTCGGTTCTACCAAATTGCAGCTCCGTTTATCACCGGGTAGGAAACTGAAGAAATTACCTCCTTCCTTTTCCGTATTATCTATGTGGGTTGAATCTTTAATTTTGCTATGCCAACCCGTACCGGATCTGTGTGTCAAGCATGGAACTGTATACATACGATGATTGTGTTCAAAAGTATGACACACGAGCAGATGGACCCCCAGTGAATCCATCCATATCTGGGAGGACGACGTGTCGTAAATTTATTCCGAAGGAGACCTGTCATGCACATACACACACACATGGATTATGCTGGAAACAAAACTTCACCGGATTCGGAATCGGATTCGGAAATGGCACATTAGAGAATGATGTACGGAGAAAACATTTCTTGTGGTCGGATATGCATCGGGATGCAATCACTCGTACTCTAGTCGTAGACACAAAGAAAATAAAAACGAAATCCCCCCTGCAATCTAACTTACGCTCGACTGGTTTCGGTTCAATCGTACAAATAGCCATCAGCGTTTCGGATTTGTTTGCTGCTGAAAAAAAGGAATTTGAAATCGATTCTTGCCTCTCAATGGTTCATTTGCATACATTTTGGATGCCACAGATTCACTCAAATTGTCCATGAAACGGTTTAGTTAGTTCTATCAGAAATCATCGTCCGACATTTTCTAACAAATATCACCATGGCAACCAGGACGAATCGATTAAAATACCTTGAAAATTGCGGGTGATGACTACATCCTTAATCAAGACCATCATTTTCGGACCAATGCAATGCTGATCAATTTTCATAAAGTTAAAGTCTGCTTTTAATCGATTTCCAACGTTTTTAAACATTTCTCCATTGAACCTTAAGCAGCAAGAAGAAACGAAAACGTTAAGAAGAACCAGAGCAAAGCTGTATGCAAACACCAATTCAATATGCAAGAATTTCCATTTTGAATATCTCGTCCTGGTCGCCACCTGACCTCCTGGAGCAACTAAGACTGAAGAAGGATATGGGCGGAAAGGTATCCACGGATGGTTCGTAGTTGGTATGGACCAAATAATGCGCATCTTTCCCCTGTAGAGGATATCATGCAACTATCCTCCTATCACCGGAGAGAGAAAGTCTGCCGTTCGCACAAAACGACCAAGAGAGTGGAATGGAACAGATATGCATATAATTTATTCATTTCAATACAACAATGTTGGAACCGATCCTTTTGTGGTTCGGAATTGAGAGGATCCAGCAGAGCTGCTGCAGCCTGGAATAAATGGATGACTGATGGGCAGGGTTCACCTATTGACACAATAAAGAACCCGAGCCTCGATACAGTCAAGCACCGATAACATGCTTCCATCCGATTAAGCACTTTTGTTGTGATAAAATATGGGGGGGCTGCCCCTTCAATTACTACTATTCCAATGATTGGACCGTTTCCAACATTAAATTTTGGGCTCTGTCGATTTTAGTTCTGTCATGCAGCAAAATGACGAGATGATTCGGATAGGGTGTAGGAATTTGTTTTTTTTTTGACTGCTGCTCCTCCTCCGAATTCAAAAACTAAAAAAATAAAAAGGGAGGTAATAATTCTGTTCCGTAAATAATTTCATTATGCAAACGTACGTTACCCACGTATACACTTTATACAGTTTATCTCGAACCAGCCGAGCGCTTGTTGAAGCTGTCATAGCAACCATTGCATATTAGACATGCACTACTTCGCTTTCAGTTACTTCCTGGATAAAATATGTCAGTTCATAGATAGTGGAACTCTTTCTCTTGTCAGAATCAGTATGAGATTGTTTCCATTCAAAACATGTTCTATTAGCACTTTCCAAATTGAAGAAAATTTGATTGGATGTCGTTCAATCGGCCAGAACGGCCTATCGTTTTTTTGTGTCAAAGTCGTATTATTAGTTTGCTTCATGACTAAACTGAAGTGAAAGTTCATATTGTTTTTATCCTGCCATTTGAACCAATGCGTTGATAGAGATTGCTACTGAATAAGATAAATTAAGCAGCAGTTAAACTACATTATTTTTTGCTGGAACGACTTACATACTTACCTACTAAAAGCACTTTAAACTAGCAATACAAGAAATACGCAACTCTGCAGTACAGAAACTTTGTCACCAGTACTTTGTTGTTTATTAATTCACTTTACATAATTCAAGTTTACGCTCCATCTGTTACGTGAAAGATAAACATGTTGTAAGAAAGTACAGTTTGTGCACGTACTTATGCAACAACCCAACTAAATTGTTCGTTGAATGAGAGCAAAGTTTGTAGTACAAAGATAAAAGTGCCCCAAACAGTGTTGCTCCACGATAATCCACTGAACGACAAAATGTCTGCTTTATTTTTCTTTCCCCGGCCCGGCTCGTCGCCTACTATGTGGCGGAATAGTTTTTCTGCATACCACCTACTGTGACAGAGCCACCGTAGTGGGAACAACAGTCCTGGTCCGAATTCCGATCAAATATAATTGACTGCCATTCGTATTTTCAGCATCCGGTCGAAAATACTGAAATATGGGGTGGTTTAGATGTGATTTCATTGTTGGACATGTTTTTCAAGCATTTTTCGACGTCTTGGAAGAATTTTTTGTCTGCCGTAGTGTCTCATAGGCTGAGATTTATGATTTATTTAGAAGATTAATGATATACGAAAGCGCATGTACGTAGCAGATTTTTTCCCGTGATATTTTCTCTCCATTATCTGGGATGTCCTGTGTAAGGTGACGACTGGAGCCGTTTGTTTGCAGGTCGGAATGGAATGTATTGTTGGTATGCTGGGGAGGGAACTCAAATAAACAGAACGGATGCCACCGATTTATTTCCTCCTTAATGTATAGGCAACAATGTTTTATATGACCATTAATCAAAGGGATTTTTGTGCTACAATCACAGTTTTCAACAAAGCTTTGCGATTTTTGAAAGATAGAAGAAATCTAAGTTAAATGTAATAAATAAATTCAATAAAATTAAATAAACAAAATAAACAAAAGGAATAACAAAACAGATTATCTCATTTATTTATTTCAAACTGACCTTAGATAATCTCCATGAACAAGAATAGACGAGAAATGGATCAATGCAGGTTTCGTGGCTATAGAGTCAATCATTCAAATGTGCGTTTTGTAGGTGATTAAATTCGTGCGCTAGCATACTCGGTACTTTTGAAGCACGTAAGCACGATTACCTACTAGAATACATGTCTGAATTTCAATAAAAATTATCATCTTAAATTTTTTTGGGTCATTTTATTTATGAAAAATGGCTTTTTTCGGATTTGGAGAAATATTTGACCATCGAATTTTCCTCACGAACTGGAGTGGGAAGCAGAACAAATCCAAACATCAATTACAATAAGATCAGAATAACTTTATTTAAGAGTTTCCTAAGTCTAATACCTCTCGATATTCTGAACACACGGAGTATTTATGTCTTCTTCAAAATTAGTTATGAAATGTCTTCATCAAAGTTTTTTCATTTAGATGTTAGATGATAGGTGAGATGCGTACAAGGAAATCATCATTTAATTCAACACTCAAATATACACCATTGATAGTCAGTAACTTGAAATATCCTGCTTAAAGGGCTATTTATATAATTGATTTACAACACAAATTAAATGCTTATAAAAACTGATCCTGACCAAACGGAAAAAGTAATTTTTCATCATTTTCCTTCTGCTTTCCAAAATATTATTATCGTTCTCAATCACATTGAGTTTTTGTGTCAATTCTACGCATTTTCAAAAAAATACATTTCGAAAAAATAGTCAATTTTTCGGCGAGCAAGTTTGTATTTATAAACTCAGCCTAATCAAACTTCGCTTCCCATTCGAAGCATTGCCCCTAATCTGTATTTCGGAACATCTCTTCAAAAAGAGCTCATGATAATTTGACAACTATAGGACCTCGGCTAAGAGTTCAGTTACAAGATCCAATTCGACAGCAGAAGAAGAGTCCGGTTGGAGATAAAGCAGCGCAGGTGCACAGTGGAACGAGCCCGGACTTGAGTTCATATATGAATGTCATGCGATATTCTCACTAGTATTTTTTTCCTATCAGCCGAGCCATCAGAGACATTTCTGCGAGATTTTATGTGATTTGAACGTAAAATCAATTTTTGGCAGCTTTGTTAAGGGCATAATTCAAGTGTTTTTGCATAATTTGACCATAGGAACTACATCCGGTTATTTTTGAGAAGCAACGATTATTATAGAAGTCATATGTGACAGAAATAGTATTCAAACTGTGTTATATATTTTCATGTACATAATTCACCAAACGGCTTCCGAGCCGAACAAGAAGTTTAAAGAAAAATCTAATTCCTATAGCTCTACGTAAACGATATATACAGCGCCTCTTGCATATTATTGGAATTATATGCAAGCAATCCTCTGAATGAGTCAACGAATGCATTCAAAGAGTGATCGAATTTTGATTCATTCGGAATTGAATTGCTGCCTGTTCACTGACGTTCGGTTCGTTTCTAGTATTTTCTTAACCACTCACTCACATGGTGCGTTCGCTGACTGTTCGGATTGCACATTAGAGTGGGACATGGTTACATGAAAAAATTAAAATTTCGCTCCGAGTAACTTTTTGGGTCCCAGTTAGCTCCCAGAACAACTCTGTAAATTTTTAGTTCGATCGGTGAAACTATATTTTTGCGCCCATGGTTTAAAGTTTACATGGGATTTCGTATGGGGAAATCTACCTTTGCAAAATAATTCTTCTAAGAGTCTCCCGTTATCGCCTAAAAATAAATAGATGACTGATTTTTATAGGAAATTTGTCAAGAAAACAAAGTCTAGAAGACCACGAAACGATCTGATGTTTGTGGAAAAAGTTATTAAGAAAAAACCGATTGATGCCCTGAAGATCGATGAAATTTTCACTTTTCATAGCATCACTGCTGCTGAAGGTCGAATTATATACAAATTTTTTTAGCTTTCTCTTATTATGTACAAAAGAAGCCCCAATTTATCCCCCAAAACCCTTGCGAAGTGGCCAAACAGCATAGATAAGTAATTTAAACACATTAAGAGAAGATCGAAACAAAATTGCATAGAATTGGAAAACCAACAGCAGTGGTGCTAGACAAAATGAACATTTTATCAATCGTCAGAGCATCAATCGGTTTCTGCTTAATAACTTTTTTCTCAAGCGTCAGATCGTTTCGTGGTTTTCGAGACTTCGTTTCTTTGTTAAATTTCCTACAAAAGCCACATAACGATTTATTTTTAGGAAGCAATGGGCGACTTCCGGAGGAATTATTTTGTGAAAGTTAGTTTTTCCATGCAAAATCCCATGTAAACTTTAAACAGTGGGCGCAAAAATATAGTTTCAGGGATCGAGCTAAGAATTTGCACAGTTGTTCTAGGACCCAAATGGTATCTGAAAAGTTGCTCGGAGCTGGATTCTATTTTTTGTCCCACCCTATCCTGCAATGCACATACATGGTGGTGGAGAGAGGATTCTACGCATTCTCTCATGGTTCGTTGCCCCATGCTCACGATGCTGATTGTGTGCGGTTGAACCAAGCTATCAGCTATCAGATGCACTCAAACGAATGAGTGAATTTTTCCATGCCTGGGTATACCATTACCATATTTCATCATTATAGGGTGGACATAACTGCAGTTGTTTATGAAACGTCTTCCAAAAATTACACCAAGAACTCCGGAAGCTATTACCAACGGTAGTGCAAAGGTGTCCTCCTCCGACATTATAGCTTGCTCCACAAAATCGAAGCATCACGAGACATACTACATGCTACTATGAATTAATATAGGAAGGGGCGGGTTTTCTACAAGTTTCAGCGTGAAAAACACTTTTTCGCGATTTTTTCGGAAATTTGGGTGAAGAAAATTGATCTAAACTTTTGTACATTATCATGTATCATTTCAATAACATTCTGTAATTTTTCTATGCACAAATATCGACAAGCGACTCGGTGACGAAGCCCCTCCCCTTAAATTAGTTGTATCAGGTAAACATTGTTAAACAATTTACGTTTTTTAAACATTTTTGGGGGGGGGGGGTCAATTATAATACATCTACCCTATTGAGTAACCTATGTGGAGTTGAGGTAAAATCGGGTAGTTTTTTTGCCAAATGAGGTTAAATATTGTCTATACACATCGCAACTGTGTTAGTGTCCTAGACGTCAAATAAGTCAATTATGAAAACGATCAAAGCAACTATCGACAATAGACCATATTTAAAATATTTAAACAAAATATCAGTATCGCCAAAATACTGACTAATCGAAAGCTTAGATGCTCCTCTTTCATCTGAGCATAACTTTGAAATGTTCTATCGGGGGGTCTAGAACATTTTTTTTCAACATTTTGATGAATTTAGGTAATTTGTCAAAACATACATCTCCCTTTTAGGAGGTTAAATCAGTGAGCACACACTGTCAGAGAAACGGACTTGTAACGTTATGGAAATGCTTCGAAGATACCATTTAGCCAGCTTCGCATTGGTATTAAGGGGTCTTGAAATTTACAAAACAAATCGTTTCCTTCAATTTTTTTTTCATCGGAATATATTTTTGCTCGGGGTTTCTTTGTAACTAATGTTACATTCAAAATTCTATCATTGTTCTATGGTTTCTTCGAACAATTTTAGCTCAATCTGATTTGTTTTAATTTTTAGTTTCCTTGAAAATTACGATTGACAGACTCTCCCTTCAAAAACACATAGGAGCAGTGGTCCACTTTTTAGTAGAAAAATATATTTTCCGCAAAATCATTTCATACTATCTAATTTGGAAGAGGCGAGAAAATGTTTGAAAGCAGTAGGGTGATTTTAGGGATTGTTTATTGGTTCAAAGTAGCAATTCTATTATAGCCAATATGGGAAAATTGAAATTTTAAAGCGCACTTTATCAAATATTTTGATTTGAGTAGCCAACGAAACATAAATACATCAAATAAAGGTAAAATGTTCGGAGGAATCCAAAAATGATATAATTTGGAGCAAGAAAAAGGCCGGAAAATAATCCCGAGCAAAAAAATATTATATTATCATAAAATATAAACAAAAGGGTATTGTTTTGATGATTTGAAGAAATTCTAAAAAGTTATTGAAACATGTTTAAACCCTATGGCCCCTGGCCCAAAAACTCAATTATTTAAAATAAATAATTTAAAAAAAATATTTAAAATATTTTCACAACTTGGTAGATGCGATAAATTGTAGCTTTTTCTATATGGTAGCATTTTTAGGGCAACATATAGTAATATTTAGTGCATTGATCGCACATCCGAAAAGAAAGTATTCAAAATTTCACCCAATTTCAGAAGATTAATCTACACAGACAGTTTTATCTCACTTACCATGGAAGTAGGAAGCAGATATTAGTAAATAGGAAGCAAATCCTAGGCAAATCCTACACATCAAAATGACTTCTCTTTCAAAGGGATGCACGTTTGTGAAAAATGCTCTAAATTTAAGTATTAAACAATACATACGCATAACTAATTGAATTCAAAGAACACAAATAAATCATTAACTAAGAAATCATGTTCTAATACTAATTATTCATCAATTTTCAAAAGAAAGCTAGTTTTATTTATCGACATATAAACGATATATGAAATGTCCCTAAGAATATAAACATAGTTAATTACTTTTTTCATATTAAAAAAAAGTTCTAGAACCTTAGGAAAAACAATTCAAAACATGTCTCGTTTAAAATAGAAGCAAGTTTCCGGATAGTGAGTAAATTAGTGATATTGATTTGTTTGTGGTAATATTGTTCTGACAGAGACAAAAAATGCCCCGAGTAAATTCAAAATTATTCAAATTTTAAATTTAAATCAGCCCGAAATTAGCTAAATGTCGGACATTAGTGTCTTCGGAGGTATTCATTA
This sequence comes from Topomyia yanbarensis, assembly GCF_030247195.1. Lineage (NCBI taxonomy): Eukaryota > Metazoa > Arthropoda > Insecta > Diptera > Culicidae > Topomyia > Topomyia yanbarensis. Next base: position 3,580,493 of record NC_080672.1, read on the forward strand.
ACGTAACAAGCCCCACCCTTTTGATGCTGTGTGTCCAAAGTTTCATCCCCCTAAAAGTGATATATCTTCTGAGAGCATTTCATTGAAACGCAACCTTCAAAAATATTGTTAAAATGTAAAAAAAATATTGTTCTAGACCCCCCGATAGAACATTTCAAATTTAGTCTCAGATGAAAGAGGAGTATCTAAGCATTCAATTAGTGACCATTTCAGCGATACTGATTTTTTTGTCTAAATATTGTGATAGCATTATATGTATGTTGTCTATACACATTGCAACTGTGTTGGTGTCCTAGACGTCAAACAAGTCAATTATGAAAACGATCAAAGCAACCATCGACAATAGAAGAACATGGGTGTTGAGCAAGCTTATTGGCAAGGTGTTGGAATTTAAAAGCTATTCGAATTCAATTTTTCGTACAGTGGTGTCTAAATGACTCTGGTGTCGCTATTAAGACTCTCCGTGAAACGTGAACATGTGTTGAATACCTTTTATTGTTGACGGTGGACGACGCGGTGGACAGTTGCAACCGTGAATTACGATTTCACGCCCAATTGGTAGTTTACAGTTTGTCAGAATTTGAATGGCTGGCGTCCAAAAGGGACTAATTCACATTTTTCTGAAATCGACATATTTTGCATTTTTCAATAGTTCTAAATAATCAACGTGGATTGTCATTTTAGAAATTTGAAAATAATTTTCAGATTATTTGCTAAACAATCAAAGTTGGTGTCCAAAAGGGGCTGACCTCACATGGAATCTTATGAAAATTCAAGTTTTCTCGTTCATTTTCCGAGGTTTTAAGAAAAAGTAGTCAATCGATTCGCCCTCACTAAATGTTATGTTATATCTGTCGATGAGCGCTATACAATACTGTTTTTAGTTGGATTGCATTGTGCGTTGATGTTTCGGCCCAAACAGTCGTTCCTGAAGGTGAGTGCCGATCACATACTTGCTATGTATGGCTATTTTCTGTCTAATATATATTTCTTGCACGAATGTATCATGTTTCTATAGTGTAAGTTGACCGAGAAATAAGGGAGCAAGAGAAAAACGGTACATTGTGGTCGGAAATAAAAAAAAATATCTTTCGTTATAGAGTTATTGTGTCTTCGGAAAAGTTGCTGTATGACACCTAGTGCTTCGTTTGGTAGAATCATACTAGTTCGGGATTCAGAAGTTAGAACGGCGTTGTTATCAACTTGCTAATAATAATAGATAGAAAGTTATATCTTCGAGAAATTTGTAGGTCCAATCATTTTTTCTGAAGATGCAGACATTGTAGGTCCTGTAGAGGTTCTGATAGAGTATATTTTGGTTAAAAATTTACTTACAGATTCTGTTTCCAAAAATGCGCAATATTAAAAACTTGTAGGACCTATAAAGTTAGTATCTTCAGAAGATATACTCATAATTACCTGACATACAGCTTTGTCGTAGACACCATCTTTCTATCTAGTTCCATTAAAAAGTTGATAAAAGCGCCGCCCTAGGGACTAAATTTCGAACTAATATGAAATGATCAAATAAAGTCTAGCGGACGCTATGCAACAACTTTGCTAAAAACAGCATAACTTTAAAATGAAAGATAAGGAAAGGACGTGTGAATTGTGGATTACCACCCCCTTTTGGGCTCAGGTGCCCTCGGGATCACCCCCTAGAACTACGCAAATGAATTTATTTTAATAGTCGTCAATCGGATATAGACCGGTTTCTTACAATAATTATGAAACTAACTTAACACTAGTTAAAATTTTGGTTTACTTTAAACTGCTGCTTATGTTTTGTTTTCGACATAGTGAAGTCAATGCTTTCGCAATGTTTGTTGTAAATATTAATCATTTGGTTTAAAGGGCCAAACTTGGCATAATTAGTGCGAATTGTACAAAAGATGCTGCGGTTACGTAGTTGTCGAGAAGGAGCATAAAAATTTAGTTTCGATAAAAGTTCGATTGAATCAATACGATGTGATACAATGTCGTTTACAAATGATACCATAGAAAATTCACGACGATCTTTCAAGGTTTGAATGTCAATTAGCATGCACCGTGCTTCATAAGATGGCAAATGTAGTCCAGTCCAACCTAGTTTACGAAGAGCGAACATCAAAAACTGCTTTTGTACTGATTTTATCCGGTTAGCATGCGTTGCTGAAAAAGGCGACCAAACTATACTACAATATTCTAGTGTTGAACGCACATAGGCTACCTATAATGTTTTTATTGTGTAGGGAACTTGGAAATTATAGCTGAAGCGTTTAATAAAACCTAGTGTGCTGTTTGCTTTGTTAATTATTGTGTTATAATGATCTATGAATGTTATTTTGGAATCTATAATAACTCCTAGATCTCTTATTCTGTCACACTTTTCTACTTGTTGATTTCCTAATAAGATTCTATTGTTCTGTATATTATTCTTTCTACTCAATGTTATGGCATTACTTTTTTTTACATTCAGTTTCAGAAAGCTTTTATTACACCATGTATAAAATATATTTACTTCGTTTTGAAATGTCTGAAAGTCTTCACCATTTCTTATTTCTAGAAAAAGTTTCATATCATCAGCATATATAAGAACTTTTACATTTTTTATAATGAAGGAAATGTCGTTAACAAATAAAATAATGAACAGCAGGCCCAAATGAGACCCTTGAGGGACTCCTGAAGTAACTTAAATTGGGATTGATTTTATCCCTTTAAATCTAACAGCTTGTTCACGATTTGTAAGATTTGATTGTACCCATGTAAGAAGTCCTGGCTCAAACCCTATTTTTTCTAATTTAAAAAGTAGTATGGGTATGTCGATGCGCTCAAATGGTTTGTTAAAATCTGTATAAAGAGCTTCTACGTGGTTTCCGTTATCCATTGTTGTTAATGTATAGTACACCTACCATATTATGAAAACGATCATAGAACATTGCATGATGACGCTGTCCAAGAAAAAATGTTTAGCAAGTTTATTGGCAAGGTGTTAGAATTTAAAAGCGACTCGAATTCAAATTTTGGGTTCAAAGTCAATGTAAACAAGATCCCTGAACTGTAAGTGAGATTATACATTTTTACGCAATGTTCAATGAAGTTAAAACTTTGCAGTGCCATTATTTTCTTATGAAACTCTACCGTTGAAATAAAAGAATATGGATATCACATCATAAGCGTAATAATATATGGGATCGAGGATCTTCTGGATTTGATTTTTGGATAATTTTTAACAATAATATTGGTGGGCATTGAACTAAGCGTACGAAAATTATTGTTAAAAATTATCCTAAAGCGCGAAAGCGTTTAGGATGGTTTCTCGAATTACTTTGATTAGCGTTAGCGAAGATTACGCCAAAATAGGATTTTTATGTTTCAGTTTCATCTCCTGCTATCATTATTTACAGGCATTCTCTTTAACCTATATCCAATTTTGATATTAAATATAGATTTATGTGTTAAATCAACGAATAACTTTGAATTTGTACTTCAAGCTCAAATATCATTCTCTAATATTGGCCTAAAATAGTTCCCGGCGATGGCATATATTGAGTTCTGGTTGACCGCTTTGTTCAATCAAGCACTCAAATTAAAAGACGAAGTCATTCTCGATGAGGACTAACAGTAAAAATGTATCAGATTTGCTCGTTCATTTGCAGTAAAAACTCGGCGTTCGTTCTACCGTAAGTTGCTTTGTTCGTGTTATATGCAAGCAGAATGACCGAAAAAAGCTTTCTGGTAACTCCAGCGCCGCCTTAAGACCACTTGAGGCCCCTATAATTGAACAGGTATAAGCTACTATAGGTAAGATGATCAAATGATGATCCCCAGTACCATGGAGCCATATCTACTACAGGCCATCGTGAGCTTTTTTGATTTTTTTTTCAAATTTGTGCCAAATCCGTCAACCATTATTGAAAAAATAGTTTAGGAATCAAAATATACGGAGAAAACACAATTTCAGAAGCCATCACTAGGTGTCTTTGTAAAGTACTGTCGAAAAACATAAGATTTATTTATTGTTTATTTAAAGGTTCTAACTTACTGGGTCATTCGCTCTTCAAATTTAAGTAATTTACATTGCATTGTAATGTTGTTAATGTTTTGATGTACAGGTATAGAATCCGAAACACTAAACAACCAGACTTCAGGTATAGTTGTTCTTGGAGAAACGGTGTAGTCGAGTAATCCCGCGTCCTTCAGAAAGGTCAGTGACCAGAGCCGTCTTAAGAGCCGCATATACTGCCATCTATGCCACCTTGAAATATATTTTATATTTTTCAAATTTAAGCCAAATCATTCAACCATGTGAAAGTATTAAAAATACTGTAGGTATCAAAATATATCGAGAAAAAATTTAGATTTCCATCACTATAGATGGCCTTGTAAATGTCCAGGTACCGTCGAAAAACAGAAAATGATTTTGATAGATCTTAAAAAGATATAGCATTTCTGACCAATCTTACCGAAAGTGACAAAAAGCATTACATACTATATGCGGTTATGGGAGTTCGAACTCAAGTGAGCTGCGTACAGTGTAATGGACTTACCAGCTGCGCTATTCCCACCCCATATGATATAATCTGATCTTCATTGTTGTAAGCCGTTGTTGGGGGCTGAAGAGTGCCTCCGTCATTAAACGTCCATTTTACAATGTCGACGATTCATTCAATCATTGTCATGAGCCAATAAAATTCAACTTGTTGAAAGATGACGACTACGTGATTTATAAAAGTTACATTGATACAAAGTTGTTCTCAATTGGAAAAAGTCAATTCCCAATTTAAAAAAAGCCACACTTTTTTCAATCATAATTCAACTACATTTACAGATGATAATATTGAATATGGCAGTCATTGAAATCAATCGATATTATGTCGAAGCGCGCGATTCGAAGTTCATTCTTTTTAGATATTCATATTTTTCGCTTCAGGATTCTTTGAAATAGTGTCTCTTCCTACACAAATTGCCGGTGAGGTAGATTTTTGTTATATATTTTCACAGAAGTTTTGTACTTTCTTTTATAGCGAACGGTTCGGAGAAACGAAGATAGCAAACAACTACGTATTTTCATATTCAACAAATTAGTATCTCAAACTCGGCGCCGGTAGTTAAGTGGCAAGTCTAGGGTTTTGATGGTAGAGTCGCCTCTCTGATGTCGGTGATAAGCACTCAGTGCAGAAAGAGACAGAAAGAAAAAAAAATAACAATAATTAGCCTTTTCAACTTTCGAAATTACTCGAACCTATTAATATGAACAACACAATTCATTTCAACAATTCACTGACACAACTATTAGCAGTTCATTAATAATCGCCCACAAACAGAAATGCAACCATCTACCAACGAAGCTCATCAAATACGAAAAGCAAATGCTATATCACTTTGACTGCAAAATTATACAAAATGTAAACCCAAACATAATTGAACAAAAATTTAAGTTACAAAAAAATTTATTTCAATACCAGTAATGTAAAACATTCGAAATAGGTCACAACGAATGCACGTGACCGTGAGGCACAAATTTTCGACTACTGATTCCTGATTCTGACGACCTAAAATATTTTTGATAAGGCGGGGTGTCGTACAAAAATAACATAATTGATTCTGTACCAGACTAGGACAGCATAGTGGAAAATGCCTAATCTGGCCACGAAAGTATCGTGAAATCTCAAGAAATCCAGGAGGAGAATTAAACTGAATTCCTAGTTTTAAGATAGTCGCAAAAAAAAAAAAATTAAACAGATTACTGTAACCCACTGTTGTATATAGCATTGAATGTCTAGTTTTAAGATAGCTGTAAAAAATTTCCTCTTTTATAAAAAAAATATTTCAACATTGTAACCTCCTAGTTTTAAGATATTCAAAATGTTAAAACAAACGAGTTTGGCACCGCCAAGTTAACGCATTTGTGCCTATCAAATAAACCAACTGAATAAAAATAAAAAGTCCAGGAGTCATTTTTAGAAGTTCTCATGAAGATTTGTCCATTCACAATCCCTGTGATGAAGAAATTAAAATTTTCCACATGCGCGGATCGCTTGCCAAACAAGGACTGTGCAACGAATTTCGACATCTTCTTCTTCCACTTTCTGTGCGGCTTCCTTGTGCAAATTTTGCCACCTTGTTGCCACTCCTGGTGCCTTTCGAACTTTATATACCGTAAACCGGGGTGAGTTTGATCATCGTGGTGACTTTGATCACTCGAAACTTTTTTCGTAGATTGCTTATTTGGCCAGAATAGTATACCGAATCCTTGAAATTTGAAATGAGTTTTGCTCTAAAACTTATAAAATACTGATTTGTTATATTTTTTGAGTATATTGTTCGGTTTTTGGGTACAAAAACCACAAAAATCCGAAAAATCACTTTACCTTATTTTACGAAGCTTCGTATAGTGTCTATTTTTTATAAAACAAATAAAGCTTAGATTTTAACAAGAGTAATAAATTCTAGGTGAGTTTTCATTTTTCTTTAGAGTGGGGTGCGCCAAATTTATTTCTAATAATTCGATTATTTTGAAAACAATTTTTTGTAAAACTAATTGGAAATAATTTCAGATTATCTCCAACTAAAATTCGCAATATTTTTGTATATTAATTACTCCATAGCGTTAAAATAGAAGGGACTTTTTGTATATTGATAAACTACTGAAATAAAACAAGTGGAGGAGTTGAAAATGTTTCAAGATTCTTTTATTCTAGTTGGGCTCAAATTTTGCGAATTTTGGTCATTCGATTTTTACAGTAGAGTGGAATACTTTGTACAATGCCAATTAACATCTATTTTTAATATTTAATAATTGAATATCTTTTCAGAATTAGTCTAAACAAACATTTGAATGAAATATTGACATCAAGAATTTAATGTGGGTGAACATGAAGGTTATCAAAGTCACCCCGGAATACGAAAGCGGACTTGAAATTGAAATCATTTTTGGACAAATAATTATCAGCGAACAATTTGAGGTAAAACCATCAAATCTTCTTCACCATACATCAGTACATGGTTTAAAAATGTTAAACTTGAAATGTTAAACTTGAAAAAATGTGTGGTGTTAAAAAATATGTAATGATCACTTCGAAAAATGATCAATATCACCCCGGTTTACGGTACGTATTGTAGAAAACATTTCATTGGAGCGAGTAAAGGCGCTATAATCTATCCCAGGAGCTTAGAACCAAAGGAGTGACATTAACCTTTTTAGCCAAATCACTCCCAACGATTTACCAAATCCCCATCAAATTGAAACGATCGGTACGGTTGTCCACATTTCTTCCTTATTCAAGGTTCAAAATGATTCGTTGATTGAATTCTTCATTAAATGAATAATTTGATTGCCGTATAATTTTGAATCATCTTCATTCTGTACGCTGCACAGTTGGCCTGGCCGTTTTAATGATTGTGTCACAAACCATATGTGCCACAAACATTAATACTGACAAGAAAAATTGTGCGTGAAAGTCTGCAATTTTCCAAGATTCCCACATGTAATGGCTGTGTATGTGCATAATAGACTAAACCAGCATTGTAGAAGATAATTCAAAAATGTTTTTGCTCAACATGATTTGAAACTTGAATGAAAATGTTGGATTGACGTTTGAATTGGTCTAATACCATCCTGATAATGTGGTGCCTCGTTCCCTATCGCTACCATCACTCCGGTTGATTGTCTGATACTCTCTAAAATCACATTGGATAAGGTGCAATGTGTGAATTCGAGCAACTGATCCATTGTTTCCCCGCAAGCTAAAGAGTTATACACAATTAATTGCTACTATTTTTTTGAACTATGATTCTATATTCATCCTAAGTTGGGGGCCCCCAAAAGTACGGGGCCCCTGGCCCTGGCCCAGTGTGCCCATGCGTAAAGACGGTACTGTCAGTGACACTTCTTCTCGGGCGGGGTCATTAGCGAAGATCCCTCTATCGGAGAGCGGTAGTTTATGGTGCTGCCGGAAGTCACCGAACTCTGGACAGTTCACTAGGAAATGTTCCATAGTGGTTCGGGTTCCACATGTTGCGCATGTTGGTGGAAAGAGAGTGTCCAACTCTGAGCCGCGTCAGTACCCGTTGTTCCCTCCTTTCGGTCCGGTCTGTCCAGAGGTCGGGCGAGCCTTTGACGCTCTGGCTTCGGTACACACTTAATTTTTTCTGCCGAATCTCCGCTTTTTTCGCATCTTTTGCCACTGACAAAAGACACTGTGATAAGAGTTAGGACTCAGGTAACCTGGGCACAGTGTGATGTACTTACCAACTACACTTTGCTCTCCCCAGATGGTACAATCTGACCTTCATAATTGAATTGCTTTCTTTCAAAGGGTTTCGTGGAAAAAGTCACAACTCCGCCAATTATCAATACATTTTTATATACTTATGCTTATTTATTTCACTGAAAACCAAAATACTATAAGTTTGATATAATGAAATCATTGCATTATGCCTTTACGTAAATTCAAACTTTCTTGACATTCACGAAAAGGTATGTAACTTCTTAACTACACCTCTATAACTGTCCTGACATTACACTTTGCTAATTTACGAAAAATAAGTAGCAATATCCAATAAAATCCAACTTGTAAATATAGGATTTGTTTCGAATCAGACATGACAATACCATAAAATGTGTTTATTTCAGAACATAGATTACGGACCGTACAATATTTGCATTGTTTCGTTCAGTGTTGTTCTCTTGACTTCCTGACTTCTCGATGTTTCTTATATGATGCAACTGGAGGAAATCGATTTCCAACTTTGGACATTTTTTCTCTCAATCAATATTCCACTTACTTTACAGATGACCGATGATCAATCAATCAATAGTTAGTGTACAGATATTATATTGAATCTAAGCGCGCGAGTTACATCGAGATTCGTTGATATTGGTCGCATTCCTTGGTGCAGGAATAAATTTTTTAAAATATTGTCTCGTTTTGGTGATGTAATTTTTTGTTATATATTCCGAATGACGTTTGATGCATTCGTCTATTTTGAGTGGTTGGGTTAGGCGTAGGAAGCGAACACGTGCATTTTTAGTAATAATAACAGTTTTCCTATTCAAAAAATTGGTATTTCGAAGACAGAGCCGTGACGCATAATATGTGTTCGTCATTTGTATAAAAATTGAAAATTTTGATTTAGCAAGGTTCTAATTCTAATATAAAGATTAGTTGCTTTCGACAGTACAAGAAAATTTTGCTCATATTCAAGGATAGGAAGAATCGCATCGTTTTACGCTCCCTCAAGGCTCAAGCGCACTCACCTACCTCCGATGCTTTATTCTGTTTTTCTTGTTTATGAGTGTGCATCTGTTGAGCGCCCGATCGGCCAAAGCCAAGTGAATATGGTATCTTACACGTTCGTATTTTTTCTCTCTTACGCTCACCTTGGATCGCTGCGATTTAGGTTCTTTCCGATGCATGTTCGGAATTGTATCCGAACAATGATGATCGGATCCGTTCGGCAATGCGATTCTTCCACAAAAATTTGGATCGCGATCTATGTTCGCCTAAATCGAAAATCGATTCAATTCCCACCGCATTCGAGCGGGAGCGGTTCTTGCGATTGTTTGCATTGACGCTGCCGCGGTGTTTTGTATCGATGGAATGGTGTAGTGTCAGTCGAGTGCATGTGCGTGTTTGTAATTTGCTAAGCAAGCAGATTGTCCCTTTGTATATCATTCATATTCCACATAGGTATAAATAAATAGCGGACTTTACGCGTTCAATATTTTTGATGCACATCATCAATCCAACTTTGTTATACCACAATGGATTATAGAACGCTTAAGAGCCGCTAATCATTAACAGACTTTGGAGTTTTTGTTTTCAAGAAAGTTTGATGTTTTGCATAATTTGTAGTATGATAGTACAGTAAGTTGACTTTGTGGCCAAGCCGGGGTGCGTGGAATCGGTTTCTTTCACTAGGCTGTTCACAGTGATGTCATGTGGATCTAATTCGGAATGATGAGCGGTCAAGAATGGATTTGGAACGTGATGTTCCGGGTACGACGATTTATCCATCTGTTTTAAATATTGTTTTCTCGATGTTTTGATTGCTTTTGCTTTTTGTGGCGCTTTTTGTTATTTCTGCTGTCAATCATCATATATACTAGTGAAGAATGTTTGATCTTGTTTGTGTTCCGTATTAGCGGTCCTTACACGTTGTTTTGTCAAACAGCGTTATGCATTTAAGGGTTAACTATATTTTATGCTGGTAACAGTGTAACTAGTGTCTGACGGAATCAATTTTTATAGTAAGACCCAGAGTCTGTGCACTTTAGGAGTTAAATACAGAGGAATGCGCTACACTGGATAATAAGACTATTTCTGGAGAAAATTTTCAAAAGAACCTTTTGTTTGGACAGTTGAAAGTGTTTTTACAACAAAAATGGTTTTCTTCAAACCTAAATATCTTCAGGCATTACAATTCGATTTTCAATCTATCGAACTCGGTCACTAAAAACATGACGACAGTAACGCACCGGGTGGAGATATCCCAATTAGCTTCGACAACGTTAGTGATTTTTACACAAGTTGAACGCTAAAGATGGACGTCTGTTCTCTGTGGTATGTGCTTCTCTTTCAGTAATAAGCTACTACTCAATGTTTACTTTCCGAAGCACAATAGAATTCCCCTAGAATCTTTGCAAAAATCCAGTTGCTTGGAAAATATAGCCGAAGACTGTCCAAATTGATAGTATTTATAAGTTCTTCAGTTCTACGCAGTTCTGTGTCGTAAGTGCCCCAGTTATCGCAATGAACACCATTCTCAGCAGATAGCTAAGCTTTTACAGGATTGTCATCACTTCTTCCATCTGACACCACACAAGAACATTATTAAACATACATTTTTTTATATAAACTCAAAGATGTAATTCGGTTTGAGACTCCAAGTTTTCCTAATAGTTTTTCTGTGCTGTCTGAAGAATTTTCACATTTTTTTTGGATCTGACCCTAATGAGAACAGTTTAGTTTAAATTCTAATATAATTCACACAATACTCACAATCATAGAATTGCGACCTGGATTAAAATTCGCATCTTCGTAAAATTAACCATGTAACATTTTTCAAATTTGAATCTTAGGAAAGTATCTTTATACCGTGAGATTTAACCAATTTTCTCTGAAAGTATTATATAACATGGGGTCTACTATTAATATTAGATTCAAACTCAACTGATCTTGTCCGATTCAGAAATTCCAATCGATTTGAAAATACTGTGATTTTAAACAATTTGGGGCGGATCGAAATGTTGATGGCCAGTTATCATGATTGGAAAAATATATGGCTACGAAAGTTGCACACGTTTTCCATCACCGGTTTTTGAATGATGTCTATAAACAAATTCATTCACACCGATCACTCGAAACCTTTTATGCTAAACTTTGTTTTGGTTTGTTTGTATCAAGAAACACTAAAAACCTCTGATTATCAAGAGTGATGCTTCTATCAGAGTGCTATGACCTGCCCAATTGTTCAATAGCCCATAGCACAGGAAAGATAGACAAAGATTGTTTACATTTATGTGTTTTTATCAGTTTTCAATAATAATGCAATATAACGAAAATATCTATACAAATATCATTTTCACTGCTAACTGAAAATGTCCCTGGCAGCACTGCTCCAGCGGAATATCAATAACTGCAATGCTATAGATAATACAACTGTAAGCGCATACATGAATGGTTAAAGTCCTAGTTACTAGCCTTATCTATTTTTGTGAACAAATCTTGCCTGAAACAAACACCAATAGTTACTCCGCCAGAACGGTGATCCTTGTTACTAAATATCACGCAATCCACATTCCAATTATTAGTTCCAAGAAACTTAATAAACTTAACAGCATTTCAGTGAAAATTTCGCTTGGTAAACTGTTTTTAAAATTTCGATTTATCTATTATATTTTATTATATTGTTATTAGTTGATACATATGATTCCCTTTCTATCTGTTTATTCACACCTAATTTCATGCACACACAAAGGTATGAACTTTATGCGCCGGACTCGTATGCCCTAGCACGAATGCGTTTTTGTTTGATCTCGAAACTGAGTCAGGTTTCAACCGAAACTGTTATCACTTAATTTATTTTGACATCAATTTGAGTTATAACCTGGACCAGCTTCGTCTCAAGCCAAAACCACCTAAACGTGGATAATCATATGATTGAAGCAAAAGATATTATCATTACAGTTAAAAACAAGAAAATTGATCAGCGACAATCGATATTTTGTCAATTTTATGCAAATGCATATCACCGGAAGTAGTGAGCTATATTCGCGCAATGATACGCTATAAAACGCACAACTTTCGAGATTATTTATTGGCATAGAAAAGAAGACAAATCTAAGTGTCCTCTCGAATGCAGCGCATGGAAGGAGCCGAACGCGCCTGAACATTGAAAATTAAACTAAATCCAAACAAATCTAAACCAATGTACATTACCACACATCTTGTCTACATCGTAAGTACGGCATTTGTACATACAATCACGGCTCACAGAAACAGTATATGTAAGCCGTGCATACAATGGTAGAGTTCAACTCGAGCGATAATATGCGCATGATAGAATTAACACGCAGAAAGGAAATGACTGCGAGTTGAACCTACACAGCAGAAATTGCCACTCCGTGCGGTGTCCAGGCGGACACTGACTCCTACCGATATTTTCAGGCCAGCCATATATTTCAATCGTTTAGTTTCAGGATTGCGCACGAAGATTTGGATCATTTTTCCGAACGAACATGTTCGCTGCCGAATATGTTCGATGGCACTCATTACCTCACTGCATCGGCAATGCGGAACGCGTTAAAAAATTTTGCGATTTCCGATTCTCTCTCTCTTCGTAATCGCAACGGTGTGATGCGGAACGAGTTGTGTGGGTCTGTATCTTTTTAACGAGAGCGTAAACCCCCGACGATGTATAAGGAAACAAATTCATGTACGCTCATGGCGGTGAGCGAGTTTTCCGCACCTTGCTCATATTAACTATACTTTGATTGGGAATACTGCATAATACATAAATGTTCATAAAAATATTTCTCGTTGCGCCAATCGAAAAAAACTGAATTTTACGCACAAAATAGGTCACCGAGTGTCAGCGGTTCTTCAAATGTCCTGAAAGGTACGCCTTGGCTCGTTTAATTTGTGGTAAAGCTTGGGTCGATTTGTGTACACATTTTAAATCATACATTCAAAAGGCCATTTTAGAACTTTTTTGGGATATTACGAGCGTTTGTCTTCATGACAGCTTGAAAATTGGTAATAGGGCGGAGTGTAGTACAAAAATACACTACAGTGTGCCAATAGTGCCAGTCTAAGACGGTATAGTTCATGATGTCATATCCGGTCGAGAAATCGTGGCATCGAGAAACCTCAAGAAGTGTAGAAGTCACTTTTGAAGATTTCCATTGTCCGTTGGTGATTCCCGGTGTGATCAAGAATTCAATATTTGCCACATCCGCGGTTCGCTTGCCAAACAAAGAACTTAGGCATCTTCTTCTTCCACTTTCCTGTGTTCGGCGACTTTCGAATTTAGAATACGTGTTGACCAAACGTTTCATTGCTTTGGCTCAAAATAAATTTATACTTGAATCGAAATGTTAAATTGAAGTTTGAATTGGCTCAATACCATCCTGGTTCTACAGCGTCTCGTTCCCCATCACTACTATTATTATACCTGGTTATCTGATTCCCTTTTAAGATCTTGATCACATAAAATACAGTGCAATATGTGATTTTGAGTTGCTACCGATCCATTGTTTACCCACACACTAAAGCTTTATAAACAATTGAGTGAGACTATTTTTTTGGAATATATTAAATAAGACGGATTTCGCATTACTTCCAGGTGAGTGTCGCTCTTTTTTAGTAGCAAAATTTTATGCATTTGATGTATTTTCTACCTCTTTGCAAGTAGATCACAATAATTAAATGCTCAAATCGTCGGTCCAAATCTTCAACGAAAAGTCGTTATTCCTATCGCAACAATGAAAAGAGACAATAGAACAAATCAAATCTAAGGATCAACATATAATAGAAGAATTAACACTGTAGTGGTTGATTTCGGGAGTTGTAAGATTCGATCCTCTGAAAGCAATGTGGAATAATTAAGAATGTAGTTCCCGCTAAGGATACACTTTGACACAAAGCATTACAATTACCTGTAAAGTAGATTTGATAGTCTCAAAATTGGTTCGATCGAGGTTTCTTGAACGGATTAAAACTAAACATGATATTGGCTTAAGAAAAAGTTAAAGTGTAGGTCACCCTGGAATGGAAATAATGTTCTGAAAATTTATTCAGGAGGTTAAGGACTTGTTATTGCCAGAAACTTTTGACAATGACAATGTCAAACAATCATCAAAACACACATTTACTATCCGTTATTTCCAAGAACAACGGAAGGCAGATGAAAGTGATAGAATATTTAGCTCTACGCGAAAGAAGCTCGTTAAAGACGCTTAAATTGATTTTTCAATAAAAAATATTTCAACTCTGCACTATTCGCTGAATAAATAATAATTTTAATAATTAAGAAACGTTATTCTTCCTAGTCCTTACCCGTTCATCAACCAACATTTTGTTAATAATATAACCGAATTAACATGGTTATTCATGAATAAGTACAATAACGAGACCAAAAACTTTTTCACTCTCAAGTGCTGAAAGCCCCACCCCTTTCTTCGACAGTTCCTTTAGTTGATGTTGGCAACCCGCGGGAATAAGATCCGAACCTCCAAGCCAAGGTAGTATCGATACAAAAACGAACCGGTCGGTACCTTACACTCCGAAGGTGCTGAAAAGTGAATATAATCATCACTTAACGTGTTTGAAAGTTTATCGTTCGAAAATTATTGTTTCGCGTATGTCGACTCGAGGTGCTTGAGCCAAGACACACGATAGCTTGTAGATAAGTGAGAGATTCTTCCCTTTGTGTTCGCGCGCTCTCGAAAAACACGCAGAGACCCTCCGGTACTTGTTAGATACATCTTCGCCCTTCCCTGGAACACAAGACGGTGTGTGTTGTTGAAACGAAGATGCTTCGGCAGTTAGTTTCTTTATAAAAGTGGTTTAATTTGGCTTTTATGCGAACGTCGTCGTTTTCCCGCTTCGAAGAAGCCAACAGTATTTGGTAGCAGTAGCAACAGCAGTAGCAGTGGATAGAAGTAGCAATTTCGAACTTCGGATAGTACAGAGAATATATGATGGCTGTAGATTCACGCCCGTGAAGAAGCCTTTGTGCGCTTAAAACGAGTATCGTCGTTAGCGTCTTTCTTCGCTGGCACATGAATGTATAGAGACGGCAGTTTTATGAGTGTTGAGTGTTTTATGACCTGCCACCGATTGGGAAATGGGTGCTGATTGAAATTTGAAGCTTTGAATATGTTTTGGGGGAGGCACACTTCAGCGTAAATTTATTCACAGTCTTGTAATGAAATTATCTATTTGTAAATTTAAGGAAACTGCTTCTCAATTATTTTTTACTCGTATTAATAAACTTTATTACCATTTGCGGAGATCTCTTTTTGTTCAATTTGATGGAAAACGTGAAATGGAGTTAATTTGCCGAACTTCCTCTTTCCAGTTCCTACATGGAGTCACATAAAACACCACTACGAAGCGAAGATAAATAGTTCATTGTTCCCGCAAGCATTACAATTGCGCAACGATTCCTAGTTTCCCGCGAATTTTTTCCTGGCTAGCGGAAAAGCTGCAAATGGAAGCAGACAAAGTTATCCGCTGAATGGACTGACTAAGTCCCTTAGGTACAGAGTGTAGGGAAAATTGCTGTGCGGCTTTGCCGCAGGCTCATTGCTCATTTTTCTCTTGTTGATGTTCTATATTAAAACAATTGCTGCCATAATGTAGAGAAAGTGTCGTGTTGGCTAGCTACCGAGTGCTTTTTGTGCTTCCTTTTCTCCCCGCGCCGCACGCATTGAGTTTCGTGGTGTGGTTCAACCTACACAAGTGACTGGTTTTCTCTGCCTGCCTTAAGCGAGTACGGGGTTTTAGTACTGGTTGATGATCCAGATTTGCAATTCGTATCTGTTTGAAGTTAAAGAAGAATGATTTCTATCGTTTCAAGGTGACATGCTCGTGAAATTGGAAGATACCTTGTATCGCTGAAAGATGCATGAGTCCTAGCAAAGATGTAAACGTAGAATCTAGAGCCAAGTGAAATTGTGACTCAACATTTCCGTAACATGCCGTGAAAACTGTTTGATTATGAACCAACTACAAAGGTGCGCAATTACCGGAAATCAAAATATAACCTGAGTACGCCTAGGCATGGATTTACGAATCTTTATACCTTTATTTTCCTGTATCTCAAAAATACACTGGATTGCGCTTAAATCATCATTGATACAAGCTTTGTAAGTTTTTCTGGTGAACACCCTACCAAGATCAAATGAATGTGCGAAAAAAGTAATTTTTTGTTGACTTTTAGTCATCGACACCTGATGTATCCACTTCAAGCGCATTTAAAGTCGAACCAGCCTTCAGGTACTTAAATGTGAAATATCAGAGATGAATGATCTCTTACTAGAAGCTGAATTTGTGCCGGATCACGTTTTATTGAAAACTTTCCGCTCCTTTGATTTCCATCTTGAAGCACTCGCTACCCGAATTACAGCTAGAGTGCAAAACTATTCAATGATACCTTGCATTGGTGTGACGAATCTGTAGCTCTGTATCAGGAACCACACTATAAATCGCCTTTTGTATTGGTGTTCATGAGTTGGCAAGATATTTGTCAATGCCGTATCGCTATGAGGAAAGGTAACGTGCGCTTCGGGCAACAAATTTCACAAAAAAGTCGTTTAGAATTAAAGGTGAAATTTATCCGACAAAACAATTGCTATGGAATCAGAAGATCTCTTAGAATACAGAAACCATTTGCTTTTTAGAGCGAATGCTAGTTGAATTTTTGTTGAAACCTGGGAGAAAAATTGGTAAATTTCGTTCACCTCATACAACCTTAACCAAATTGTCTAGGCGCAGTAGAATAGCATTGCAATCGGCCGATACAAATTGTGGTCGAAAGATGGTTATCCCGTTGAATAAATTTGATGATCGACTCTTTGCTATTAATCCTCCAAAAATTGAGTCTGATCCAAGATTATAATTTTTACATGACACTAGTGCACCCGGCAAGTCATTCTTAAATGTGAGTCACTTGTGTATGCAGTTCCCAGCGACACATCACGCACAATTTTCTGCATGGGAACGAAGTACGGGCATACCTTTCTTGCACCAACCAGTCGGTAATTTATTGCGCCTTCAACGATGTCCAGACAGAGCAACAGAAAGTACCAACGATATGTATGGAGAAAGGTTTGTGTGCGTCCGTAGACTGCGGGACTTCAGCTGAAAACCTAAATCGTAAAAGATCCCATTTACAGTCGCAAACTACTTTTAATCTACGTTATCACATGTCACTAGTCCACTAGTTCTAAGATATACTCGGATTCAACACCGTGCGAGTTACATGGTTCTTTATCAACTACCATTTTTGTTAGGTGTTGGCAAGGGCACAAAAACCTCCTCCACTGCTCTACGATCGACTCTATCGAAGCCATTACTTCATTGTATTGGTTCGTATCCGTATGAAAAGTGCTATATTGAAAACCAAACAATGTTGAATTTTCAGTTCTGTACATTTATTGAAACTAAACGTTTCAGAATGCCAAACACTTGGTTCCGTGATGAAAATTTGATACTTATCTAAATGTATAACTGTTGTTTTGTTTATTTATTTGTGGGTTTAACCTATAAGCTCATTCGTCCACGTAATGGATAAATCAATATAGATATCCTAACAACTTCATCAAACATGTTCAAAGTTTTCAGAGTCGTTGTTCATTTTCTTCGACAGTATTCTGCCTTACAATACTATTTCAGACTTTTCCAATTGGAATAATCTGATGAGTTCATCGATGTTTGGTCACACTAACATTCAGAAATTCTATGAAGTTCAGTTATATGATCCGATAATATTTAACAAAACATTGCTTATCAATGAAGAATTTAACTACGTTTGCAATCAAGAGATAATATTCTCTCGAAACGGGTCGCAATCACATTTCCCATTTGTCTTTCTGAGAGGAAAATTCACATCGAACATTCTAGAAATTAACGTTACTCTGTACTCCAAATGAACAAGTATCTTTAAGAGTTGTTAAATTTAAATGTGCTAGATTGAATACCAGTGAAATCTTGCTGAAATATTATTCGAAACTCTTACCTATTCCTGCAGTTTCGAATACGTCTTATTTTAACTAAATTTCGTAGAACTCTGTGAAAGTTATGACAATTCCGTAGATTCTACGAGTTAATTCGTAGTTCTGCGGATCTCCGGGAAATTCGTAGAATTGGCTACCCTGGTTCAGAGTGGAGTATCGCTTCGATGCTTGCTGTTGCTATTGGCTACCAGTAAACGAGCTCACTATGCGCGAATTGGCCCGTTCCACAATGGTTTAAAACAGTGCTTTTTTCGGTTCTTCATCCATTGGAGACAAAATCGTTCATATTAACGATTTTAAATAATCCACAATGTTTGTGTGTGTGCGTAAATAGCGCCATCTTTTGGCAATATTTAAAAAAAAATTGATTATAGTAGGCTATAGAAAATTTAGCTTTTGAACCGAAAGATATAGCGCGTGGCTGTCTTTGACAAAGTTGTAGTTTTTTTATAAATTTTGCAGAAGACATGTTGTCTCTATCACTAACTGTAATCGAGTAATGAGATTTAAATTATTATTTTTACTTATAACTACTTTGTTTCTGATTTTTCGCATTAATAATGTTCTTCTTTATCCTGAAGCTCACATTCATACGATTAACTGTACCAAAATGAAATGGTACATCACCGGCTAGAAAATCATTCAATATCGGTAGACGAGCCTGCATACAGAGTGTGCGCCACTCGGAAATCAAACCAAGGCGTCTTTGAAAACCAGCGCCTACTCGTTCACCAATGAGCCATTCGCGCGACCTCAAGGGGGTCAAACATGAAGATTTTAACAGTGTATAACTTCTGAACGGGTGCTTACGGACAAAAGTTCGTTCAATGGGCGAAACCCAGTTTAATGAGAATAATGCATAACATAATTACAATGTTTGTCCACAGTGAAGTTATACTAGTTCAGATACAGGTTAAAATAAAATCGAAATTAAGCTGTAACTCGTTACAAAGTTGCTATTTGGTCTCTTCGGGAAAGTTGTGTGTTTTGTAATCATAAAAATACCTTCAAACATTGTTAACGCCAAAAATTCAGAAACAAAAATGTTACCGTAAACCGGGGTGACATTGATCATCGGGGTGACTTTGATCACTCGAAACTTTTTTCGTAGATCGCTTATTAAACCAGAATAGTCTACCGAATCATTTTAATTTGAATTGATTTTTACACTAAACTTATAAAATACTGATTTGTTATACTTTTTGAGTATATTGTTCGGTTTTTGGGTACAAAAATTACAAAAATCCGAAATTTGACTTCACCACTTTTTTACGAAGCTTCGTAAAGTGTCTATTTTTTTAAAACAAATAAATCTCAGATTTGAGCAAGAGTAATAAATTACAAGCAAGTTTTTATTTTCCTTTAGATTGGGATGTGCTAAATTTTTTGTGAAACTAGTTGGCAATAATTTCAAATTATTTTAAGCTAAAATTCTCAACTTTTTTTATTGTTCAATATTCCAACGTGTTAAAATGGATGAAACTTTTTGTACATTGATAAAACACTGAAACAAAACAATTTTAGCAGTGTTAAAAGTTTTCAGAATCTTTTATTCTAGTTGGACACAAATTATACGAACTTTGGTTACTCGAATTTTACAGTACATTGAAATACTTTGTATAATACCAATTAACATCTATTTAACAATGAGTATCTTTCCAGAATTAGTTTAAACAAACATTTGAATGGAAAGCATTGACATCAATAACTTAATTTGTGTGAACATGCAGGTTATCAAAATCACCCCGGAGCACGAAAACGGACTTCAACTTGAAATCATTTCTGAAAAAATAGCTGTAAACGGACACTTTTAGGTAAAACCATCCAATCGTGTTCTCCATACATCAGTACATGGTTTAAAAATATTAAACTCGAAAAAAACGCGTTGCGTCCAAAAATTATGTAATGATTACTTCGAACAGTGATCAATGTCACCCCGGTTTACGGTACATGTAACAATAAGAATTTAAAGAATTCCTCATAGAAACATCTTATAACTCAATTAAAGTGAGACGGCCAAGCGCTATCTCTTTCGGTCCAAAAGTTAAATTTTCTATAGCCTACTATGATTAATTTAAAAAAAAATTAATATTGCCAAAAGATGGCGGTTTTTACACAAACAAACATTGTAGAATATGTAAAATCGCTAATATGGACAGTTTTGACTTCAATGAATTAAGTACCTCAAAAATCTGTTTTGAATCCCTGTCGGGTTCGCAGGCCGTCCGATGGCTTGGTTGGGTGCAGTATGGCCACTTTTTCATGAGATCACATGCGAAGATTTTGAGAGAGATTACTAAGCAGGGGAAGCTATGAAAATTTTAGAGTTGTGCCAAAGTAGCATTTCCAGTTGCATGGCGCTCCCGGATCTGAATCAGTTTCCGGATCCGGACCAGTTCCCGAATTCGGACCAGTACCCGGAAACGAATCACCGGGCCTGGATCAAGCCCATCCCAGTGTCCAGATCTGGACCCTCGGTTCGGATGCGTGGATCCAAACTATAGGTCTTGCTTTCCGTACATGACGGGAAGGACTGTTAATGTTTTGTGCAGTCCCTACCTTGCTGTTGACGTCCGTGATAGAAAAAAATCAATTTAACTCCAACGGAAATACCTCACCACTATTCCGAGTCGGTTTTTTCTGACTGTGTTTTAAAGCTAGCCGATTGTGAGCCGGTTGGTATCTCCGGCGACCGACATACTTTCAGGCTTAGTGGAGGTCGATGCCAAAAATAATACCATTAAGTCTTATTTTCGATGCAAATTATATCTAGTACAACCGGCCCCTGGATGGTCTACTTTCGAACCAGAGACAAGCCATTTAACGTCATCGATATATCGCGTGATCTAACTAAACAAAACTCGACCGTGTACGAAAAAATATTTTGTCTACGTTTCCACCCGGGGAGTAGAGATTGATGGTGTAGTCTCCGAGAAGGGCCTTAATAGCGAAATAGGGGCTGGCTCTTTCCAGATACCTGTACTTCAGTCAATGTAAATTCTGGTATGCAAGCAATTGTGTTCAGCAAAAATCGAGGAGTATTAGAAAACTTATTTTCCATCAGCCTCATTTCGATCCTTTCGCCGGATTTGTTCTTCCAAAATTTGTTCTTTTGAACGGGGCTCGCCTATTTGTTCGCCTTTTGTACCGAGTGGCATGAACTGCCGTCGTTGCAAGCAATGAAGCTCATGAGAGAATCAAGAAAACTTTTTCGTCTGTGGAGAGACTTCGAATGAACTATCGACATATCCCGCATATAAATTAAACGGAGCAAAATTGAAGCATTCTTTTGAGAAACGGTAGTAAGAAATGTTTAAGAAAGCACCGGCCACGACTAATTTCTACGCTTCCTTGTTCGCTAAAGAGCGAGATTTTGACAATCTCGCTGAGGAAGCATTTTCTAATGTGCCTAATAGTTTTCGAAAGAGGAGAATCATTTCCTCCGAGAGACTTAATCGTAAAGGCCTGAAAGTGTACCTTGATGGGTGCTGTTAAGTAAGTAAGTCTCGGAAAATCCACATGGAACATCCGAAACTTCAAGTGTCTCTATATTTTCTAGGTTCAAAAACAATATTAAGGAGCGTTTTGGGGATCAAAACGTGCTATTATTTCAATCGGATTAGCTTTTGCTCGGTACCAGGAAATGAAGTTGTCGCTTGTTAAATCCAAATCATAGGAAAAGGTTTATTGATATTCTTTCCATATACATCGCACCTCAACTGGTTCGAGAAGATTTTAACTCCCACGGCATGTCATGGGGTTGTCTTCATGCTGATAACCGACCTATCTTACTGCATGATATTCGCGATTATTTCAGTATGACCATCTTGAATACAGTGGAAATGACACGAATGTCTACTAGCGCGGCCAAGCGCGTTAGATTTATCGTTGTACTCTACCTCATTAGTGTGCCCATTGATTGAAAGAGCTACGCGTCCACTATATCCGAAACAATCGAATCAATATAAGGAATTCCTCCGGTGGCAGTGTACAACGTTTTGACTGGCTTGTTTTTCTTCACTGAGATTAAAGGTCGAAACGAATACCCGGCGCGAACAATCGTGGACAGTTTCCCACTCCGTTGTGGGTAGAGAGTGCTCAGAATTGTATGCGAAAAGGTCCTATGAGGTCTATGAACGTTAGATCGTCCAATTTTTTCCGAATATACGTGACGTTAGAAACACAAATAAAAAACTTGATGGAAACTGCAAAACGCGGTTATTGGCACCGGTTCGTCAAAGGCTTAGCGAGAGAAACAATATGTTGTCTAGTAGCTGGGCCCTACGTTGTGTACTCGATTCGACCTTTGGTCGAAATAAACGGCACTAAGAATCCTTTTTCGGTGACAACAGCATTCCACTTAGATTCACATTCAAATGATAGAAGTTTCACAATGAAATTATAATAATGTATATAAACGTAATAATTGTTCTTCAAACACACAAATTTATCTGACAGCAAAGATACTCGCGCTAAGCATTTTCCCCACAAAACATACGGTTTTATATTTACCTCCGACCATGTCCACATCGTTACAGTTCCAAGTGAGCGCTTCGATCGATGGAGCATGGAAAGCACTCCTAATTTTCCAGGAGAAAATATGGGCGTTCCTAGATTCTTTATATTAAAATCGTTCCTGATTGCCTGATACAAATATTAGTTTGAGTTCTTTCGCATTGTTTGTTTGTTTGTTTTCAAACTAAGAGTATTCGTTGGTTGTTTTTTTGCTAAGAGTGAAAAACTCTTATTTTTGCCAATATTTTTTTCTGTGTGTAATAAGAAGACGGACACTTAGGCATTAGAAGGTAACATTTTTGAAAGATCGCACAGCTTTAACGAATTTTTCAGTATTTCTTGTTAGAGGACGCTCGAAAATTGGCAAATTTTGTGGAATAATGGAAGTTTAGGAATCCCAAAGGCATCAACCAAACTTGGGTAAAACGGAAGGATGAACGTCATGACTTCCTTCGGGTGGCATCTCGGGTCATGTCCAATCATTATACGTTGAATGCGCATTTCCAGCGTGTTGGAGTCGTAGAGAGCGTTCTCTGCGCTTGCAGTGACGGCCATCGCGACAGCAAACATGTTGTTTGGTCGTGCGCCTAGTGTTCCACACAACTTTTCCATTGCGGTATTTCAAAACATGCCACAATCTAACAAATCGTAATTGACGAAATATAACCGTGTTCTGTTTAACTTTATATGAAAGATGTACTTTCCAAGCGCAGTGTCATAAAATTACACATTTTAAACAAATGTCATATGTGGAGTAAAATAACGTTACTCGCGAAATTCAACGACATGTAAAATTAAAATCAAACGTGAAGATGTATCATTTTTGATGCTCGTTTATGTCATGGTCAGTAGACGTAAATTTACACGATTTTTGTTCTAGTTGTGTATCGCCAGATCTGCGTTAAACGAATCCCTTCGGCCTGGTTTTAGTCCGAGATATGCTGGCTATCCTCCAAATTTATTTATATCTACTCTTTTGGTAGACTTACTAACAGGTACCTGCAAATGTGATCCCAAGAGTTCCCAGCGGATCCAAGGAGGCCAGTTGGCGATCCGGTTCATAATGTCCTGATAGTGATCTTCAGTTTGCCACAAAGCTACAAGTTTAATTTCATTTTTGAATAAAAATATGCAATTGTTTTACATCAAGAATTTTCAATGCAAGAATTTTGTGCACAAGACACATAAATGGTTAATATCTGGTTTTGATTTGTTCCAAACATTCGAGTGGGTAATTCTTCTCTCGGTAATTTTCGAGTGGGTAGTAGTACCCATACTACCCACCCTTTCCGCCGGCCCTGCTGGCAGGAGTCGAGCATAGGCAGTGTTACTAGGAATCACTCAAGTCTACCAACATGCGTCACGGCAGAGTCAGACTTGTCCTTCTTTACCATGATAACTGACAAAAGATGAACAACAGCATTTCATTGATGCTGTAATCGTCGACAGGTTTTCAGTGGTGATCTTACGTGACTTCTATTTTGTTGGTTTTCATGAAATCACATGCGTAGGGACAGGTTTGTCTTTGTCGGAGGACATGTTGGTAGACTACAGGTAACGTTAAATATTATTTTATAATAAATTCTGAAACGCTCTGATTAATTACTACTATTCGCTAAACCACGACCAACCAGTTCAGCGTTCTCTGTGTAGAAAGACTGAAAAATCGATCTGTCGAAAATATCACTGTTCAATGTGCCCATTTGATTTATAGCTAGAGAGTCCGAACTCTCGTTCCCCGCATTTGATGAATCAGCAGGAAGCCTCGTGTATCCTCGTAAATTCCCGAAACAAATCTTTTCGACCTTCGATGTACGAAGAGCCTAAATTTTACTGAGGCCATAAGTTAAGGCATTAAGGACATGCTAAATTGCAACTACATCTGCGACGTAAACGGAAGCAGATTCATTGAGTTTGTAGGAGTTCGATTGATTGTAGTTAAAAATACCGGTATCAGTGGACTCTTCGATACAAGATATGTCAGGGAAGAACGTAATCTTTTGTTGCCAGTTAGCCTTGTGGTACCTAATGTATACTCTTCAAGTGCATTTAGAGTCTAACTATCCCCAAATTACTTGCATGGGAAACTTCAGAGATCATTCTATAGGCTAGCACAAGCTGAAGCATGAATCAGCTCGGCCGATACGAATTATGCTCGGAAGCTGGTTATCCCGTAACTTGTCTCCAGTCACCACAAACAATGTTCTGCCGCAAAAAAAATATATCAGAAAGATCTCAGTTCGTAAAATTCCAATAAACGTTTGAGTTGCAATACGATTTCTGATTTTGTTCAAATTCCCAAAGTGCGAGATCTGCACCAGAGTGGACGATCTAATCTAGGTTTTCTGCATATGTCACTTGTGTTCCAAGAACTCATCGCTAACTTTGTACCGCACCCGTTTCCTCCACGGAACTTGTACCTGTTCTTGTCAGAGTTTATAATATGTTCAATTTTTGCAGTCTCATTTTAGCAATGGTCAAATACTTCTACTCCTGCTCTGCGATCGACTCGAATGGAAGCCACCTTCGAGCGCGTTGTTAAACAACTAATAAGAAAGTGTATCGTTCAGCTTCAATTCATCTAGCGTCTCAGACGAATCCTATTTTTTTTGGTTATGCTTGACCCATCCAGAGTCACACGGATCAGCTTCTTCAGGTCTTGTCAGAAAGCTGGTTTCGTTGCACTGAACCGTACGCTGCGTTAAAATACTAAAAACTGATAATAAGTTCGCAAGTTATATTCCTGAAAGTTATTCAGAATCTGTCGAAATTGAGAACCATCACTTCGTTGTATCCATCATCAAAGGACCGTCATTAATCGTATCCTGAAATTTTCACATTCGTTAGCACTAAACATTGCGAACCGTAAAACACCTGCTCCTGGAATAGAAATTTAGCTCAAATGAAGAGGTAAGCATCTTTTCGAGCAGTTCAGTTTAAAAGTGATAGAAAGAATCAGACAAATTCTGGCTTATTCCTGTTCAAATACATCGAACAATTCCAACTCGTTTAGTAAAGCAATACACAATTGTCCGAAAAAGTTAAGAAAATAGTAATACGCAGATCCGAAGAAAGGACAGAAATCCATAGATCAAAAATTTAAAAAATTCAAAAATGTTAATTTTTAAGACTACTCATCCACAAAAGATAATCTGAATAGTGGTCCGCAGTGGAAACGTTTTCACGCATGCTTTAACCAAGGCCTGCTTCGTCAGTCCATCAAAGTACCACGCGTCTTCTTAAACAAATTTTAGCTACTATTTCTAAGGAGGGGCGCTTTATTATTTGCTGGATTGCGTCCGGAATTTGAATACTGTTTATTTTTACCGTGTTGTAGATAGCGAAACATACGTGATTTAATGGTGTAGTTTTGTCTTACTTGATTGCATCTGTGGCCCATGATTCGCTTCTTTCTAAAGATCAACTACGACCCTGCTTCGAATGATGACAGTCACCCGTAGCGGGACAAGAATCACAGCTGAATTGCGCTACAAACAATGTTAATTTCAGCCTTTGTGTCAACTATTCACATTTAATAAACATAAAATATGTCCGTAATATTTGCAGAAAGTACATACTCACTGGAACCCGTTTCGAGGCAACCCTTCTCGCCCCAACCGAGTGCCTGGTTTACAAATGTTAATATAGCAAAGACTTTATGGCTGTATAAGGTTCTGCTTTCACCGCGTGAAAACTTCCCAACAACAGCGAGATGACACTAATGGCGTCTGGAGGAGGTCTTCTGCCATTTATGCGACCAACAACAGTCCAACAGACCGCCCAACAGACCGACCGACTGCCGTCACTCGTTGCACTTTGTTAAGGCAACGGAAGATGTCGACTTCCGTTCGGTTACATGCCAAAAGGAGAGCAGAACCAGCATTCCACGGACCAAGGGAAGTCACTGATGGTGGCACGGAAAATTGCAGTCACATGACATGATGCTTTTGTGCTTCCTGAAATGCCATTGTCACACCGTGATTCCATCTTGTTACAACAACCAGGCTCCACGCTCTTCTCCCTGTGTGGAGGTGTGCTACTGTGAAAGGAAGTGATTGTCATTCTCGGTTGATGCCGAGGAGATGATGATGGACTGGTGATGGGTCTTCGTTTCAGAGAGAGAGGTCGGAGTAGCCCCACAAATGCACGTAGTAAAGTTTACGACCCTTCTGTGTGGTAGAAACATTCTGGCTGATGAAGCAACTTTCAAGATCTACTCACACGGAAGCTTCGAGATTAGTTGGTGAGTTGCTAAATTCAATTAAAGCTCAGTCACGCTTAAAGGTGTGGTTTTGATAAAATCGCTTAATTTCAGAAATGTACACGTGAGATTTTTCTACAATTAGCTTCAAATAAGCAATGGCGCCAAATCGTTACAAGCTCACGCTAACTCAACATTAACATCCGCTTTCGGTTAACTCATAATATCACCTACCTCAAATGAAACACCTATCAAAAGTCTACCGTACAACAAATTGCTCGAACATAACCTTTAATTTATCCTCTGGGCCAACTCGAATAAAGTGAGCTGTTATTCGCTTGCTTCCTTCTTCCTGCCACGGCATCATCCCCAACAGACCAATAATCTTGTATTAAGGTGGCGGCTTCATATTTTTCAATGAATGTTCATTGCCACAACGAGTCCCACGCGTCTCGGCTCCCGTGGAAATCACAATTATTACACAACTTCCTTTGTGGCACACGAGCACAGGAGTCAGAGGGCAAATTTCACGTGATTTCCTGGCGCGCTGTGCTGCTCAGGTCGGAAAAAAACGACCACCGAAAAAGTAACGTAACGTGTGGCGGAAGAAGTTATCATCATCATCGTTGTCGCTCTCGTCATCACCATCATCGTCGCCTAAAGCACGGATAAAAAAAAACAAACGCTCTCGGGATGATGCCGCCTACTTCGTCGACGTCGTCGTCGTTTATGAAGAGGCAGTAAGGTAGAAGTTAATTTTTATATTGCTCTTTTTATTATGTTTTCATAACGCGCGCTGTCACAATAGCCCTGAAGCGGTGTGCTACTGTAATGCGCACAAACAATTATACCGGATGGGGAGGTTTCCGGAACAGTGAACAATAGGAGGAGGGCTTGTTGGTCAATAATGTTGGCTTTCTACGAAAATAGTGTCTCTTAGAGGGATGACAATTGATGATACCGGAACGGGCGGATATTTGTGTCGCGTATTATGGAAGTAAATTGTGACTAGAAGAAACATCGAACACGAAGTGAAGATTGTTGCTGAACACAAAAGTATGTGAGTTATCGCGTGGTACTCGCTTCTGAGAAATATGGCGGTACTCGAATAGCTTTTAATAATTTCTTGGTGATGTTTAATTTCAAGGGTGGATTTTGTGGTTCCTTCTTATTTGACCTTCGAATGCAAATCTGCTCAAGGTAGTATTTACATTCAAAGAACCCTGTGCACATACCACGGACAGATGCCCACGTGTCAGTTCTGCAACCAGACAACAAAACGGTAAAACGTGTACCAAGACTACAGCGGAAAATGGATCTACTACAACACACTGACAAAAAGTCTTCCATTGCTAAACCACAGATTGTCGGCCAAAAACAATACCCGAAATCTCTAAGCAAATACCCAGTACAATTAGCTAAGGAATAACCAAAAAAAAAGACGGATTCACCAAGGTCTCTTAGAAGTACAAGAAGTATCAAGAAACAACCAACAGTGAATATTGAAATTGCTCCAGCGACAACGACATGGACGTACAAGAAAACAAGGGAGAGGGCAAACTGAACAAAAAATAAGCAGCAGACGCCAGAGTGAATTCACCTCCGAGAAAGATCACGCGCAACAACAAACAGTGTGCCCAAGATAGCCGATCGCTATAATTTTCGTTTTTTTTTCGTTGAATCGCTTCAATCTGAAATCTATATTATTTTCGAAAAAGGCTAGGGTAAAACCAACGACACGACTAGACACACTAGCATTCCGAAACTGAATCGTAGTAAAGCACACCAGTAATAGAAAACATCTCACTGCCGCTGTAGTGTGATGAAGTCTTCTACTGAACGTATGATGAGAAATAGTTCGAGATCGTCAACGTAGATTAGTTTGTATCCCGGCGGTAAAATACAGCGAACGTCATTGAAGTACAAATAAAAAAGCAACGGTACGAGATTGCTTCCCTAGGTACTCCCGACATAATGATGAATATATAACTCATGGTTTCCTTATTTTACTGATGAGGATCGGTCAACGAGATATGACTTGAGCCACTCCGTGAAGTTTCGAGATGCGCCAAGACGCTCTATCTTCGCTAACAAAAGACAGTGATCGACGCGATCAAAGGCTGCTTTGACATCTATTTGAACTCCAGATTCTATATGTGAAATACAGTGCGACGTGAACTGAGCTAAATTCGTAGTTGTGCATTTAATAACATAGTAACGGTTGAGATTGGATGGTATGTGTAGAACGATTTTTTCCTCCAATTAAGGCAGTCAATCATCGCTCGAGAGGGTTTTAACCATGAACCAAACACCAGCGGTTCGTCTGTTTTAGAGACATCGCAGTTTTTTTGAACTTCCTTATTGGCAAACAGCAGATCTTATGTTCGATTCCGTTTGTTAGTACCTTAACAGATTTGCGACATGTTTAGTATGGACATCCCATCGAGCAAAGCAATAGTAGACCTTGAGAAATGGATTTAGATGGATCAGGAGAATCGCAGCCAGTATAAGCGCTTTTCCAGATAAGCCCAGGCTGGTTATAATCGCCAAACAGTAAATTAACAGTGTTCGGTTCCAGAGAGTTGGCGATATGAAGCGCTGTATTGACATGCGCTTGAGTAATATTAGCGTCATAAGCAGACTTCGGAGAAAGATACACAACATGTACACTAGAGTGACAGGAAAAAAATGACCCCTATCGGCCCACCCCTGAGTCGATTCCTAGTCCCAAGTACTTGCACCAAATTTGAAGCAAATCTGACAAGTGTAACTACTGGACTAACGTACCTGAAATTTTCGACAATTTACATGGAGAAAACCCCGCCGCTAGGTGGCACTGTAAGTGAAAATAAGAAAGATAATTTAATTGTCTACAACTTTGCCGTAGACTGCTAGTCAATCCAGCTTAACATCGTACGGGCAAAATTTCTGTCCTCTGCTAATGAGGGTCGAGCTTAGGCAGCATAACTGCGAATAGACCCTCAATAGCAGGGCCGTCGAGAGCCGCATCGGGCACCAAGGCTTGTATTACTACCGGGCCCTTTTAAAACTAAGCCCTCTAGTTCAGTATGAGTTAGTCCCTCTTCAGACATGGGAAACTCGTGAGTCCGTGGTTTCTATTAGTCTCCGGTTGACTCATATTGCCACATCCACAGATAGCGTGCCAAACAGATGAATTTCGACACCTTCTTATTCCGTGGTATCCAAATCGGGTAAAATTGCGATACGGATGCTCACTACTTAGGAATCGGGAATCAGTAGCTCAAATGGCAGTACCTCAAATGGCACGTTGATCGGAGATTTGTGCCTTGCCATGAATCGTCTTATCATGATTTCCCTGATGGGAAGGATTGGAGAAGGTGTTAGGTTAGCGGTAAGGAATATACCCAAGAGACCACGCAGCATTGTTTAATGTTATTAGATATGTTCTATATTCACATACAAACATATTCTTTCGGACTTCATAGTTCTATAGAGCTCATTAAAGCACACTTAGTGTCGGAAAAGGCGAAATGTGCCAGAAAAGTTCAGAAGCGCCTTAATGGCTGTCAGCAATGTTAACATAGAGACGTGCTTTTTTAAAATAATTCTTCCCTTCATTATCGACACATTAAAAGAAAAAAATAACTTTCGATAACGTACCCACTGTTCCTCTCTTCTGTCGTTTGACATGCAGACTGTTTAAATTGACGATTTAGTGCCTATAGAAATGGGATTCGATCCGCAATCGAAAATCTCGTCTCAATTTGATATACGCGTTTGATTACTGATCTGTGAGAAGATTTACATGTATACTTCGTTTAATGCAAACTCTATTGATGTTTGGTTGTAATCACGCAAACGTCTATTGTGGATTTTATTTGCAATTGTATTTTTTCGACAAATCGTGCAGAATTTGCATTTTGATTTTAAGTTTATTGCATCATCATTTATTACATGAAGGCATACGAGCTTAGGTTGGAACGCATACGTATATTTGTTATTGCTCGGTGTCTCAAAGCACTATAAGAAAATTCCATATTTGCGTCAAGCTGGCGCTAATCTATTCCGACAAAAAGTTAGTGTCGGTGTCTGATGACGCGAAGCTGAAACGCACCCGTGTAACATTCAAAAGCTTTTTAGCACGATGTCTATGTTCTGTATGTCGATATAGTGCTAAATTTAATGCTTTACATTTTAGAGGCATTGAAGCATTAAAATACTTGTATTGTATTGTATTGCCTTCGATTTAAAAAAGTTACATCGCACAGACTTAGACTAAACACTAACTTAATCCTATTTTTAATTTAAACGATTCTTTACTAATATTAAAATCAAACAAATGATAGACACTATTGAAGAGTTGAAAGCAAACATGCAAAGGATTATTCTGGCCGTACTGCGTGCGATGTGTTAAGCGTCGAAAAAAATCAATTCTCCGGAAAGATCTTCCCGCAACGTTGAGGTCGAGTTTTGCTAGAAGCGCAGGAGAGTCTATGTTGTCCGTCAGAAGGTCGAAAATGAAAAGTTGTTGCAGAAAGATCCGTCTGTTTCGCAGCGTAGGGAGATTGATGAGGATACAGCGATCTTCATATGGAGGAAGTTCTTCTGTACCTGTTCGATACGATCAATGTGTATGGTGTGATACGGAGCCCAAATAGTAACGCCATATTCTAGAATACTGCGTACCAGTGTAATGTATAGTGTTTTTAGATAATACACATCATTGAAATCACGAGTGTTGCGTTTGATGAGTCCAAGTACAGCGTAGGCTTTAGCTATAACGGAAGAGTAATGTGCGGTAAAGCGTAGCTTACAGTCGAGAATGACACCAAGGTCCTTGACGGACACAACTCGTTCTACGGGAGCAGAACACATTGAGTATTCGACCTTAATTGAAGTATGTACTCGTGTAAAAGTGATTGTACTGCATTTTTGAATATTCACACTCATTCCGTTTCTGTCGCTCCAGTCAATGATCCTATCGACGTCGATTTGCAATGCACAACAGTCTACCATAGTTGTTATGACGCGGTAAATTTTCAGATCATCAGCATACATGACTTTAGAAGACGATAATTCACTGCAGAGGTCGTTCACAAATAGTACAAATAGAAGAGGTCCGAGATGGCTCCCTTGAGGAACGCCCGATGAAATGTGGAAAGAATCCGAGAATGTAGTTCCAAGTCGCACCGAGGCGCTACGGTTCGCAAGATACGAGGAGATCCAATTAGTCAGCCAGTCCGGCAGTTCAGTCCGTCTTAGCTTTCCCACAGCAAGCTGATGAGGAACACGGTCGAAAGCTTTCGAGAAGTCGATGTACACCGCATCGATCTTTTGTCGTTTTTCCAATTTATCAATTAGCGACGACACGTAGCTCATCAGATTTGTAGTTGTCGAGCGCTTTTTTACAAAACCATGCTGGTCCAACGTGATGATGTGTTTTAACGCGAGGTAGATAACATCTAACAACATACTCTCGAAGATTTTAGGGAGGCAGCTTAAGATTGAAATTCCTCTATAATTGGTGACATCACGTACGTTGCCTGTTTTGTGGATTGGAGTTATCAAAGCTTCTTTCCACTTCGTGGGGCAAACATTTTCAACAAGAGAGTGATTGAATAATAGAGATGCTGGTAGTGCCAAAGATGAAGAGCAATGCTTGATGAACGATGGTTGTAGCCCGTCGGACCCCGGGCCCTTGGAACTGTCAATCCCCCGAAGATTAATATGAACCTGATGTTCGGTGAATGATGTTGCAGGCAAATTCAGAGTGAACAAAAAGGTTCAGACAAAGGTGGTGAGTTATTACTTAGCGCGTTTTGAAAGAATGACGAGAATAGATTTGCTGACTCCGCTGGTGACTTTGATGTCCTGTCTCGATAGTTGACGCATTCCGGAATTCCACTGGAACACGTTTTGTTCCGCAGGTAAGACCAAAACTGCTTTGGATTGTCCTTCATGCTGCATTCAATTCGGGAAACATATGAGCGAATACTTGTATACAGCTAGTTAGCAATGGAATTGCTAACTTATAGGTTATCTAGCGTTTTAAATTAGTGCTTATGGTTACTTGGCTTAGATGAACTGAACCGATTTGATTTCGCACATTATAATTAGGTTCTTATAGACATCACACGGATTTTTGGCGAAGCCCAAAAGCACTTTTCTATCTCAACACAATGCACTTTTAGAAGAAAATTCATTAAACATGCTATGAAAATACAAAAATACAGAAATTATTTATTTTAAACAGCGGTTAATTAAGGTCAGTCTACCTTCTCATCTTACCCAGAGCAGAAACTAAAAATCGTTCCGTTATAGATACACGGCAAAAACCACTGCAGACGAATTCCGTTGCTATTGGAAATGTCCCGTAAGGTCAGCTACTCGGGAAGTGAAACAATTACTAAATGTGCAGATTGTGCTCAATCCGGGAGAAGTTAACGCCCTGCAAATGCACCATATCAAACATTAAGAAACACAGCCGTTTGTTTCGTGGAACAACATGCAGCATACCAACAATGGCTCTAGAGAGATGTGCTTACACGAATTATC
The DNA here is from genome assembly GCF_030247195.1 of Topomyia yanbarensis. NCBI lineage: Eukaryota > Metazoa > Arthropoda > Insecta > Diptera > Culicidae > Topomyia > Topomyia yanbarensis. Next base: position 3,613,972 of record NC_080672.1, read on the forward strand.
ACGAACTTTCGCATTTCCCGGGTGTCCCCAACGTTGTTCTTGTAGTGAGAATGCTTAGGTACAAACCAACTTTTTCATACGTAACAATTTTATGCGGATCAACCGAAAATGGGACGTTTCATCAGACAATACTGGTTATGCAACATGGTGGATTCCTATGCGCGAATTCTACAAAAAAGACACTGCACCACGGAAAACTTTGTGCAAAAGCAGCTAAGAAAAGTCCATCTACTATAACTGTAAACAGCACACCGTTATCTTATGCCAAACCAAAAACGGCTACAAAACCAATATCTACGGATCTGACAGGAACAAATATTCGCTCAACAACAATCACGTCCAGTGTCTCCAAGCCAACAACCGGCACCACAAGCAAATACGCGAACGTAGAAGAGGACGGATGCGTTTGTCTGTGCGCTCGCATTTCTATTTGACGCTCTATTGCTTTCTTCGAAAATACTTTGAATTGACTTCTCAACATTTTGTAGTGTATTCCGTCGATTCAAGCAATAAAACACGTTTTTTAAACTTGTACACAAAGTAGACTACCCTTAAGAAAGTTTGTTTTAACAAATGTCAACTATCAAATAAAGTTTTCACTTTTTAACGCTTTCATTATACAACAATTTAATAAGGATTACAAAGAAATTACCATTGCTATTTTTTTTGCACTTCTATGAATACCGGATGTGTTCGCCCATATTCCGGGTAAAAACGCGGGCCCCAAAATACGACCCGGGCCCCAGGGCAATTGCCCTGGCTGCCTCCCCCTCTCATCGGGCCTGCTCATTAGCAGAAGACAAAAATTAAGCCCGCATGATACTAAGCCTGTTCTAATGACCCTGCCACTTCTAGTTTTCCGATCTGTTTACTTCACATCCTTGCTCTCACTTGAGTACTATGGCTCTAATTTTCATAACTTTCCCTACCCAGTAATCTCTAGCTAATTGAATGTCGATAAAATGTAAAAAAAGAAAATGTGACTGATATAGTCGAAATAAAAAAAAGGAAAAAGTAAATATAAATTACTCAAATTCTTGGCTACTTCTAAGCAGTTAGGTTTTACCTTTGTTTTTCTTCACGTATACTTTTGTTCTGACCGAAGTATTCATACATTATCCTAAAATTCAACATAAAAAACTTCACAGGAATCCACTTCACTCTCGGCAGGGTTATATTCAGCCTTTCAAATTTCTAACGTAGAACTTTATATCAAACGTTCGGACAAAACTATCGAAAATCCCTTTTTCATCCATATGCCACAAAGGCATGGCACTTTAGAACATTTTCGCTATCATGAATGCGATTAGGATTGTTTATTGTTTCGTATTATAATAAAAGTGATCAGTAATAACGTTAAATCCGATTAAACTCCGTAATGTTACGTTATTTACAGAGCCAATTAAATTTAAACACTCATATAGCCGTAACGGGAACTGCAAACAATTGACCTACTTCGCATGATTCGAAATGAAAATAAAAACAGCTAGACCTGTATATTGGTTGTGGCGATATAGCGCGGATGTTTAATTTTCGATAAAAGATTTATATGTTTAGGTGTGATTTTTTGGTTGATAGTAAATGTGTTTAATATAGGACTCTCCTAGAAATATTTACGTCTCGCTAACGTTTCGCAAGATGCACGTAAAAGAAGCGTCACGATTCGAATGAACCTACATTCAAGAACATGTAAAAATACGTATTGTTCACTATTTCCTAGTTTGTTCAACCGAGTTTTACGATATTTGTAGATTTCATTCTGTTTATACCTAAAATTGCATAAAGTTGAAACATTTAGTCTTTATCACAACTAAGAGAATTACTGCGCTTATGCCAATCCTAAAATAACAATAATAACATCAGTACCATACTGCAGTTAAATGGTGTTTAAAGTTATCTGGATTTGATTTGATTTGATAATTATTTAAGCATTTAAGAAGACGCAAAATATTGAATTTACTTTATTTTTAACGGACCTATGAAACAAGTATGTAGTTTTCGTATTTTGTCATCCGTCATGGTATACTATACCATGTTCATATAATACACCTTCCACTTTCAATTTTTCCTTCAAATGTGTCATCTTTGTTGATTATTTTGAGGAAATTTGCTATTTAATATGAGTTCTGAATACTATGTTCGTTATATTATCCCATTTTTGACAGTCAAACAATTTAACTAATTTATTTATTTATTTATTTATTTATTTATTTATTTATTTATTTATTTATTTATTTATTTATTTATTTATTTATTTATTTATTTATTTATTTGGGAGCAGGGAAAAGCCCGCTGGAGCTGAATTTAGTTTTAACTCTCTCCAGCAGGCATAAAACCTCCTCATCTTTTATATCAACAGATAACAAATATCCAAATGATACAATTCAACACTTATAACTACAATTATAGCTAACAGCAAATCTTAATAACTATGAACTATCACTAGACTACAGCTAACAAGATAATGAGCTCAAAAACGATTTTTTGATGGCATTATGGGACAAATGAAAGTCGAAATCGTTGGAACAGCGATTGAAAAGACGGCACATACTGACGAAAGGTCCGTTATAGCCATAATTTGTTCTGGCTACCGGAATGCGAAAGAAAGGATGGGTTCGAACACTACGACGGTGAATGTCTATGTCCAAAAGTAGCAGAAGTTCAGAGCAGTCGATACGAGATTGCAGTAAATCGGCGATGAAAACTGCTTTCGAAACATCTCGGCGTACAGACAGGAGATCGAGGTCAATAAGCTTACAACGATCTATGTAGCTCGGTAGGTGCAGTGCGTCCCTCCAGTCTACGGAGTCTACGAAGTGCGAAACGAACGAATTTGCGCTGAATGGTTTCGATGCGTTGAATATCATTATGGTAATAAGGTGCCCAGATTACATTGCCGTATTCGAGTGTAGAACGGACTAAAGCACAATAGAGTGCTTTTAAACAATGTATGTCGGTAAAGTTCTTGGAGACTCTAAAAATGAATCCTAGCAGCTTGGAGGCCTTAGAAATAGTGTACTCAATATGGTGTTTGAAGTTTAGTTTGGGATCTAAGTAGACTCCCAAATCTTTAACATATGATTCCCGTTTGAGAACGGTTTGTGAGATATTGTAGTCGAAATTAACTATCGAGTGTTTGCGATTAAAGGATATAACCGAACACTTGGAGGCATTTAACATCATCCTATTGTAATAGCACCAATTGGTGAATACATCCAACTGGGATTGCAAGAATTCTGCGTCTTTGGCATTCCTGATAAGGTGAAATAGTTTAAAGTCGTCGGCAAATGAAAGTTTCTTGCACTTAAGCAAATGGTTTAGGTCGTTTAAATAGAGCAAAAATAGGAATGGTCCGAGATGACTACCCTGAGGAACTCCGGAGCTGATAGCAAATGGTGGAGTCGTGCAGTCACCACTTTCACTGCCATTTCACGTTCGGTTAGGTACGAGTGGAGCCAATCCAGGAAGGAGCCATTAAATCCAAGTTTGCTTAATTTGGAAACTGTTATCTGATGATTAATTTTGTCGAATGCCGCGTAGAAGTCGGTGTATATGGCATCTACCTGCAGTCTTGCTTGCAGGCATTGACTTATGAAAGATGTGTAAGATACCAAGTTTGTGGTAGTTGACCGTTTAATCATGAAGCCGTGTTGAGTCTCGGATATGTAGCTAGAGCAGTTATGAGTGATGAAATCGAGCACAATCAGTTCGAATAACTTAGACACTGCACATAATGCAGCTATTCCGTGATAATTCGAAATTTCGCTTTTGTTCCCTTTTTTGAACACTGAGAAAATGTATGATTTTTTCCATAAGTCGGGAAACATTCCTGATGACAGAGAGCTATTGAAAAGCATTGATAATGGAAGCTGGAGACTATCAGAGCATTTTTTTAGTACGATAGATGGAATTCCTTCGGGCCCTGGACTGGACGATGACTTCAGCTTAGAAAATGCTCTGTTGACTGTAGCGGGTGTAATAAAAGGGTGAGAGCCGATTGGAGAACGTAGAGGAACGACGTTAGCAGCTTCGGAGATTTGATTGTCAGTTAAGATTACTTCAGAAAAATTCCATATTCCATATTCGATCCAGTTTTTTCTACAAACTAATGCAAACAATAGCGATATTCCAATCTTCTTACAGCATTAACAAATGCTTACACGTGGTAGATATTACCCAAAATTGAAAATACTTCCAAAATTGCATTTTGGGACGATTCCTAATATCTCGCGCCCGAAGGAAAAGTGCAGATTGCTGGAAAATACATTGTCCTAGTTTTTACGATTTATCCATGCTTCGAATTGAAAAGAAGTGGAATTAAAATGGAAGACATTGTATTAAGTGTGACATTTTACTAAGCCGTTTAAAAACTTTTGTTTAAAAAGATTCCGAACACAACTATCTTGCAATAGATAATTTTTCGGTTGTCCCGATGTACAGTGGATCCTAAATATACTGATATTCAGAGCCAAAGCTCATCTTCTTATGTGTATTGCTCTGGTGTATTGTAAACTTAATGAAATTCAATTTAATTCAAGTTCTTTCAATTTTAAGGCTGCAATTTGTTCTGAAGTCAACTTCTTTTACCACCCCAGAAATGTAATAGAGCTGTTCGCAGGATTCCAGTTATAGAATCTTTCGTAATATTGTGAAGGATCTTCCTCAATATTTGACGTTCTTACTCAGAATTCTGTCCTGATAGTGCTCAAAATTCTGTTGGAATCATTTTCAGGATTCCTAGGGTTCTGAAAAAATCCTTCTTTTCAAAATTCTGATGGAATTCTTTGAAGGATTATGTCGAAACCTTGTATAGCAAACTGGCGGAATCCTGTTCGACATTTTGGGGAAAGCTTGCTCAGGTTTCCGATAGAATCCTGCCCATGTTACTAATGAAATCCTATTCAGGATTCCGCTGAAGTTCTTCCAAAAAATTCAATGCAGAATTTCATTCGAATCATAAGCTGGATAGCGTAAAATTTTTGATGAAGGGTTCCATCACAATATTGACCGGGATAGCGGCAGAATCATGAACAAGATTACGTGATATGCTGAGTAGAACTTTCTTAAAATTCTATACAAAAATTCAGCGGGTCAGGTTCATCATAGGATTTGGTATGATTACAATAGAAACGTGAGCTCGGATACATCAAAATTCTAAAAAAAAATCATTCCAATGCAGATTTCCATCTTGAGAAGGATTCACCTAGCAGTTTTTCTAGAATATCTTGAAAATGTTTCCATAGGAAAACCGAAAATGATTCCATCGGAGTCCTGATAAGTATTCCAATGGAATTTTGAGTACCACTGTCAAACAGCAACAAAAAAACGTTTTCTTATTATGTAGCATTCCTATTAACAGCATCCGCATATGCTGACAAAATTGGCAAGTGACAATCTGAACTTTACTGTTACGTAGCGTTGTTTGAAGTTGAATAGTGTCTTGATTATCCCATTCACGCCCATGTTGTTTTTTGGACAATAACATTTTTAAACAGCTATAACTTTTGATTGAGGCGAGATTTGCTTACAAAAACAAGTAAGGCTCATTAATGTGATTATCGTCTTTAATTTGAGTATTAACAGTTACAAGGATCAGATCTAGAACTGAAGTTATTGCAATTAGTCTGATTGGATTCCGATGGAGCAGTGCTGCCAGGGACAGTTTACGTTGACGACGGAAAATGATTTTTTCATATATCTTCGTTATGGTGCAATATTATTGAAAACTGATAAAACTTATCAATTTAGACTGTCATTGGCTACGTTTTCCACGTAATTGGACTATTTGTAATTATTCTAGGAGAATTGTATTGAGCATTAGAAGATAAAATTTACCAGCTTCTAGCACTGCTATGGAAGCACCTATCTTTATGAAAATAGGCTTTACGTGTTTTTTTTACCAAACCGTTTTTAAGGAAAAATAGTTTTGAAACCCTTCATGCACTAGAAAAAAGTTGGACAGAAAGGGTTAAGGAGTAATGATTGAGTAAGGTAAGCTGTTCGTTTACTCACCATTCGAACTCTGTTAGCCAGAAGCTCACTGTACTAATACAAGTTCCTTCTATCTCGTCTAATTTCACCCCGAGTGTAAGACAATCAGCTCTTTTTTCCTATTTAGTATATAGAGATTTGTGCTACTAAGCATTCCATCAATTAATATCTGAGCTGCCCCAAATTATGTGATGGACATTTTCATCACTACCGATGTTAGCAAAACTCATATTGGCTATGACAGCACGAATATTACGAGTTGTGAGATTAAATATGTGACAGGTGTCAATAGAATTATTAACAAATATACATGCACGAGGCATTTCAAGTGGATTCGACATGCCATTTTTTGTTGAATGCTTCGAAGACGGGGTTAAGTAGCTTTCCAACAGAAATTTCCTATATGGAAATATGGATTGTTGAACCAAAGTTATGGAAGCTTTGGAAGTTACCAAACCAAAGTTATGGAAGCCTTCCTGCACAAGGTGGGATAGATTCATAGTTGCTGTACGTATATGCTGAAGATTAATTTGTACTATTCTAACCATTGTCGGTCAGAGCACTGCACATTTCGTCACCAGCACTTATCGTACAGCAACTAGAAGATACCAACTACATTGGTTCATAATTGTCTCTAGCGAAGCCTGGAAGGGGTGTTATGGGCATGACCATGATTTGAATCCATCGGGTCAGAGATTCAGTAATGGTGCGACCCATGATACTTCCATGCCTGTAACATAACCGGAGTGTCGTTACTTCAATGCGGCCTATTAATTCAAATCTAATGATATTCAATGGAATCATGTTTGAATTGAAAATTCTCAAATTATTATTTCAGATAGTTATGGTGGTCATGAAGAGAATCATTGATGTTAGCGGTGGTGTTGATGGGTCATGCGATGGATCTTCCAGATTCTTGATTCTGACATGATTGGTGTAAATTTTCAAATTTCAATTCTTCTAAATGGTTTGATGGCGCTGATGAAGGCGAAGAAATTGATCAATTCCATGCAGTACAAGAAAAGATATAAACGTTCCATAACATGGACGACTTTTCGTCCAAAATTTTGAAAAAGGGTCCTCATATTGAAAGGTAAGTTGTTAGTCATGACAAAAGAAAACGTCACTGAAAACTGGGTGCGTTCATATTTTTGGGACAGTCTTTATAGGTTCATTCTGCACTCAGGCTGCAGTTTGATAAAAAAAATGACTATTCTGGTACAGGTTCCGGTTAGTTCTGCAATGATCTCTGCGACAACTCAACATATACGCACCATGGGATATATCAAATTTAATAAAATAACAGTAATTATTTTAATAGTCACACCAAATACAATCTACGACCTCTTTTGATAGCGTTCGGTTTCCACGGAGTCGATTTTTTATTGCTTCTTAGGATTGTGACCACTCGTAGGATTCCAATGAAACTTTTCCTAGGATTATTTTTTAACATTCAGATAGATCCTTCACAGTAATTGACGTTAACTTGTTCGCGATTTTGGTGAAATACTGCTCAGATTTTTAAAGAAATCTTTCTTAGAATTTTGGTGAAATTCTTCTCAGGATTTTGGTGGGAGCCTTATCAGTATTCTAGTGGAATGTTTTACAGGATTCTGGTAGAATCCTATAAAGGATTATGCCGGAGTTCTGCATTTGGAGTAAGCTTATTTAGGATTCCGGGAGCATCTTGCTCAAGTATTTAATGAAATCTTACTCAGTATACAAATGAAATGCTGCCAATAATAATCTAATAAAAATTCCGTTTAGAATGCTAAGGATCAGAATTTTAAAGGTTTTCTGTATTTTGTGATGAAATTACTAGAAAACATTATTTTTGGTACGACATAATTACTATTAAAAATCCCATTTTGAAGAGTTTCGATTCATCCTTTCATTGCAGTCTATCTTCTGACCTTGCACAAAGCAGAAGCAAAAAATCGCTACGCTATACGTACCAGTAAAGCAAGCCAGCGCTTTGTTCTATATCCAATGCACAAACAGCATTGTATCGTTGCCCCCGGCTACGCAGTAGAATGAGTCTGCCAAAAAAACAGAGATAACACAATTTCGATCGATCGGCTTTAATAAAACTCATGTTAGACCCACAGTTTTGGAGTTGGAACAACTAGTTAGTGTTAAAATGGAGCTAAATCTCGCGGAAGTTATGTACATTCAGCTACACCACGTCAAAAACTGTGTTTTAATCTCGTTCAGAAGTTTAGCACTGAGAGAAAACTTTATTGCAACGAACAACCTGCAACATGAGGTGGAATTTAATAATATCAGAATCAAGATCTCCGTGTATAAGAACAAGAAGCAAATAAGAACCTCTGACCGTGAACAGCAAGAAAGCAATACCGATGATGACATGGAAGTGAATGATAATTCGAAAGAAGGCAGACGGAATTACTCCCAAGCTGCGATGGATAAGGTAACTAATGCCTCACCGTCAAAGAAAAGGATCTCAACCCGCAGCAGCAAACTACGTCAACAAGATCTGGAATACATACATTCTTAGCATTTTTTAGTTTTACTTATCGTAAAAATTTAAAAGATCCACGGTTCAGTTGTGCTAACGCATTGAGCCGTGTCAAATGAATCTTTAGAAAAAAAAATTCCTTTATTGCACCAAGAAAAAATTCAGAAATATGCCTATTTTTTCGTGCTCTGCAGTAGTGTAACCCCATTAACTCGGTACGGTCGGTGGTGTCACCCTTGACTTCTGTTACATGAAACGCCACGCCTACTTGGTTTGCTTTTCTCTTAAAAAAGATTATTTGTTTGGAATAGGCCTTAAGAGGAGATACATTCTGCTTTGTTGATTATAATTATTTAGTCATACCAAATACAAATTTCTATTTTGCCATGCGTAATCTAACCTGATTTCCATTGTCATTTCTCACCGTTACAAAAGAATCTTAATTATTTGATGATTCGCAGGAATTTTGTGGCTAACTGTAAATGGTATGCTTTAGTACGGCTTTGATACCTGATTCTCATTTAAAATTGTTTGCCCCTAATTTTCACCGATCCAATGACCTAATCAACCGCAGTAATTTGCATTCACCTCTTTGAACCGCAGATTGGTACACGTATTGCTACAATCAACATGCAAACGTTCGCGGATGTTTGGACAATTCGAAAGGATATGCTCTAATGATTGGACTCGGAAGTCCACGATGTGCTCTCTGCCAATGAAAATCCGAAGCGACAGAACAATCGACCCCAAAATAGAATCGAACAAGCTTTCAGCGAAACCGTGTGCCGCGTCTAAGGTAGTGGAAGCAGGAAACAGACGATGAAAACAAAACGTCCATCCCGGGACTCGACGTTGATTGATGCAAATGAAAAAGGAGTAAACCACTCGCACGCCATGACTAATTTTTGGTGAAAAGCACCGACTCAGTACCGTCTTTACGCATGGGCACACTGGGCCAGGGCCAGGGGCCCCGGGATTTTGGGGGCCCCGCACTTAAGATGAATATAAAATCCTTCTGTAGACTATATTTCAAAGAAAAATCGCACTCAATTGTTCATTACTTTTTAATATGTGGGTAACAATAGATCAGTAGCAACTCGGAATCGCACATTGTACTGTATTCCAGGTGAACAAGATGTTTGAAAAGCATCAGAGCAGCAGCAAACGAGGCACTGCATGCCTATTGAGCGTAGCGTAAATCCAACATTTCGATTCAAGTTTCAATTTATTTTCAACAACAGTAATGAAACGTTTGGTACACCCTCTATAAAAAGTTTGGAAGGCTCCGGACGTTAGCCAACCAACCAGAAAATCTTGTTTGGCAAGCGATCTGTGGATGTGGCAAAATATTAATTATATTTCTTCGTTACATCTGAGTCTGTCAACGGAAAAATCCACATGGAAGCGTCCAAAAGAGACTTCTCGAGGTCTTACGAAGAATCCACACTTTTTGGGCGGATTTGGCATGTTTCCCTCTGCCCAATCAGTCTTAGACTGGCACAGAACCAATAATGTTGTTTTTGCAGTATACTCCGCCCTATCACAACCATTTAATCCATTTTGAAGACAAACGTTCATGAAATCCCAAAAAAGAAGTTTAAAATGCCCTTGTGAAAGTATCTACATTATCAAACCAACCTTTCTCCTAGATTTGACTAAATGTGTCACTGTCAATGTAAGTGCATTTGAGGATATTTGTAGAATCTTGGACATTTATTAGTGTCAATATTTTTAAAAATATTCGAGTATTGTGGTGTGTCCTCAAAGTATGTTTCACACAAGTAGACATTCTTGTGCTATTTTAAAAATAATTTTAATTTTCAAAATTTAGTTTTTCCTTGCTATATTCAAAACCTCAGTTTATGGACAAATGACGAAAGCATTGAAACGAATTATACAGATGATATTGATAGATTCAAGTATTTTTATGTTTCGTTTTGAACGCATTTTTAAACGAACGAAATTAAAGTATTCAATACTTCTAACACTGAATAGTGAAAATGTTGGGACGCAGAAAAAAGTATTTTTTGTAGATCCGAATGGTTTTGTACGAACGGAACAATACCTAACTTAAAGTTGGTTTTTAACGTTTGGGATTCTCCTCATCAGTAACTAGCATAATGTTGGTGCCAGTGAGATGGTTTTAGCATCTAAGATTAATCATCTAACTGGCACCAAGATGGTGCCAGTTACTGACGAGGAGAATCCAAAACGCTAAAAACTAACTAACTAATGTTAATATTCACATTTCTTTTCCATCGGTCCCTCTTCGCACTGGGAAGCGATTCTACTAACTGAACCCTATATATCACACCGGTCGACTTTACTTCTCCCACGTAGGATGATGTAGCCAGAGAATTTTCAAATCAAAGGATCTCAACGGGTTGTACTGGGGATGAACCCAGACCCACATTCCGGCTTGCCGCTCAACCACCAGAGCAGTCTTCAAAACACCAATTTGTTGAGTAGGGATACTATTATTATTTCTTTAAATGCTACGCCTCCCCGAACCGGTCACAATAAATGAATGCACAACCCGTCTGTCGGAATATATAACAAAAAGCAACTTCACCAACAATTCGTACAATGACTAAATAATATTTTAAAGAAGCGTAATTTCTATTCCGGCTGAAAGTAATAAGAATAAAATGAATGAATTTCAAGGCGATTCGCGCGCTTAGATTGATTTCAAAAGTTCCCGAATTCAGCCACCTGTAAGTAAATTCACAATATTCGATTAAAAGAAAAAATGCATTTTTCCAAAGTCGGTAGTCGACTCTGTTTCTATTCATCATATCAAGAGCATCAAGAAGCTATCAAGATCAACACTAAACGAAACAATGTAAATGAATATGTGCAAACTACACCAAGTATTCCAAAAATCATGAACAGCAGTGAACTTCGTTTTTGGTTTAATGGACGTTTAACAGGCCATGCTCCAACATCCCTCCTTCTTGATTGAGGCACTTTTAATCTTCAAAGAACGTCTTACAACTATGAAAGTCAGATAACATCGTCTAGGAAGACAATTGCGTAGTTGGTGAGTTCATTACACTATACGTCACCTGAGATCGAACTTACACCACCGCATTTAGCGATTTGGACATCAGCAACGGCACCTGGTTGTGAAAACCTGCAATACTCTTTGTTCTCAATACATTTTGAGTCTCGCTTTATTTTTTAAAACATTTTCAACACGGTTGACTGATTTGGCACAAATTTAGGAAAGAGTCTCAGGGTGACATGTAGTAGAAATAATTATGTAATGCTGGGAATCATTTTTTGATCATCCTACTCTGCAGCTGTTTACTAGAGTGGGACACGGTTAAATAAAAAAATAAAATTTTGCTCCGAGTAACTTTCTGGGTTCCATTTAGGTCCCAGAACAAATCAGCAAATTTTAAGCTCAAACGGTGAAACTATATTTTTGCGCCCACAGTTTAAAGTTTATATGGGATTTCATATGGGAAATTTGTCAAGGAAACAAAGTCTCAAGGACCGCGAAACGATCTGATACTTGTGGCAAAAGTTATTAAGCAAAAACCTATTGACGCCCTGAATATTGACGAAAATCTCAATTTTTATAGCATCATTGCTGCTGAAGGTCGAATTATATACAAAAATTTTAAGTGTCTCTTATTATGTACAAAATAAGCCTCAGTTTATCTCTCAAAACTCTTGTGAAGTGGCCAAACAGTTTAGATAATTGAATTAGACACATTAAGAGGTGATCAAAAAAATGCATTTAATTGGACAACCAACAGCAGTGGTGCTAGAAAAAATTAATACTTTATCAAACGTCAGAGTATCAATCAGTTTCTGATGCTTAATAACTTTTTTTTCAAGCATCATATCGTATCGTTGGCTTCGAGACTTTGTTTCTTCGTTGTATTTCCAATAAAAGCCACATAACAATTTATTTTTAGGAGGCAATGGGCGACTCCTGGAGGAATTATTTTGTGAAAGTTAATTTTTTCATACAAAATCCCATGTAAACTTTAAGGTTCAAGTTACCTTTTTTGTGCATGTGTTAGATTCAAACGCTGGGCAGTATGGGTAGGAAAAATTGCGTTCAGCTTTGCCACCGGATTATCCATTTAAACCTTTTCAAAACTCTAAAAGAAGAATATCAGCCGATTTATAAGATCAAGACGATTGAATTCATGCAAAATACCTGCTGGAAAAACCATCGGCTTAGCTGAATGGTGCTTTTGAAAAAGTGGCTGTGATTTTTTGTTACACTACCACACCGTGCTGGGGTACGCAACACAACTGCGCAATGAAAAAACCACAGCCACTTTTTCAGAAGCACCATTCAGCTAAGCCAATGGTTTTTCCAGCAGGTATTTTGCATGAATTCAATCGTGATGATCTTATAAATCGACTGATATTCTTCTTTTAGAGTTTTGAAAAGGTTTAAATGAATAATCTGGTGGTAAAGCTGAACACAATTTTTCTTACGCACACTACCAAGCCTTGAGGTAACTTGAGCCTTAAACAGTGGGCGCAAAAATATAGTTTCAGGGATCAAGCTAACAATTTGCACAGTTGATCTAGGACCCAAATGGTACCTATAAAGTTGCTCGGAGCAGGAATCTAATTTTGTCCCACCCTACTGTTTACACCCTTTCAATTATTGGGGCCCCTTGGCTCAATAGTGCCCAGGGGCCCCGTGTCGTCTTAAGACGGCCCTGCACCGACTACTAGTCAACAGGTGATATTGTTCGATCAAATATTCACTGAAGTGCGTGTATGCGTCGCTGAAACTAGAAAATGCTTTCAGGAGGCGGTGTTCGCTCGGTATTTAACGATGATGCAGAATAATAGTGTGGCTCAAAATTTTTTTGAAATGATTGACACTTGTTTTCTCAATTTTAGTTATGCAATAGGAATAACAAACTTCACTTTGTAGAAACAGAAGATGTATATTCTCTCAATGCTTGAATTATGCAAAACATTCAGCAGACACTTTACTAAGCCATGACCCAATGTAGATCTAGAACCAAAACAATTGATTCCTAGAAGCATCAGGATTCATCTCCCACCACCGGTCGAAATGCGTGAACGGTTGCGAAAGCGTGTTTGCAAAAACGATTTAAAATGTCTCTCACCACACCCTACGCCTCCCCCCACCCTGTCTCAATTTCCATTTCAAATCTGCTGTCGGAAAATCAGTTTCGTTGGCAAAGTAGGAAACCCACAAAGAAGCATTCGGTAGGCGGATTAGACAAAACGATTCCAATTCTCTCGGGTACTACCCGACAAAATAAGCAAAACGGTTCTGCGTCTGTTGAATGTAATAAGCGGATTACGACTGGTGGGTAAATGAAGGCGGGGGAGGGGGGGGGGGGTGCTATCATGCTGCCTGTCGTTTGCGAAAAAGGGGTTTGATTGAAATCGATAAACGATGTCAAGCTTGGTTCGACGAAGGGTTGGAGCATGTAGGGAAGAGTGGGTACACTTAATTCCGTCTTGGTTATTTGCTTACAAGTTTGAAAATAAATACGAACCTTAGATGGTTTCCAATGAGCAGATGCATCAAATTTTCGGAACAATTTGAAGAACTGTGCTGATGACTGAACTATGTTCTTAAGTAGGAAAATTCATAGTTAAAAAGTGATTTTATTTAATAACCAAACACTGCTTTAAAAACTTTGCAGAATCAAGTGTGTCATTAGACAAAGCAGGTATCCTGAAGGAAAAATTGTACCCACTCTCCCCTAAATGTGTGTGGGTGAATTACATTGCTCTTCCGGTCGTTGGGAACTGTTTGTGATAAGATCAACAACAATCAATGGCACGTAAGTGACGGGAAACGGATATTCCGAACGGAACTAGAAGTACAAGGAAATAGCGCTGACAAACAAAGTTGTAAAACGGGGGAAGTGGACCAGCTAGGAACCGGATCGGAAAAGATTGTGATTGCTGAAGGTGTGATATCCCTTCCCACAGTAGATGGACTTAAGGATTCTCAGGAACGCAGGTTTTTATATGAGTAGAGGGAGGAGCCAGTGAGGTTTTATTTTGGGAAAAGGTTCAAGTCTCTGGAGGAAAAAAGTGTTGCGTAAACAGAACTAGCGGACACGCTCGGAAATGTACCTGGCAACTAGTATCAAGGGGTTCTTCGTTTACACATAATTCATTTGTAAGACGAGGGATCGACAGGGTGAAGATAAGTTAACCTTAGGGAGTGATTTTCTTTGGTTTGTTCAATGATATAAAGGAGTTTATAGATGTTAATGAATTGGTATGGTGAGATTCATTTCGTCATTCAAATTTAGAGCCAGTTTTTTTTTATATCAGCGGGAAGAAGGTGTTGTATTCCGTGTAAATAATTGGCGTGATTTGTTAGTTGTGTTGGCATATATTTTGCTCCATCATTCGTGGAAACGAAGCGTGTAGAAAATGTTGTCATTTATTCTGGATAATTCATAATTTCACGACAAGCGACGATTTTTTAGTAATTGATTTGACCGAATAGTCGTGGGTGGTTCCATCGGCCTGTTAAGAATTACCCCAAAAGAGTGCTTTGAGCTTTTATTAAAGAAAGCTTTAGTTTCTCGTCGCAAAATTTGTACGCGGGGCATGTTGATGGGAATGATCAGCACAGTCGCGGCCCTTTTAGGTAAAAATATAGACAAACCTTATTGAAGAGGACATAGTTTGGCCAAGCAAACCCGGCGATACGAGTCTGTATGGACGGTGAATTTGTGATTGCTGGTAAATAAATCTATTGTCATTTAGATCTCCGCTGGTTGGAGTAGAGAGTTCATGAAACTGCCAACCACGTACTCGACCAGATCCGCACATATCAAACTAGCACCCGTGACCACACCGTTGATCTCAATTTTGTTAGCTGGTACGTAGACGCTACAGTCCTTTGTAAAAGACTTGTCGCAAGCAATGCCATTTGCCTGCTTTTAACAAAAAACTACAATTTTGAGCTTATCAGATCGGTCATGGTCGAAAAACGTTGCGTCAGGTCTTTTGAAATCTTCAGCATATTTAACATTTTATTTGATTTGATTTAGAAGAAGACCACAAATTCAATGGGTATAAGTTCAAACGGAGTATCAGAGTCATTGATGGCGGATTTTTTTCATGGCTTCAGGATCGTCTACCGGATCAACGTCGCCATCAACCATCCGCCCATTGATATTGAGAGCTCATTTGGCGAAATGCGGAGATCTATAATTCAAATCAATAATATGTCATCAGAGCTGAAGGATCACATTTACCTTTTGAACTTTGATCAGGAAAAAATACCACTGCGAGCCGTTTTGGCACACACAATGCCATTTGAGTTCGGTCATTCTAGAAACAAGTCTTTGAAGAAACCCTGGCGGCTGCAAAAGGATGTAAGACAAGCTGGCCCGCATTGCTGGATCCCCGGATCCTGGGGAACCCAGACGGCCGCTACGTCGTCAAGCTTCCCTATGTGACTGCAATGTGACGATCGCTTAAAGATCCATAGCTTCAGCGATGCTTCGGAGTCTGCATATGGCACATGCAACTGTCTCCGGTCAATTCCAGTCAATGGCCCTTGTACAGTTCGCCTGTCGATTTCCAAGTCCAACGTCGCTCTGATGGGAACTCAAACCATTCTACGCCTCGAGTTATGCGCAGCTCAACTCCTGTCCAAACTTCTTTGTACAAGTTCAGAACAGTATCGATATCACCGCAACCACTTATCTGTTGACCGATTCTTCCATCGTCTTGAACTGCATATGCGCAACTCCATCGACAAGGCAGACGTTTGTAGCCAACCGAGTGGCTGAAATTCAAAAGGTGACTTCTCATGCCGTTTGGGATCATGCCCCATCCGAACACATCCCTGCCGATCTCGTTTTCCGAGCAATGGATCACGATGAACACATCACCAGTGCACTGTGGTGGAACAGACCACAGTGGCTCAAAACCAATATTCACTCATTGGCCAGTGAAGTATGTCGTCCTGGTGAAACCAAACGAAGACCAACCGGACCAGGTTAGCGTTATCGCGAAGGCCATGAACGTTTGTACGTATCTGAGCAAATATGCAATTAATTGTGTTAATGAGTAGTAGCATGAATCTAATTTAGGATATAGTATTAAAAGGAATCATAATATGCCGAATAATGAAAAAAAAGATGTAAATAGATTGACTAGAAGTATATAAATTGACCGATACTATTTTGCTATACATAAGTAATGGAAAAGCAAACTAATAGAACAATAACGACAATTGTATTCTGTTAAAATTTCATCATGCTATACTGACCGGGAATGGATGATTCACGTGGGTCGCTAAATTAATTGTACCGTAATTTATCCAATTCGACTTTTCCGAATGAGTAGAGTCGAATGCCCGAATTGAACACCGGGAGGATTACCCACTATTCTATCATATATGCCAGTTCTGCATCCATTCCCTGACTGCCACAAATACTCAGACGAACACTTACACAGATAGACATACGACTTGCAAATAACAATTGTACACTAGTACTAAAGACTACAATTATTACAAACCGATTACTAATAGGTTTAGGTTTTCTTTTCTCTTTTCTACTAGCTTGTGCACGATGACGATATCGACCGATAAATGGACACATAATGATCCCCACAGTGAGCCCCGTTCACCAACACTGCCATTAAACTGTGGAACAATGTCTGCAAACACGGTCCAAATTATAAAATAATAAAATTATAAATTCTTTGCTCGATCAGTGAAACTATATTTTTGCGCCCAATGTTTAAAGTGTACATGAGATTTCGTATGGGAAAAGTGGTTATCACAAAATAATTTCTCCAGCAGTCGCCCATGTCGTCCTAAAAATAAATCGATATGTAGTCTTTTTAGGAAATTTAACAAAGAAACAAAGTCTCGAGGACCACGAAACGATCTGACACTTGTGGAAAAATTATCAAGCAAAAACTGATTGATGCTCTGACGATTGATCAAATATATGCAGAGTATGAAAAAATCATAAATCATTAAAAGGCCCATGAGCCATCTCGGTATCCTCGATACACCATTATCGAGGCGTAATGCAATAACCATCTTAAAGTAATTGCAATACCGTTGAACCCCTCAACCTAGGGAATAGGAAACACCTATAAAAATATTTACAAAAATCTGTTATGGACCTAATAATACACATTTCTGCAAAATTATAGAATCTCGCGCTTAGCAAAGTCACTCCCGGTTCCCCTACTCCCTCAATGCGATGCGCTGCTTCTGCTGTGATGAATTCGGTTACAAGAGTATGTGATACGCAGGAAGGAAACAGAATGTGCCAATTAGACAGCACTTGCTTGGTCTCATCTGAAGTGTCTGGTTCAATTTTGAGCCAAATCGATCAAGTCTACACGCAGAAAAAAATCAGTAAAAAAACAAATTTCGGTTTTAAATAACAATTTTACCGTTTGATATAGTGATAAAAAAGATTAAGGTTTGATTCAATCAATACTGATGGTTGAAACTACCTACAAATTAATTTGTTGACTTTTCAATGGTTTCAAAAAATATTTCGTTTGAAACAACAAAATCATGATAAGTTTAATTGAACAAACAAGTTCGAAGAAACAAAAAAATCTTTAGTATTAACCAAAGGAGAGAACAACTCAAAATTAGTTGAAATCAAACTAAGATTCTGTTGGTTTTTAACAAAGGGATCAGTTAGATCTAACAAATTTTATTTAAAATGCAAGCAGAACTATTAGTTAAACTAAACCAAATAGGGTGAGTGAGCACAAGTTAAGCATAACGAGAGAATTTGGTCCTTAATTTTTGTCAATATTCCACACTAAATTACAATCTATATCTTTTTAGGAAGATCTGAGAGTTCTTAACAAGAAGCTGTCCTGAAATCAACCTATTTTTCGTCGAAAAAAGTTTTTAATGTGAAGTCAGAACATTTTCTCTTGCTCTAGTTATGGCACCAAGTGTTCCTTAGTTGGCCCTAGTAGTGCTCCAGTTATTGACACTATTATTATTTCGGAGATGCCTTAGCCAGTGTTTACAATACTTAAAGTTAAATGCAAATTTTAATATTTTCGTAGGTTATACATGCATTTTGTACGGATCGGTGTTCAGGTTTTGGAGATACAGGTTGATAAGTGCGCACACGGATAGCATTTCCCTAAAGCACATAGTATAATAAAAAAAATAATGGTTCAAACTCTATTGATATGGTCTTCAAAATACCAGAAATTACATGTCTACTTAATTGGCGGACAGAATAGACCACTAGGTCACCTTGACTACTTCAGACTTCGAACGATTTCATGTACAACAACACATTTTCCGATATAATGAGTTCATATCTTTTGCATGTTTTATTGTGGAATTAATTACATCTGTGTTAATCTGTACTCTTTTTTCCCTTTTTATGTATTCTGTCTTTCGTTTGCTTTCTCCTGTTTTAATCGTTTTTCCCATTTTTAAATTTTGGCGTTGAATGGCTCGCATTTTCTTTGCTCCTGCTGTTTCAATTTTTATTCATTAAAGAGTATTTAATCCAGTCGCTCCTTAGGGATGATGACAAAATGTGCCATGTTGTGAAATGTGGGGGAGGGGGAGTAAACTATAAATTGACATAACATGATTTTTGTGAAGAAATATCTTTTCGGTATTTGTTACGTACTATTTGAGGGGAGCGGGGATAGTGAAATTGTGACAATTTGTTACATGTAGGAGGGGGAGTAAATTTTGGACAAATTTTGGGTAACGTAATTTAGCTATAGAACGGGGTGAAATTGTTTTTTGTAATTTCTGTGCTTCTTACTGCGGCGCGGTAATGGTGGCAACCACAAAACATCTGAAAAACTGCATATTCGTTTTATGCCCATTTGTAACGCATCTTCCGGGTACTGCGCTGCTTTTATCTTGGCACTCTTCCCCATTTTGCTGTAAAAGTAAAATAAGGATCCAACCATGGAATGATACATTGGGATTTGATGCAAAAAAGTTTCCGCATCAAACAAATGTATTTCACAACTTTGGCACACAAATAAATGTTTACCAATTTGATACCGCACTATGGAGTGAAAATTTCAACGATCACTAGATCAAACGCCCGGAAACAACGAACAAACAAAGCGAGCAAACTAATGCGGCCCATACACGACACGATTGGTCGTACGACGTGTTGTACGACAAGTCGAATAGACTATTGATACGATTTGTCGAACGACCGATTCGCCATACACGGTTGCAGTTTCAGTACGATAGGTCGTCCAACCAGTTTGACGTTTTTTTCTTTCTCCTGAAGAAAAGTAATGTAATCACTATGAAAATTGAATTCTTAACCAAGGTACGGCGGGCCGAGTCTCGCATATCACTCGACTCAGTTCGCCAAGCTCGGCTAATGCGTGTATTTGAGAGTGTATGTGTGCATGTATGACCGACAATCTAACATTGTACTATGTGGTAACTAGGCCAAAAATCGGAATAAAATTAGTATTATTTTGTATTTATAATTCATGGAAAGCATAAATAATTGATCTTGAGCACTTTTGCATAAAAATCCACCTAACAGTGTGGAATTTTTTTGTTCTGAGGTTTCTTTAAAAAACCAACCTAATTGAAACTATTATGATTGGTGGCAATAGTTTCATTTATTGAGACCATTTTCTAACTGATTATGTTTAATTTGTCTTGGTATTGGGGACAGCACATAAAGTACAGGGTGCGCCAGCTGGATGTATCTTTTCTCAACATTGAACAACTCCGTAATTTTTCAGCCGATTTTCACAAGTAAACAAGTTTTTTTAGGATATTTTTATGTCAAAATAAAATAAAATGATATTGGACAGTATTTCGGGCTTAATCGCAGCAATTTCAGCTCGTATATTAGCTCTGAGTTCGTCAAGGTTCTTAGGTTTGCTAGAATAAACTTTGCTTTTCAAATAACCCCAGACAAAAAAGTCTGGTACCGTTAAATCCGGAGAACCAGGAAGCCATTCCAAATCACCATTTTTTGAGACAACGCGTCCTAGGAATTTGTTCTGCAAGAACTTGATTGTAGCGGCTGCAGTGTGACAAAGTGCCCCATCTTGTTGAAAATAGAAATTTTTCAGACTTTTTTCTGCATTTGTGGACAGACAAAGTGCGCCAAAATCCAACGGTAGCGGGTAGAGATGGTCGGGTTTCAATTTTTTCGAACCCGACCCGAACCCGAGAGCTTGAAAATTGAAAACCCCGAACCCGACCCGAGCCTGAAATTATAAAATTTGAAAAACCCGAACCCGACCCGAGCCCGAAAATTTTAAAATTGAAAAACCCGGACCCGACCCGTACCCGAGAATGAAAATTTTGTAAAACCCGAACCGACCCGACCCGGAGAATTTTAAAATTTGAAAACCCGAACCCGACTCGAAAATTTAAACTTTGAGAAACCCGATCCGAACCCAACTTGCTAGTAAGGAGAATCAACCAAAGATCTCGAAGATTTCTAATTTTAGGCACCCGAGCTGGACCCAAGGCTCATCTAAGAGTACTAGAATCATTGGAATCACCATACGCATTGAGTTATATCTGTCTATGGCAAAACGAATCACTGGCGAGTAGAATTCGCATTTATATTGACTATTATTGAACATCGAATTTGTAATGTTCTGAGAAACTTATAAATCTTCGATATCTTAATCGGAAATCAGGATAAATCGGTGGCTAACTCAAGTGGAAACAAAAACCATTCGTGTAAAGGCAGATTTGTATAATTTATTACTGGTTGGTACGGTCAAACTTGTGTCAAAGGGTGTCAATGACGATTCTCTGACGCGTTTTTTTATGTCACATCATTAGCGTTAGGACTATCTAATTATATTATGCTTCAGATTATACGGTAAGCGCGCCAGTAGAGATGCTTCGACATCTCCAACGGAGCTTTCGGAACGACTCCAAACTTTAAAAAATCCGTCAATGGCTTCAACAGAACACACAATTTGTGATTAATTCCTCAAGAGCGTGGAAATTCATATATTTTAATGAAGAAATCCAGATCATGCAACGGCCCAGCCCGGGGACAATCTGACAATCTGTGAGTTCAATATATGGGAATTTGTCTTTGTAGTCAATGGTTGAAAAGCATCTCGTGGATCGCAACTATGTCAAGAATATACAAATCCGTGCTGCCTTGAAATTTAATTATCATTTTAATTCATGTTTATATTTATAATATACATAGTTAAAACAATTATAATTCACTATATAGCAAAAAGTACTACTATTCAGTATACTCGCGACACCCACTTTTCGATTTCTCGCGGCTGTCAAAACGACCAATCAGGAGCGGATCAATAGATAGTTTTTTATTGTCTCTACTTCCCTTAGATTTTCATTCGCTATGCTGTAGATACGATTTGCTGTAGGCTTTAGCCGAGTTTCACGCGTTTACTCTAACCGCGGCCTAAGTATCAGTTTTAAAGTACCTATCGAAATTTATAATAGAAAGTTGAACCAATATTTTCCGAGAAATTTCTGTGGGCTTGGTTTGTTACTAATTATCATGAAAAATAAATTGCAAAAACATTTTAGATTTGAAACGTATTGTTGAATACTCTAAAATGAATGTTCGTTTAAAAAATAAAATAATTCGAGTAGCTTGCGAATCTGAAGAGAGGGAATTTTATACAAGAATGAAAAAATACAATATTTGAGCACCAGAAAACAACGACGAATTCTAGCGATTCAAATGTGCTAACATTTAGTACGCTTGTATGTGTCATCCATTCGTATCAAGAAGTATTATACACTACTACAAAAAGAGTCTGGGTTTCGTGTACAGACGCCAACTGCATCAAGAAATGGTTGGGTTGTTTTGTTCAAAACCCGAACCCGACCCGACCCCTATCATTTCTAATTTGAAAAACCCGAACCCAACCCGAGCCCGAACGTTCAAAATTGCAAAAACCCGGACCCGGCCCGAACCCGAGATTTCCAAATTTGAAAACCAGGAACCCGACCCGAACCCGAGAAGCTTAAATTTATAGAACCCGAACCCGACCCGAAACCCATCGGGTTCGGGTCGGGTCCAGGTTTGGGGTCCAAAAACCCGAACCCGACCATCTCTAATGCAAAGCTACATACACGCTAGCACACGCGACAAAAACGTCAACATAAAAACGCTCGAGTCCTTCACGATCATCCACCAACATCTACGCCCACGACTTCGCAAATAAGGTAACACCCCGGTGACTAAGTGAACGGTTTAGCACTTATAAATTCACAAACGCGGTCTCAGGAGTGAACCTCCAAATGTCGTGTTCGCGCGATTATGAATCGATTACGTCTGGAAATCCCTACCCTCGGCCCTAGTAGCATACGTCCAATGGCTTCAGGGGGACCAAACGAAAAGATGACGCTTACATTCACTAAACAACACGTTCCATGGCGCCATAAAAATCGCAACCTACACCCGCGTTCTAGCAGACATGATAACATCCCGGTGATAATACGAACATCTCAGCACCTATAAATTTTCAAACGCGGCCTCAAGCGTGAACCTACTGTGCTCACGCGATCATGAATCGGTCACTTCTGGAATTCTGGGTACCAGCAGTCTAGGTCCATACCTTCAATTGGACCAATTAAAACAAGAAAGCTGTCATATCCACTGGATAACACGTTCCAGAAATTCCTACGTCGAAAAACTCAATCGAAGTAGGGTGATTTCACCGCCGTGGACTGTCCTAGTAGATCGTAATAAGGTTGGCAGCTTATTGACCCACGGAAATCAGCAGCTAAACGGCTTACTGAGATGAGACCAAAATGCCGACGTAATGGGTGGAGACGAAAAACAAGAAAAGAGTCGAAAGCTAAATCACTCAAAGGACGAACCATTGCATGCATCAAGTGAGGTTCCGAGATAGCTACGGAGAACTCGTGGGCCAAAGGAATAGATGCGAAGAAAGCACAACGCTCCCCCACGACATAATACCTTGATATAGTTCCGTGGAGAAGAAGGGCGTACAAAGAGTAAGGAGTATTTTAGTGGATAGGTTCGAAAGCGAGTCGCGAGTCTCACACAGTACCAGTATACTACAGGCCAGGCTTTTGAAGCTTTTTAAACCTTACTATAAAAAACATAGAGAGAGAGAAACATTGACCCAAATCTGTGGGTTAAGTCGATTGCTATATAGGGAAAAAGTCGATTGGTATATAGGGAAAAGTTTGAGCGAATTATATGCATTTCCTTTATAAGAAATGTAAAACCACATGAATAATAACATTGGGAACGTGCCAGTCGAGCCAATATATTCTAATTAGCTGACCTGACAAATTACAAGATTTTCCATGCCGAATATTTTGAGTAGTCAGCGTACAGATCTTCTCCGTCGCAAGTATTATCGCCAAAAAGAAATGCATAATTACATCACTAGGTGAATGAATCTGCACGACAATCAAAACAGATTCACTGCCGAATTTGGCAGAAAAAACAAATACTTACAAATTTTCACTCATACATACAGCTGGTCGTACGGACAGTTTTTAAGCATGCCAAACTACCATACCATTCGACCCGGTCGTACTACAAGTCGTACGACAAAGGCACACACGTTACGATAATCGTTCAGACGGTCGTTGCGACCCAAATCGTACGACCGGTCATACGACCAATCGTATCGTGTATGGCTTGTTTAAGGCCAAATAAAGCACACACTAAATTGATGCATCTGTTTTTCGTCCTATCAAATACTACATAAAAATATACGAAACGTATAAAATAAAATATTTCATAGTAATATCTAAGCATTATGCATCATATATACATATTAACTGCATTGAGTGGTTGCATATTTCAGTTAAAATTAAGTGAAACAAAAGGTTTGAATTTGAAATAAACTATGCATCGCTCAACATTAATGCTTCAATGTGAAACTTTTGGAATCAATGTGAAACAAGTTTATATACGAAATACTCTGTATTGACTCCTATTTTGGTAAATAACTAGTTGAATTCACTAGTGCGAACAACTGGTGCTAATCATAACTCTCCGAGCTCTCGATCGAAGCAGTTCGTTTTCTGGTGCTGTGCATAAAGTGAACAAGAATATATATTGTCAGTGAAGGTCAACTATTGTTTGAGGCAGTCTTTGTTCGCCGGTGCCCAGGCTGGTGAAGTGAATACCAGAATTGCCGGACACGCCGCTATATAAGCTAAGTATTATTTTTCTTTCTTTCGTTTCCCTTTCCCCGATCGGTCTACTTTTCCC
The DNA here is from genome assembly GCF_030247195.1 of Topomyia yanbarensis. Taxonomy (NCBI): domain Eukaryota; kingdom Metazoa; phylum Arthropoda; class Insecta; order Diptera; family Culicidae; genus Topomyia; species Topomyia yanbarensis. The sequence continues at coordinate 3,638,641 of NC_080672.1, forward strand.
TTTCCCCTGAATACAAGTTTCATCCCTCGTTTACACCACGTGCTATCCTCGTGCCTAAATGGCCGAGGACGAAGGAACATTGGATGGGAATGATATTCCCATGGATTTACCGGATAAACCCGATATTACTCCCTCCCCTGATTCCCCCAGTCCTCCCCGTATTAAAACATACCCAGCCAGTTCAAATGGACCCTGGGTGGTGTATTTCCGGCCCAACACGAAATCGCCCAATATTCTAGAAATATCACGGGAGCTGACTGCTAACTACCCGGCCGTAGCTCAGATAACACGTGTTCGAGCTAATAAGATACGCGTTATAGTAAATGACCTCGATCAGGCAAACCAGATTGCTCGCAGCGAGCGTTTTACGAAACAATTCCGAGTGTATGTGCCTTGTAGGGCAGTGGAGATCGATGGAATAGTCGCCGAACCGGGTCTAAAGTGCGAAGACCTGTTGAAGTACGGGGTTGGCTGCTTTAAGGACCCTTCACTTCAAAAGGTGAAGATTCTGGAATGCAAGCAATTGTATTCCGCAAAAACAGAAAATGATAAGACGATTTATTCTCCGTCAGACTCGATTCGGGTGACTTTCTCCGGGTCTGCTCTTCCCAACTATGTCCTCCTGGATAGGGTTCGCTTACCCGTTCGCCTGTTTGTACCGCGGGTAATGAACTGCAGCAATTGCAAGCAACTGGGCCACACAGCAACTTATTGTGGCAATAAAAAACGGTGCGGCAAATGCGAGGGAGAGCATGAAGATGACGCTTGCGGTGGAGAAACTGAGAAGTGTATTTACTGCGGGGGCCCTCCGCATGCTCTTAAGTCATGCCCGGCGTACAAGCAGCGTGGGGATAAAATTAAGCGCTCCCTTAAGGATCGCTCGAGGCACTCTTATGCAGAAATGCTAAAGAATGCTTCGCCATCTGTCCTGTCCGAAAATTCCTTTGCTCTTTTGGCTGGCGTTGAGCAAGAATCTGACGATCCACAAGAGGGAACATCATTGGTTAACCCAGGGGAATCCAGGAAGAGGAGAAATCCAGCCTCCCCTACATTGCCCCGTAAGGGTGCCAAGGTGTCGTCCACTCAGAGTGCGCCATCTACAACCAATAAATCCAACGGAAGTGATGCACAAAAGCCGAAGCAATTTGCTCCAGGACTTGGAAATATTAAGTCTAACAAGGAGTACCCACCACTTCCAGGGACACCAAAAACCCCAAGTGTCCCCGTTTTTCAAACAGATACTCAGTCCAGTAACGGACTAATGAAATTTTCTGACATAGTGGACTTAATTTTCACAGCTTTCAATGTTACTGATCCTCTTAAAAGCCTTCTGATACGTTTTCTCCCTATAGTGCAAACATTTTTGAAGCAGTTGACTACTAAATGGCCCCTCCTTGCAGCGATCGTATCCTTCGATGGCTAAGTCATCGAACGAGGTCACCGATTCGATCACTGTTCTACAGTGGAACAGCAGAAGTATCCTCCCGAAAATCGATTCCTTTAAATTTTTACTAAATAGTTTAAAATGTGATGCTTTCGCATTATGTGAAACTTGGTTAACTTCCGATAAAAATCTCAACTTCCACGACTTTAATATAATTCGTCTGGATCGAGAAAACCCCTATGGAGGAGTACTTTTGGGGATCAAAAAGTGCTATTCTTTCAACCGAATTAACCTCCCTTCGACACCAGGCATTGAAATTGTCGCTTGTCAAGTTTTAATCAAAGGTAAAGACCTTTGCATTGCTTCCATCTACATTCCTCCTAGAGCCTCGGTAGGGCACCGAACGCTTTGTAATATCACGGAATCCTTACCGGCACCGCGGCTAGTTCTGGGAGACTTTAACTCGCACGGTACGGTATGGGGCTGTCTTCATGATGATAATAGATCAACATTAATCCAAGATCTTTGCGATAATTTCAACATGACCATCTTAAACACGGGAGAAATGACGCGGATTCCTACTCCACCAGCACGCGCAAGCGCGTTGGATTTATCGCTATGCTCGACATCGCTACAGTTAGATTGCAGGTGGAAGGTGATCCCTGATCCCCACGGTAGCGACCATTTGCCTATCGTGATTTCAATTGCTAACGGTTCAAGACTATCGGAAACAATCAATGTATCGTATGACCTCACACGGAACATTGATTGGAAGAGTTACGCGACCGCGATATCCGTTAAAATCGAATCCACTCAAGAACTTCCTCCGGAGGAAGAGTACAGGTTTTTGGCTGGCTTGATTCTCGACAGTGCGAATCAAGCTCAGACTAAACCAGTACCCAGCGCGAATACCCATGGACGGTCTCCCACCCTGTGGTGGGATAAAGAGTGCTCAGAGCTGTACGCGGAGAAGTCCACTGCATATAAGGCCTTCCGGGAAGACGGGTTACCCGCTAGCTATCAACAGTACGCGTCGTTAGAAAAGCGAATGAAGAGTCTAATGAAAGCCAAAAAACGCAGTTATTGGCGCCGGTTCGTCGACGGGCTAACGAGAGAAACAGCGATGAGCACTCTTTGGGGTACGGCTCGACGTATGCGTAACCATAATAGTACCAACGAGAATGTGGAATATTCAAACCGTTGGATATTCGCTTTCGCCAAGAAGATCTGTCCAGACTCTGTCCCGGTACAGAAAACGTGCCGCGCCGCGTCTCCTCCCGATACCGCGAACGAAACACCGTTTTCGATGGTGGAGTTTTCACTTGCTCTCTTATCATGCAACAATAACGCCCCAGGGTTAGACAGAATCAAATTCAACTTGCTGAAGAATCTGCCTGACACTGCAAAAAGGCGCTTGCTGAACTTATTTAACAAGTTTCTTGAGGGTAACATTGTCCCTCATGACTGGAGGCAAGTGAAGGTCATCGCCATTCAAAAACCAGGAAAACCAGCCTCCGACCACAACTCGTATCGACCGATTGCAATGCTGTCCTGTATTCGGAAGTTGTTCGAGAAAATGATCTTGTTTCGCCTCGACAATTGGGTTGAAACAAATGGCTTACTGTCAGATACACAATTTGGCTTCCGCAAAGGCAAAGGGACGAACGATTGCCTTGCGTTGCTTTCTACAGAAATCCAAATGGCCTATGCTAACAAAGAGCAGATGGCATCAGTCTTCTTGGATATCAAGGGGGCTTTTGACTCAGTTTCTATCAACATTCTGTCAGAGAAGCTGCACCAGCATGGTCTTTCACCAATTTTAAATAACTTTTTGCTAAACCTGTTGTCTGAAAAGCACATGCACTTTTCGCATGGCGATTTAACAACATCGCGATTTAGCTACATGGGTCTTCCCCAGGGCTCATGTCTAAGTCCCCTGCTCTCCAATTTTTACGTGAATGATATTGACGATTGTCTTGCCAATTCATGCACGCTAAGGCAACTTGCAGACGACGGGGTGGTCTCTGTTACAGGGCCCAAAGCTGCCGACTTGCAAGGACCATTACAAAATACCTTGGACAATTTGTCTGCTTGGGCTCTTCAGCTGGGTACTGAGTTCTCCACGGAGAAAACTGAGTTGGTTGTTTTTTCTAGGAAGCGTGAGCCGGCGCAACTCCAGCTTCTATTAATGGGTGCAACGATCAACCAGGTTTTCACATTTAAATATCTCGGGGTCTGGTTCGACTCTAAAGGTACCTGGGGATGTCACATTAGGTATCTGAAGCAGAAATGCCAACAAAGGATCAATTTTCTCCGAACAATAACTGGAACATGGTGGGGTGCTCACCCAGGAGACCTGATCAGGTTGTACAAAACAACGATATTGTCGGTGATGGAGTACGGGTGTTTCTGTTTCCGCTCCGCTGCGAACATACACTTCATCAAACTGGAGAGAATCCAGTATCGTTGCTTGCGCATTGCCTTGGGTTGCATGCACTCGACCCATACGATGAGTCTCGAAGTGCTGGCGGGCGTTCTTCCGCTAAAAAATCGATTTTGGGAACTCTCATATCGATTGCTCGTCCGATGCGACATTCTGAACCCGTTGGTGATTGAAAACTTCGAGAGGCTCGTCGAGCTTAATTCACAAACCCGATTTATGTCCTTGTACTTCGACTACATGGCACAGAGCATTAATCCTTCTTCATATACTCCCAGCCGTGTTCGTTTCCTAGATACTTCTGATTCTACTGTATTCTTCGACACATCCATGAAGGAAGAGATTCGTGGAATCCCGGACCATATACGCCCTCAAGTGATCCCCAATATATTTTATAATAAATTCCGAGAAGTCGACTGTGACAAAATGTTCTACACTGACGGATCAAATCTCGATGGGTCCACTGGCTTCGGTATCTTCAACAATACTATCACCGCTTCATTCAAGCTCAATGATCCCGCTTCAGTTTACGTCGCAGAGTTAGCTGCAATTCAGTACACCCTTGGGATCATCGACACTCTGCCCACAGATCACTACTTCATCATTTCGGACAGCCTCAGCTCTATCGAGGCTCTTCGTGCGGTGAAGCCTAAAAAGCAATTCCCGTATTTTCTGGGGAAGATACAGGAGTCCTTGTGTACGTTATCTGAAAAATCTTATCAGATTACCTTTGTTTGGGTCCCCTCTCATTGTTCTATCCCGGGCAATGAAAAGGCCGACTCATTAGCAAAGGTGGGCGCATTAAATGGTGACATATACGAAAGACCAATCTGCTTCAACGAATTTTTTAGTATTTGTCGTCAGAGGACACTCAACAGTTGGCAAACCTCGTGGAGCAATGGTGAACTTGGACGATGGCTACATTCGATTATCCCAAAGGTATCAACGAAACCTTGGTTCAGGGGGATGGATGTGGGTCGGGATTTTATTCGTGTAATGTCCCGACTTATGTCCAACCACTACACCTTAGATGCACATTTGCGGCGTATTGGGCTTGCGGAGAGTAGTCTGTGCGCTTGTGACGAGGGCTATCATGACATCGAGCACGTTGTCTGGGTGTGCGCCGGGTATTTGGACGCCAGGTCTCAGTTAAAGGATTCCCTTCGGGCCCGAGGTAGACCACCCAATGTCCCAGTCCGAGATATGCTGGCAAATCGTGATTTCCCCTATATGTCCCTTATTTATACTTTCATAAAAACGATAAATATCCCAATTTAGCCCCTCTCTTTTTATTTCTCGTTTTTAGAAGTTTCCTCTTGCCGTGTGGAACCGATAAGCTTCAGACTGCCACTATGTAACCGCCATCGCCCTTATCACTACGGAATCTGAAGCGAGAGCGACTCGAGGTCCGAAGGATTCCCTTTGAAGGATTCCCCGCGGGTCCGAAGAATACCATCCGCCAATCCGACCTACTAGACTGAGGCGCAAATTTGTTTCGCTGATCTCCCGTTTGCCCGAAAGTTGCAAGTTTTGCTCTTCTCTACCGGTCACCATCTACGCCTTCTCTCCCCTGTCCTTGATACAACTACTTCTACACCGATTTTGGAAATGACCAAGCATAAGTATCCGATAAAAAAATCAAATTTGTATTCCGTATTCCTAGTTTTAAGATAGTTGTAATTTCTACTCTTTGTTAAAACTATTGTCCCCCATCTTGTAAATAGAATTGTATCCCTAGTTTTAAAACATCTGTGAAATTTTTCATAAATATTTGTTCCCCCTTTTGTGTACCAAACTATATTGTTAGTTTTAAGATAACTGTAAATATTTCCTAAAAAACTATTACTATTGAATTCCTTGTTTTAAAATTTTTCATAAAAAAAAAATTTTTGCCCCCTCTCTTATATATAGAATTTTTTTTTTCTAGTCTTAATATAGCTGTAATTTTTTTCTCTTTTATAAAAAAAATATTTCAACATTGTAACCTCCTAGTTTTAAGATATTCAAAATGTAAAAACAAAAGAATTCGGCACCGCCAAGCTAACGCATTTGTGCCTATCAAATAAACGAAATGAATAAAAAAAAAAACTGGTGCTAATGCCACGACTGGCTCACTCACCCTTCATGCTTTCGAGAAACGCCAATTTCAGTTTAAAACAATCATTCTTCAAGTTTTAATTCAAGTAAACGTTTTGTTGTTTCAAAAAGGCCTGATTTTTCTGCGTTTAGCCGCTGTATAAAGATGCACTGAGATGGTCAGGAGCGTAGTTCAATCGCAGTAGGCGACGACGACGATTCGCTTGGAAAAAAATTTCCCATGAGAAAATTGATCATTTCAAGCAAACTTATTGAAACGGTCCTATGTGCAAATGAGAGCCTCTCTTTGTTTACTTTCTCTTCCGCTAATAACTCGGTCGTATTTGCGTGTGCTGCTTAACTCTTTGCATAATATGCTAGTCAAAACCATGCTCTTCTAATATGTACTGGATCATTATTGGAAAGATTAATGGTAATGCCGTGATAATCGGAAGAGAAAGTAAACAAAGAGAGGCTCTCTTTTGCACATAGGTCCATTTCAAAAAGAGATTTATTTGTTTGTCACCATGTGGTTTTATTTAAGACTTTTGTTTACAACGGCAGGAATGAAGCTCAAAACGGAAACGGTTCATATATTTCGGTGTGTAATATAACAACAATTTGGAAAAAAACGTCTGCGTTTGATTATGAATCAAATAATCGTACCAGTGCGTTCCCGGTTGGCGTAGACCTGAACTAGTGGTAAAACGCATTGCGTTTGACAAAATAAAACTTTCGTTTAAATTGTGAAAAAGGTAAGTGATTGTAAACATAGGCCAGAGTTTCACTATTTGGTATCGTTGACCATGCAGAAAGTATGACAGAAACCGTCAAATAGTAAAGCAAGACATTCGTAGTATATTCTATTACGGAGTTTGGCGATCTATTTCAAATTCGTTGAAATGTTTTCTGACATCGTCACTTCTACACTGCCCATACTCGCATATTTGTCTCGTTTTACATGGATTTCCTATCATTATGGGACTGGTTTGCGATCATGGACAATACAGGTAAATTAAGTTTTGTACCAATTGGATCTACCTTTCCCAAAACATTCTTTATCGTTGTTTATCAATCATTTTCAGAAAACTACCGTGATTAGAAAAAATTGAAACTTCATATTTTTTCGATATTAGGCAAGATTCCCTCCAGAAACCATTCGAGTTATTCGACCTCATTGAACATGACGCTGATTCTCTAAATCAAAACTATCTCAGTACAACATAAATCACTCGAATCAGCTCATGAAAAGCAATACTTCACCGTATTACTCGCGTGCTTCAACCTGCCACCTTCACGAACGTCGATGTTCAGTCACAACCGATAGTAAAAACAAAAGCGAATCCCAATATATCTTTCCAGATTGACCCTCCATTTTTCAGGATAAACAGCTCAGTCACTTTATTGCCTTTTGTTCTTTCCATCACCGTCTCCCTCAGATTTCTGTGTTTTCCTTTTCCATCACCTCAATTGTCACCACGATCGAATCTGTGAAGTATCCCTAATTCAATTTTCCACCCATTCCAAATGTATTACCCCCAAAGCAAGTGGCGAAGGCACTTCTTTCTTCTCGAACAGACCAACCCATAGCTGTAATTTTGCCCTGAATCGAACCGAGTTCCCAATAAGCCTAATCTGATGCCGAAAAGAAAAGTACCGAAGAGAAGAGGCAGATAAAATTATATTACATCATAAAACATGTGAAAGAGGCTCGCCGGCTTGGCTTGGCTTGGATTTTCCTTTCACGCCCGTGCCTGGGCCTAGCTAGGCCTAGGAAGGTCGGGGAAATCTGGGATAGAGAGCATGCTTTTTCACTTCATGCTTCCGGACAGGTTGGTTGTCTGCTGGTTGAACCATCAGGTGGAACGGTAAAAGAAATTAATTAAAGATGAGTGAATAATCCCCCGGGGCGATTAGCATAGCTGTTGAACGCAACAGGAGGGTTCTAACTGTTGGTTGGGGGATGGTGAAAGAATCTCAACACCTGTTCCTGTCAAAGTTATGTCTGGGATGATGGTTGGAATTGATTTAGGGTCGATGTAAGGACTAGGATTAGTCCTTTTTATGCTGTTGTACGTTTTTCTTTATTCCTATGTATATGAACCAATAAATTTTCGGGAGAATTATTAAAGATGCTCTCTTAAATCCGTTGATGATCATAGAATTCTCACTCAAATGATTTCCTAGTATTTCCTAAAACTGACAAGCTCTTCATTCGAACTCGATTTCATCTAGCATGAAATTTGATTTGCATTTGAATTGAATTAAAAAAGGTTTATGCAAATCAACACTGCAGCTGAATTACAACATATATATGCAAATTAGACACATGCTCTCAATATTGAATGAAGATTCATCCTTCTTCATTTGCCGGATGCTTTGATCATCCCGTTTTCGCCGCTCCGTCCAACAATCATCAGTCAGTCAAATTTGAATGGGAAGTGACAGTGTAAGTTAGTGTAGCCGACAGAAATCCGTTTTTCACCCCTTCACCCCTGTCGGAAGATGTTACAACTAGCAAGCCATTTAGTCAAACGTGGAGTCTCTCCTCCACCCCGAACAAAGACTTTGTCCCGTTCCGTTCCGCACCAGTATCTGACACGAAGACAAATATTTACCGGCCAAAGAAAACTACTAACGTAGCACTTTTCCATCAGTCAGTGTCGTTCTGGTTTGCCGTGAGCACGGGGCGGTGGGTTGGACCTTTGGTCGTTTTCCGAGGGTTCTCGCCAGATGCCACTTGAGACGAGCGATGGAGTGAAGAACTTGGAAGGGCCAACACCGGTACCGGCACAAGGGACACAATTTGCCATTTTGACGATGCATGAAATGAGAATTGATTTGCGACATGATTGCTATAAAGTGCAAGCATAAATTTCCCACCTCCATTTGCTTCCGGTTCGCTAACAGGGGAGCGAGGAGAAGAACTAGGTTAATCTAAGAAGAGGGAGATGGTTTAAGACAAGTCGGCAGGTCAAAGAAGACAAGTCTGGCGTTCGAGAGACATTTATTTAATTTTCAGCTGAGAAGATCACACGTTCTGCACTCGGCTGCTGTAGGTTGGGTGAGAACAAACAAAGCGGAAAGTAGGGACCAGGAGTGGATAAGGATGATTTTATTATGCACCAGAGAACCTGAGAGATGCTGACTGGATAAAAGTTGCTAGGGAAGAAAAATGTGTTATTTGCAGCTGACGAGAGTTCTGTATTTTGCATTACATCCGTCATTCCGCTCTCAGCGGCTTCCTCGTAGCAGGGGCTTGTTCCGAACCGAACGGAGACCACTCCATTGCGGAGAAATGAGCAACCAGAAACGGCGACGACGACGACGGAACGAGCAAAAGCTCTTCGTCAAACATTTACCATGGGAAAATATTGGTGGAAAACGGATATTTATTCTATCAAGCTTTTCAAAGTATGTGACGGTGCATTGTAACTGGAACTGGTTCGTTTCAGCTTCTTTCCATAGAGATTGACCGGAGAGAGATATGCAAAGGAAGTACGTGAAGTGTTCTGCAGGATTCGAGAACCCCCCTACCGATATTCAGAAGAGCGTGTTTCAACTCGTTCGAATATGTTATATTGTGAAGAGAAATTAATTTGATTGTTATGCCTTACAACCTTAGATAGTTTATCTAAGGTTTAATATTTGTGACTCAAAACTCACCTGGGCTTGGCTTGCAATCTAGCAGGTCCGTAGCCATTTAATTTATAAATGAATTACGTACGATAATTTGAGAAAATCACTGGGAACTGAATTAAATTATGAAAAGTTCTAAATGCACACAAAATTAAAAAAAAGACAATAGAAACTACACACCTAGAAAAAACAGTGTAAATTTACGTCTCCTGACCCTGACATATACGAGCATCAAAAGTGACTTATTTTTACGTTAGATTTTAATTTTACCTGATGTGTTTAATTTCGTAAATCATGTAATTTTACTCCACATACAGCGTTTGTTCTGACTGGTAGGAAGTGTAATTTTATGTCATTGCGCATGTAAAGTATATAATTCATGTAAAATTAAACGGAACACGGTAATGTTCCGTCATTTCGTAAATTACGGTTTGTTGAATTGTGTCATGTTTGCAATTACGTCAACGATATAATTCAGATTTTTTTGGTGTGTATAAACCCTATATACATCTTAAAATGCCGTCTCAGGAAACGTCTGGCATTGTTCTGGAAAGGAATATTTTAGGGCCAAGACCAAGTTTGCCGTTCCAGAGTATAACTGAGAGAGAAAATGTTTAATTTTTTTTCTTAAATTTCCGATCTGGCAGGCGATTTGAGGCTGAGGTAAAACAATCCTACTCTGTTGCAGTCTGCTGTTATGTTACATTTGCCCATGTCCTATAAAGTTGAAAACATTGTTAAGTCCTAAATTTGCCTATAGGAGATAGGGAGAGAGAAAATAAATTAGGAAAATAGAACTCGAGTGTCGCTACCAAAGGCAAAAACGCATTTCGCCAGAAATCCCCTTACACAGTGTGCCTCACTCTTGGCGTTTGGCTCCATCCGCCCCAATTGGTAGCGACAAGGGCTAGAAAGGGCTCATCATAGGCCGAAGAGGAGATCTCACTCTCTTCGATTTTGGCTACTGGACGGTGCTGACGTTTTCCCGATAGAGTGATACGGCTAAAAAAAACCGCGCGTGTAGCCGAAGGGCCAATACCAAAGTGCAGATCGCGAGATAAAAGGTCGTGTGTGTAGCCGAAGGGCTAATACTAAAAGGTTTAGTAAATAGGTAAAAGGTCCGAATAGGGAAGAAAAAAGTGTCGCGAGTGGCGCCCAGACGGGAGCATAATTCCGCCCGTAAAAGTAAACCCTATAAAGGAAATAAATTACCTCGCACACGAGGCCGGCCATCGAATCATCCGCCGGTAGTGTCTTCGCTACACCTATTTTCCACCCGTATAATTCGGAACATTCCGTCCCGAGAACCCTTAAAATTAACCGCTCGGCCTCCCCAAAACCGCCTAAGGAATCAGAGCAGTACGCGGCATAGTGCGAGAGTGAGTGACGCGATCGAGGAAAGTGGCGCGAACTCGGGTCGGCGCGAAACGGCAGCCGACGTAGAAGAAACAAAGCAGATAGGAACACCCCGAGGTTATAGTCAAAGGTAAGTCGCATGCTTGTTCTAGCCAGTAACAGTCATAGTTACAGTTATTACCATTATTTTACAGTTAAAACTGAACCTACATTCTATATTTTTTAGATCAATGAATTTACATACTGCAGACTAATTTATATAGTTCGGTAGAATTTTTAGACCTAAGAAATACTGGAGTAAGGCAGTTCAGATTTCCATTGGCTTTTTTCTATTGAATTTCCAATATATTAAAAAGTGTGTGTCTTAACAATTTTATTTCTGCAAAAGTACAAAAACAACTATTTTTGTTTTGAACAGACTTGTAAATCATGTTTACTAGTCAAATTATTCTTCCTGGTTTCCCATCATAATTAATAATATAAAACTTTATTTCAATAGATGGATTGTTGGACAATGTAAAATATATATTTCAATAATTTAGTCTAATAAATACTGCCCAGTAATAGCAAGTAGTGATATTTTAAAATTGTGACCCTTTGCTTAGCCAGGTCTCAAACATACAATAATGTTTGAGGTATTCTATTTATACTTTATTCAGGAAAACTCAACCAAAGCAATAACTATCACATTCAGTAAGGTTCGAAATGGCCTTAAAAATGGAATTCTGCATTTTTTCGTTGTTATGTTCCTCTCGTTTTAAAATTACGTAGACGAAATCGATACTATGCACATTAATTGTTTTCTGCTTTCTAAGCTATTTGCTAGAATTGTTCATTTATGAAAAGAAAGTTGCTCAAGACTGAAAAAAGAGATAGAGATTAAGTGTCTTCCACAAAGTTGTAGAACAGGCATTTTTAAATAATTCTTCCGAACATCTCGATTCTATCTCACTTCTATGAAAAGTTAGTGTTGGCGCCCTCTATGCGGTCACAGGTGGAACTACAATTTTCCAACCAAAACATAACTCCTATTATGTACTACAATTCTTGTAAACTTACTACTATTCACCATTCAATACTATTCAGCCTTATCTAACCATTATCTCAGAAAAATGTTTAGTTGGTGGGAATCGAGTACTGATACACAACCATGCACTGCTAGGCCCCATGCAAAACTGACTCAAGATAGATTAGCTTGCATCGTGAATACCGTGGAATACCGTGGGAGTCTTCTAGAACCATCTGATTGCCTTTGATTTCGACTTGACAAACGATAACTTCAATATCTGGTACCTTACAAAGCCTATTTCGATTGAAATAATAGCGCGTTTTGATCCTCAAAAACGCTCCTCTATCCTGTTTGCTCGGCTCTGGTGAATAATATTTAAATTGTGGAAGATCTACGTCGGAAGTTAACAAGGTTTTACACAATGCAATCCTAAGAAAATAATAGGACTGAAATATAGACACTTGGAGTTTTGGATGTACCATGTGGACTTTCCCAGACCAAGAGTCACTTACTTCGGTTTTGTAACAGCACTCATCAAGGGACACTGGTAGACCGTTATGAGGAAGCTAATGAAAGGAAATGATTGTCTTCTTTCGAAAATGTATAAACACTAGACGAGCCACGTTCAATAGAACAAAGTTTGGATGGAACATAAGTTGTTTTCTTATGCTCATCGATTTTGGGTTTTATCGCAGGGAACAGAAAATTTCTAAAATTTAAAAGAATTGAGTAATAAGTACTTAGCTCTGGAGCATTTGTAGCATCAGTAATACAACCCGTTAACAAAGGGTGTTTCCAAATTGCCACCATCTATTATCAGGAAATTTTCATTTTCACTTACACACGCCATGTCTGAATTTTCGTCAGTACGCGTAGAAATCACTCCAAATCTTACTCCCCTCGGGAAAAAACTGTTCCGCCAGCCCTGTCAAAAGATCCACCATTGAGGAAATTTGAAATGTAATGATGCATTTACACGGTGTCTTTGTCGAACAACTTTATTCAAAAAAATTTGACATCTGTAAAACTTCAGGAAATGAAAGAATGGACTTTTCTCTTTCATTTGAAAGTAAAATTAAAATATTCTGTCAGGGGGTTTAGAACAACTTTTTATTTTAAAGTCTTTTTGATTGAAAACTTGAGTTTTTTAATGAAATTAAACTAATTGGTACTATAGACATTAAAAAAAATACTAAAAGTGTGAATCTTGTCTCTACAACTTCGTAGAAAGCTATAAATCGATGTAAAAACCCCGAGAAAGTTATTAAAATTTTATCAGCTTTCAGGTGTGCGTGGGGCCTATGGATTAAGAAGTCGATTAAGAAGAACTTAGAAAAAAATGTTGGGTTTAAATTCCCATTCTCTGCAGAAAAAATATATTTTCAGATTTCTCCGGTCTTAGGCGAAAATGACACTTTATGAATAAAGAGGTGTGGAAAGGTGTTGACCAAATTTATTCGATAATCTTA